>NW_023416320.1:49638958-50293958 GCF_014108235.1 Myotis myotis | reverse complement strand
ACAGTGTCACCACCCTTCACTCATCCACCCACTTCCCCACAGGCACTCACTAGGGGCTCACTCTGTCCTCAGTTCCCTGCTGTGCACTGTCGATTTAAAGATGAACAGTATGGGGGGTCCTCTGAATATCAAGACCAGAGTTACCACGTGACCCAGCAACCCCTCTCCTGGGTGTCTACCCCCAACATTTGAAAACATTTATCTGCAAAGATATATGCACTCCTATGTTCATTGCAGCATTACTCACAGTGGCCAAGACGTGGGAACAACTGAAGTGCCCTTCGATAGATGATTGGTAAAGAGAGCTGGTGCATATAGACTGTGGAGTACTCCTCAGCCATCAGAAGGATGGAATGCTGCCATTTGTGACATGAATGGATCTGGGGAATATCATGCTAAGAGAAATACTAGGTGTACCGGTTAATAATGTGGAAGTTTTTTTCAATAGATGGAGTTACACATATGTTGATATATATGTGATTTGATATGTATGCTATTTTGTTGAATTGACAACAAGTTTCAAAACTTCATATGTCAAATTTGCTGAAGATGTTAACATCATAGATATTTTTATGCTTAAAAAATGTCGAATTTCGACAAATGCCAAAAAAAGAGCATTTGTGGGAAGTTTTAATTCATTACTTTATTTTGAAGAAAAAGTTATCATATACTTCAGGAAGCTTATGGTGAACATGCTGCATCTCAAGACACTTGTGAACGCTGGTTTAAATGCTTTAAAAGTGATGATTTCAATGTGAAAAACAAAGAACGTCCAGGTCAACCAAAAAAGTTTGAAGTCCAACAACTATAAGCATTATTGGATAAAGATGCGTGTAAAACTCAAAAACAACTTGCAGAAAGATTAAACGTTGCTCAGCAAACAATTTCCAATCATTTACAAGCAATGGGAAAGGTTTTTAAAGGGAGGAAAATGGGTTCCACATCAACTGAATGAAAGACAAATGAAAAACTGTAAAGTCATCAGTAAAATGTTGCTTCAATGGCACGAAAGAAAGTCTTTTTTTTTGCATCGAATTGTGACTGGCGATGAAAAGTGGATTTATTTTGAGAATCCCAAATGCACAAAATCATGGGTTGATCCAGGTCAACCATCAACATCGACTGCAAGGCCAAATCCCTTCGGAAAGAAGACAATGCTCTGCGTTTGGTGGGATCAGGAAGGTGTGGTGTATTATGAGCTTCTCAAACCAGGTAAAACCGCTAATACTGATCTCTACTGGCAACAAATAATCAATCTGAACCACGCTTTGATCGTGAAACGACCAGAATGTGCCAGAAGACACGGCAAAGTAATTTTGCTTCATGATGATGCACCACCACACACTTCAAAACCAGTTAAAGACATGTTAAAAGATCTTGCCTGGGAAGTATTAACCCACTCGCTGTATTCACCAGACCTTGCTCCTTCAGATGACCGCTTGTTCCGATCGATGGCACACGCACTTTCTGAGCAGCACTTCAAAACGTACGAAGAAGTGGAAAATTGGGTCTCTGAATGGTTTGCCTCAAAACAAGAAAAGTTCTATTGGGACGGTATCCACAAATTACCTGGAAGATGGGGAAATGTGTGGCTAGCAATGGACATTACTTTGAATAAAGTACTTTTGATGTTTCTCTTGAAATTATTGTGTTTTCTTTGATGACAAAATCCGCCATTATTAACTGGTACAGACAGAAAAAGCTAAGAACCATATGATCTCACTCATGTGGGATATAAAACTGAAGCAACAAATGAACAAAGAAGAAAAACAAACAAAAACTCATAGACATAGACCCCGTGTGGTCCTTACCAGAGGGAAGGGGTGGGGGTAGGTGACCAAGAATGAAGGGGGCCAAGAATAGGCAACGGGAGACAATTGGTCCTTGGGTGGTGAGCACACGATCCAATATACAGAGGATGTGTCATAAGATTGTACACGGGAAACCTACCTAATCTTATTAACCAATGTCACCCCAAGACATTAAATTAAAAAAATAAAAAGATGAATAGTTCCAGGATCAGCCTGTGGGGAAACGAACGAGTACTGGAACATGTTAGTTACTATCTGAGTATCCACAGCAGGAGCGGGGGATGGGGGTGGAGAAGGGGTACCCAGGCTCGGAAGGGCCTCCCCTCAGGGGCTGCGCCCAGGGAAGCATGGTGTGCGCTGTACCGTGCGCTGTACGCGATCCAGGACCCTGCGTGGGGCTTCAGGGGGCATTTACCTTGTTCTCTGGCTACATCCTGGCTCCACACAGCCGAGCGGGAGCTCCCGAGGAGACTCCACGCCAGGGTTCCCCATGACTGCGCTGTAAACCCTCCAGGACCTGCTGCTGGACTTAACCAAGCTCCTGCTGGGACCCAGTTCCCTGAGGGCGCCGAGGAGGCAGGAGGCTGCGGGACAGAAACCCCCAAGGCTGAGACCTCGCACCTGCCCGATGCCAGGTACCTTCCCAAGGCTCTGCCTGATGTGCACTTCTCACACCCTCCTCTCAGCCGCCCGGACCAGCGCGCCCGCTCCTCCAGGATGGGCTGCGTGGAGCCCCGGAGGCTCAGAAGGTGCCCTCGGGATGGAAAGAGAACGGCAGCCACGGGATCCTCCTGGGAGAACATTTGGCCTCAAATACCACCCCTCTGCCCATCCCCGTCTCAGGAGCAGGCCCTTCATAGAGAGTGAGAAAGCCGGTGGAGCCCCCGGGCCAGCAGCAGAGAGGGAGACTCCCAAGACCACCAGCCAGTCCAGTGGGCAGGACACAGCGAGCAGACACCGGCTTGCAGGGCACACTGACATTCAGCCCCCAGCGTCTGTGCAAAACTAGCAGAGGCTGCGGCTCAGCCCAGGTGGATGGCTCCGCGTGATTCAAGAGAGGAGTCCGCGACCTGAGGATGAGCCCCACCTAGGGGCCAGTGTAAGCAAGGATTATGCTGGCTGTTTTGTTTTTAGAGAAATAATATGGCCAACATTTAAGCAAAATAATAACACAGTTTTCAATGAAGAGTTTCAGGAACAAATGAGTCAAATAGTGAGAGAGAACACTGTGACAGCTCACGGGTTAGGATATCACCCACCAATCTGGCAAAGATTGGCGACCTAAAATCAGAGTAAAAACAGAAAGCAACCCCATCCTCAAATAAGGTCAGGTCCTGAGAATTAATGGGGATTAAAGAGGCAATGACAGAAGAAAAGTTATCTATATACAGGTGTTTCAACATGTAGGCACACTTTAACAGTTGACAGCGCAATTTTGAAAATGAAATGTGTTGTAATAAACACTGCCTTTATCATTATTCAGTGTGTGCATACATTTTTTAGGGGACACCCGATATATTCTGCTAAACCCTGGGCCCATTCGTCACACCAATTGCAACAAGGGGAACAGAGTGTTGTATTTGGAACAATTAATTTGAAGAAACAGCTCCTTTGTTTGTTTGTTTGTTTGTTAATCCTCACCTGAGGGAATTTTTTCCACTGCTTTTCAGAGAGAGTGGAAGTGGATGGGGGGTGGGGGGAAGGGAGAGATGGGAGGGAGAGAGAGGGTGGGGGGGAAGAGAGATTGCTGTGAGATGCATAGACTGGCTCTCTCCTGTAGTGCCCTGACTGGGGGTAGGGAGTGGACTGTAACCCAGGTACATGCCTTTGACTGGGAATCAAACCCACGACCCTTCAGTGCCTGGGCCAACACTATAACTACTGAGCACACTGGCCAGGGTGGAAAGCTTCCTTTTTCAAGAAACACATATATTTACATGCAATTGAATTAACCCAAAGGCTTTTTTAGGGGATGATAAAAGAATGAATGATTAAAATACTTAAAACGTTAGATTTCTTTCCTAGGTAGAGATGTCAAAGGAAGCAATTCCTTTTTATATCTCATAATTAGGAGCAAATTCCAGATACATATCTTAGATTTTTAAAAAATGACATTTAACTGGCATTTAAATTGTGATATATTTACTGTGGTTATTTGACTAACTTCTATGGGAGGAAGCAGGTTATTTTGAAATACAGTTTCTTGACTTACAAAATAAATACCAAGTATCATCTGGAAACAATGCTACCACACTAAATCTTTCTCCTTGCCAAGACTGTGCATATGAATTATTCCAGCTACGTGGGGTTTCCCTGCTTATAATCATAGTACATTTAAGACATTTTTAATGGTCAGTGGTATTTGATAATGAGGGATAATGGCAAGGTGAGTTGTTTAAAATATTTATTAATTGTGTCATCCAGGCCTGTGATAAAATTTTATTTTTGCATATAAAGAAGTTGGCTTAAGTCTCTATGTTACTTTCTGTAATGTCCTCAAACTAAAACCCATCTTATTTGTAACTAGAGGCCCAGTGCACTGGGGTCCCTCAGCCTGGCCTGTGCCCTCTCACAATCTAGGACCCCTGGGGGGATGTCAGGCTGAAACTGGCAGTCCAACATCCCTGAGGGATGTAGTTGTGTGCAAAGTGGCAGGCGGCCGGGGGAGGAGCCTGAGCCCAGGCTGGGAGCCGCGCCGCTCCCATTCATCCCGCCCCGGTGCACCTGCTGCTGCCACAGCTCAGTAAGTTCACTGAGTGGCGCTCCTACTGTGGGAGCACACTGACCACCGGGGGGCAGCTCCTGCATTGAGCGTCTGTCCCCTGGTGGTCAGTGCATGTCATAGCAACTGGTTGACTGGTCGTTTGGTTGCTTAGGCTTTTATATAGAGACATATTTTATTGAAATTAAATGTTTGAACATAATTTTATGTTACATTTTTGTTACAGAATAATATTGAAAAGTAGCATATGTAAAGTCCTCTTTTTAAACCTTAACTATTGTTAGTTCCTTTATAGGTCAGGCATCTTAATTTATTCAACAAACACTAACAAGCTAATTTGAAGTGCGATCCTCACTGGGGACATTAAAATAAATGAAATCAGCTACTGGGCTTTCAATCCAGGGCTTGGTACTTAGACATGTAGAAGTCGTGTTCATGAAATAATGTGTGTGTAGACAGCAGAAGTCAAGAGAGCTCAGCCTTTCGGGGGAGGTCTGGGAAGACTCCCTGAAGGAGGTGGCCTCAGTTTTCCTTCTAACAGGAAAATACATGTTTGACTCAACAAAGAGTGAGGAGGGTGGCATTCAGAGCACATAAGGTAGAAACCCAGGGAGGCGTTACCACCAAGCAGTAGGTGTGACACAAAGGATGCTGAGGCAGCAGACACGGGCCAGGTAACAGTCTGTCTGTCACGCTCAGGAGCCAGGTCCCCCTGCAGGCATGAGGACAGCGAAGGGTGCTGAGCAGAGGGCTGATGGACCTCTCCCGCTTTGGAGCAGGGCAGGGAAGGGCAGGGCAGGGCAGGGCACACTTTTTACAAAAGGCCAGACAGTCAGTGTCTTAGACTCCATGAGCCTCTGCTCCTGCTGGCAAGGCCCTCGCCCACTGTTGAAGCACAGAGACTCCCATTGGCGTCAGGACGCAAGGGCGGTGGCTTGTTCCAGTAAAACTTTATTCACTCACAGTAAAATCTGGACATTATATCATTTTCATGGGTATGAAGTATCACTTTTAATTAATGTAAAATTAATGTTTTTATGGGTTTTAAAAAGTAGCCTGTGGTTTGGATTCGTCCCTCTGGCCAGATCTGTGGAGCGTGGATTTGAAGGAGACAAGATAGAACCCTGGCGATTCACCCAGAAGCATTCTCAGGTGCTTGGTGCAAGAGCCCTGTGAGCCCAAAAGGCCATTGTGGTAGAGACTCAACAAAAGGCAGAAACCCCAGGAATGTTTGGGCAATCAGTCAGTGGAATTTGGTAATTAATGAACCTCAGGGAAGAATCACAAAAACTATACGGTTCTGGCGTGGATGTCGAGTAGGTAATGGTATCACTGCCTGTGAGGAGAATTAGGGGAAGGATTTGGGGCTGACGATGAGGGAACTCTGAGACCCGGGAGAGCCCGAGATCACCTTCTCACAGCAACTCGCCAAAGCCCAGTTTCATGACTTTAGGAAATGTGGCTTTTAAATGTATGAACATAGTTTACAATCCTGGACAACCTGTATTATTAAAAAAAAAAATGTTATTTCAGAGAAGCTAGCTTTCCTGTTGAAGCTTATACTCAGTTTATGAACCTGTAGCCGCTTGTTTTCTATCTTTTTCTCATTTACTTTATATTGAATTATTTAAGCCTCACCTGCTTCTATAAGGAGTTGTTTGCACTTTTTTTAAGGTAAAATAGAATGCTTCAGCTATTTGCTCCTCAATGTTATTAATAACAATGTAAATATTCTTAATATAGGCATTGTTTGTAACAAATTATGTTCATTTTTATGTATATATGGATTTCAATATAAAACAAGTGCCTAAAACATTTCCATTTAGGACCAAAGAAAGAAAAACTGTTTTGTTTTATGATGATTAATTTAGTAATTTAATAAACTTTAAGTACATTATTAAATACAACATTATTATATTGCTCAAGATATCCTATTTTGTCTAGTTCATGAAATAATTGTAGATTATTGTAGATTGTACTGTGACGTTTTCCATCGCTGACGAAAAGTTAAGTTATTGAGGATAAACATTCAGAGGTGTTTTGGTTTTGTAGGTGTTGGGGTTGATCAACAGATGATACTGAAAGGCTGGGGAATTAGAAGCCTGACCTATGAACTGAATGGGGACAGGGGTTTATACATGGATGTGAAGGACGCTAAGAGGATATGGTGAGATCAGTAGAAAACATGACGGAGCTGGTGTAGGAAGACCTACATGAGGCATTAAAACAGACACAAATGGGACCATGACTGAGACGGGGAGGCACAGCCTGGGAAGATGAGTAGAAACAGCAAGAGGTGGTGCATGTAATGTGTGTGTGCAGTCTAGGAAAATGCAGCGAGGACAGATGTGTGCTTAGGCAGCTATGAAGGAAAATGCTCATTTTACAAAGAAAAAGTTACATTTCAAACCAAAGAAATCTAAGCAGTATTCCGCTTTAGGCCTAAGGTAAAGGTGAAAAATCTATTCTGGCCTCCACTTGAAATGAATCAGCTTGGAGACAAAACATGCAATCTGTAACATTAGACTTGATCCGTGTACCAAGATGTACACTGGACACATGAAACCACAAATGCCTGACATGTGGATGCTTGACTTTTACCGTGTGCATGACGTCGGCCCTGAGAAGCCCCTGGCTACCTGTTAGTCAGTAACCTAAGTGTGCACATCATGTTTCACGCATACCCCATCGGAAGGTAAATGCATGAAGTGTGCACCTTTCCTGGAGAGAAGCCATTGACAACTGCCAGGGATCTTCCCAAAAGCTCTGCCCAGGCAGAGCACAGTCTCAGGGCCAGCCAGATCCTGCTTTTCAGGACTCTGCATTGGGGACTGAAGATGCAGGAGGAAGCTTAGCATCTGAGAGAACACAAGCCAAGAATCCTTAAGACAGAAGACAGATAACATGAAACAGCCAAAAATTGAGCTCCAGAAACTATGAAAAATTAGGAGTAATGAGTGAGCCAGATTCATGATGGAGAGATCAGATATGATGGGAGAGAGTGAATTCGGTTTTTGGTAAAGTAAGAGCTATAGAAGAAGAAAAATATGAATTTGGATCCCTATCTCACACCATATAAAAAAAAACTCAAAATGGGACAAAGATAAAAATATCAGAGCTAAAACTATAAAACTCTTAGAAGAAAGCATAGATGTAAATCTTTTAAATCTTGGATTAGGCAATATTTTCTCAGATATGACACATAAAGTTCAAGCAACCAAAGAAAAATAAACAAATTTTACTTCATCAAAATTTTAAAAAAGTATTTTAAAGTGCACCCACAGAATGTGGAAAAATATGATACAAGTAAGCATTTTTCCAAAGAAGACAGGCAAATGGCCAATAATTGCATTAAAATATGTCCAACATCATTAGCTAGCCAGCAGGGAAATGCAAATTAAAATAATAATGAGATGCCACTTTAATCTACTAAGATGGCTACAATCACAGGTAGACAATAATAAGTGTTGACATGGAATGAGGAGAATTTGGAACACATACATGGCTAGTGGGAATGCAATAGGGAGGCACTTTGGAACACAGTCTGGTAGTTCTTCCAGAAATTAAACATAAAGGAACCATTAGGATCAGCAATTTCGTTCCTAAGTGTATACCCAAGAGCAATGAAAACAAATGTGCTCACAGAAACTTATACACCCATGTTCATAACATTATTCATAATAGTCAAATAATAGAAAAACCCAAATTTACGTCAACTGATGAATGCATAAATACATTGACATGTATCCACATACTATATCATGGATGAACCCTGAAAATATTATGCTAAGGGAAAGAAGTCAATCACAGAGACCACATTTTGTATATTTCATTTATATGGAATGTCCAGAATAGGCAAGTGCACAGAGATAGAGAGTAGAGGAGTGATTGCCTAGGAAGAAGGCTGCTAACGGTCTGACAAGGTCTCTTGCTGAGTGATGAGAATGTTTCAAAACTGATTCTGGTGATAGGTGCCCAACCCTATGAATGCACTAAAAAGGATTGAATTGTATACTTCAGATGGATGAACTACAAGGCATGTAATTATACCTCAAGTGCTGTCAGCAACAGCAAAAACATGGATTCTATCAGATTCCTAATGACATTTTTCAAAAATTGCTTTCTCATGCTGTTTTATTTACTCATTTTTTAAAATATATTTTTATTGATTTCAGAGAGGAAGAGAGAGGGAGAGAGAGATAGAAATACCAATGATGACAGAGAATCATTGATTGGCTGCCTCCTGCACACCTCTTACTGGGAATTGAGCCTGCAACTTGGGCATGTGCCCTTGATCGAAATTGAACCCACGACCCTTCAGTCTGCAGGCCAACACTCTATCCACTGAGTCAAACCAGCTAGGGCCCTAATGACTTTTAATGTCCATAATTAATAGCACTATGCCTTCTCCTGTTTCCTTGAATTCTGGATTTGCGACACAACACCTGTCCAACCATTTCCTCCTCTTGCAATACAAGAATCACCCTGTTACCACAATTATTTGATTAATGTTTGTCTCTAGTATATGAAACTAGAAGATGTCTGGAATCCACAGATTTTGCATGAAGAGTGTGCTGGCCACAGCCCGACTGCCTGAGTGCGTCACAGAATGATGGCCTGTGCAGAGGAGCTGCAGGGGTTGAAGGGAAAACCTCAGACTCTGAGGAGCAGAGGCCAGCCTTACTTTGGTGTCAGCTGTGAATGCCCAACAGAAATCTACAGGCTTATCTGCAGGAGGACTTGGTTCAAGTGGAGATTTTATTACTATTATTATTATTATTATTATTACTATTTAATTTCAAAATTACGTATTTCCAAAGTTACATACGCCTTGGTTAAAGTGGAGACTTCATTATAGTTATGTAATTTCAAAATGTTACTTGCTAAGAAAGAATCAATGTGTCCATATGTATTATAGACGTCTTCCTGGACTTCTTTCTTAACAAATTAAATGTTGAAAACTCTAGAAGGGCTGAAGAAACTAGCCTGGGTTTCAATATTCATATTGTCAACAGCATCTTTTACTGAAAAATCAGTATCTAGACCACAAGTTCAATGATCTCCCTATAAAACCCATTAAGTGTTTACAACGGGTGTTGTGCCCAATTGTTTTCCTAGTATAAGATGGATGTACTGACACACACAGACAAAACCCCTGAGACACCCTGTAGTGCTTGTTAGTGCAGTTCACTGTGAACTTCAAGCAGTGTCTGTCTTCATCTCTTTGGTGCTGGATTTACAGACCCTGACTCAGTCTTCTAGACATGCCTGTTCAGGGTTGACCTGTGTCCTCCAAACACGTATGTTTGATATGAAGGTATGCTAAGTCTGACCCCTAGTGCCTACGAATGGGACCCTGTTTGGAAATAGAGGCTTTGAGGACATAATGAGGTTAAAATGCGGTCCTGAGAATGAGCCCTAATCCGATACCGCGTGACCTGGTAGGAAGAGGAGACAGACCCACGCCGGGAGGCTGCTGTGGGACCTCAAGGCGGAGGCTGTTCGGGTGCATCTACGCCCCAGGCAGGGCCAAGGACTGCCGCCCGTCCCCAGGACTCAGAGGGCCCAGCCTTGCTCACACCTTGATTTCACTCTTCTCACCTCCACTCCTGTGAGAAGGTACATTTCTTTTGTTTGCAGCCACCCAGCTTGCAGCCCGGGAAAGTAATGAAGTGCCCGAAGGTGACGTATCTGACATGCACAATAAATCACCGCGGCCTCACCTTTCTTCCCAGGGGCCCTATCTTACCTCAGGGCCCTGGGATTTACAGCTACACCACTTTTAAGACTATGGTATTAAAGGTGACACAGGAAAAGGTCTATTATATTCTTATAATTTATGTGAGCGTTTTCAAAAAACAAACTACTAAATACCAAACATTTGTTCAGTAAATGGTTTCTTTGTCCTTAGTAAACAAATCATTTAAGATTCAGAGATGAATTTTTAGTTATGTGACATGGCCAAGAATACATATTTCCCCAAGCAGATATATTCTGTAATCTCATACCGTAGCAATCAACCAATTCTGAAAAGAGCAAAGTATTTCTTTCCCTTGGGAATGATATAGGGAAGGTTATCAGAGGAGTGGTTCCTTGGAAATAATGACTTGTAGATCATCACTTTCAAGTATTCTATTCTGTCCATTGCCCATTGGCTGGGTGCCAGTGAGCCCAAGAGAGGCTGTGGTTTGCTCGCCTTCTACTCTCAGCAACATGCTAACATACAGGACCCAGGAGGGTCTCTCATTCGGACACAACCAGGAGATGGCCATCATTGGTTAATTGGGTAATCCCCAGTTTAACCAAAAAGACACAGGCAAAGATAAAAGACCAGAATACAAACTGATGACAATTCTAACAAGAGTGCTTATAAAATATTGTGAGCTTACTGAGGACACTTCAACTAACTGTGGCTGGGGGATTTCAGGAGAATGCCACGGACATTTTAGGAAGTTCTTGGAGAAGGAGGGTGAAGAAGCGAGGTGGCCCACCTCATTTCCTGTGTAACACGGAGCAGTGGGGATACCAGCTGCTCAGGGCATTTTGATTATAACCAAGGAAAGCCTCAGTGCTGTTCGAAGGCGCCCAGAGGTCCTGACTTCAGGGGGCAGACCACTGAAGGTCCTCTGGAGAAGCCGAGTCAGCTTTGGTAAGATTTTCGGAGATACTTTAAGAGACACTCAGATATTCATTTAAGAGATGTTAGGATGACTTTTGAAATTTTCAGATCAGTAGAGAAAATCGTTGTTCAACTTTATCTTGTTCAGCACACATTTCTCATTGGCATGGATGATGGTATTTTATATGTTCTGTGAAATCGATGACTAAGATCATCCTCTTGTTACTTATAACCATGGAAGCAAGAGGGATAGTTCAGATATATCAACAGTGATCTTATACAAGTCCCACATTTGTAACTGCATTGGGTACAAATAAGAAGCCATCTGGACTTCTACAGAGAATAGTGGTCTTGAGGTCATTATTGCTTACTAGAGGCCCAGTGCACGGATTCATGCACCGGTGGGGTCCCTCGGCCTGGCCTGTGCCCTCTCGCAATCTGGGACCCCTCGGGGGATGTCAGAGCCCAGTGGATGGATTCGGCCCAATCCCTGCAGGTCAGGCTGAGGGACCCCACCATTGCATGAATCTGTGCAACGGGTCTCTAATATGCGTATAAGATCTTCAGTTAATCTCTTCCCACCCTCCCCCTTCCCCCCTTCCCTCTGGGTCCATCAGTCTGTTCTGTTTCCATGCCTGTGCTTTGAGCATCTGCTCCCTGGTGGTCAGTGTGTATCATAGCTATAGGTCGAATGATTGAACCATCAGACACTTAGCATATTAGCCTTTTATATATATAAACTAGAGGCCCAGTGCACAAAAATTTGTGCACTCGGGGGGGTCCCTCAGCCTGGCCTGTTCCCTCTCGCATTCTGGGACCCCTGGGGGGATGACCACTTGCTGGCTTAGGCCTGCTCTCCAGGGGATTGGGCCTAAGCTGGTGGTCAGACATCCCTCTGGCAGCCCGGGAGCCCTCGGGGGATGTCCACTTGCCAGCGGGGAGCAGACCTAAGCTGCAGTCAGACATCCTTAGCGCTGCTGAGGAGGCAGGGGAGGCTCCCACCACCACTGCTGTACTGGCAGCCATCAGCCTGGCTTGTGGCTGAGCAGAGCTCCCCTGTGGGAGTGCACTGACCACCAGGGGGCAGCTCCTGCATTGAGCGTCTGCCCCCTGGTGGTCAGTGTGTGTCATAGTGACCAGTCATTCCCAATCATTCTGCTGTTAGGGTCAGTTTGCATATTACTGTTTTATTATATAAGATAGAGGCCTGGTGCATGGGTGGGGACCAGCTGGTTTGACCTTAAGGGTGTCCCGGATTAGGGTGGGAGTCCTGCTGGGGTACCTGGCCAGCCTGGGTGAGGGGCTGAGGGCTATTTTCAGGCTGGCCACAGCCCCTTCAGGGGGGAGTCCCCGCTGGGGTGCCTGGCCAGCCTGGGTGAGGAGCTGATGGCTGTTTGCAGGCTGGCCACAGCCCCTTCAGGGTGGGGGGTCCCCCTTGCTGGCCTCATGGCCCCCAACTGCCCTCCCCTCCTGGCCTGATCGCCCTCAACTGGCCTTTCCTGCTAGCCTCATGGCCTCCAAATGCCCTCCCTGGCCAGCCTGATCATCCCTAACTGCCTCTGCCTTGGTCCTGCCACCATAGCTTTGTCCAGAAGGATGTCCAGAAGGTCTCCTAGTCTAATTAGTATATTACTCTTTTATTAGTATAGATGGCATGTGTATGAACCTCCCTTACTGAAAAAAGCTATAGTTACAACCTCAAAAAAAGGATACACTTTTTATGAAAATAGATAATAATTGAATCCTATGCCTCCCATATGAATTTTAAATTACCTCTCTGGTAATTTTCTCATTAAAGATATTAGAGACACCACGTTGCTACTTTTCATGCCAAAAAAGAGTTTCTAAGCTACTTTAAGCATCTACTGTAGTGTCAAATAATGTCTAGACTCTAAGAGACAATTGAGTTCATTGTCTAAAATGTTGGTCAATTGGCCTTTTACAAACCTAGGGCTCTTTCTGCATATCTAGAGCTGTTCTTAGTGAAAACAGGGTGTGTATCCCAGAATTCGAATTCTGTTAGATGCCTATGATTTCTGTCACACCCTACCCCTCATTCTTTTTTTAAAAAATATATTTTATTCATTTTTTACAGAGAGGAAGGGAGAGAGATAGAGAGTTAGAAACATCGATGGTAGAGAAACATTGATCAGCTGCCTCCTGCATGCCCCCCACCGGGGATGTGCCCGCAACCAAGGTACATGCCCTTGACCAGAATCGAACCTGGGACCCTTCAGTCCACAGGCCGATGCTCTATCCACTGAGGCAAACCGGTTTCGGCCCTACCCCTCATTCTTTATGCTCATAATCTCAGTGGCATCCAGCCTGTGGAAGCCACAGGATCCTCGGCAGTAGTCCCTGTCTCTGTGTCTGTTTCTGCCTCTCTCCATCTCTTTACTTGTCTCTGTCTCTCTTTCTCCTTTGTTATCTCTGTCTATCTCTCTCCACCTTTTTCTTGTTTCTCTCTGTCTCTGTCTCTCTTTCTCCTTTGTTATCTCTGTCTATCTCTCTCCATCTTTTTCTGGTTTCTCTCTGTCTCTGTCTCTCTCTGGTCCCCAGCACTGGTTTAGCTATCAAGGGAAGTGAGAAACAGGAGAGTAGCAAGACTGTGCATGAAAAGTCTGCACTTACCCTGGAGACTGGCTCTCTGTTGTGAGGGTGTGGTATCCATTCATGATCATACATCTGTTTTCTAGTCCTTAGGCTCCACATACGCAGTGGATTTTTAAAAATTGCATTAGGAAGACAGCAAGACTGAGCAGAACCATAGGCAATAGCAAATGAGGAGTCCCAGGTAAAAATTCAAGACACAATTGGTACATAAAGTCAGAGCTGGAAAGACCTTGGAGACCATATAGTTTAATCTTACTTTTAGCGGATAAAGAGATTGAGACCCAGAGAAGCTGACATCACACAATTTTATATGCACAAGGGTTTGTGATCATCTTTGTGTATATGGTCTCCTTTGATCTGAAGAACCCTAGTGTGGTGAGTATTATTGCTACCAAACCAAAGGACTAAGAAGCACAAAACACTCATGGGGAGGTACAGAGCAGCATAGGGAGTGCGGTCAATAATATTGTAATAACTGTGTATGATGGCAGGTGGTTATTAGACTGATCAGGGGACTGCTTTGTAAATTATATAGATGGCTAACCACTGTGCTGCATACCTGAATGAATCCTATATAATAAAAGCCTAATATGTAAATTGTCCCCTCGACTGGGAGTTTGACTGCTTGCTATGACATGTTCTGACCACCAGGGGATGGCACGGAACATGGCGGGCATCAGTGATGCTGGCAGTGGGTGGCAGTGGAGGTGCTGTTGGCTCCAATGGGCTTCCGGGTCAGCTGGGCCACAGCCACCAGGACTGCAGGGGCCAATCAGGCTCCCTGTGGGTTCGCACAGGAGCCAGTCTGCAAGGCCAGCTGGGAGAGCACACACTGCTCACCCAGCTTCTATGCAGCACTGCTGGGTAGCCCATGCTGCACCCCAGCCCACCGTGTCCAGCCACACTCACCACATCTTTGTGCAGGGACTCGGGCGCTGTGACTCAGGCAGAGGGGGGCGCATGGTAACTCGAGGGTCCAGGTGCTGTCGAGGGCCCAGAGGCCAGCTGAGACCTGCCCTTCTATGCCAGACACGTATGCTTTGACCGTCAGCCAGGCCTAGGGACTGCACCCATGCATGAATTTTGTGCACTGGGTCTGTAATCCTATCTAATAATAGAGAAACATGGTAATTAACCGTAACTTCGCTACCCTTCCCATTGGCTAATCAGCGAGATATGCAAATTAACTGCCAATAAAGATGGTGGCCGGCAGCCAAGCAGCTGAAGCGAACATGAGGCTTGCTTGCTCCAGTGATGGAGGAAGCCAAGGTTCCCCGCCTGGTGTGGCCCCGCTCTGAGCTCCAGATGCAACAATGTTGCAATTATAGAAGCTAAACAAACCCAGAAACCTCCTTTCAGCTGCCAGTAGGCTCAGAGCTTAGATCGCCAGTGATGGCAACAGAGTTTCAATTATAGAAGGTAAACAAACCCAGATATCTGCTTTCAGCCAGCCATGGTCTCAGAGCTGGAGCCGGCTCTCAGCTCCAGTGACAGCCATAGAAGGTAAATAAATCCCAGAATAAAAGAAAAAGAAAAAAAAGAGGCTGGGAGCTTCAGTCGCCCACCAGCCTGAAAACAGCCCTCAGCCCCTCACCCAGGCTGGCCAGGCACCCCAGTGGGGACCCCCACCCAGAAGGGGGTGTGACCAGCTGCAAACAGCCATCAGCCCATCATCCAGGCTGGCCAGGCACCCAAGCAGGATCCCCAACCTGATCCGGATCACCCTCCAGGGCAAACCAGCCGGCCCCCACCCATACACCAGGCCTCTGTCCTATATAGTAAAAGGGTAATATGCAAACTGACCCTAACAGCAGAAAGACTGGGAATGACTGGTCACTATGACACACACTGACCACCAGGTAGCAGATGCTCAATGCACAGATGCCCTCTGGTGGTCAGTGCACTCTCACATGGGGGAGCTCTGCTCAGCCACAAGCCAGGCTGATGGCTGGCAGTATAGCGGTGGTGGTGGGAGCCTCTCCTGCCTCCTCAGCAGCACTAAGGATGTCCGACTGCAGCTTAGGTCTGCTCCCTGCTGGCAAGTGGACATCCCCCGAGGGCTCCCGGGCTACCAGAAGGATATCTGATCACCAGCTTAGGCCCAATCCCCTGGAGAACAGGCCTAAGCCAGAAAGTGATCACCCCGAGGGGTCCCAGACTGTGAGAGGGCACAGGCCAGGCTGAGGGACCCCTCTACCCCTGAGTGCACAAATTTTTGTGCACTGGGCCTCTAGTATAAAATAATACTGAGCCTAAACTGTAATAAAAATAAATAAACAGGAGGAGACTGAGGATTAAGTAATGGAGTGATTAAGTAATTCTCTGTAGATCACTCAAAAGATTAGGGGTAGAGTCAGGGTCCCAGTACTGTCTCTGCTACAGTGCCTGTGCTCAGAGCCACCCTCAAAGCTGAAGGGATGGGGATAGTCGTAGGTCTCTGGAACCTCAGTCTGGCCTTTAAATACTTCATTTTTTCCTCCTGAAATAAGATATTAATTTAATTATATTTATTTGAAAGTAAAAGGATAAGATCCAAACAAATTCATCTGAAATTTGACTAGAAGGAGATGCTGTGTGAAGCAGCCCGCATGCTAATGTGACTTGGGGACTAGTGCTGGAGCTCCCAGGATAGTTCTGGAATTCACCTACAACTCCTTTCACTGGGGCATGGCTCAGTGATTCCCAAACATCCTGTAGCTAAACAGGTATCTATTAGATGGAGCAATGTTTATTTATTAGTGGATTATATCTTTGGGTGCAAATCAGAGAATGATGAAGGCAGAAATGACAAATGTAATAAAGAAAATATGACATTCAATTCTTTTTATGATTGATGGAATGTTTTATGAAAGTTATCATTTCTATTGTTTGTCCTCAGAAACCCAGTCTGCTCAGTTCAACCTGAGTTATTGGATATTTTTCCTCTGTTTCAGTACTATTGTGGAAGAATAGTACTATTCAGTACTATTGATTTTGGCATGCATTAATTACCTTTGTTCAATAGTATTCAAAGGCCCACTTTCAATTAAGTACTTAATGGCATTTGATGTTAATGGCAACAGATTCAGTAAGATTAAAATTCATAATTATTTATAGCAAAAAGTTTCACAGTATTTAAGGAAATTTAAACCAAACACTTCAAACATCTTAAATAGACAAATCTCTATCAATTTACAAAACTTCTGCAACAGAGGGGGAAAAGAAAGCAAAGGTGATAAAAGCCTTAGTTATTTCTGAATAGAGTAAACACTGTTATTTTTAAACAGAAACTTGCTATCTCTAAAACTTTTGAAGCACAAAGGTCTTGTCCCAGGATATTTCAATTATAATATTTACTACATCTTCCAATGGTTTTTGAATATAATTGCTGGCCTCTGGGTATAGAAACCAACTAAGTTACAGGAATGTTCCTAGAAGACCTAAATTTTTGAAAATTGCGTTCTATAGGTCAATTTTTTTAAAAAAAGTTTTTGATCCGGGTTTGATCACTATCCTCCCAAAATGCACTGGTTTGCTGCATTTGTGTGGGTAATGAAATAAGATGAGCACAGGTACAAAAATAGCAATTGAACAACCAAGAAGAAACAACTGATTGTGAAAATAGAATCAGGCACCCAATAAGTAAAAGCCACTGATAACACACAAGTCAGTCGATAGCTGCTGTCTGCACACTGTGCAGACTATTAGAGAAATTAATAGTCTCAAGGTCATGTCTAACACATTGGATCTCCAAGTTTCACTTTCCACATCCTTTCCTCTTCCCCATCACGGACACACATCAAAGTCAGGTGCGAACGCTGGCCGCTGGGGTTTGTGACGTAGAAGCACTGTGTGAGTGATATTTTCAGCAGACCATGCTCTGTGTGTCTCTGTGTGTCTTGTGAGAAGCACTAGAAAAACTTTCTTTGAACTATCTTTACAAAGATATTTGTATGACAGGCAACCTAGGAACATGGAGATATTTCCTCCCTTTGGAGCACAGGAAAACATGGTTACTGCTCATTATAAAATATTTGGGGTCCCCTGTACATGTTCAGTGTTCTGTCCTCTAATGCAACCCACCAGGCCTGCAAGCATGCTCTCAGCCTACCTGCACTACCCCTGAGATCAGGGGCCAGGGGCACCAACCCACATCTGCCAATGCCCATGCTCTTGGCTGTTATGGTGAGTAATAAAGTCCTTTGTCTCTAACCCAGGAATCTTGGGCCTTCTGTTAACATTCATGACACTGGTATTCTCCAACTCAAGAATCTTAGTGCTCACATTAGGTGGGCTCACTTGTCAGCATGTGAGTTTGGTAAAACCTTATGCTCCTTGCAGGTTCTGAAAACTCTCTCATGGAATTGTTATTTTAATATCCTAATATATAAAAACCCAGGGTCCGTAACGTCCAAAACAACCAAAGGCTCAACCGAATGTCAGGCTGCATGCACAGTATTCTCTGGTGGACGGGGCCTGGTGAGTGGGCTGACTGCTGACCTCTCAGGGAGAAAGAGAGGTGGGGCTGGTCAGCGGCTACTGCGGTTGTTGGCGAGGCCCGGAGAGAGAGAAGCAGGGTCTGATCCGCAGCCTTTCTCTCTCTCTCCAGGCCTCGCCAGCAGCCGTGCCTCTCTCTCTTCAAGAGATCAGCAGTTCAGCCTGCTCGCTAGCAGCCTGGGTTGGCTATTGATCAGCCTAACCTCTCTGATCAGGCCTGGAGATAGGCCTGGAGATGCTGACTGGCATAGAAACTGACCAGTCAGAACCAAATCTGGGTGAAGTGCCAGGAGATAATGGCTGCCTAGGAGGCAGAGCTTTTGACACTGACTGGCATAGAAACTGACTAATCAGAACCTAATCTAGGTGAACTGCGAAGGCAGAACCTAAGGTGGGGGCTGAAGAGGGGTTTTTAGGGCAACAGCTATTTGGTGTAAGGTGTAAGAAAGTGGTTCAATTTTTTAATAACCAGTTTGGCAGTGTAGTGCACATGGCTGGCTATCAGTCCAGATATAGGGATTATGTATTTTTGTCTGCCAAGAGCATCTCCTCCTGCTGAAAATGGCTTTTCCCCCCATTTAAGCAATCCTATCCTACATAATCTAGCTATACTAATAAAAGGGTAATATGCCAATTAGACCGGGTCAACTGGCCATCTTCCAGACGTCCGACTTCCTTCCAGACAAAGACATGGTGGTGGGGGCTGAGGCAGAGGCAGTTAGGGGTGATCAGGCCAGCAGGGAAGGGCAGTTGGGGGCAAGATCAGGCTGGCAGGGGAGGGCAGTTAGGGGCGATCAGGCAGGCAGAGGCAGTTAGGGGTGGTCAGGCAGGCAGGCAGGTGAGCGGTTAGGAGCCAGTGGTCCCAGATTGTGAGAGGGATGTCCAACTGCCAGTCAACCAGCAGTCGGGCATCCCTCAAGGGTTCCCCAATTGGAGAGGGTGCAGGTTGGGCTCCCCTCCCCCAAGTGAGAATTTTGTGCACTGAGCCACTAGTTATAGCAAATATTTCTCTTATATGTCATTCAAGAAAGTACTATTGTAGCCCGGCTGGCATGGCTCAGTGGTTGAGCATTGATCTATGAACCAGGAGGTCATGGTTTGATTCCCGGTCAGGGCACATGCCCAGGTGGTGGGTTTGATCCCCAGTGAGGGGTGGGCAGGAGGCAGCTGATCAATGATTCTCTCTCATCATTGATGTTTCTATCTCTCTCCCTCTCCCTTCCTCTCTGAAATCAATAAAAATATATTAAAAAAAGAAAGTACTATTGCATATTGATTTCATAACTCACTTCCAATAATTTTGGTGCATCTCTCTGTTCAAGGCTTCTAGACCTCCTGAAGGAGATAAGAATATAATTAAAATGCAGTTACTAATCTTATGGAATTCACTGTATTGGAAAAAATCTAGCAAAGAACTAGATATATAAATATTTATCTATACATATTTATCTATACATATTTATCTATACATATACATAAATATCTATAATTAATAAGACAAGATAAATGTCAATTAGAGAGCTGTCAGATTATATAAGTGAAAAAAATACAATCCAGGAATCTTAAAGTCAGAAGGGGCCTTAGCAGTAACATCATCATTTTTTCCAGATTTGATTGCAGTAATTTCTTGTTTATATCAGCTTCCTGACATGGTTATACTGTCATTGGATAGAAATAGCCAAGGA
This sequence comes from Myotis myotis, assembly GCF_014108235.1. NCBI lineage: Eukaryota > Metazoa > Chordata > Mammalia > Chiroptera > Vespertilionidae > Myotis > Myotis myotis. The sequence goes on along the minus strand of NW_023416320.1, from coordinate 50,274,032 downwards.
CACCAGCGAGAAAGCACTCGCCACCTCCCCAAGCAGTCATTTCCATATTTGATAGTTCTGGGTGTACACATATTATTTCTTGAATTAAAAACTGTCTAAAAATGCATTCTGTAGTTTCACCTGCCCAAAGCGCTAACCCTCCTTTACACGAGCTTCCTTCAAATGTCCCCCATTCTCACCTCCGCTGGGCTCCTGTGCAGACACTCATGCTCAGCATATGTCTCCCTGAGCCGCATTTGCATGGAGGATCATTGAAGCCCAAAGCCCTGTTAAATTTCATCTCACTGCTTCCAACCCTGAAGTCCAGCCTGTTGAAATAATTTTGACTCTTGATTCTCTTTAGGTTATAAAAGGCTACCAAACAATTTTATGATCACAGGAAGTCACTGGATGAGGTTTATATGTTGAACCAATCTACCTGCGGAAGATCAACAAGGTCCAAGAAAAACAGAAGTGCAAGACCTGTGATCACCGTTGAGTGGTGTCCCCCTCAGGTTTCATGTGATGTCCCCTTTGTTGGTTTTAGGAGGATGATACATTTAGTATTTGTCCCATCTCTAAAGAAATGAATTGGGGCAACTGTGTGCTGTAAAATGCACAGAATGGGAAATAGACCTCGCAGAGTTAAGTGTTACTTCCGATAATATGAGACCTCTGGCGCTAAAGAGCTTTCGTATGTCTTCCTCATGTCTCTAAATAATTGGATCCTCTCATTAGAACAAAATCAATTCATTATATTCAATGTAGAGATAATAAGATATTTGATGTCTTTTCCACCAGCTACATGATACAGAAACGTTATATATAACGCTTTTAGTAATTTTACAAACTGAGTGTCTGAGTTTATTTCACATTCATATATTCCTTTACCCCTTTTAGCATTCTTATTGTTCTTCTAAAATTTGACACAGATGGTTAAGTTCAGTTGCCATCAGCCTTCTGGTTCTAACATGACTAGATATGATGAGCTGGATATAAATATATCAGAATTGGGCCTTTAGGCCCAAATTGTGATAATAAAATACAAGACTAGCTGTTTAAAAGTATTTTTCTGCTGTATCTCATGTTCTAAAATATATATTCTCACAGTGAACTGTGTTCATGAATGTTTCATAAGCTATTACTAGTATAATAAATTATGCACCTGTATACAAAACATATGTACTTCTAAGTTTGTGGTGTAATTAACCTCACCTGAAGTTAATGAGTTTGTATTATTTTAGTTAATTAATATAATAACTTGATAACACAATATTAAAAAAAAGAAAATGAAACCCAATGTTTGTAACTGGCATATTGGACAGGCTGAATCTATCAGGACACAATTAGTAAAAGGTTTTATTTCCCCCAAATCCAGGCATTCCATCTGGCCTTTGGGAACCTTTTAGTCTCCTGGAAGGCTCTCTCTGGAATTTAGACATTGGTGGTTGGTCGCTGTCAATCATTAGAACAAGTGTCACCCTGGAGATGGGGAGCTCACACACAAAAGCCACCCTTAGTCACCCAGTTCACTCTCTTCATCCCCCTCATCTTTGGCCCAAACTCTGGGTCTGGACCTCCAAGGGGAATGGAGTTTGCTCAGTGGTTAGCGCCCCTGTGCCGCTGCCTCTGATTTTCCAGGGTCAATGCCAAGGGACGGGCTGCTGTGAAGACTCTGTCCTCGCTATCCTGCCGTCCACTCCCTAACACTGGCTGCGGGTCATGCCCTCCAAGGTGATGCGTCTACAACACTGGCTTTTGAGAGCACATTTGTGGCTTCTGCAACCCACTCCCTGTGCTCAGGACTACACACCCCCATCACGTGGGCGAGGTCAGCCTAATGCACCTCTCGCCCCGCCACCATCCCAGGGGCATAGCTTCTTCCTCCTCAGCAGGTGGCCTGTGCTCACAGTCCTGGTGCTCGCTGGGTCCCTCGGCCACTGCAGACTCAGGCTGCACCATGTCCCGGGAGTGCAGATACAGGCCTCCTTCCTTAGCCTGCCTGTTCCCTGAAACTGCCCAGGCTTAGAACAATGGGGGCCTAAGAGTCAGGTGTTGGTCTCTGTTCTTTAATTTAATGACCAAGATCGAGATCTCTCAGGAAATACCTTGCAGAGCATTCCTCCCAAGCAACAGCTGGTCTGTGTGCTTCTACAGCTCAGTGCTCATCAGTCACCGGGACCCCAGCTCCTGGACCTCAGAGCAGATCTCAGCATTGGAGGTGGGTCTCTTGGCTGAGAGGATGGAGCAGCAGTCCCCTCCCACATGTGTGCATGTGTGTTTGTGTGCGTGTGCATGCACACAGCGTGGGAGGGAGTAGAAGTGAGCATATGAAGTGACATATATTCTCCATGAAGCTGACAACTCTACTTCTGTGGTTTCTGCTACCATCCTGTTGAGTTTCTGGCCTCATTGTATATGGCTGGAAGAGAGTTAGAAACTGCTGTCATCTGTACTCGGTTATCAGGAACCTGCTGGCCATTCTTGTTGATTGCAGACTAGTCAGAATCTGTTTCTCTCAGTTTTGGATTTTCAGCAATAATCTGAGACATCTAGGAAGTCCCATCCAACTGGTCCTTACATTTATATGTTTCATTTACATGTAAGCACTTAATTGAAAATTTCAGTTAGTACCCATAACACATGACCCATGATGCAGTGCTTTGCCTGGGAAGTCCTTACTTTTGGATTTTAATAATAAAAGTTTAAATCAGGTTGGAAATGCTGCATATGGTTCCCTGGGAGGGGAAAAATTCAAAAAATTGTTACAGACTTCCCCACATGCTTATTTAGTTTTGTTCATCCAACCCAACACTTTTCTATGTGAACTATTATATCTTATGGAACAAGTATCTCTTGAACACAATTTGGGGAACAGACTCTTAAAACTAACACTTAAAAGCCAGTATAAAACACCCTGAAATTCAGTGGGGTCACTCTGAAGAGAACAGACTGTAGGGTAAAGTCGGTCAGCAATGCCCTAAGATGCCAGCAACTCTCCAGGACCTGCCTTTGTGCTATCCCACCTCAAAGGAGCTTGCACCCTGAATACAAAATCAGATACTCTAACGTTTAGCTGTAATGCTGTGTTTCACTGTTGCCATCAGAATGCATGAAGGAAAGTCCCTTTTTATTGTGTCTCTATCCCGTCACCCTGCCTTCTGTGGAAGGTCCAGGAACAGCACATGAAAACAAATGTGCAGTCAGCAGGGCTGTTTGCGTCCTTTCCCCTCAGTGCCAGCGCTGCGACTGGGAGTGTGCGCCGAAGTCACTGACTGTGGTGTGTAATGATACGTTCAGTAACAATCCATTCCCAGCCTTGGACAGCTGAGACACTGATGTCGCCCTTTCACCCAGACAGAGTGAACAAAACGAGTCATATAATGTTCTAAGTGTGATGTAGGGATCATAAAAACGCATCATGTGGCACCTAACAATGCTGGGTCACAGTACAAGAAAAGCATGCCTCTCCCGGAAGTCGAGGCCGTAATCAGCCAGGAGATGTTCTTTAAAAATAAGAAGAATATGAGATTTATTTCTAGCCCTAGGACCACACAGAAACCTTCAATAGACATTGTTTTAAAGAAAAAAAAGCACGATGTACTATGATTTTCCAGCTCAACTTTAGCATATTAGCTTGTGACTAAGTATTTAAATACTACTTGCTAATCTCCTATGGCTAATAATTATCAGTAATTCACATTATAGTTCCATTACTCATCCATTGTACTTTCCTAATTGTCTAAAAACTTGGAACTTAAGGCCTTATTTAAGGTTTCAATAAGGAGACAGAAAGAGTTAAGAGTTCAGGCTTTGGACATGGCAGAGGTGGATTCAAATCTCTGCTATGTGACTTTGGGCAAGGTAATCACAAATTCCCCTAAGTTGCAGAGTTCTTACATGAAAACAGAAATCATATACCTCCCCAGGTTCTTTGAAGCTTAAGTACAGGGTAGTTCTCCACAAGGCTAGTCCCCTCTGGCATCAGGAAACATCCTAAATAGTAAATTCCCTAAGTGATTCCTCCACACCCTCTGCTCTCCACACCTGATGGAGAGCGTTCAGCACCACGGACAGCAGGTGCCTGCTTTCCTACCTATACCTTATTCAGTTGGTATCTACCTCAAAGATAGGACCCTTCCTGTTTCTCCTTTGTCCCCAGTGTGTAGCCAAGTACTCGGTGCATTTGGCATATATGGTAATGTAAAAATAAAAGGCATTTATAGATAACTCAAATGTCAACACACACCACATTTAGATGTATTTTGCTTACTTTCATAATAATAAAGTATATTTAAATGAAGTGTAAAATGTTCATCCAATAAATATTTTATATTATAATGTGGACATGAATAACAATAATTGCTGAATATATATGCATATATGTTTATATGTGTATGTGTGTGCTTATACCTATAATATGTACACATATTACATACACACATTAACTGTATTCCGATAATAATTAATGCATATTTTTATTATTACTACTGTTATTCAATAACATGCACTAATAATGTTGACAATATTCATTAACAAGTACTTATTGAGCTGATGCAATGATTTAGAATGACTCTTGATTCATTTTAAATTAGACTTTTTCCCAGGGTGACTGTCTCCCAAATTAGACAAACAGACCAGACACAAACACAGAGAATGAAGGTTAATGCATTCAGGGAAGAAAGAGTGGCATCATGGCATATATATCGATACCTGATACGAAGAGCGAAGTGAGAAATTCTAAATTGCATGTTGCAATTTCATCACCACTATCGAAAATACCCACAACAACGTAAGGACTCATGCCCAGATTCTGAGGGAACATGGGCCAGGATGTCTCACGTGAGGGAAAGACTAGATGCACCAATCACTGGGCAGCCAGCTCTGCAGAAACAGGTGGAATCACCCTAGACTCTAACACCGCACAGAACAGAGGTGCTCGTGGAAGGCTGTTCATAGAAGGCTTTCCGGGGAAGAACAGAGTCATCCACTAGTGCTTCCTGCAGGATCCTAAGAAGGTCTGAGCAGATGGAAGGGAGTTGGTGTTAGTGGCTCTGTTATCTCTACGTGATTGTTTTTGTCTTTATTTATTTTCAATTCACAAATCACAGTTCTTTACTACAAGCTTAATCCAGTTCCTTTTGCTTTTGTACATCTCAGGTGATCACAAAATGACATTATTTTCTGAAAAAGAAACTTGAAAGAAAACACATTAAAAGATTCATAACTTTAAAAAATAATAACAAATAATCAAAAATTATTTAATTCCTATTGAATTGAATATATTTAATCATTAAAAATACTTATTTAATATTAAATCCATGAATATATATGTCTACATATATATTTATATATTTAAATATGTTTTTATTGATTTCAGAGAGGAAGGGGGAGGGAGAGAGAGATAGAAATATCAATGATGAGAATCATTGATCAGCTGCTTCCTTCACGTCCCTGACTGGGGGTTGAGCCCGCAACCCGGGCATGTGCCCTTGACTGGAATCAAACCCGGGACCCTTTGGTCCATAGGCCAACGCTCTAACCATTTATCCAAACCAGCCAGGGCAAATCTATTAAAGAAAGGTAAAACTTTTGTGAATGTGACACATTTGTTTTTATAAATTACTTTGTGTCCTGCCATATAATCTGTTCTGATATCTAGATTTTTTCCAATTAAAAATACATCAATTTTGTGGGCTAAAAAGTCAATGGGAGGGAAGGGGACATATGTAATAGTTTCAACAATAAAGATGAAAAAAACATAAAAAACCAAAACCCAAAAATATATCAATTTTTTATCAAATACATGGGTAAGCTACACTTTGCAATCATGGGTTATATTTAGGCTCTAAACCTTTCCAGCTGAATAATTTCACCATTTATAAGCTTCTGTTTTCTTGACTTTTCAAAAATAACTTACATCATCATTTACTGCAAGGACTTAATAATGCAAGATATTTTAGCCTCCAAGCAATGCCTGGCATATACTTGCCATCAAAAATGGCAGTTTTTTTTTGTTTGTTTAAATGTTCAGCATCTTTATTTCCCCCTCTCTTTTAAAAAAATCTTTATTGTTGAACGTATTACATATGCCCCATTTGTCCCCTCATTGACTTCCTCTAGCCCGCCCCCACCCCTCCTAGGCCTACTGTCTGTGTCCATAAGTTATGCATAGATGCATGTAAGTTCTTTGGTTGATCTCTTTCTACCCACCCTCCCCCACCTTCCCTCTGAGGTTCCACAGTCTTTTCGATGCTTCTGTATCTCTGGGTCTATTTTGTTCATTAGATAACACGTATGAGTAAGATCATATGATACTTATCTTTCTCTGACTGGCTTATTTGACAACATAATGCTCTCCAGGTCCATCCATGCTGCATGCTGTTGCAAATGGTAAGAGTTGTTTTTTTGTTTTGTTTGTTTTTTGGGTTTTTTTGGTGTGTGTGTGTGTGTGTGTGTGTGTGTGTGTGTGTGTGTGTGTGTATGTGTTTACAGCTACATAGTATTCCAAGGTGTAAATGTACCACAGCTATTTTTTCCATTCATCTGCTGATGGGCACTTGGGCTGTTTCCAACTCTTAGCTATTATAAATTGTGCTGCTATGAACATAGGGGTGCATATATTATTTCTGACTGGTGTATCTGATCTCTTAGGATATATTTCTAGAAGTGGGATTACTGGGTCAAATGTCAGTTCTGTTTTTAATTTTTTGAGGTAACTTTATACTGTCTTCCATAGATGCTGCATTCCCACCAGCAGTGTACTAGGGTTCCTCTTCTCCACATCCTTACCAGCACTTGTCATTTTTGATTTGTTGATGATAGCCATTCTGACCAGAGTATACCTCATTAGTCAGGTGATACCTCATTGTCATTTTGATTTGCATCTCTCTGATGATTAGTGACTTTGAGCTTTTTTTCATGTCTCTTGGTCTTCTATATGTCCATTTTTGAGAAGGGTCTATTTAGGTCCTTTGCCCATTTTATAATTGAATTGTTTGTCTTCCTTTTGTTAATTGTATGAGTTCCCTATTTATTTTGGAGATGAATCCCTTATCAAATGCATCATTGGCAAATATGTTCTCCTACGCAATGGATTCTCTTGCCATTTTGTTGATGGTTTCCTTTGCTGTAGAGAAGCTTTTAATGTTAATGTATTCCCATTTGTTTATTTTCTCCTTCGTTTCCTTTGTCCTAGGAGATGCATCAGTAAACATATTGCTAAGAGAAATGTACACATTCTTAGAAAAATACAATCTTCTAAAACTCAATCAGGAAGAATCAGAAAACCTGAATAGGCTAATAACTACTGATGAAATTGAAATAATAATAATAATAACAAAAAACTTCCAGCAAACAAAATTCCTGGTCTGGATGGCTTCGCAGGGGAGTTTTACCATACATTTAAAGAACTAACATCTATTCTCCTCAAACTATTACAAAAAATTTAAGAGGAAGGAACACTTCCAAGTTCTTTCTGAGACCAGCATTACCCTCATTCCAAACCCAAATAAAGACACTACAAAGAAAGAGAATTACAGGCTAATATCTCGGATGAACATAGATGCTAAAATCTTCAACAAAATATTTGTAAATCGGATCCAGCAATGCATTACAAAATAAGTTTTTAATTTTGTAGGGATGTTTCTTTTACTCTTCCAGACATATAATACAATTATAAATGATTGTAAGATCTAAAAGTAGATAGAAATAAAGGTTAGTACATACAGATGCGGCTTTCATTGATTAATTGTATTACTCATACTCAGGAATTCAACAATTAATTGGGAAAACCTTCAAACTCGACAGTCTGGAAGCACTCTTAACCTAGTCAGTCACAATCCTGGAATCAGTAAGTTCACAGGTAAACTGAAGGGTAAACAGTACATTTTATGAAAACAGCATTGTTACTTGTCAGAAGATGAAGAAAATGTTGGATCAATTTTTACCAGGAAAATAGAAGACGGGGACAAGGAAGTCAAAGAGCAAATCAGTATCATCAATCTCTCTTACAAGGTAGCACACTGACTGTGAGAGATGTGTAGAGAGATGGAGTCAGGAAATGAGTGTAGAATGTCATTAATTATCTATAATAATAAAAGCATAATATGCTAATTAGACCAGACATCCTTCAGGGCAACCTTCTGGATGAAGCTAGGGCTGTGAGGGAAGTTCAGGTCCTGGGTGCCTGCCGGTGGCCGGAGGGAAGCCGGTGCTGGTAGCCAGGGGAAGGAAGGCCTACTCTTGCATGAATTTCATGCATCTGGCCTCTAGTTTAGGAGTAAAGGAGATTTAAATCAGTGGCTCATAGTATTCCGAACTATATGTAGTTTTTAGTCTATAAAAACTGTGCCTTTAATGTTGGTTATTATGATGAGACACAAATCTATGGCATATTTTGTGAACTAAAAGACATTTGTAGGTAAATGCCATGATAAATTCTGGACTACACCAGCCGTTATAAACCAAGCCAGCCTGGAGGGGCTGGGACATGCTCATGATCAGCTGTTTTGCTGACAGGTAAGGGTAGACGAGTGCACTTTTTTCAGTCACATTCAGAGAAAGGAAGGAGCACCAGCCTAATAGACCGTTTCCAAGATGGCATGACTGTTCAGGAAATGAAGGTGACACATGAACAAAAGCCCAAGTTCCATTCACTGTAACAGAAGCTATCATTGCAGTTAAAGCACTCCCCAACATCTACTGGTAAAGTTAACCAGTTGTAAACTCTGCAAGTCACCACTGAGATGAATTTCTGGTTAAACATATGTGAACACCAAAATCATTGGCACTTTCTCAGCCACTTAGGAAGGACCAAAGAAACTGAAATCTATAGGTCGGGAATCACAGGAGTTTGTGGAACTCTTTTCTTAATGTTCTGCACTAAGATAAGAATCAGTCATGTACAGAGACCTCTTATCCTAATTTTCTGTAATTACAGGTGTTTTCAATAGAGGCCCAGTTACTGTTAATATCAACCTGGAAATGTACTTGATTTGATTGCTCGTAGACCATTTCAAGAACACATATGACCTTATATAATAACATGTACCACAATCAATCTGCTCGAGAATTGTCCTCTCTCTATGGATTGAAATAGGAAACTAACTCTTCCTCCACGTTGTTCATAAAAAGTCCTTTGTCCCTGGAAAAATCCATGGAGACATTTGCCAGAGTTACGGACAGATATTTGTAAAATACTTGGCCGAATGTGTGCCAGACACTATTATAAGCATTTTATACAGATTATTCCATTTGATACTAATCATATCCTTTAAAGTGAACTATTAATACCTTCATTTTACAAAAGGGAAACCGAGGCTTAGTGAATCCAAGTGACTTAATCAAGGCAAAATGTGTCGCAGGTGTTTGAGCTGAAACCCAAGGATGTATCGTCATGGTGACTGTTCAGCACCTGAGCTAAAGGCTACTGAGCACCATGGCGCCGCGCCTCCGCAGACCCCACCACTTATCAGCCAACACAGCCTCACAGCTCTGCAGCACGTGTGCGCTGGGCACATTATGCCAGCCTCTGAGCATCCAGAAGTGACAGCGTTCATGTCCAGGTGGGCTCTGCAGGCCCAGCAGACAAGACGGGGACACGATGAAGCGAAGGCTTCAGAAAGCAGTGATGTGGCACTTTTCAAACATCTCCCCAGGTCTTGGACATTCCAATGGAGAGGTGCGGCCCAGGTCACCTCCCTGGGCGTTTGGACTGACCATAACGACATGCCGATCACCAACAGAAAAGAGCAGAAATGACACTGTGGGACTTCTAAGTCCTAGAAAACAATGCGCCTTGTAGTCCTGGCCCCTCGAGGTAAGCCAGGCTGGGAGGAGCCACGCCCACAGGACACTTGGGCGCTGTGGGTGCAGCTCATCTCTGTTCTCCCTGGTTAGGCTCCAGACCTGTGACTGAACCAAGGTTCCAGGGGGCTCCAAGGTCCAGCCTCCCACTCAAGGCCCCAGGCCTTGGGGACCAGAGACAAGACCCTGACCTGCCCCTTTGAATACCGACCGGGAGATCTGAGCGTAATGACATGGTCATCTTGTCCTGACAGTTGGGGAAGTTGTCCTGCAGACAGAAGGCTTTTAATAACTGTGACGATATTCACAATGACAAGATGCACCTGAGCTGTACCTGCCACAGTGCACGTTCTGTAGCTGACGTGAGGGGGTTTCCAGAAAGAACTTGAAAATATTGTTTAGCATAAATATAGACCATAAAACACATCTGCTCTTAATTAATATGTCAGTTATGGATTTCAAGCGCTCAGTAAATGAATGAGTGGAATGAAGGTGAACTTATTTAAGTCTTTGCTATTGGTTGTGGCTGCTGATGAAACGGAAGAGTGTGCTAAGTGTAAAATACACACCAGTGTTGGAAAACTTGGTATGAAAGAAGATTTAAAGAAATCTCATTGACATTTTACGTTGATTAGTATTTTGGATATTACCTCATAGTTTTTATATTTATTACATGGTTAAAATGATAATATTCTGGGTAGTGGTTAACTAGAATATGTTACAAAGTAATTTCATTTTTTTTTTTTTTTTTTTTTTTTTTTTTTTTTTACTTATTTTTGTTAGTTTGACTTCTGGAAAATTTAATTTTAACTGTAGTTCACATGGTGTCCCTCTTGGACAGAACTGGATGAAACTATTATTCTTTCTTAAAACTTATTAGACATTTAATAAAGAAAAAACAGAACTTTGTTAATAATTCCCATTTTGTCACAAATTCCTCCAATTCTGAAAAGCAGGAGGACTGAGTTTAGTTTTCAATGATTTCTGTCACCCAAGTTGGTGATGTACGAATTCTAATGGCTTGTCATTCCAAGACAAGGGGGCGAAGACTTGGTGCTAAAAACACTCAGTAAAGCTAACACTGTCCCATTAGACACTGAACATAATGGTTTGTGGCACTAGTTAAGATTCTGAATGTTTTAAATTCTATTCTTTATTTTCACACTAAAACACAACCCTTTCACAGATTTTCTTTATTTTCTCACTAACTTTAAATGTACTTCCTCTTATGAATATATATTTTTTCTGTTTTCCTAGATTTCACACCTCTTGAAGCAGAGACCAACGTGATAAAAATGTAATAACTAAAATCATCTTTAAACAAATATCGTGGGAACTGTTTAAAAAGGAGATTTAAAGTTTTATTCCTAAAGGTCATGGTTTTCCTTTGGAATGCTGGAGTAGCTGTGCACCCCCAGACGAGTCCTCTCACTCAGCTTAAGCCTGCAGCACTGACCCAGGGCATGGTTCGCAGCACCAGCTGCTCTCCCTCCGCGCGGGCGCCTGGCCCTGTGGCTCCCCTTGGACTTCACGCCCCGCAGGCTGCAGGGACCTGCCACCCGCCTCACCTGCAAGCCTGGCCCTTCGCCTTTCCTGCTGGGCTCCCTCCATCAGCCTCCGGAGGGCACCTTGCAGACCAGGCGGACAGTGTCAGCCTCAGAGCCCTGAGATGGGCTGTGCCCCACACAGATGCCGGACTGCTTGTCTGCTGCTCCCCTTGGCTCCCCGGAGGCCTGGGCTGCCAGGCGGCGGCTGTGGGCAGCACCTTCAGCGGTGCAGCAGAAGCTCAGAGAGCAGCAGTGGCCATGGGGGAGCTGGAAACCGGGAAGTGGGGAGCACCAGGGTAGGCTCTGGGGCCCTGGGGTCTGACTGAGGTTGGGACTTCTGCCAGAATTGAAAATTCCCAGGAGCCAGGCGGGTGGACTTGTGAAGAGACGGATGCTGTTATCACTGCTGCGCGGCGACAGCTGTGGCCAGCTCACTGTGCCAGGTATTGTCTAAGAAACACACACGTTCCCTTAATGGGACAAAAGTGCTGTGAGGGAGATACTGCTTCTCTTCATTTCACAGGTAAACAGCTAAGCAGAGAGAGCAATGTGCGGCTCACACAGGCGCCCACGTGGGTCAGGTTCCACTGTCCACCCCGGAGACTGTCTCAACCTCCGGCCACGCTGCCTCAGGCTGTGGCACCCCTGTCAACCTGAGGAGCAAACACGGTGCCTGAAGACACGCAGTTTCAGCCATAAAAACACATGCATCTGCCATCCATTCAGCCCCTGACAGCCCAGAGTCGCAGGCAAAATAAAAGGCGGCCGTTTCTCTAAGTCCACACGTGTTCTCATGTGATCTGAAATTACACATAAATATCTAACTGTGGAATGGAATTTATTCCTAGAAATCAAAACACATCTTTAAAAAGTCGTCCCTATGCTTAGGGCTTCTTTATAGTGTTCATGACAACTGAAGTTCTGGTATGTTTTGTTTATATGTCTAGTTCCACAGTGATGGCGAACCTATGGCACGCGTGTCAGAGGTGACAAGCGAACTCATTTTTTTGGTTGATTTTTCTTTGTTAAATGACATTTAAATATATAAAATAAATATAAAAAATATAAGTCTTTGTTTTACTATGGTTGCAAATATCAAAAAATTTCTATATGTGACACGGCACCAGAGTTAAGTTAGGGTTTTTCAAAATGCTGACACGCCGAGCTCAAAAGGTTCGCCATCACTGGTCTAGGATAAAGGAGAAACTAACACACATGTCACATGAACATAAAGGAAAGCTGCCCACTTTCACAGTCTAAGTTGTAAGGTGTCTTTGTTTTCAAGCCAACAAGTACATGACTGACGGAGAAAGAAATCAATGGCCCCTCACAGTGGGTCATTTCTGTTGAAACCTGTGACTACGACATTTTACTTTTTCATATTAACTTTTGGACCTAAATAGAAACTTCTCTGTATGTCCAATATGGACATACGGAGGCCAAGAGACATATGAAAAAAATGCTCAAAGCCACTAATCATCAGAGAGATGCAAATTAAAATGACAATGAGGTATCACCTCACACCTGTCAGAATGGCTACCATCCACAAATGACAAGTGTTGATGAGGTTGTGGAGAAAAGGGAACCCTCATACACTGCTGGTGGGAATGCAGACTGGTGCAGCCACTGTGGAAAAAAGTATGGAGTTTCCTCAGAAAATTAAAAATGGAACTGCCATTTGACCCAGTGATCCCACTTCCAGCAATATATCCCAAGAAACCTGAAAAACCAGTCAGAAAGAATATATGCACCCCTATGTTCATAGCAGCACAATTTACAATAGCTAATATCTGGAAACAGCCCAAGTGCCCATCAGTAGATGAGTGGATAAAAATGTTGTGGTACATTTATACCATGGAATACTATGCAGCTGTAAAAAGGAAGGCTCTCTTACGATTTGCAACAGCATGGAGGGACCTGGAGAGTATTATGCTAAGTGACATAAGCCAGTCGGAGAAAGATAAGTATCACATGACCTCCCTCATATGTGGAATATAATGAACAAAATAAACTGAAGAACAAAATAGATCCAGAGACATAGAAGCATGGAACAGACTGCAGAATCTCAGAGGGCAGGTGGGGGTCAATGGGTGGGTGGGAAGAAATTGACCAAAGAACCTGTATGCATTTATGTGTAACCACGGACACAGACAATAGTGTGGTGAAAGCCTGGGGTGAGGTGAGGGGGGGAAGGGGTGAGCAAGAAGGGAACAATGAGGGGAAAAGGGGACACCTGTAATTCTTTCAACAATAAAAATTTAAAATATTAATTATTCTTTCTTCATGAAGGACATATTTTAAGAGAAACAATGTTTTGACTGCAAATGAGTGGCAGTGAAAAAGATAGTGGCTACTATTGTAGTTTGATGCCACTGCTTGGATTTGTGCAAAGATGGCCGCAGTTGTATTAATCGTTGCTGTTTTACCATCAGTGCAAATGTCAACACACTGAAAAAGACATTGTTATCAATTACTAAGGAAAACGTTTGGACCTTACAGGCCACACCCACCCCTGCAAGGTCCATGGACCACTGTTTGAGAACATTGGACTATGACATGAGTGAACAATAATCTTTTATTATTTAAGCAAAAACAATCTTCTTGGATAATTAAGGGAGGGTGTGATGGGACAATCACGTTTCACATCCAGCATTTCCATTTCTAAAGACCGAAGGGGACCCAAGAGGGGCTGCCTTGGCCACTTGTCTGCAGCCCTGGATGTGTGGCCTGGGAATCCTCGCCCCCTGAAGGGCCCATTAAGAGGGAATGGGATGTCCACGTCAGGGTCCCTGGGGCACACAGGTGCTTGGTGACAGCCTGGGCATTAAGCAGGAGCTTTTGCTGCCTCAGCAAGACAAGGCCTCAAATGACCCTCTATTGATGGGGCTGTCCTCCTCATTCTCAGGAGACAGAACACTTTCCACGCTGTATCAGTCAATTATTGATGCCCAAACATGTGAGTAAATGGTTTCCTGGAATAATTCACTTTCAACCCAAACTGAAGCGAAACAATGGTTGCCCTTCTGGGATTCTACAGAAGGAAACAATCTTTCAAACTACCTTTAGTTACACTTTTAAAAATGAGCTCTCACTGCTTCCAATAAGGACATGCATTTCAAATACATGATTTTATGTTTATATTTGATTATAAACAATCCAATAGACATGTTTTTAGTTTTGACTTACAAACAAGCAACAGACATATGCGAGATTTTAATGTGAGATTAACTGGGAAATTCAGAGGCGTTAAAATAAATAGAAAAGACTTCTAATCCCTGCTGCAGAATACAAATGTCATGCTATTATTTTAGCAATTTTTCCCCTTTATAATTCACAAATCAGAGCCTTCTGTATCATCAAGGGAGTGAAATGAAAGCAAAGCAAGTTAGAGGTCTGGTTGAGGGTCTTTTCTATTTTGTTGAAAGTAAATGATGCTTCTGAAGAGTACGTAGCTTGACATTTAAATATCTGTTTAAAAGCTATTCAGCTGGTGAGGGGTAAGCCAGGGGCAGATGGTGCCGTCGAGCTGATGGCTATTGAATTTGAAGTAAATGTTATAGACTAAACCCAGGAGTCGATATCTGCTCCAGAATCCCTCCAAGATCCCCGGGTAACAGTGGCTCTCACCTCTGGAGTTTCCCCGGCTCCAAGTCACTTTGAGTAGTCTGGTTTCCAGCCTCTTCCGGGGACACAGGCACATTCCCGAGTCCTTACAGAGGCCGAGGAGCACTGCTGGGAGTGTGTCACCTCCCTCATCCCCAGGCTCCCCTCATCACGATGCTGGAGCCAGAGTGTAGCAGATTGGTCTTTGTGTTTATGCCTGAGGCTCAGGCCTCTACCAGGTCTGCACACCTATTCCTTTAGATAGAACCGTGGTGTGCGGGGACGATTCTCTCACCAACTGAGCTGCCCAGCCAGGGTAGAACACTCAGTCTTCAGGATTGAATTTTGTTTCTAATTCAGGAACAGCTCTATTTTTTTCTTTTTTTAATCCATTGTCCCCACCTCTGCCCTACCTACCACTTTTTTATAGTGTGGGTTTATTTGGGCATTTGTCATTTTTTGGTTTCCAATATAGCAGCACGTCAGCAGGATATGGTTTTAAAATGTTCTTGTTGCAGAAGGACTTTCTGTTAAAAAGGCGAAGAATGAAAGCTACAGCATGAGAAGGCAGGAAATGTACTATGCGAGTCATTATTCTTTCTCCTAAAGACCCCAGACGGCTCACGTCTAATGGGCCCTGTGAAAAGATACACACGGCACTGTTCCATTAGGGATGCATCACAGAAGCCAAATGACTGCACTTCTGCCTGACCTAATTCAGATGAATCACTTTTGTGTCCAATGGACTAAGGCACAAGGCAATTAATCCTTTCCACCTTCAGTTACTGGGGGAGGATGGGATAAGGGAAAAAGAGGAAACCAACCATTTTGGGCTGTTCTATTTGGTCTATATCATTTATTTTATTGAATCATGTTAATCCTGTGAGGTGGGTGATATGACCCACATTTACAGACAAGGATACCGAGACAGCTCAGAAAGGTGCTGTAAGGGCCCAAGATTCCAGCATGAGTGAACAGCCAAGTTCACTGATAAAGTGAGGGAAGGGTTAAAACCTGCTGGGAGTCCTGGGAGGGAAGGGTTAAGACCTGCTGGGAGTAAGGAGGTCTGCCCTCTGGCTGCCTGAGCCTGGAAACCAAGGCCCCTCAGGAGCAGCTTGAACAGGGCTCAGTGCTAACGTGCCCTGAGTTCTGTTTCAGCTGTTCTCTGAGGTCCTCAGTGAGTTACAATCTGCCTGGTTCATGCTGCGGAGCCTGGAATATCTGCTCCAGCGAAAGGCTTTTCCTGCCAGACATTCCTGGACCTACTCACCTTGACCTTATCTGTCCCATTTGAGTGCAGGACAGAGGACTCCTGCTCTGGCCCAGCCTCCATGGAGGGAGTCGGACACACTCAGTGGGAGTTAGAGCTCTCTGCTGCAGGGACACCTACTGTCTCAAGGTTAGATGGTCGTGTCCACCACAGCCCCATCACAGACCAGCAGCTGCTTCTCCAAAGGAGGGAGTTACCTGCAGATCAGGCCTCTGTATGGACCAAAAGCTGCAGGTGGACCAGCAGAGGCTCCACCCAGTCCTTTGTGCCACGGACACCTCAGGTGTTATTACCAGACCTGCTGGGTCTGCTGCTCAAGATTGTCTGTTTCCTGTGTGTCCAACAAGGATGTACGTTCCAACATTCAGAGACCCATTCTCCACCCAAGGCCCTAACTTTCCACAGGAGAACTTGAGGAGGCTGAATTCAACGAGCTTCGCAATGCAGCGACCCGCACAACGGCATTTGTGTTTGATTTCAGCAATAGCAGCCCTGCAGCTACGGGAAGTGCAAGCTCAGTTCAGGCTACTGTGGAAGTTCTATGATTCTCAGATAGTGGCTGACGTTGAGAGTTAACAGGCCTGAGCTTGTCATTTTCTCTTGGTCCCTCACGTGCACTCAGGGACCCACCCCACGCCAGTCCTCCTAGTCCTCCTTGCTGTTCTATGGGCCAGGTGCTACCTGGGAGCTCAGGTACCTGCTCCGGGGGCCCTTCATTGCCATCAACTACAGGCCCTCATCCACACATTAATTCCATGTGCTTGTGGAGACGTATGGTTCACTAGTTCTTCTCTAGGAGCTCTTGGGCATTCTAAAAACTCCTGATCCACATGTTGAATGCTAACTTCCAGAAAAATGTTAGAACAGATCATTAGTAAGTAGATCTTTTTCAACCCTTTGTAATCCCTTACAATGCCTAGTGCTTTTAAAGTTTATGTAACTTTTTCATATATGGCATAATCTTATTTAATCATAGAAATTATCTCTAGAAACTACCAAGAGTTTAGGAAGACTAAGTGATACTAAAATAAATATTCCTTGTTTTGATACTAGAAATGGCCTGTAATTTAAAAGCTACAGAAATTGAAAATATTAATTTTTGGAAGGTATTTTATGAATTTTTCTCTTCTAGCGAAATGGGCCACATTAAAGAAACGGGGCTACATAAACATCTAGTTTGTCAGAATTATGTCTTGAAATTATGCTCTCAAATAGTATTAGTTAATTAATCTATTTTATCATCATTTACATACATAACTTATATAGTCATGGAGAGATATTTTTTAGAATATAATTTAATATTTGCCCATTTATCGGTCACCAGAAGGCAGAGATGCAAGTCTGGGTGAGGCTGCTAGTATATTAGGACATAGGATAAAAATGTTAAGGGGAAATTATAAAACAAAATCAACAAAATGGATGTCAGCATGAACAGAGCATGAAAGGGCACTTGCCTAAACAGTACTTTGCATGAATGAGATCTTCATATTTTTTGATAGAGAAATCCTCCCCAGGTAAGATGGAAGCATTGCTCAGTGGGCATCCAGAAGGCGCCGGTCGCATTCATGGGAATTTGAGGAAGTGTAGCTTGAGAGAGTTGGGCCCCACATAAACCTCCCTTCTAGCTCTCTGACAGTAATTGCAAAAGTCCTTGTACATTTAAAACTCCCACTGTTTGCAACAGTTACCAACACTTTAGGGAGAATTAATGCAAAGATAAGCAGGAAAACAATAAAAGGCCTAGAAATCATCCATAGAAAAAATGTTGAAAGGACAGGGGCTGTTTAGCTGAGAGAATAAAAAATAAGACTTTCATGGGATGGCGATGGCAGTGGAAGTATCTGAATAGATATTTTGTAGATAAAATGTCAGGCTTCTGGAACAATGCAGATGGTGAGTGTGAGACAAGAGTAAACATCACAAAATACAGATTTAATCTTAGTCTAAGGCTCAGTCCCAACAGTCATGATGCGTGAAAGTGCTCAAGGGAAGTGCAACCACCACTGGTGACAGGTGTCCTACAGGCAGGTTCTGACTGAGCCCCAGGGGGCTGGGCGGCCTGGTGTCCTCTGGCTCAGATCAGTCATCCTGAGTATAACAGCAACCACTCAAAGGAGATTTATATCAACCGACCACTGAGAAAAGCAGAGCTATTTGACCTATATTTTTGGACCGCTTTTCCCATCAATTCTATTGATCTTAGTGCTAGGATTGATAGACCAAACACGGTTAGGTTGAAGAATTAAATCTGAGCAGAGACAGCTATAGGATAACCCACACTCACTCCAGGGCAGTTCATGCAAGACATTTTTTCTTTTGCATTGTATAGATATACAATGTCTTCTCCAGGGACCTTAGCAAATACATGTTCATGCACATGTGAAAACCTAGGACCTTCTAAAGGTCTTAGACTGGATTCTGTTTATATTGTTAAAATTATGACCCTCAAATATCAAAATAAAAAACCAAACAAACATAACACTTGGCAAAAATCTATAATAAAGTATATCTCCTAAATATAGTACAGAATCATGTTATTAAAATTAGCAGCAGGTTCATAATGCCATAAGCTGAAAAGGTGAAATAACAGAGAGGAAGCCCTCTAACACAGTACCTTCACCCGTGGATTAAAGGGGAAATATGTTTTATTGCTAGGGAAGTAATTTCCCACACATAAAAACAACCAAGAAAAAAAATCTAAGTTTTCAACAGGGCAGTGATGGCTGGGAATTAGAAAAGAAGTTGCCCAATTTAATCACTCAGGGTTTGCTTACACGAAAGTCCCTAAATCTGTCCCAATTGCTGGTGTTTCTAAGCTAAAGCTCAGAGTTTTCCCTGAGCTTCCTCAGGACCTGAACTTGCATCTCTGCACAGAACTGTTCCAAGAGTGAGGATGACTATAGAAAGGCTCTCCTCTCCATGTGCTCAACAACTAGTTCCAAGACACCAAATTAGAGAACAAATAATTATTTGCAATCATATATAATTATTTTCCATTTCCAAGATCAGTTTCCACGAGATTATACTTGTAGTTTATATTTTCAGGGACCCGAGTTTGTTAAAATGTAATTGTGTGGAGATGAGGATTCTGGGAACTGTGGGGCAAGAAGAGAATTTCTGACCTTTATCAACCGGGACCCACCCCTGTCCCCAAGCCTTCCACGTGATTGTGGCAAATATGTGGATAAAGGGATCCAGTCACCATTCCTGGGTTTTCTACAATAAAGACACCTCTTTCTGCTCCTCTTTTGGCAGATGGCCTCTCCTGGGGCCGACTCAGCCAGGATGTGTGACCCTGACACAGTCCTGCTGAGGAAGGTCCTCTCCTGGCCAGGGTCTGCGGGGAAAGTGACAGAGGAGCTGGCGGCAGCAGTTTCTGAAGCGAGGACACAGCCTGACTCAGAGGCCCAGGGCTGTTCACAGCAAGACCATTACTCCCATTTTATGGATGAGGAAACTGAGGCTGCAATGTAGAAACTGTGATCACATGTGCTCACATCCCATTGGTATGCACACTAAGTTAAATGTCAGAAGATTTACATCTGGAAGATTCACAACCATGTAGAATAACAGGCTACCATTTGAAAAAAAAAGAATTTGAACAAACACATGGAAAGTTTGGAGTCCTTTCAGGTGTGTTCAAGTGAACTTCATCCCTGGCCGGTGTGCTCAGTGGTTAGAGTGTCAGCCTGTGCACCAAATGGTCTCAGGTTCAATTCCCAGTGCAGGTTCAATCCCCAGTCATGGTCAAAGTGAGTGAGGGAGGCAACTGATTGATGTGTCTCTCTCACATTGATGTTTCTCTCTCTCTCTCTCTCTCTCTCTCTCTCTCTCTCTCTCTCTCTCTCTCTCTCCCCCTCCCTCCCTCCCTCCTTTCTTCTTCCTCCCTCCCTTCCACACTCTCTAAAAATCAATGGGAAAAAATGTCCTTAGCTGAGAATTAACAGAGTGCACTTCAGGTGTGTATTCTAAGATTCCACTATAAATGTGAACAGTAATCTCTGGCAGATGAGTAATCCAGTACCTTCCACTTCTCAAAAAGGCCTTCGCTCAGCTGTGGGCTCTGGACATGAAATCAGAGAGCGACTGTTGGGGAGAAACCTGAAGGGCCTGGTTGAAAAGAGCTCATAGATACCGGCCTCGGTAATCCTTCAAAGTACCTGGATGCTTTGCTCAGAACCTAACCAAGGTAGTGCCCTTAGCAATTAGCTTTGCAGAGAAACAGAATGAAGCACAATTTGTATGTATGCTAATTTTTTCATCTACATGAGCCATTACCTTGAGATGTTCTTTAGGTATTCATATTTGGCTAGTTCTAATTAGTGACTATAATTAAAATTTTAGATTAACTGCTATTCGTTAACTTTGGTATTTTCAATGAGAGATTTTCATAGTCTTTTTTTGTACCACAACTATTTATTGAAGAAAAATGCAATGGGCAGCACACAATCTTAAGTTTCGCTATTGTTGGGTGCCTGGCTTAAGAAGAATTAGATTTCCGGGGACTGGCATTAATTGACACAATGCCTGATCTACTGTAGGTATTCGACAATGACTTATTAAAGAAAAAGAGCAGAATCTTCTGAAAAATACAATAAAACTTCTAAGACTCCGGAGTTTCTTAATTGCACTGAGTCTAAAAGATGATTCCTTTGCTGCACAGGCACAAACCCAGCAGAGCGGACAAAGTACCCATCTGATGATTAGAGACAGACACGCAGGGAAAGGGAAGAGCTAACTGGTCAAGCCAAGAGCCCTGAACTACCAGTTCTCAGACAGACTTGAAACCAACGTCCCTCCCAGCAGATAAGCAGGTGACCGGCTTCCTTCCTGTGAAGACTCCCCTGCCCCCAGGCATCCGTGCCTATCTTATCCTCTCTTCTTGACTTTGAAATTAGGCCTCCAGTCTCAGCTACCATCAACACATGGGTTAGCCTGTCTGTATTACCCTAAGACATCATCTTTATGAATGTAGAGGAGGTGAGGTTCCCAGAAGAGAATTCTTTGGCAAAGAGGAACATTAGGTTTTAGGGCAAGAAAAGCAATGCTACAATAGTAATCACAATTAAGAAATGGAAAAAGCAATGAATGAATGAATGAATGAATGAACGAATGAATGAATGGAGGACGGTGGCTTCCTATGTAAAAACATTACTATAGTCTTGCTATGGTGTCTCCACTGTCCTGTTGCTCCTTCAGAAGCTGGTAGGTGTCTACAGAATTACCCACAGCCCTAGGCAATTTCTACCTTCTAGTGCCATTATTACTATTATTTGTCATGTTGCTGTTTAGTATCCATTTCTCCCACTTTTGGTAACTGCTGCTTTTGAGAAATTATCTCTTCTATTGTTCATAGCAAGGGAGGAATTCACTCAAGTGTACTGTGCTTTTCTACCAACAGGTAGACAGGGAACTCAAGCTTGGCATTTGGACACTGTCCTTATAAACCTAATCATGCGTGAAAATGACAATTTAAAATGTGTCCCCATGAGTCTAGGAAGGATGTTTTAGAGCCGAGAGTCACTCTGGACTCATTGTTTTCCACACGTGGTTCTCCAGTCTTCCCATGGATGCTGTAAACTCTCACACAAACTTTCAATAAATTCTGCTTGCTTAGATCAGCCAGAGTTAGTATCTGTTTCTGGAAACTTAAAGACACAAAAACAAACAAAACCACACACCTTACTACACTGCTTCTGTGTGATTGGAGCTCAGAGCTGTCACTCATGATTCCTCTACAGCTCCCTTGGAATTTGTCACCCAACCCTCAACATCTCCCAACAGCTTCCTTTCCCTCATGTCCTGTCTCTTCATAGCTGACACGTCTGACCTCCCTGCTCTCGCCTGAGTTCATCTGTTATAAATACTGGACCACAGCCTGGTCACACACTGAGATGTAACTGTTCCCCACCTGAGCCCCTATATCTGAAATAAGTTATCACTGTCATTAACAGTATTTGTATTTTTATGCCAGATCTTTGCCGTGTTACTCTTTCTTTGGTAATCATATACTAATTTTCCCCTTCTATCATGACACTTCCAATGCTCCCACGACTAACCAATGTAATAAATAGTTCTATTTAATAAGCTAAAGTCACAATCATTTATATGAAAAATGAATCAGCATAAGATACAAATTTAATTCCACCACAAATAGGTATTTTCTGAACTAGCAAAGGCTATGTTGATGGCTTCAAATGTAAAAAAAAAAAAGGAAAAGAAAAGAAAAACAAGAAAGCTCTTATTTCTGCTTTTCAGATTATCCTGAGCTGTATTTTGCGGTTGTATAGGATGCTGAACAAAATTCCTGCTTGCTTCTATGAAAATTCCACTCCCACTGTAAGTACAATTACTTCCTATATGTCTTCACACTGTGCATTTCAAGGTTTCAAAATAACCCTAATAGTAAATTTATAAATGCGCTACAAGAAACACTTTCCTCATCGAACTGCTAACATAAAGATAAAAATACTATTTTATTATTTTTCCCAGATAAATAGAAAATATTGCTCAATAATTTCCACAAAAAACGTTAGATGAAGAACCATGCAAATGCATGCAAAATGCTACTTGGGGCCTTGAACAATGAACATTCAATTATTTTTCAGAAAAGAATCGTATGACAATTACATAAAAATGGGAGTGATGTTTCCTGCGCTTTGACTGTGTTCTTTGCAGCTGGGTGTCACTGTGGGAGGAGGTTCCCTCCCAGCCCCGGCTCAGGGCAGAGGGACGCTGGTGGCCCGCAGGGGAGGAGGACATGTTTCAGGAGCTGCTGAGCCCGCAGCATCGCACAGGACAGTCTGAGGGGCCGGGAGCAGTGACGAGCAGCCCCACTGAGATGTACATGCTGGGAAACCCCCTCTATGCCGCCTAATCACCTCCATGAGAGGACTTCCACTCCAGTGACCAGAAACTTTACATTCAAATTTCAGTGTAGATCAACATAAACCAAGAGAAAAACCACTGATAATTGCAAAACTGGGAGGTAAATTAAAACCACAGAAATGAGTGCAGCTAACAGGCATAGCAACTATCACTCCAAAAGAAATTAAAAAAAAAAAAAACTATTCTTAACTGTAACACAAGAAATGCTGTTATCTCCCATAACACAAAAAGGTCTACAATGAAACAGCCAGGCCATTCGCAAGTTGACTCCTCACCTCTTAAATGTCAGTTTTGCGAGTCCTTTTCACAAGGACACGCCAGTCTCAAATGACTCAGAAAGGTCAGCTGGAGGAAGAGGAAAGGGTGGTGCATGTCCCCAGAGGAGAAAGGCTTGGGTCACTGGCACTCAGGGGCAACGTGGCCAGGGACACGGTGCTTTGCCTGGATCCCTTTCAAGACAGAAACTTGATTGCTTGAAATTCCTGGATCCAATGTTACTTTGAAGAACAATTTAAAGTGATCGGACCAAGAATTGGGCTTGTTTACTCACAAATTACTCAGGCGTTCCACTGACCACCCTGCAGAGTCCAGAGGGAAGAGGAAGCTGTAAACTGCCACTCTGAGCTCGGCAGGAGGCTGTCTGTGGTGGGAGCATCACGGGATATGTGCTGGCCTAAGCTGTGCAGGAGGTTGACTGTGGTGGAGCATCATGGGACATGTGCTGGCCCCAGCTGTGCAGGGGGCTGGCTGTGGTGGAGCATCATGGGACATGTGCTGGCCCCAGCTGTGCAGGAGGCTGTCTGTGGTGGGAGCATCATGGGACATGTGCTGGCCCCAGCTGTGCAGGGGGCTGTCTGTGGTGGGAGCATCATGGGACATGTGCTGGCCCCAGCTGTGCAGGGGGCTGTCTGTGGTGGGAGCATCATGGGACATGTGCTGGCCCCAGCTGTGCAGGGGGCTGTCTGTGGTGGGAGCATCATGGGACATGTGCTGGCCCCAGCTGTGCAGGAGGCTGTCTGGAAAAGCCAATCTGGATTGAGGGGCACAACATCTGCTGCACAGCCGGCCCTGGGTGGCAGCAGGGAGGATGGACTGGGCCTGGGACAGCAGGCCTCCCTCAGCAGGACAGGGCCTGCACCCGCCTGAATGTCAGTGTCCTCAGAATCCCCCCAGGACTCAGGACGCTCCTGCTTCTTATTGCTGTTGCTACTTCAGGTGAAAGGGTGGCCTTTAAGGGATTCAAAGCCTCATCAGGAGAGATTCCTGGATTTCAAACAAAAAGCATCCTCGCACCCATCTGTCACTAGGTTCGCTGCTGTTAGTAGATATCACAATTCACATAAAATTAAAATGCGGCTTTGTTGAGAGTAGCATCTCAACCACTCGGCAAACATCTCTAAGGGGAGTGGGTCATGGACTCAGCACTTCCACCCTCGCTCTCACTAAATGTTCATTTACTCAACACAGGCCACTGCCCCATGCACTGCTCCTCGGAGAGAATTGGGAGAGGGAACCACTCAAGAACCCCAGCTAGACATTTCAGAGTTTGCTCTCTTTGCAAGTTTAAGAATATCTATGCTTTGAAATAGTTCTAACAAGTATAACTATAAGGCAAAAGCAAAATTCTTGCAAGCCCTTGCTGAGTTAGATTATATTCATTACACTTAAAAACATGCGGGCGTGAAACCAGGTATAAGTGGGTCATGAAATTAGGTACAGACCCTCTCTGCTTAAACACATAACTAAAGCTGACATAACTGAAACGTAAGAGCAGCATTCGAGTAAATCACACCGTCTGTGCTGATGTAGCGTGCGGCCTGGGGCTGTCGGGAGAATAGCTCGGCTTACAGAGCAGCTGCCTCTCCCAGCCCCAGGCTGGGCCCCAGGCAGCACCGGGCGGCCTCGCTTGTAAAGCGGCTGCAGGTACCTTCCTCCCAGCAGGTGACTTAGATCTCCACTTCACCCAAATGGTCGGAGGGCCAATGAGTCGGCATTTGTTCCTTTCCCACCAGGCCAAGCAAGCACAGCTGAGACATCTGGCTCCTACTCCGCACACGCAAACTTCCGCCCTGAGGCTGTGAAGGGCAGGTTTGGAAGGTGGTCATTCCTACAGCCCAGATCATGCAAGCATCATTCTTGTTCACATATGATAACAGATATGTTAACATGATTACAGGCGTGCGTGAGCTCGAAGAATATACGTACTTGTGATTTAAAGTGATCACAGTTATGTAAAAAGTCACGATGCCCTTTCACTCCTGTCCTTTCTGTCCACCCAGTGACACCCATGGCTCTGGGTGCACCCGACGCCCATCCAATCACAGAGAAAATCGCCTTGACCAGCACAGGTGCAGTATAGCACTGCTCACATGGTGGGAACCACTCCCGGGATGACATAGAAACCGCCTACACGGATGGAGCTCGTGATTCGTAAACAAAATGATTGGCTTTCCATCGCCCAGCGCACTGAGCATGTCTGTTTCCACAGATGCCCTTTCCTGACATGAGGGAAGAAACTACACAGAAAAACCAGCATTCTGTGTCGAATAAGCAGATTTTCCCAGACCAGCTTCCTGTTTTCTGTGCACATCCCAAGGGGGCTGTGACACATCAGGTTTCCATTGTGATTTGCCGCCAGTGATGGGTGTAGAGCTGAGACACTTTCCCAGAGGCTCGCCAATGAGGTGTCAGATTTCTCCAAGCTACGCTGTTAGTCGCTGACCCCAGAATACCAGGGGCTTTCAGGGTCACTTCCCACTCATGTGCTCTGCTGTGACCGTCGTGGCCTGTTTCAGGCTGTGGCCAGGTTGTCGGTGCTCACACCGGCACAGGGTGTGGTCTTCTCAGACTCAGGTTCAGGGGTGCCCACCCAGCACCCACCATTGTCCTAACAGAGTCAGGAGCGGAAGCAGCAACGGCAAAGCCTGGGAGCCCAGGTCCAGCTTCTCCTTGGCAGTGACAGTGTCCTGTCCACTCGTGTGTCAGTCAAATCCAGTTCCCGGTGTCATTCGCCACCCTGAGGTCAGGACTCTGCTCAAGGAGAATCCGCAACAATGTGCAAGGAGTCAAATCTCGAGGCGGATGTTGCAAAAATGACCACCATCAATGATGTGTTTGGGATGTGACCACGCAATCCTGTCTGTGCCGGCGAGGCGGGGCGGGGCGGGGCGGGGTGGGGCTCTGCCTGTGGAGTCAGGCAGCCCTACAAAGACTCCAGCTTGGACCCCACGCGTGCTGGGTCTGGACGAATGCTCTCCGCCTCAGTTTCCCCACTGGAAAAATAAACCAATAGCATCTGTCTCCTAATTTTATCCTACTGCTAAGTGAGGTCCTTCGTGTGAAGCTATTGCATGTTTTTTCAGAAGTCTGAAGCTGCCTGTACATTAACACCTCCCCATCGCCCTCATCTATCTTCCCTGCACATTGCACCACTTGGCTTTAACTCTGGAAAGGGGAGCCAATGTGCAACTTGAATAGTCATTCTCAATACTCTTTGCATCAATCACTCTTGTCCTTAATCAAGTAAAATGACCTTATTTTGTTTTGATCACTTGTCACATTGTTCCTGCAAATGTATGTGATCTGAGAGCAATTAATCTGGGAAGCGGATGCAGACATTCGCTAAAACACCTGCTGGGGAGGCGAGCCCGGTGAGCAGGCCCACTGTGGGTCTGACTCCTGTCCGCTCCTGATTGCTCACACAGCAAGGTGTCCCCAACAGTGACATTCTGCCCCAGCCCTGGACACGATCTTTCTGTCTCTCCTGGTTATATTATTTCACTCTCAACTGTCAGCCAGTGGCTTGACTGTTATGAAAAAAATGTTATAGAGGCTACAGTGATTCTCACCTTCTCAGAAGATGGTCTGCACGTTGAACATGGGGCATTTTCCCGAAGAAAAGAAGCCAGATTCAAGAAGCTAACTTATTTCCAAAACATTAAAAGAAACCTTAGACATATTCTTAAGTAAGATTTTCTAACCCAAACCTTAGCAGTATTTTTATTCATTCAAATAGAATTGTACACTTGATAACTTTATGATTTTATTAACTAATGGCATCCCAATAATTTTAATAAAAAAGAAAAAAATGTTCATTGGTTAGGAAAATGGTTCGTGGACTGGACTTGCCCCAGGCAGTGAAAGGGAGGGGAGACCCCGAGAGTCTGTGCCTGGGGCAGCCCAGCGCGCACACTCTGGCCAGGCACCGCCTTCAGAACGCGCTGCCCTGTCAGACAGAGACCAGTCTGTATTGTCCTGGAGACCACTGTCTACAGGAGGAGGAAAGGTGAACACGTGATCACGGGGGAGTGAACATGTGATCACGGGGGAGTAAGCATGTGTACAGGGTTTGGGCCCAGCGACAGCACACAGAAGCACCACATGGTATAGACTCAAAGCTATCCCTGAAAAACTCCTTAACTAGACAAAAAACAGCACTCACATTATGAAAACTGCTCCTTGTCCGGACTCCTTATTTTTTGGAAGAAACAATTTATTGAGAATTCTGTGTAGGCCTACAGAGTGCTTTTCACATTTTGCTTCATATACGTGGAGTGAAGTAGGATTACTCCTCCGGGGGGTGATGCCCTGTGGCCTCTGGTTTGAAAAGGCGCTGGTGACATGGAGTGGAAATGATTGAGGTTTGGTTTGTGATTAGGAAATGGAAAATGTAGTACCAGGTGCTGGAGAAAACTGCCTCTGAGGTGATGAAAGTACATCCTACCACAACTACTGGTCTAGAATCTCTTTGGCTTTTGATTGACACAAATAGTGATTGGAATGTAATTTGCAGTATTTTATATTTTTGCTTCTTTGGACTGTGCTTATTTGTACCTGGTCGCTGCAAAGACAAACACACCTGATAACTGGATTGGTAATATTTCTACTTATGTGTAATAGAAACACTGGCCAACAATTAACACCGTCACTTTGATATTATTTTCTGTTGAAAAGATGCACACTTGCAGTGGAATGAACACATTCTGGCTGAAAATCAAAACACAATGAATTGTCAGAAATTGCAATAACTTGTTACATTTTCCATTTCTTCACTGTGTGATGGTCTAATTAAGTTAAGATGAAAAATACTGAGATGATTTCAGCTAATGATAAAATATTGTTGCCTACAAACATGAATAAATGTCTTTCGGCCATCATTACTTAATTTTGCAGGGAATTTTGTTATTATAAAAACCACTATTGCATCATGATAATCAAGTTTCTAAAAGAAACCTATTAAGTTTTAATTCAGTAAGAGAATTAAATGAATATGAGAAAATAAAACTCTATTAAGAATGTGATTGTCACATTAATTCGTTGCTTTAAAGGTTGTTTTAGAGTCTAATTTAGCATTCTAAAGTATTTTAAAATAGTTTTGAGTAGGGAAAGTTGATACATCTCACAGCAAATGTTTGTACAATAGTTCCTTTTCCTGCCTCTGCCACATTGCAGTGCTAAGTTAATATATATATCATATCTAATAAAAGAGAAACATGGTAATTAGCCATACCTCCGCTACCCTTCCCATTGGCTAATCAGGGCGATATGCAAATTAACTGCTAGGCAAGATGGTGGCTAATTTGCATACTGCAGGCAGGGAGGGCCAGCTCGAGCTGCTGTCCGGCCTGTGTGGCGCCTAAGCCCCAACGACAGCTGGGAACCCAGTGTGTGGCCCTGGACAGCAGGGGGCTTGGAGGCATGAACAGCTGCATAAACCACGCCCCCAGCAGCCCTGTGTGTGGCCCTGGGCTGCGGGGGGGGGGGGGGGGGCGTGGAGGTGCGAACAAGCCGCCTAAACCACGCCCCCAGCAGGGACCCCTGTGTGAGGCCCAGGGCTGGTGGGGCCTCTGCAGCTGCAGTGTTTGGACCCAGGCCCCCAGCCTGCCTTGGGCTCCTCTCAAGGAGGGGCTGGGGGCTTGGGGTTTACTAAACTTTACTGGAGCTGCTCCCCACACCCTAGCCCCTGCCTCAGAACCACACTGCCCGCAGCAAGGCTCCTGGCAGCTTCCTGACAGGTTGGCGGCAGGAGAGCTGAGTAGAGTGGGGCTGCAGGGAGCCATGGAAGGGCTGTGCCGGGGGAGCCCCCGGGGGTCTGAGGAGAGAGTCTGAAGGTAGAGGAACCTTTGGCAAAGCGGCTGCCAGGAGCCACGGCCATGCGGTCTGCAGGTGCGCGGACAGGCCTCCGCCTGATGGGTGATCCTGGGCAAGCGCCATGGCTTCGGGGAAGCGGCTGGACAGGAGGCAGGCGGCCCAAGGGGCACAGAGCGGCGCCAAGGTGGGGTGCACTGGAGAGGGCTCAGGCCTGGGCAGGGTGCTGGCAGGTGGGGATCTGCCTCCCCTGCAGAGAGTGAGGTTCTGTATTGGCCCCAATAGGCGGGAAACAAGAGGCGATGACTGCAGGCATGGAAGGATGCCTGGGCAGAGGGGCGCAGACTCTCAGCCCTGAGGTGGGGATGGAGGGGTGGCTCCACCTCAGTGGAGGAGCGCCCCACTGCTGGGTACCCCACTGCAGCGGTTTGGTGAAGTTCCTGGCATTGACCGGGCTGGCAGCGGGCTGCACACTTGAGAGGCCAGGACTCCTGCTCCCGCCTTGGCCCAAAAACAAGTCTGCGCCCGCCCCACCCCCAGTTCTTGCCCTGCCCCATGGGGGTGCACACCTGCACAGTGAGTGCAAGCCTACCACCTGCTCCCCAGAAGAGGGGCAGTAAAGAATGAGGTGGGGTGGCAGAGAGGAAAGAAAGTGGAGCATCCATGATGAAGAGGTGCTGGAGAAGGAGGCTTGGGAGCCTCACGGGGAGGTTTGTTCTGTTTGCCCTGCGGCTGTCCCTTAGGAAAGGCGGAGAGCAGGCTGTGAGGGCTCCTGCGCGAGGAGTCCAGTTCCATAGCCAAGTGGAATTGGCCTCAGTTTCCTGCTCTGTAAAATGTGTTAAGCGTGTCCCAGTGCCTTCACTGAGCTTTGAGGGCCAATTGAGATACTATATAAAGAAAATCAGGGAAGAAGTTAGAAAGAAAAGGAAGGGCAAGCAACACAAAAGAAAGATTGAAAGGAACCTGTAAACCTATTGTCACTTAAATAGGGAATAGCGTCAACAGTATTGTAATGATGGTATGAAGCCAGGTGGGTACTGGAAATATCAGGGAACACTTTGTAAAGTATATGGTTGTCTAACCACTACTCTGTAACTAATAAACCTGAAACTAATACAAAATAATATTGAATGTAAAGAAATGAAAATAGGAGTGAAATTTTTCTAAATTTCAAAGTTTAAATAAAGGCTGTAAAGGAAGGAAGGGGGAGAATAAAAATAGTGTTTTTCATCTTACCACTTTATGGTCTTTTCAGTATATGAAAAAGACAGTCATCTTTATATGGTGCTTTTATGCTTTTCTAAGTCATTATCTCATTTGATGTTCAGGGCAATTTAAAGACAAGATAATTATTCCCTCCACTGTTCAAAGAAAGGAAATCTTGGTGCCTGGCCTCAATGATTCAATCATCAATCCCTTATTGTAAAGCAGGGTTAGTGAAATTTTTTGTGAAGGGTCATATCTATACTAATAAAAGCCTTGGGGGTGATCTGGCCAGCAGGGAAGGGCAGTTGGGGATGATCAGGTCAGCAGGGGAGTAGTTAGGCATCAATCAGGCCTGCAGGGGAGCTGTTAGGGGGTGATCAGGCTGGCAGGCTGAAGCAGTTAGGGGCAATCAGGCAGGCACGCAGGTGAGTGGTTAGGAGACAGCGGTCCAGGATTGTGAAAGGGATGTCCAACTGCCGGTTTAGGCCCGATCCCAGCAGTCAGACATCCTGGGATCAGGCCTAAACCAGCAGTCAACATCTCCCAAAGGGTCCGAGATTGGAAAGGGTGCAGGCTGGGCTGAGGGACACCCTCCTCCCATGCACGAATTTTGTGCACTGGGCCACTAGTATATATCTATATATCTATATATCTATATATCTATATATCTATATATCTATATATATATCTAAGTGACTGACCATCCATCCAACCATTGACTGACTGACTGGCCGGTACATATGACATGCACTGGCAATTTAAAAATAAACGTTGATTTGTGTATGCACAATACATATAAAGCTCTTGCGGGCACCATTCACGTGTGTTTTAATTTTATAATACTATGTTATGTATACTATTTTGACATGTAATTTTTTCAGTAACGTAATTACCGCATGAATCTTTCTTCTAGTTAATTTCTTTAGTTGTAGTATATAAACATCTCCTAACAAGATACACATATAAAAGGGAGATAGGCAGCAAAGGCCAATGACATTAATTTTCTTAAAAGTCTGTTGTCGCCCTGACTGGTTTGGCTCAGTGTATAGAGCGTTGGGCTGTGGACTGAAGGGTCCCAGGTTCGATTCCGGTCGAGGGCATGGACCTGGGTTGCGGGCTTGATCCCCAGTAGAAGGTATGCAGGAGGCAGCTGATTAGTGTTTCTAACTCTCTATCCCTCTCCCTTCCTCTCTGTAAAAAGTCAATAAAAATATATTTTTAAAAAGTCTGCTGTCACACGTAGCTTGATTTTACTTGGGTTTATGCCCTGATTTTTTATTACAGAAGCAGAGAGTGGAATGGTGGCTACCAGGGGCCAGGACTGGAGAAAGGGACTTGGTGCTCAGTGGGATTAAAGTCTTTTACACAAAGTGAATGTGTCCTAGAGATCTGCTATACAACACAGTACCTACAGTTAGCAATGCTGTGCTGTGCACTTGTTGAGAAAATAGATCTCGTTAAGTGTTCTTGCCACAAGAATAACATTCATAAAACAAAACAATCCTATATAATAAGAGGCTAATATGCAAATTGACCAAAAGGTGGATCAACCAGTCACTATGATGTGCACTGACCACCAGGGGGCAGACGCTCAATGCAGCAGCTCCCCCTGGTGGTCAGTGGACTCCCCCTGTGGGAGCCAGAAGCCTCCATAGCACTGCTAAGGATCCCCCGAGGGGTCCTGGACTGTGAGAGGGCATAGGCCGGGCTGAAGGACCCCCTCCCCCAGTGCATGAAAGTCAGTAAAAGTAAATTACAAAATAAAATCCTGTGGCAAATGATAATAGCAAAATACTGACAGATTTCTCATGTAACAAGAAAAACATATCTGCAACCACTACAACTCATCAGTATTACTTTAGAGGTACTAGTCAATGTAACAAGGCAAGAAAAGAAATGTATACATATTGAAAGATGAAAAATGAAACTGTCATTATGTGCAAGAGATGTGGTTGTACACATAAAATATCCAAAAAACAACAAAAAAACAAACAAACCAAAAAACCCACCCACCAACCAAAAACAAAAAAACACATAGTGTGGTGAAGGCCTAGGGAGGGGAGGCCTGGGGAGGGAGTGGGAGTGAGGTGGAGGGGGTCAATAGGGGAAAAAGAGGACATATGTAATACTTTCAACAATAAAGATAAATTAAAAAAAAACAGAGTAAACTGTGAGAATTAATAAATGAATTTAGAAAATCTGTGAATATATTAATAAATATACCAGTGATGATCAATTAGAAAATGAATGTAAAAAATGGTGCCATTTACTGTTTTATCAGTATTATTTATAGTATGTCTATAGCATATCTGAAATTATGTAGATAAATTTATATTAAATAAAATTATATATAATAACATATAAAATATGTGCTATATTATATACAGGTACACATATACATTTTATATATATAGTAGGTGTTCAAAATCACTCTTCCCAGAATGTGTCACACCCTAGAATGTAGATTATTTTGAGGTGAAGACAATTGAGGTCAAAAGATTCAAGAAGAGCTGTTTACCTCCCCCTTAACTGCCTAAAAGAAGTTAGAGAAAGGACTGGTCCTGGAAGATCACTGTCAGCAGAGATACCTGCCAGGATTATGGGGTAGAAGGAGTGGGGGTGACTTGGTGGCTCTTGGACAGCAGGGCCTTCTTGATCCCATTGTCCGCATGGCGAATGTTGTTTCCCCACCTCTGCGGGAGTTGCCTTCCTCCCCTTTGATGTCCAAGCCCTTCCTCTTCTTTTTGGTTCTGAATGGCAAATAAGCTGCAACTGCCTCCCACCTGTGTGCCCTTATCTTCTTATAGATGCAAGTATGCACAAAATTAATATCTTTTCTGTTAATCAGTCTTAAGTTAATTTTGTTATTAGCCCCTCCAAGGAACCTGAAAGGGTAGAGAAAAATATTTCCTCCCCAACAATATCCTATATAATAAGAGCCTAGGTGGTGTCTCATGACGCCTTTGCATGATGTCGTCACAAGATGGCAGTTGTGGGCGATCAGGCTGGCAGGGGAGGGCAGTTGGGGGTGAACAGGCCAGCAGGGGAGGGCAGTTGGGGGCAACCAGGCCTGCAGGGGAGGGAAGCTGGGTGCGACCAGGCCGGCAGGGGGGGGCAGTTGGGGATGACCAGGCCAACAGGGGAGGGAAGTTAGGGGCAACCAGGCCTGCAGGAGAGGGCAGTTGTGGGTGACCAGGCTGGCAGGGGATGGTAGTTGGGTGCCACCAGGCCTGTAGGGAAGGGCAGTTGGTGGTAACCAGGCCCTCAGGGGAGGGCAGTTGGGGGCTATAGGTCAGCAGGGGAGGGCAGTTGGGGGCTATCAGGCTGGTAGGGGAGCAGTAAGGTGTCAATCAGGCTGGCAGGGGAGTGGTTAGGGGGCAATCAGGCAGGCAGGCAGGCAGGCAAGTGGTTAGGAGCCAGCAATCCTGGATTGTGAGATGGATGTCCGACTGCCGGTTTAAGCCTGATTGGGCCTAAACCAGCAGTTGGACATCCCCCAAGAGGTCCCAGATTGGAGAGGGTGCAGACCAGGCTGAGGGACAACCCCCCGCTCCCCTTGTGCACGAATTTTGAGCACTGGGCTTCTAGTAAGTATGCCACCTATTCTATGTCCAAACTGACATTTCCAGCCAGTGAGGAGTGAATAGTTTCCTCCAAAAATAGAGCTGATTGGATATTCAGATGGAAATAAATGCATCTATTCAATAACATGCACTATATAAAATTTTCGATTTCAGAGGTATTAAAATCAAAAACAAATGGTTAAACAGACAAAATTCCCCCTAGAAGAAAACATAAAAGGATGTCTTCATGATCACAGAGTAGGTAAAAATTTCTTTAACAGGACAGAAAAAACACAAACCATAATGGATATGAGGATTCCTGGGGATCTGCAGCCACAGTCTCCTCACATCCAAAGACACCAAAGCCCAGGAAGGGTAGATTCTTGTACCGGGTCCACACCTCCAGCAGCTGACCACCAGGAGCAGGACTCCAGGTTTCTGACTTCTTTTCCAGAAGGTACAGAGAACATCGAACAGCAGGGTAAACGGGATGTGGAGCCTTTGACTCCCTTTGATTTTTAGAGCACTTCATAAGGCCCGGGCAGCGTTTTAGAAACTTCACATACAACAATGCATTTAATTTTCACAACTTTATGATTATCTCTATTTTGCAGATAAGAAAATAGCATGGAGACCTTTATGCAGCAAAAAGTACAAAGCTAGGATTCTAACATAGGAAGCCTGAGTCCAGAGCCTGCACTCTTAACCACCAACTTTCACAAACGTTTGACAAAAATGTCAACTCTGTCTTTTCCACATTGTAGTATAAGTTATATCATTGTGCAACTTTATAAAAAAATATTTTATTGATTTTTAGAAAGAAGGGAAGGAAGAGGGAGAGAGAAACTTCAATGTGAAAGCAGAACAGTGATCAGCTGCCTCCTGTACACCGTCCCTGGGTGTCAGGCCTGCAACCCAGCCATGTGCCCTGACCCAGAATCAACCCATCACCTTTTGGTTTATAGGATGACACTCAACCAACTGAGCCACACAGGCCAGGGCTCATATGTGCATATTGTGATATGTTTTATCTTGTATTTGCAAATCCCATTTGCATGTTATTTTGTGTATACATGTTCTACTCCACAACTAGGATGTTTTCCAAGGGAAGCCATCTCTTTTATTATATTGTACTAGCGGCCCAATGCACGAAATTAATGCAAGAGTAGGCCTTCCTTCCCCCGGCTGCAGCACTGACTTCCTTCTGGCACCCAGGACCCTGGCTTCCCTCGCAGCCCCACTTCATCCTGAAGGTCGTCTGGTCTAATTAGCATATTATGCTTTTATTATTATAGACTATTTTACTTTGACTTTGGTGGGGCTTTATTTTTCTATGCGCCTTCAGTGCTTAGCACGTTTTGGCAAGTATCTAACACATTTCCACACACAGGGTTAAAATAACAAATGTCCCTATTAGTACAGTTTCCTGAAATTGGTTCCCAAGTGACTTTTGAACATTTTGTCACAGGATTAAAGGTAACTTGAGGCGCTGTGTGTTATACAGAATCACGTCCAGCCTGTTCTAGGGCTGAGTTAGAGCAAGTTGGAGCTAATAAGGCCCTTCTGAAGGTTGCTGGGGAGCTTCCAGTGACGTGAAGAAATGGCTCAAGGATGTATGTGCCTCCTGTGCTTCTGCTAATTTAGGTTCCACCACCGAGTCCAATAACCAATTTCAGAGGCTCCGAGAAAGCCCCAGGCTCTCATCACGCATGGGGACATGCATCTCCTTGGCTGACAGGCGTCATCCCCCGACTCACTCTATCATGGAAGTTTGCTAATTAGCATCTGTTGACAGCCTAGTGAGGGGCTCTGTTTAATCACGGAAAACCTGAGCTGTGTGCTGAGCTCGGAAGTCTTCCTTTCTGAGAACAGTGGGGAAAGGGTGACGATGGGAGGCAATGGGGCTCTCCAGCAGCCCCCAGAGAGGACACGTGTGCTCTGGAGAGTAGAATTGCGGGTAATTTACAGTAATTTTGAAAAATATTGGAAGTTCGAAGACTTTTATCTTCATGAAAACATGATCGCTTTAACGCTATAGGATTCCTTCTCTGTACAATGGGATTAATGAAATCCATTATCTAGCTTTCATGAGGGATGTTGGAAAGATAATTTTTAAAATGTAATAGAGTGTGTACTGAATGTCTGTGAGAAGTTTCATAGCTGAAAATAATCTATAAATAAAAGTGTTATTACTAAAAATCAATGACATAAAATGGGGACAGATTTCTGTCAACCACAGAAAAGGGGACCTAGAAGGAACTTCTCCTGAATACCATGTCCGAAGTAGTTCTTTCCCGGCACCCAGTGGGTAGAAGTCAGAAATGCTGCTAAATGTCTACAGTCCACAGGACAGTCCCTAAAACAATGGCCCCAAAATTTCAGTCCTGCAGAGGGGGCAGGAAACACTGCCCTCAAGACCCCGACGTGATACAGCTCCCTGGGAACTGCAAGCCAGAGGCCCTCTTACTCACAGGTCATTATATTCCAACAGCAAAAATAAGTCAATGTAAAACATTCAGCAAATGGCTTGTAACCAAGCCATTCAAGGTTTCTATTCTCCCTGCTCACAGGGTCTCAGGGGGGAGGGGTTGTCCAGCCCACCCGCACCTGGGTGTGCTCAGCGGGAGGGGCAGACAGGTGAGCCCAGCCTCACTCTCTTCACCTGCTGCTTCCAGAACATCTGCCCAGGTCCCCTAGTCACTGGATGGGATATGTCAGAACTCCCTGCAGCCTGCCCCTGGATGAACCCCTAGCCTCCGCCCACCCCTCTCCTCCTCAGCACAGTGGCTTCTTATGTGAGGGAGAAATCAATTTCTGTTCTAAGGGCTAGGGAAATGGCAGTTTCATCTAATACTGAGGATGCCTCTTCTGACCAATGCATTAGACGATGTTTGTCGATGAGAAAGAGCAGGTAAGCTGATGGTCTGCTTCAGTACAAACTCAACAGACAATGAGGACCACGCGTTCACATTCACCCAGGGTCATTCTGGTTGAGCCTGATGTCACGGCATAACTGTTAATAGCATCCCTTCGGACTCTCAGGCATATCCTGGCTTGGATGATAAAGTGCACAGTCACCCTACTGATATGTTGATATGAAAAGAATCGCTGGCAAGAATAAAACGTGAAAGGGATTTGGGTTAGCAGGTGTGAGCGTGATATGCTGGGCCACCGTTTGTAGGGTGGGAGGCAAGTTCACTTTGGAGCTTCAGTTCCCGGCCAGCAAAGAGGCGTAAGTACCCACATCACTCATGTCTCAGCACGTGAGAGGCACAGAAGATAACAGTGCCCGAAAGAGCATTGACAATGAAATGCTGAGCCGCCATCCAGCCATTAATAATAAACTATGAAAGGACAGCATTTTCAGGAATGGAGAGGGAGCCTTTCATGATAAAATCTTCCTTTAAACCCATATATCATCGACTACACCTTTGAATAAAATATGTCCATGTTAATATTTGATGCATATTACAGACTGGATTATACTTTTTAAAATCGGATCTGGCCTATTAAATGGTATCTCTGAGTGCTGGTGTGAGACTGAATGCCAAGTCGCCCCTAGGAGTCCACAAGCCTTCGCTTCAGAGCAATCCCAACTGTCCTTTTCCACTTTCCAGGGAATTTGGTCCTCGCCCCCTGCTCCTGCTGCCTCTGTCTTCATCTGATTGCACTGGGCGGGCTGGGGAAGAAGCCTTTGGGGAAGCCCATCATTCCGCCCGCCTCCAGCCCTCCATCCCCTGCAGGTCCTGGGTCTGCTGTGGGAGCATCTGCATGCTGCTACCTGCTGAAGAGACTGGCAGAAACCGACACAGTCACTGCCCTCCAGCAACTTACTGAGCGGGAGAAGGAACGGGCACCAAGGACGGCTCAGTAGACACAGAAACACATTTGAACAGAAGGTCCGTGCTGGAGTGGGAGGTAAAACATTCCAACGAGGCTTGAGGAGTCAAAGTAGGTTTCACTGAGTAACATTTGCTCTGAGATCTGAAGGCTGAATAGTCATGGCAGGGAGTGTGGCGTGAGGGAGGGAGGTGAAGGGTGGGGCGCTGGGCAGAGAAGGGCATCTACACGGACGTGCAAAGGTCCTGGGAGGACATGGAGGTTCACTGAGGAGAAGGCCGAGCAGGGCTGAGACCGGAAGCAGCCCACGAGCAAGAAACAAATCATATGCAAAGAGCTGGCCACAGCCAGGGTTTGGTCTTTTCACCAGAACTCTGAGGAATCGTGGAAAGGCACAGGGGGTGACATGAGTGGACTGTATGTTGAAAGGCAGCTCTGGATGCAAATGATGGCTGAGGTGCAAAACACACTTGAAAGCCATGGCTCCTCGGGCGCTGGATGCATGGTGCAGGCGCCAGTTTCCTTCGCCTTTGCCCTCAGGCACATCGCCCCCGACACCTTTTTTCTGCCAGTGCGCTGCCATTACTTCCTTCCTGAGCAGGACTAAGAGTATCCATCAGATTCCTTTAAAATTAGCCATCTGTTCAGCATGCTCCTTCCTTGTCCACATAGTGACATTAATGCGATTCTCTATCTCATGTGCTCTTTCTCTAAGCTAGACTTAGTTTAGCAATGATAGGGACCTGTGTACAGCTTTAATGTTTCAGGACCAGGGCAGGCCACCACAATCCCGCAGAGGAAACTGACTACATTGAATGAAAGTTACTTAATAAGCGGCCAGGGCCAGAGGGGCACCTCGACCCCCTGCCCCTGGGATGCAGGAACCAGTCCCCTGTGAGGGTGCCCTGTGCAGGGCCGAGACACTGGTGCTGCTGAGGCACAGAGGCCACGGCAGCTGAACCGCCTCCACACCCTGTTCGGATGTGCGGCCCGAGCCCTCCTTCTGTTTCCATTCCTGCCAGTGAGCAGCCGGCCTGACCTTCTTGGACCTGTAAAATCTTCACAAATGTATTCTTTCTTTGCTTAAAATTTAGAGCTGCTTTGATCATTTCTCTGCATCATTTATGATCTACTGTGTGCTTGTAGTAAATTGCTTTTTCTTCTGTTAACCTGGTCTTACGTCAGTTTTATCATTGGTCCAGCCATAGGGACTCGGGACGGGTAGAGGGGGAGCTCCCCTTTCCCACAGAGCAAGATTTGTTTTTATAGATATGGTATTTTCTAACATTAACAAAATGTAGAATCCAGATTCAATGATATATTAAGAGGCTACATCAGTATCTTACCTCTTTAAATTTAAATTTTATTAAACTAAATGCATTAACTAAAATGCATTTTTGTAAGGAGCTTTACATTATAGAAAATATGCTTTAAAAATATTTTTTTCTGGTCGGAAAACCAAGATGGCAGCATAGGTAATCACCTACACTTGCTGCCTCTCACAACCACATCAAAATTACAACTAAGAGGCAGAACAACTACTACCCAGAACCTCGGAAAATTCTGGCATCTGGATGTGCTGTTCTTTAAACTGGGAGGGAGATACAAGGAGCTTGCTCTGAACTCCAGTTCCAGGTGAGACTCTGGGGGACCCAGACACATACGGGGAGAAAGTGAACTGTCTGGCATGGGGACAGGAACATGAGGGCAGCTTAGTCTTAGAGGTGCTCCCAGCGACCATTGTTTCTGAAAGGGTGTACAGGATGCAGAGAACCAGGGACTTCTCTGGTTCAGGGCAGCCATTGCCGTTTGCTCTGCCCCGGTGATTCCCAGAGACCCCCTCCCACCCAATTTACTTTCAACCCCAACGAAGCTATGTGCATCGGCTTTTGCATATGAATGCCCTGTCCTTTCCCTTAAAACAAACTGCAGCTGGGTCAGACATCCCCAGAGATTCCAAAAGAAGGCCTAATACCTGGCAGCAGCAGCGGCCTTGCTTCATAGCTGGGACTCATCTGGCACTTCCAAACCCCATACAAAGAAGAGGAATCTGCAGATGTCTCTGCAGCTCCTGCTCAGCGGCCCCAGACAGTGGCTGACCTTGCACCTCCTTGGAGAGCCAAGAGCCAGTGTACCCAGTGGTCAGAGTGAGACCATAATGAATTATAACTCTTCACATCCATAAGATACATACTTAAGGGGCAGATTCAGTTAGCACCAAAGCCCCACTGAAGCAAGTCCTTCCCCATAATGGTGTTTCCAACACAGCAGTTCTCCCATTGTAGATACAACTGGTCCTCACAGCCAATTGGTCTGGGGGTCAA
Organism: Myotis myotis; assembly: GCF_014108235.1. Lineage (NCBI taxonomy): Eukaryota > Metazoa > Chordata > Mammalia > Chiroptera > Vespertilionidae > Myotis > Myotis myotis. The sequence goes on along the minus strand of NW_023416320.1, from coordinate 50,233,918 downwards.
TTATTTCCAGTGATACCAACAGCAATCAAGGGTTAACTACAACAAGACTGTGCCAAAAGCCCACAAAGGGGTGCACTAAGAGCATCCACCTCAGGTGACTGGGGAGACTGAGCTACTGGGCCCTATAGGACACCAATCACATAAAACCACTCTATCAACTCAAGGAGACTTAGCAGCTACACAGTACATAGAAACAAACACAGGGAAGCAGCCAAAATGTGGAGACAAAGAAACAAGTCACAAATGAAAGACATGGATGAAAGCAAAATACTGGATATAAAGTTCAAAACCACTGTTATAAGGTTACTCAAGAATCTTCTAGAAACCTCCAAGAAGTTTAGTGAGACCCTCAAGGATATGAAAAAGGACCAATCAGAAATTAAGCACACATTGACTGAAATAAAGAATAATATACAGAGATCCAACAGCAGATGAGAGGATCCCAAGAATCAAGGCAAAGATTTGAAATACAAAGAAGCAAAAAACACCCAACTGGAAAAACAAAAAGAAAAAAGAATCCAAAAATATGAAGATAGTGTAAGGAGTATCTGGGACAACTTCAAGCATACCAACATCTGAATTATGGGGGTGCCATAAGAAGAGAGAGACCAAGATATTGAAAAGATATTTGAAGAAATAATGACAGAAAACTTCCCCTACCTGGTGAAAGAAATAGACTTACAAGTCCAGGAAGCACAGAGAACCCCAAACAAGAGGAATCTAAAGAAGACCACACCAAGACACATCCTAATTAAAATGCCAAGAGCAAAAGACAAAGAGAGAATCTTAAAAGCAGCAAGAGAAAAACAGTTAGTTACCTACAAGGGAATACCCATATGACTGTCAGTTGATTTCTCAACAGAAACTATGCAGGCCAGAAGGGAGTGGCAAGAAATATACAAAGTGATGAATAGCAAGAACCTACAATCAAGTATACTCTACCCAGCAAAGCTATCATTCAGAATTGAAGGTCAGATAAAGAGCTTCACAGACAAAAAAAACTAAAGTTCATCACCACCAAACCAGTATTATATGAAATGCTGAAGGGTATTCTCTAAGAAGAGGAAGAAAAAGGTAAAGATAAAAATTATGAACAATAAAGTGACAACAAATACATATCTACCAACAAGTGAATCTAAAAATCAACTAAATAAAAAATATGAAGAACAGAATAAACTGGTGAATATAATAGAATCAGGGGCATAGAAAGGGAGTGGACTGACAATTCTCAGGGGGGAAGGGAGCGTGGGGGGAGCGGGAAGAGATTGGACAAAAATCTTACACCTATGGACGAGGAAAATGGGGGGGGGTAAGGGCATGGGGTAGGGTGGGAACAGGGTGGAGGGGAGCTATGGGGGGAAAAAAGAGGAACATTTGTAATAGTCTGAACAATAAATATTTATTTAAAAATATTTTTTCCATTTCAGAAGAATTTTACAGTTATATTCTGACTTGGATCAAATGTAGCCCACTGTCCTTCTCCACAGAAAGCTGAGGGACCCCCCTTGCATATCAAAGTCAGGAAGCCAGTGGTACATTGATAAATTGGGATATCCCTTCTTCCTGTGGTGCAAAGGTGTGCTGCCAATGTATGAAAGCAGCTCAATTAACTGAAGGTGGGATGATACCCACAGGTGTGCCACTCCCTTTAGGGGTGCTGGAGGCTGGCCAGGTGCTGGAAGCCGGTCCATCCTTGCTGCTTGACACAGTTGATCCAGGAAAGAAACATCTGCACAGCATATGTTTCAAGGGACCTGGCGTATATAGCATACTGTTCTTAATATGTTTGCTCCCCTTAGCGCTGTGTGTTTTAACCAAGGTCACCTCTCCGAGAAAGGTTGTTTCCCCAGGTAGGGATTTTTTCCTGAAGTCAGGGAGGGGATAAAACTCCTTAACTAAGTGCCAGGCGGGTAGTTAGTCACTTTAACTACAAACAATCACGCTTAAGCTACATAATCTTTACTCCCTGGAATGGAGATAAGAAACGCCCTAACCTTTGCAATAGAAATTGACAGGATTAAAATCAACTGGTATAAATACGGATGTAACAAGACAATAAAAGGCAGAACTTCTCTGGGGAGCCTCCCTGGCCACATGGTGTGAGCACAGCCCACAATAAAGCCAGGGGAAATAATTGGCCAAGTCCCATCTCCTGAGCAGAGGGAATGGTAAGTCCAAAGCCTGTGAGGTAGGAGTCTGGGAATGGTGGAGGTGCAGTGAGTTCACTATCATCGCCAATGGTCCGAGAGGGCAGAGTGGACACTCTGATGGAGATGAGGGAGTGATGTGGTGGGTGGAGCACTGAAGGTGTGGATGGAAGATAAATCTTATTCCAGGAAAGATGGGAAGGTATTGGAGGGTTAGGAGCACGTTCTCACTGATGTTTCTCAAGGGACTTGTGACAAGAGTGGAAAGGGGCAGACCAGTCAGAGGCTTACTACGTCCCCCTGAGGCACGGTGGCCAGTGCCAGGTGCCTATGGGTAGAGCTTTCAAAGGTGATTGGTTTTGGGACATACTCAGGGCAAGAAAGGTGATGATGAATTATATTTGGAGTGCCGTGGGGAAGAGGAGAGTCAGGGTTGATGCCTCGGTTATTGTTTGAAAAACTGGATAAATGAGGGTTCCATTTATTGGGATGGAGAGCAAGGGGGTGACACAGGTTGGGGTTCAGGAAATCAAGAGTTAGCACTGGGCATGTGAAGCTGAGATATTTATAGCTATCTGAGACAAGATTTATAATCAGTTCCATATATGCATCTGGTCATAAGTTAGGGACTCACTGATGTTTTCAATGTATTTTTTTCTTCATGTAAAAATAGGTTAATTTTTACTTTTTATCTATATATTAATTACAAAATATCTTCTAAATATTTTCACTTTACTTCAGACTATATTCTTCTCTTTTCTTTGAAAAAGCTATATATGGACATTAGGCATAATTCTGACCACTGCACACGATTCCTGACTCGATAAGAAAGAGTAGGTTCTATTCCTTTGTCAGTCCTGAGAATTCACCTCCTTTTGCTATTTTTCTATCCCTTCTTCCAAAAAAGTAAAAACAGAAAATGAGAAAAATACATGAGCCCCCTAACAACAAGTAGTATGAGTATTGGATTAATCGGGTTCTATAATAAGCTGACAAGTCCAGTGGCAGGAAGTGACCTCGCAGGGTCATCTGCTCATAATTTCCTCCTGGCAGGTCACTGGGTAGTCCTGCCCAGGCCCATAGCTTCTCGCTGAAAGGTCCGCGACCAGTCCTGTCCGCGCTCCTGTGCGCCCACGTTCCCCGCCAGGGCATCGCCAGGGGCCTCCTCCTTTCAGAACCTCAGAGGTGTCACCTCCCTCAAGGAAACAGTCTCCTTAGCTCCCCCGGACCTGGCTTTCTCCACCTTCATGTCATCTTCCTTATGCCCCCCCGCCCCCTTCATCCCAAATGTATAAAACAATCCTGCAAAACTGTCCTTCTCCAGAGCATGTCAGTCTCGCTTCCCAGCAGTATCATCAGTTTGGCGCCAGGGAACTCTTACAAACACTCTCTGCAGGTTGGACATTCTTGCACCAGCCGGCTCATGGAGCTATTTTATTGTTTTTGCATAACATAGTGTCTCCTGGAAGACAGACGGCGCTTCAAATCAGATCACCTGAAACCCACGGCCTATTTTCCATTTGCTGCCTCTGCTAGGATTGGCGGAGGTAACAAGTATTACAAAGCAAACTCGATCCCAAGTTCAAAGACGTGTAAAGAAAATAAGACTCATATATCTAAAACGATATGAGAACAAAGAAGAAACTACTATAAATTTTAAATATATAAGCACCGTAAGGGGTTAAACAAGGGCCAGGTGTTACCCCATGCTGGCCTTACACACGAAGCCCGAAGCCCGTACCCAGTGCAGCGAGAGATGATGCCAGCAAGGGGCATGCAGCTGGCCAGCACCTACCGAGGGGCTGGCCTGCGATGATCCTGGCGTTTTCTCCGGCCACCGCTGCTCTCGCGTGCCGCTCACTCATGTACTGCACGAATGCGTAACCTTTGTGAACGGAGCATCCGACGATCTTCCCATACTTGGAAAAAATGGCTTCAATGTCAACTTTCTTGACAATGGCTGTGTTCAGATTGCCGATGAAAACCCGGGAGTTGATGGACTTGGGGTCATTCTTATTGGTGACGTTGCTGGTCTGTGTTTTGCCAGTCATGTTTGGGTCACCGTGTTTTAATCCTGAAACAAAAATGAAAACAAAAAACAATTAAAAGGTAGTCAGATGGAGTGGACATCACTGGCTCTGAGCAGTTTTTCAATAATGAACCAGGTGATCTCAAATCCCTAGGATGACTTTTTCTTGAGAAGAAAATTTAGTAGGGTACACTGCATTGCAGTGCAGAAATGTGGGAGAAAACTACTTATTATCACTTAGCATAGTGTTAGAAATGAGCTCCTGATTTCTTTTTCTACAATTGAGCCCTGTATAATGATTCGGCCTTTGTATTTTTAAGTCCATCAATTTTTTAGAAGCAAGTTTGAGGAAGAAGCCACCTTATTTTATCAACAACAAAAAAACTCCAACACAGCTATGATGGAATATAGGGACATGACCTCCATTCATGGTTGAGAACATGCATTTTTATCTCTACATTTTTTATAACAGGTAGACATATTGTTTATTTCAGACTCAGAACCCTTCTATCGGAAACTAGTGATCCATGCCATTAAATGCTGCAGAAAAGGGAAAAAGGCGTTAAAAATAAAAAATTCAATAGAAAACTCAATATTAAGAAAACATAAAGAAATGAACCAGAATGAATTCTGTACATCCTCTTTAATTGAACCAATATCACATGTCAGTTCCCACCCCCAGGCCCTCAAAAAAAAATTTGCTTGAGTATCTAGTTTTCATCAATGATTAGCAAATTAGTGGACTGGGTATCTGTGTTGAAATTTCTCCTCTCAACCTCATTTTTAATTCATTTAACGAACGGCTCCTATGTTGCCTAAATACAGCTAGTCTTCCAAAAACTATTTTGTGAGCCTGGCATAGTGTTTAATTGTGCTTAATTAAGCTCAATGAAACTTTTATTCCTAAGTACTCCAGCACTGCAGCATTGGTTTCCCAGGCTTTGCAAATTCATTCATTCATTTATTCATTCGTTCATTCATTCAGCAATGTTTATTAAGCACCTATTTTTAACTGCCTGATATTCCCTCCTAAAGTGCCTGTCAACTTAAAGAAACCAATATAGGGAATCTGAAGTTCCACAAGGACATAGTCTCTGACATTGACAATCATTGAATACCATTAGCTAATTGATACATTTTATCAGTGACAAATATATTTGTATCTGAAGAATCTCTTTTACAGTCTCACAGTTAGAAAAATAATTAAAGTGCCTCATTTAAAAAAATAATTTTAAATGACATTCCTCATTTGAGCATTAAAGTTTGGAAGTGTTAAGGGCATTCGAATTGGATCTGCTAGAAAACTTACTATTCACTGAAACCAGCCACCTCTGAAATCAGGAGCAACGGGGTAACATAAAAATGTTTCCAATTAGACTGCTCCTTATACAGCTCCAGTGATTAAATTTTTACTAAATATTGGACCATCAACATTACATGCCTCCTTATAATGAAGGAGAATGTCATAAATAGTCATTCACACAACAATGAAGAGCATGACGTCATTTAAGTAAGAACTTATTGCCGCCTTGCCTTGTTCTCGCTTAGCTACATTGAAGAGGTTTCTTTATGAGTGATTTGAGGCAGTCATGGTTAGGATGGAAAGGATAAAAAGCTGATCATTTGTTTAAAATTTTGTAATCTGAGCTATTGCATATCTTAAGACAAATGTTCTGAGAATCAACTGAAACAAGAAAAATCAAGGTGCTTATATGTAGTGTAACATTTGGCTTCGTCATATACCCTAGTACACTTTAATCACACTGAGGGAGCAAATTAGACTAAAAGGCCCATTTTGGGGCTCTGGATGGATTGATGGCTACCTGTCTTACCCCTCCAGGCCAAGATCAGTAATATAATCCACAGAACTAAGATTTTGGGTTTGCTTTTATGTGATATTTTTGGAAATACTGTAGAGTATTTCCAAAAATATCACAATTTGTATGGTTAGCATTTAATTTCCTGGACAGGGATGAGTTGGTTAAGGTGCAAACACAAGAACTATTAGATTAGGTCCAATCCATGATCACAGAACCCTGTGTTCATCTTTGACAATGACCTGCATCAGATTTAATATGAGGACACAGCTGTACTCTCAGTTCTTACTGTGTCACTGTATCCAGGGGCCTGTGGGCCACGTTCCTAGAGAGAAGAGAGCTGTGCAGAAAAGACACCAGAAACCATCTCAGCAGTCCCCAAATTGGTGCTGATGCCTGAGGTATATGCAAGGGTGAACTGCTGAGGCTGGCTACAGATACTGGAAAGCTGTGAGCTGACGGGTTCCGGACACACAGAGGCCAAGGACATTCAAGTTCCCACCAGCATCAGTGGCAAGTCCAAGTTGGTTCCAGGTGCACAAAGTTAGACGCTGAAGGGCCAGGCCTCGCTAAGAAGGATAAAGGTCCCTACAGTGAGAGGTACTCGGGGAGGCCCCTCACAAACCTCAAAAACAAGTCTCAAGATGGTCAAACTAAACCCAAAGCATCTTAATGTCTACCTGAGCAAAGCACAACACTCTTAAGAAATTATAGCCAGATACTCAATAGCATAAAATGTAAAATCTTTAGCATCCAATCCAAAACTCCTAGAGACCCTAAGATTCACACAATTGACCCCAAACTAGGGGAGAAATTAAGATATAAATGAGAATCAGGTGAAAGCTATATTATCAAACATACAAAAATATACTTGATGGCTATTGTAAGTGATGAAACTCTTCCAAAGAACCAATTTGTGAATTTGAAGTTGTAGAAACAGAGAATAAAGATCCCAAATGTGTCATAGTGATAAAACATGGGAAAGAAATAATAAACAGCACCTGTAACCTATGTGACAAGGGCCAAGCCCTTTAATATACTTGCATGTGGAATATCAAAGGGCCAAAAGTATTTTTTTAAATGGCCCCTAATCTTCCCAATTGGATAAAAGTTATGATCTCACAGATCTCAGAATCTCATTGAGCCCCAATGGGAACAGACAGAGAAAAGCCCAGCCAGACACATCATGACGAGACACCGACGCCAACCATCCAGAGGGAGAGCAGGAGCTCTCGGACATTGGGCAGTGCCTGCATCCTAAGGAAGAAATGCAAACAGTGTGCAGGCAATGCTGAAACTACAGAACAAACGTCAAAGAAAAGTGAGTTAGTCAGCAAAAACACAGCTCACCTAAACTTGTCTGTTTTTAAGTTAGATGTTTGAATGGAGCTCAGTTAGGAGTTGGTGGAAGCTGCCCTATCATAAAAGGCACTGTAACCAGGCTGCTCCACAAAACTTCCTGTAGTGATGGAGACTTTCTACACCTACACCATCCAAAAGGAAGACCATGACCCCATTGACCTTGAGGACCTAGAGGTGGCTAGTGGTTCAGGTACTGAATTTTAATTTTACTTCATTAAAATTAAGGCAACATTTCACTGGGTTGCTCCACCCCAAAAGACCAATAGGGCTGTGGTCCTTTGAATCTAATGAACAAAATAAACTGACAAATAAAGTAGATCCAGAGGCATGGAAACATGGAACAGACTGAAGAACCTCAGAGGGAAGGGGGGCAGGGTGGGTGGGAAGAGATTAACCAAAGAATTTATATGCATGTGTGCATAACCCATGGACACAAACAATAGTGTGGTGAAGGCCTGGGCAGGGCAGAAACTGGGCGGAGGGGCACAATGGGGGAATAAGGGGGACATCTGTAATACTCTCAACAATAAAGATTATTTATATATAAATGATACTATATATATATATATATATATATATATATATATATATATATACACACACACACACTAGAGGCCCGGTGCACAAAAATTTATGCACTCAGGGGGTCTCTCAGCCCAGCTTGTGCCCTGTCCCAGTCTGGGACCCCTTGGGGGATGACCACCCCCTGGCTTAGGCCTGCTCCCTGGGGGATTTGGCTTAAGCTGGAAGTCAGACATCCCTCTGGCAGCCCAGGAGCCTTCGGGGGATGTCCACTTGCCAGTGGGGAGAGGGCCTAAGTTGCAGTCGGAAATCCTTTGCAGGAGAGGCTCCCACCACCACCGCTGTGCTGGCAGCCATAAGCCTGGCTTGTGGCTGAGGAGAGCTCCCCTGTGAGAGCGCACTGACCACCAGGGGGAAGCTCCTGCATTGAGCGTCTGCCCCCGGTGGTCAGTGTCTGTCATAATGACCAGTCATTTCCAGTCGTTCTGCTGTTAGGGTCAATTTGCATATTACCCTTTTATTATATAGGATAAAGGCCTGGTGCATGGGTGGGGGCCAGCTGGTTTGCCATGAAGGGTGTCCTGGATCAGTGTAGGGGTCCCACTGGGGTGCCTGGCCAGCCCGAGTGAGGGGCTGATGGCTGTTTTCAGGCTGGCCAAGCCCCCTAGTAGGGACCCTCACCCCATGAGGGTGTGGCCAGCCTGGGTAAGGGGCTGATGGCTGTTTGCAGGCTGGCCACAGCCCCTTCAGAGTGGGGATCCCTGCTGGAGTGCCTGGCCTGCCTGGGTGAGGGGCTGAGGGCCGTTTTCATGCTGGCCACAACCCCTTCAGGATCGTGGTTCCTGCTGGGGTGCCTGGCCAGTCTGGGTGAGGGGCTGATGGCTGTTTTCAGGCTGGCTAAGCCCCCGAATGGAGACCCTCACCCCATGAGGGTGTGGCCATCCTGGGTGAGGGGCTGATGGCTGTTTGCAGGCTTCCACGGCCCCCAGCCACCCAAGCTCCCAGTGGAGGCTGGCTGGAAGCAGGTATCTGGGATTTATTTATCTTCTATAATTGAAACTTTGTTGCCTTGAGAGGAGGCCACAGCTGGCCAGGGCAGGTGGGAAACTTGGCTTCCTCCATCGCCAGGGCAACCAAGCCTCCTGCTGGCTCCAGCTCCATGGCTGCGGCTGCCATCTTGGATGGGTTAATTTGCATATAGTCACTCTGATTGGCTGGTGGGTGTGGCTTGGGCATAGCAGAGGTGCAGTCAATTTGCATGTTGCTCTTTTAATATAGATATATTTAATGTAAACCAGAAATAATTTGGCTCTTTATGTATGTTTTTGGTCCCCAAAACTTATGAACGATATGATGGTATTAAATATAATTCAGAAAAATAGCAAATAAAAATTTCAAGTAGCTGCCATCTGAGGAATAATTTACAAGTGGGGTTTTCAGTATGGGAATATCAGACTGAGATGATGAATGCTCAGTAAAATAAAAAAGAATGTGTTTTGAATAAATATAGCTTTTTTCTTTGTGTTTGAGATTCCCACCCTTGAATCTAAAAGAGATAATTATGAAATAAAGGCAAGGTTAAAATGGGCTTTAGAGAAAACATTTTTGGAGAGAAATTAACAGGGCAGTATATCCTACCCTTCTCTTAATTTAAGCAGTCATGAATTTCTGATTTAAATTTTAGATTCACTCAGACAATCCTACTGAACAAAGGATGAGCAACAAAAATAACAATAACAACAGTGTGAAATGCCCAAGTGTTCAAGAAAGTCAACCAAACAATATAATACACTAGAGGCCCAGTGCATGAAAATCATGCAAGGGTAGGGTCCCTAGTCCTGGTCAGTGATCAGAACTGATCTGTGGGGTGACCAGCAGGGCGATTGGGGGGGCCCTGCTGGCACCCACTTTGGCTGGCCTGGGGCCTGCAGGCTGGGGGCAGCTCCTGCATTGAGTGTCTGCCCCTTTTTGGTCAGTGTGCATCATAGCGATCGGTCGTTTCACCGGTCATTCCGCTGTTTGGTTGATTTGCATATTAGGCTTTTATTATATAGGATACTACATTCTAGAACCTGATAAAATGTTAAAGGAATAAAAATGAATAAACTAGAACAGTTGTACCCTAAACATTATCACCTGAGGTCTGCAGCCAGCAGTCACATAAGTGCTATAATATAAGGTACAATCTGGCAAATGCTGCAAAATATACAGAACTGTAATTTCTGAAAATAGAACATTTATATCCATTTGAGGAGAACAGATAACACTTCTTAAACAGATGATATTTGAATTAATCTTTAAAATATATTGTAAGAATTCAATTGCCATATTGTAAATTTCTCAGCATGATCAAGAAGATAGTTTTTCTAATATTTTAAACTCATCTAAATGTACTTGAATAAATTTTTTTAATAAAAGAAGTTGGTATACTATTTGTTTCGAATCGTATTTAGAAAAAAAGGGGAAAACTGTCCTGCAATAAACAAATGTGTGCAAGTATCTCTTCTTGGATAAAATAAACCAAAGGAATATTTAAAAAGTGTGAATTTGTTCTTAAGAAAACCGTCTACAATTTAGAAAGATAGAACTTATATCTACCTGAGCAGTGACACTTCTTCAAGAGACCTTATGCATCACAAATATTATTTTGTAAAGAAATTTTCCTGATGCTATTTTTCATGGGAAGTCACCAAGGGTATTTGGTTTGGAATAAAAATAAATATTGCAATTAAGATGAAGATTCAATCTTGGGCCTCAAACTTCTTCCTAAAGTAAGCCAAATTTAGCTTCTTTAAAAGTACGGTTTTTAGGGAATATGGACACATGAAAGGTAATACATACACATAAGGAAGGAAAAAAAAAACATGTAAGGCCAACTGAAGACAATTACTGTACTATTAAAATGCCGTATTTTCTCTGCCATTTCTTTTTAGTTCGTAGGAAAAAAAGTTGTAAGTTAGAAAAAAAGTAATTATAATCTACACACCAAGTGCCACTACCTATCATTTGAACACACATTTTATTTTGTTCTGAAATAATCTTATTGCATATAACTTAGATAGTGGTATTGGAATAAAACTATGGCGTCGCTTTCTTCATTCGCTTGATGAGCATTTAGCTCGTTTCCAACTTTTTCAGATTGCAAAAGTATCCCAGATGAACATTTTAATAGACTTGTAAGGATACATTCCCAGTCCTGAAATTCCTTTGGGGAAACCCTCTAGTTTAACTAAGGATCCTCAGCTATTTCCCAGGAAGTTCCAACCCTTCCAATCCCACCAGCAGAGGGGGTTTCAGCAAACACAGGTGGTTGTGGCTCCTCCCTCATGTACATTCAGTGTTTTCTGATTCATCAGGTTGAATAGGAGAGATGGGCAGACCGTAAACTTAATGGGAGAAGGAGGCTGGGATCTGCAATACTGAGTGGAGTTTGCTTACGAAGTCAGCCAGGCTGGTAATAACAGAAACAGCACAATTCCCTTGTATTCAGAGAAAAATGAATTTGTGTTGGGAGCTTCCCAGGCATAGCTCCAAAGTCATTATTATTTAAAAATGTAATAAAACCGATTCCAGTTTCCTTTGTTAAATGCACTTGATTACATCTACAGATTCTATTTTAATATGTTGGGGTGCTACAACAGTATGTGGCCAATGTTTATTAAAAATGTAATGGTTGATTAAAAAGAAATTAAAAAGAGCATATTAGAATTATTGCCTTTCCGCAGCCTTTCTGTTTCAAAATTCAGTTACTACAACTATAAATAACATGCAGAGCAAAGGTGGAAGTTCTAACACATAAAGTTCTTGAAAATATATGAATCAAATCATTCTTTATACTTTTATAGAACTATGCACCTCAGACACTGAATATAGGGTTGCAATAATGGCACCAACAACCTAAAAACTAAATTTCCATTTTCTTTTTAAATTAACTAACTCATTCGTATGTAAAAAATGTCAAGATATAAAATAATTTGCTATAAATAAGGACCCACTGATAATAAAACATGATAAATTTTACAGAAAATTGATTAATATGAGTGATTTTAGAAAGAAAAATTATTTAAAATACCACTTCATAGGATGTAGAGAGGTTTAAAAATTAGGGAAATGATAGTATTTTATTCAATAGCTCCAGGTAGAACATAAATGTGAAATAAAATTAGTTAAGCAACAGAAAAATAAAATTACTATATAAAAATATGAATATCATTCATTTTGTAAAGCAAACAATGCTAGCTAAAATGTCTTAAAAGTAGTGGTTAATAGAATCATTAGCTACAAAGAAATAAGTGTTTTCTACCTGAAGATTAAGATTACATCTTTGAAGAGCAAAAGTACATCAATATAAATTCACAGGTATAGACAATGGAACAACTATGGTGACGAAATGTTAATGATTTTTTATTGATTATTATAAACATAAAATTGAAAATCAATGGATATTGGTCAGTCAACATTTCAAACTTAATTAAGAATTTGAGCTATTAATCAATTTTTGTGTTAAAATCACTTTGAAAAATGTAAATTAGTAAATGAAATTTTATAAACAAGGAATGACATGTGTTAAAACATCTCTTGGGAAATGTTTAACAATGGGCTGCAGATCCAACCGCTATCTGGCAAAGGGTTATGGTCTCCAAGGGCCCGCCACCTGGGTTTGTGAGGGTCAGACACATCCATGTGGAGATTGTGATCAATCTGGAAGACGCTGCTACAGTCTAAGCTTCAAGAGTAAAGAAGGAAACAAATAATCAGCAAATCCTTTCTTTGTTCATGCATTAGTCAACTCAGGTTGTTATAACAAAACTAGAGGCCCCATGCACAAAAATTCGTGCACTGAGGGGGGCCCTCAGCCTGGCCTGCCCCCTCACAGTCCAGGAGCCCTCATTGGATGTCTTACTGAAGGCTTAGGCCCTCTGTGAGAGGCAACCAGCAGATTAGGGGAAGGCGCTGCACTCATCACCCCACTGCTGCTGCTGCCACTGTTGCCACTGTTGGCAGTTGCAGCTGCCTGAGCCCTGGCCCTCACAGCTACCATGCTGTCTGAGCCCCAGCCCTCGCAGCCGCCAAGCCACTGCGGCTTTCTCCAGAAGACATCTGGTCTAATTAGTATATTACCCTTTTATTAGTTTAGACTAGAGGCCCATTGAATGAAGAGATTCATGCAATAGGCATTCCTTCCCCTGGCTGCCGGCACCAGTTTTCCTCTGGCACCTGGGACTCTGGCCTTCACTCCAGCTGCAGCGGAGAAGCCACGCCTCAAGGCTTCTCCACTATGGCTGCAGCAGAGAAGCCAAGCTTCTTCAGTCTTCAGTTGTCTTCAGTCTTTGCTCCGCACCTGCATATGCAAATTAATCGCTGTCTTTGTTGTGTTAATTTGCATACTCATACTGATTGGCTGGTGAGTGTAGCGGAGTGACACCAATTTGCATGTTTCTCTTTTATTAGTGTAGATATCCCAGCCTGAGTGACTTCAACAGTGACAGTTACTTCTCAAAGTTCTGGAGGCTGGACATCCACCATTGAGGTGCCACCCGATAGAGTTCCTGGGAAAGTTTTCTTCTGGCTTGCAGATGGCCTCCTTCTCATTGTGTCCTTCAGGCGTTATCAGGAGAGAGAAAGACAGATCCCGGGCCTCTCTTCCTTTCTTATAAGGACACTGATGTCATCCTGGGAGCACCCTCCCATGACCCCAGCTAACCCCAATTACTTCCCGGAGACCCCTCTCCAAATGACACTACATTGGGAGTTAGGGACTCAACATATACACTTAGAGGGGACATAACGTGGTCCACAAGCCCAGATCATCCTCGTGGGCTTGGAGTTTTGGGGCATGAAACGATCTTCCTCTGAACCCTTAGACGCTGGGACTGATCTGATATCTATCCATCCAGATCCTGTAACCATTAACTGTCCAATCACTAAGTTCAATTTAAAAGCGACATTGTTTCAAATAAGGAATAACAATCAACTTTATTTTAAAATATATTTTATTGATTTTTTACAGAGAGGAATGGAGAGGGATAGCGAGTTAGAAACATCGATGAGAGAGAAACATCGATCAGCTGCCTCCTGCATGCCTCCCACTGGGGATGTGCCCTCAACCAAGGTACATGTCCTTGACTGGAATCGAACCTGGGACCTTTCAGTCCACAGGTTGATGCTCTATCCACTGAGCCAAACCAGTCAGGGCACGATCAACTTTAATATAAAAACAAGAAGATTCCAAGAGATCAAAACATATGGTGGTAAAACTCAAAAGAGAACTTCGTGGGGTGATCCTAAAGTATACTCATAGAATGTGAGCAAACTGATATAATCCTAAGAAACTTACTGCATTTGAAATTCTTAAAATTTCTATTCTTAAATTTGCAAAATAGAACAGTGAGTCAAAATAGAACAGTGAGTCACAGGCGTTGTCCTAAAATGCCGACTGTAATTATGCTTCCAAGATAACTTTCCACTGGTCAACATGACTCAGAAGAAGATTGTTCTGAGCTATACAGAGAAGTCAAATCAACAAAAAATAGACTCTTCCTACTCGACGTGGGGAGATGGGTTAACCAGGTTAGTTCCCACCTGCATCTCGGGAAATGGAACAATTAAGGCATGTGCTTCCTCAGAGGCACTGGAGACACTGTGGTTGGTGCTGTCAGGGCTTGGGCACTGAGGACGGACACAGCCCTGCGGCCTGACTGCACTGGGACTGTCACTTAGCAGAGGTCTGGACAACGGAGCACCCTTACCTCAGGCTGTGACTGGCCAGGTGCACCCTGCAGATACCAAAACCTATGGGGAGAGAGCCCTTCTTGGGCTGGGACCAGCATCAGAATGCAGCAGGAACAAGCAGTCTGTGCCACCTCATCCTTCATCATCTGATCCTGTTTTGTTTATATATATATATATATATATATATATATATATATATATATATGTATATGTATATATATATATATAATTTTTTATTTTATTATTGATTTCAGAGCACAAGGGAGAGGGAGAGAGAGATAGAACATCAATGATGAGAGAGAACCATTGATCAGCTGCCTCCTGTATGCCCCACACTGGGAATTGAGCCTGCAACTCAGGCATGTGCCCTGACTGGGAAATGAACTGTGACCTCCTGGTTCATAGGTCAAGGCTCAACCACTGAGCCATGCTGGTCAGGCTGATCTTTCTGTTTTTAATGTGTGTTGTAAACATCACTAAAAGGAGCTCCATTTAGGATATTTGAATTTTAAAAGGCAGTCTATAAATTATTAAAATGATCTCAAAAGTAGTTCTGCAACTTTATATTTAACAAGCATGGAGCACTTATCCTGCCTGCCATTAATTTAAGTGCTTATTAAATATTCATTCACTTAAAGTAGTAAGAAGAGAGTTCCCCTTTTTTCCTTAATTTCCGCTGGGATTGGGACTATTTACAGAAATGTGTTCCAAGTCACTTACAGAAGACAGCACCCCCTAGTGCCCTGGGATCTTCACTGACAAACTGCCATGTGACCCTGAAGGGAGCAGGCACAGCTGCTAGGCCAGCGGTTCTCAACCTGTGGGTCGCGAGCCCTTTGGGGGTTGAACGACCCTTTCCCAGGGGTCGCCTAAGACCATCGGAAAACACATATATAATTACATATTGTCTTTGGGATTAATCACTATGCTTTCATTATGTTCAATTTGTAACAATGAAAATACATCCTGCATATCAGATATTTACATGACGATTCATAACAGTAGCAAAATTGCAGTTATGAAGTAGCAACAAGAATAATTTTATGGTTGGGGGTCACCACAACATGAGGAACTGTATTAAAGGGCCGTGGCATTAGGAAGGTTGAGAACCACTGTGCTAGACCTTGGTTCTATGAAGAGCGGGTGTCCTGAGAACGCCTGAGACTGTGTTGGTAATTTCCCTCAGAGGTTATAAGATCTATCCACTGACCAGCTCCAACTCGTTTCCCTAAAATCCTATAACATGGAGCAGAAAGCATCTAACTTTGCATTCGTCTCCTCTGTGAGACACACAATGATATGGAACCAGCAGTTCATGTTAATGCAGTTTGATAAGGTGACAGGAGAGTCAGAGCACGGTCATCACCACACTCCCTTCTTTTTTCCGTCGCAGTTACCGTTGGTGTTTACTATACTGTTTAGGCTGAAAGCAATGGCTGCTAAAGTCAAACCCTGACACAGGAATCATTTCTGTTCCATAAAGACATGTCATTTGGGGGGAAGGGAGAGGAGGTAAAACTGTAACTGCATTAGGAAACCACAGTTACATTGTTTAATTTGGTCTTTTAGAACTTCCATAAAGTACACCACAACTCATCTCTTGTCAAATCGGTACAGAGACAATGAGTTCAAGTCACAGCTTCAGTTTCAGCTGTCGTGTGAGTAGGACTGCCCAGGCCTCCTGGGCCCTGCCAGCTCTTCCCAGAAACGTGGTCTACTCCCAGAGTGCTACTGCATGGGGGAATTTTGAGGTCTATATTTTTTCTGTCAACTTTCCCATCCCTCGTAAAGAATGTGCTAAACAAATGTAAACATTTTAAAAATGTATCTTTATTGTTGAAAGTATGACAGATGTCCCCCTCAACCCATCGACCCCGGCCCCTGCCCGCCCTCCCAGGCCTTCAGCCCACTGTGGCCAGGACACTCCCTCTAACTGAGGCCGTGAGGCCGGCCTGGAGGAGCGCGCAGAGGATTCTCGGCTGTGTTCACCCATGGCTTCCAGGGAACTCACCCTGGCTCCACATGCCTCTACTGAATAAAACACTTGTCCCCAAAGTGAAACGCTCGGGTGGCTTAGAGCTACCTGCAGAGGCAAAGCTGCGGTGCCCACAGGGAAGCCCGCTCACTCCCAGTGAAGGGTCCCCTCCACTCTGGTCTTCTTCCAACTGTCAGTCGGGGCTGTTCCCAGGGAGGGCCGTTCGGACCACTGAGTGGTTTCAGGAGGCTTCTGAGGTGTCCGCAGAGAGGAGCAGCCTTCAGGCATTATCTGCGCGGCTTGGAGAAGCCTGGCCCTACAGTCAAAGGTCTAAAACCTGGGAGGCATGTCCTCTCCTACAATATACGTAAGTGCCCCTTGGTGGGTGCAGTGCTGAATGCCTTGTCACTCACTGGGATGTCTAGGGTTGCGTTGAGTAGCTATAAAAATGACATAATGAGCCCTAACCTGTTTGGCTCAGTGGGTAGAGCATCAGCCTGAGGACTCAAGGGTCCCGGGTTTGATTCCGGTCAAGGGCATGTACCTTGGTTGCAGGCACATCCCCAGTAGGGTGTGTGCAGGAGGCAGCTGATTAATGTTTCTCTCATTGATGTTTCTAACTCTCTCTCCCTCTCCCTTCCTCTCTGTAAAAAATCAATAAAAAATATTTTTAAAAAATGACATAGTGAAAATGCCTACTGTATGTCTGGATCCGATAAAAGTCCTATTTGCCAATTCCTCAAGCTCCACCCATGAAGGAAGATGCATGCTATCAAGGAGCGCGTCTGCAATCCATGTATTGCTAACAACGGACTCAGAACATAGCTTCCTTTTGGTGGAACGTATCCTATCTCCGTTGACACAATAGGCTATGATGATATCCAAGACTTCCTAATTCTCCCCTCCCCTTTGCTATGGGTGGCAGAATCTCCACAAAAGACGAGAAAACCCAGACAATGGAGAAATGTCAAGTTATGGGTGCCCCTTTCTGAGTAAGAGCAATGCGGTTATTATTAATGCTCACCCTTAAGTTAAGATTGTTGAGGTCTTACCCCAGAAATAACAGTAAGGACAGGGTTGACTATAGGTGTGAGATAACGATGCCACTCAAGTGTGGGAATTCATTAAGCACCTGTGGCCTCCGCAGACATGGCCCTAGGCCAGTGACGGCGAATCTATGACACGCGTGTCACAGGTGACACGCAAACTCATTTTTTTGGTTGATTTTTCTTTGTTAAAAGACATTTAAATATATAAAATAAATATCAAAATATAAGTCTTTGTTTTACTATGGTTGCAAATATCAAAAAATTTCTATATGTGACACGGCACCAGAGTTAAGTTAGGGTTTTTCAAAATGCTGACCCGCCGAGCTCCAAAGGTTCGCCATCACTGCCCTAGGCCTTCACAGTGGCATCTCCGGCAGGGCCCGTCAGACTTGGGGAGGAAGCTCCCGTGGTTTCCAGAGTGCTGTCCTTCCATTAGACCCGAGGTCCCGCCTCGGCTCTGCCCGTTTCTAGGTCAGTCACTGAGCAGCTGCTTACGCTCTCTGATACTCGGTTTCCTGTCTGCACTTTCAGAATACTAACAGAAATTACTCGTACATGACTGTTAAGAGGCTTAAATGAGATGCAGCAAAGCATTAACCTCTGTATTTGGCACAGGAATTGTTAGTGGAGCTATTACTCGGGATACACGGAGAGGTTAGAAGTGCTGCCCTCCACTGTTCTTCTTCGGGGAAGATTATAGTTATCTCCTTGCAGGTACATTGAGATGATCCAAGGGTCTCAGGCAATTCTCCGCTAATCTGATAACCTCTCTGGGGCCGGATCTGGACACTGACTTCCACTGTGTTACAGCAGGTCCTTCCCAGAGCGCTTTTGCAGGGCTCCCTGGAGTGGGCCACAGCTTCTGTAATGCTATGTTGGAGGTCTTCGTCACTGAAATTAGCAGGATTCTTGTGAACCAATCCAGAGAGGCTTTAATGAACAGGTGTCAGATCACAGCCATGGCTGATACTTATCCTGTACCCATGAGCGACTGGGATTCTCCAGGCATCTTGCCTTTGATTTCTGGCCCAGCCCTTGAGCGTCACTGGTGTGTATGTTGTAAGGACGCAATGGTACAGGGCCAGGTGTCTGACTTGCCACGTGCACTCTCAGAAATGACCTTCACGCTTTATGCTTCTTCTCTGAGTCTTGATTTTGCAAGCAGAGGCTGCAATGTCATTGGGCCTGCGGGTGGGGAGGAGCTAAGTCCCCTGCTCTGCACATTCACCCACTCAAGGACAGTGGTGGCCGGGGCTCCTTGTGAACATTTGTGTTATAAATGTCTCTTACCAATCTGACTCACTAGTACAAATGATGCTGAGATCACTGCTACGGAGCATGAGGGGTGTGTGGGGTGGCACCCAGGAAGGGGAGATGCCAGAGGTCGGCCAATCGATGCAGGCGCTGTATTCATTCAGGAACATGCGGATGGCTCCTCGCTGAGACAGAGCATATTCACATGGTAAACTGCCCAGGCCCTGGTTGAAATGGTTTATAACTTACAAATGTCTGCACTGACCCACCTTGCAGGAGAAGCCAGAACAGATCTGGGTCTCTCAGAGTGACATGAAACTTGCATGGAGCCAGAGGGACTGTCCCTGCAGCCAGGCCAGAGTCCAGCTGGACGTGCTGCTGGGGACTTGGTCACAGGGCTGCTCGCACCCGAAAGAGCAGGGTGGTGTTGAGTGCCCCGGTCAGCAGCCTGTCTTGAAGTTAAAGTTCTTTATCCTTTCTTCCCATTAAAGAGACTCTTACCCTTCACTTGGTTTACTGACATCACTTGTTTCAATAGGGTTGTCACTGCAGGGTTTCAAAATGAACGTCATGTGTAACTTGGCAGAGCATGTTATTATTTAACATGCTTGAAAGGGCAGTGCTGAGCTAGCCCATGGCACTCCAAACATGGGCAGCACAATAGCTTCTCCAGGCTAGAGCTTCATTTCCCATGTCTGAATCCTGGTCAATGAGTTATGTACCACATGGGGTAAACTGCATTTCCATTCAAACTTTAGAGATCATTTCAGGAAACATGTAGGAACACAGTGAGCTCTGTATGGCCTATATCCCTCCTTTCAGACTTCTCTTATTTGCATTATTTTTCTTACCAAGTTAAATGCAGAGATAACACTTACTATACCTTCTATGTATGCATGTCTGTAGTATACATTGTTTTTGTCTCTCATCACCATTTACCCCCTCTATGCCCTCTTTCACCTCCATGCCCTCCCACCAGATTTTTTATTGATTTTTTTAGAGAGAGAGAAAGGCAGAAGAAGAGAGAGAAACATCAATGTGAGAGAAAAACATCAATTGGCTGCCCCCTGCATGACCCCTATTGGGGATTCAGTCAGCAACCAAGGCCTATGCCCTGACCAGGAATCAAACCAATGACCTCTTGATGCATGGGTCCATTAAACCAACTGAGCCATACCAGCCAGGGTTGTAATATATGTTTTAGTTCCTCATATAGTGATTCAGCACAGGGTTTTGAACAAATTAGGTGCTTAACTCATTCTAATGAATCCATTTATTTGTTGTAATCATTAAAAAATGAATGACTAGATAAATAGATTCTAGCAATCTTTTTAGCTCTCATCAATAATACT
The DNA here is from genome assembly GCF_014108235.1 of Myotis myotis. Taxonomy (NCBI): domain Eukaryota; kingdom Metazoa; phylum Chordata; class Mammalia; order Chiroptera; family Vespertilionidae; genus Myotis; species Myotis myotis. The sequence continues at coordinate 50,213,679 of NW_023416320.1, read as the reverse complement.
ATTTGAAATAAATATATACATCTATATCAACACTAACCCCCTACTCCCCCAAAAGGCAACTGCAACTAAATTGTTTGTTATCTATATATATAAAAGCCTAATATGCAAAGTCTCCCCTTGGGGGTTTGACCAACTGGGAGTTCAATCGCTCGCTATGACATGTGCTGACCACCATGGGGTGGCGCGGAATGAAGGGAGGCCCCGGCCGGCAGTCAGCAGCTGTTAGGGACCATACTGTGCATGAATTTCATGCACAGGATCTCTAGTTTTGAAATAATACAAGACACTGTGCATTGGTAAGTCCATTGCTTTCAAGGATGGTAGGATGAATTTTGCTGGGAGTCAAAGATTCTAACAGAAGCAGAAATTCGGTGGGAGGGGAAGACCTTTTTGATTTGCTAGCATTTGCAACAGGTTCTGTCATGGCTCATGAACAAAAATACATGTTTCCCAGTTGTGTCAATAAAATTTATATATATATATATATATATATATATATATATATATATATATCCTATCTAATAAAAGAGAAACATGGTAATTAGCTGTACGTCCGCTACCCTTCCCATTGGCTAATCAGGGCGATATGCAAATTAAATGCCAGCCAAGATGGCGGCCGGCAGCCAGGCAGCTTGAAGTGAACATGAGGCTTGCTTGCTTCAGTGACAGAGGCTTGCAACGTTCCCCGCCTGCCTTGCCGGCCTCTGAGCTTGCAGGTTGAAACATTGTTACAAATATAGAAGCTAAACAAAACCCCAGAAACCTGCTTTCAGCCAGCCTGGATCTCAGAGCTGGAGTTGAAACAGTGTTTCGATTATAGAACCCAAACAAACCAGATACCTGCTTTCAGCAGCAGAGGCCTCAGAGCTGGAGCCAGAGCTAAAGCTGGCCCAGAATAAAAAAGAAAAAGAAAAAAAGGAGCAGTTGGGAGCTTCAGTCCAAGCCTGAAAACAGCCCTCAGCCCCTCACACAGACTGGCCAGGCACCCCAGTGGGGACCCCCACCCTGATCCAGGACACCCTTCAGGGCAAACCAGCCAGCCCCACACATGCACCAGGCCTCTATCCTATATAGTAAAAGGGTAATATGCCTCCCAGCACCGGGATCAGGGGAGCCGAGAGGCCTCCCGGCACCAGGATCAGCGTGACAGGGGGCAACACCCAAACCCCCTGATCGCCCTGCGGCTCTGTCTGTGATGGGGCGGGACCACAAACTCCCTATCTGCCCTGCTCTGTTCATGACAGGGGAAGGCACCCTAACCCCTTGATCGGCCCTACTCTGTGCCTGATAGGGGGGAGCTCCCCAACCCCCTGATCGCCCTGCAGCTCTGTGTGTGACAGGGTGCAGTGCCCCAACCCCCTGATCGGCCCTGCTCTGTGTGTGACAAGGTGTGGTGCCCCAACCCCCCCCCCCCCACAGGCCCTGCTCTCTGTGTGATGGGGTAGAGCCATAACCTCCCCATAAGCCCTGCCCTGAGCGTGACAGTGGCGGTGCCCCAACCCCCTGATCGGCCCTGCTCTGTGCATGACAGGGGGTGGCTCCCCAACTCCCCAGTCAGCCCTGCTCTGAGCCCTACCAGGGGCTGCACCTAGGATTGGGCCTGCCCTCTGCCACCCTGGAGCAGGCCTAAGCCAGCAGGTTGTTATCTCGCAAGGGGTTCCAGACTGCAAGAGGGCACAGGCCAGGCTGAGGGACCCCCCCTTCCCCCCGAGTGCACAAATTTTTGTGCACTGGGCCTCTAGTCTTATATATAAACATATATATAATTTGACTATTTATCTATACTAATAAAAGGGTAATATGCTAATTAGACTGGACATCTTCCGGATGTCCTTCCGGACAAAACCATGGTGGCGGAGGCCAAGGCAGAGGCGGTTAGGGGCAATCAGGCTGGCAGGGGAGCAGTTAGGGGGTGATCAGGCTGGCAGGCAGAGGCGGTTAGGGGTGATCAGGCAGGCAGGTGAGCAGTTTGGAACCACGGTCCCAGATTAGAGAGGGTGCAGGTCGGGCTGAGGGATCCCCCCTCCCCATGCACGAATTTCGTGTATTGGGCCTCTGGTATATAAATATATGATTTGAATATTTATATACAAATATATATTATTTGAATATTTGAATGCTGGTAGCTATGATGCACACTGACTCAGACCATGCTGTAGGCGTTCTGACAGCCCCAAATCTTGTTCACCCACACCCAGATCCTGACAGGAGGGAGGCAGGAGCCCCATTCCTCACGGAATCGGCTGCTGGTCAGCTTGCCGTCCCCCCCCTGACAACCCCGAATCCCGTTCATCCGCACTCCAGACCCTGATAGCAGGGAGGCAAGAGCCCCATTCCTCTCGGAATCAGCCGTCTATCAGTCATTGTTTGTATCAATGTTTCTATATTATGTTTTTGTTGTTTTTATATCATGTCTTTGCTATTGTTATATCATGTTGTTATTTTTTATTTGTTAAATTTGTATATTACTTTCATATACATTTTACAAATTTTCATTAATCTTGGACACTTCTATTATAGAGAAAGGGTGAATAACAATATTAAAATATTTCTTCTAATTAATTCCCTTTAAGTGTGCATGAATTTGTGCACCAGGCCACTAGTGTATATATAAAATTTGTCCTCTACATGCAAAGAAAGGGATCTCTGTCCTTCCCTGGCACAACCAATCATCTAAATCAAACAAAAGAGCCTATGTAAATTAACTCCATATGTAAATTAACTCCATATGTAAATTAAATAGGTTAACTCACAGAGATTATTATACTTATGGAAAGGGCAGAAGCACCATTTTAAGAAGCAGAGAGAGGTAAGAAATACTGTTGGCTGCTGCTGTTCATGGTACAGTTTTCAACCTCTCACAATCTCTGTGAACAGTGTTGAAAAGAATATATGCTCAGCACAGCATTAAGGACAGGCTATTCCATATTTTGAATGGATCTCATTATTTTAAAATGGTGTATAAAAACACTTCTCTCTAAGAAAACATTTTAGCACCCGCAGTGCACAACAGATTCAGATAAAAAGAAGAGCTATTAAAAAAATGGGCAGGAGTCTTTCCCTCCATTTATAATAAAAAAGCTAGTATTTTACTAAAGTATACTTAGAAATAATACCTCTCACTATGGAGCTATTGTTTAGTGAGTAGCTGTGGAGTTTATTCGGTGAAATAAAACTGAGTATTGCGTAGAGTCATAAACACAAACAGTAATGACCTCAACAGTGCAAAGACTTACACAGAAAATCATAGGTTGTTGCAACTACCAAAGTAGGCTTTATAGGCTTAAGCATCCGGAAGCCAGAATGAATTTTGAAAGAGTGTTAACATGTTCTTACCCACTGTTCATTCTGCTGGCATTGATTGTAGTGTTATCTGATTATCTCTAAGTTTCCATAAAACACTTTACATATAACAGCCGCTTTAAGGGGGCCATCTGCCAGAACTCAGCCTTTCCAAGACTTCCTCCTCTATAGTAACACCAGCACCTACACTGTCCTTCCCAGGGAAGCCCACACCTGTAGGCCACACCTGTTGCCCCCACTTGTAGCCCCCACTTGTAGCCCACATTTGTAGCCCACACTTGTAGCCCATACCTGTAGCCCCCACCTGTAGCCCACACTTGTAGCCCATACGTGTAGCCCACACCTGTAGCCCACACCTGTATCCCACACTTGTAGCCCATACCTGTAGCCCCCACCTGTAGCCCACACTTGTAGCCCATACGTGTAGCCCCCACCTGTAGCCCACATTTGTAGCCCACACCTATAGTCTACTATCCACACCCAACACAAATGTTAGATTCCTGGATGAGGACACTGTCTCCTGTCAGTTTTTCCGAGGGGTTGCCAATAGCTGTGCCTCGCTGGGCTCCAACACTTATCAAAGTTTGTTCTAGATGACTCATAAGTTATCACTGAACTCAAAACCCCTGCAAGCAAGGCAGCGTCATTCACATTGCACAGACCAACAAGATGCTGCCCACTGGGATAACTGGTCTGAGATGACAGTGAAACAGCGGAGTCTGGACTGGACCAAGGTCTGCTCATCGCATCCCACCACCCTCTGGTGCCTCGGACTGTAGCAGAATTCCCTTCAACATTTCAATATTGGGGGGTCTGCCAAGGAGCAGAGCCCCTCAAATGCACCTAATCCTGTTCCTTCTCATCCTGGGACAATTCCTCCTTCAAAGCATTGATGTGCCGGCATCGCCCTGGTGACCTGTCCATCAGAAGATGGTCTGTCTATGGTCTCTCCATAAACTGTAGCAGACAACACACTGTATTGATTTCAGGAATTTCTCTTTCTACGACCAAATACTTTTTATGATAGAATATATCTGTAATCAACATGCTAGGCATATTTTTTTTCCTAAAAGTAATTAGGCAAGCAAATGTATAAGTAGAAAATATTTTTAGAATCCCCAAATTAGTTACTTAAGAGATAGTCATTATCATGTTCATGGATATTTACCCTACTTGAAAAATCTAGTTATAATGAATTCTTGAATTCTATAAAGTATGTGTACTCAAGTTGAATAGATTAGTTTGAACTGCTTTAACATTAGAATTTTTATGATGTGCCATGAGCCAGGAATCACAGGAATAGCAGTCAACAGAATCACAGGCAAAATGCTTAGTCCTTGCATTCTTGATTTCCTCCAAGCAGAATGGGTTCTACTTTTTATAGGATAAACCCCAGCAGAAGTTTTTCAAAACTTTGAAAAACTCAGCTTTAAACAATATATTACAGATAATTTGCACAGTGTTACATATAGTACTAGATAAATAAATGCTAATGGTCATCATATCTGTCACACTTTTAAATAAAAGTTTTTATTTAAATTGTTTTGAATTTGTACAGCAATTGGAAGGTCACAAAAGGCTTACCTGTTGTTGTCGAGTCGTATAGTGACCTGGGAAGTGACCCGTCACAGGTGCTGTTTGCACAGACAGCACCGTCCTTTCCTCCAAGGTCAAATGATATGACCTTGCGGTTACATGCTGAGAACCGGGCCAGCCGGCGCCCAACTCAGCACTGACATTATCCCACATGCCTCTTTATGATGTGATTAGTATAAACCCTTGCATTTGTCAATGCTGGTTATCTTTGTAAAGGCTGAAAGGACTTGGGAAGTGTTTACCTTGTTCATAAATTAGAGGATCTCATGTCCTCAAGGTGTGCGAACAAGAACCTTCCATGATATTAGGATTCTGCTCTGAGGGAAGGTAATCTTAAAACTCATGTCTCTTATAAAGACAGCACTCTAAGATCTGTCCATGGGTCGAACACCCCATTAACTTTTTCTCTGAATCACTTCCCTTTCCAACCCAAACAGCAGTAGGACACTATCCTTGAAGCATAGTTACTTCCATCTTGTGTAAAACTGCTGTTGGAATTCTCTGCTATTGTTAGATAGTCCTAGTCTTGTAAACTCTGTCACTTTAAGACAGTCTCTTATTCTATAAAATGACTTTGTTTTTAGTTCAAATAATAGAAAAAGATAAACATAACTGTCTGACCTTGCAAGCTAGCCATCCAATGTAATAGACTAAAATAGACTAATACTGATAATAATTTCCATTTATGCCAAGTACTAACTCATTATGTATTCAAGGTTACAAACTGGCTGTAACAATAACTTACACAGAAGTGTTTGTAATATCTGCAAAAAAAGAGGCTCAAAAAGTATAAATACGGGAGACTTCCTGTATGTGGTGCTGAGATTTGGAAGCGACACCTCCCTCTGGGCCGCGCAATAAACAACTTATTAAGGCGTCTTGTATCTCATTCGCTGATTTACGATACAACACTCTAATGCACCAAATTAAAAACTGGATTTAAATTTTCGGTGCAGACAAGAGAGTCTCAGAAATGTCAGTCATTTAACTATGGCCAGGTGTCCACTTGTGAAATGTGTCCTTAATTTTCCTCCTCAAGAAAGGATCTGCCCTGTACCTGGGCTGCCAGAGCAAAACGCTGCAATTCCACATTGTACCTAATAATTACTCTACACTAGAAACTCAAGCCAATGGCTTGTCATTATCTACCGACTGTCCCAAGTCAGCAGCCAGAGCTCACCTCTGCCAACGCAGAGAGACCTCGGTGCCGAGCGCCTGCCCACCACCGCAGGAACAACAAACCTCCGCTAGCTGCAGTCTCTGGGCCTTCTCTCCTGTGTCACAGAGCACCGAAGAAGCCAACAAAAGCCCCATGTGCTTAGTGAGACTTGACAATCCATTCTTGATGGCGATTGCTACCCTTTGCACTTTGGTAGGCCTTTTCATTTCCCCTGATTGCACACAGCCTGCACTTCCCCCTGGCAGCCAGGGAGTCTCTCTGCAGCCCATTTCTGCACATCGCCGCCTAAGGAATGGCACACCTGGGGAACCATAATTACATTCTGTACCTGATAATTAAAGAATTAATCAGAATAACATGAGTCACACGTGGACCTATGATATCTGTACCTTCTGATCTTAGAATTATTCCGAATTCAATTCCACGCACCTGCAGTCAACAAAGATCAATCAAAGCAAAATCTCACCTGCAAGTAATTCTATTTCTATGTCTTAGGGGTAAATGGGCTTTGGGGACAGTGTGCTAGTAATTGTAGAAGTCTCTGCTTTCCTTTCAGAAGAGGAGGCGGGGCAGGGGAAGTAGGAAGAGCGGGAACAATGCAAGACCCACCGTCAGGACTTTAGCTGGTCAATGGAAAAACCCGGTTCACGAGTATGTTCTAGACCAGTGATGGCGAACCTTTTGAGCTCGGCCTGTCAGCATTTTGAAAAACCCTAACTTAACTTTGGTGCTGTGTCACATATAGAAATTTTTTGATATTTGCAACCATAGTAAAACAAAGACTTATATTTTTGATATTTATTTTATATATTTAAATGCCATTTAACAAAGAAAAATCAACCAAAAAAATGAGTTCGCTTGTCACCTGTGACACGCATGTCATAGGTTCGCCATCCCTGTTCTAGACATTTCTGTCAAATAGAGTGGTTTCTAGTAAATACCAGCTAGACAACAGCTTTTCTCTGGTTACACAAATATGGACAATTTTTGGTTAAATTGAGTGCTGCTTTGTGACGAGTTTCTGAAGTACTCGTAGAAACTTGTATTATCATTGTTACCTTCAGGAGAGAGCAAAATGTTGGGTATCATGAAAATTTAAAGAGCCCATTGATTTAGGCTGACAATATTCAATGTAAAAATGATATTTCCCCCAGGTAAAATTTTACTTGTATTCTAGCTCAACTAAACTACTTAAAAGTCACACCCAGTATGGGTATTTTATAGATGTAGATTAATTTTTATCTGCTGAATAATCTAAACCACATTTTGGGATAAAATACAAAGTAACTGGAAATTAGTCTACTGTGACCTAATATATTATTTTACTTAAATTTCAAAAGCATCTTTAATCCTAATGAGATTTAGAAAAACGAAATACTTACCTTTCTTTTTACAAGAAAAATCATTATTTCATTTAGCATAACTAAATATATTTCCAAACATAAAAAACCTAACCTAATACTTCACAAAACAGTTTCATTATTAGTGTTTTAGAAAACAATAATTAGAATAATAAACTTTGTAATAATTAATGACAGAGCTTGAATTTGGAAAAATCCAATTTTCTATTTAATTAAGTTAGAGAGATGGAGGCAATAACAGAATACTGAAAGCGTAGAACCTGGAGTTGGCAGCCTTGGTCTGAATGGCACCATTTCCTCTGAGCTGTATGTCTTTGAGAAAGTTAGTTATTTACTTCCCTTCTCCTTCATTTGTCCTACCTGTAAAACCAGAACAATGCTACCACTTTTCTCACAGGCTGGGATGGAGATCAAGGCAATTATTTCAATAGCTAGGGACACAGTAAACACTGAAAATATCAGCGACAGCATAGTGATCTGGTTGGAACAGTTGGTGACTAAGGAAAAGTCTCAATGGTGGGTGGAAACAGTGGAGAAGCTCAGCGAACAGCACCACCCCGATGCCATGGTCACAGTTACCAGTGTTAACTCTGTCACTGCTGCCACTGAACTAGCAATTACGAATTCTGGTCACAGCATGCTAACAAATCCTCATAAGATACACACACACACACACACACACACACACACACACACACACACACAAAAGGAAAACAAACTTCAACACATAATGATAGCTATGTGTGTATATAAAAATAGCCACCATATACATACATATATATATGAATGCCCCATGCACAATGGATTCTGCCTACATTTTTATGAACCTTATCTATTTAATCCTACCACCTAGTAATAATTATTAAAAATTTAACAAATTTCCCTTATAATTTTTTTATTTCTTCTATTTTAAGGTTACCATGTTAAAACTATCCCAATGATACTCAATTTTAGATGGCTTTTGTTTGTTTTTCCACCAAAAACTTATGGGGGTACCAATTTCCCCATTCCCACAAGAGCATCACATGTTATTAAATGTGTAATATTAATTAAAAGTTTAATCTTAAAACACCACTTACTAAACAATGGCTTTCATCCAAGGGTGTGCAATCCTCTGTGTTCTTATAGACATCGAGCTCATGCTAACTACTGGCTGCCCAGATGTGTGCACGTGTGGTTGCTCTGCTCACCGCATTCCTTTTCCAACAGCACATGCACATGTCACCATCTAAGCTTAGAGGAGAAATCCTAAAGCACTTGTCATTTGCCAAATTGTTGAAAAAAAATGGCTGTTTTGATTGGATTAGCATAAACTATAAATTAATTTAGAAAAATCTTTATCTTTACAATAGTCAATCTTGCTTTCTAGAAACATGGATGATAGATTTTCATTTGCTTAAAAATTTAAAAACAGCCAAACCGGTTTGGCTCAGTGGATAGAGCGTCTGCCTGAGGACTGAAGGGTCCCAGGTTCGATTCCGGTCAGGGGCACGTACCTCGGTTGCGGGCACATCCCCAGTGGGAGGTGTGCAGGAGGCGGCTGGTCGATGTTTCTCTCTCATCGATGTTTCTAACTCTCTATCCCTCTCCCTTCCTCTCTGTAAAAAAAATCAATAAAATATGTTTAAAAAAATTTAAAAACAGTTCTTGAGTATGATTCTAATATATTTTTAAAATATAGATGAACAGGTGCTGAAACTGAAACCTGGCTGTACTGAAGAACCGCCTAAGGAGCTTTTTTTTTAAAAAAAATGATACCTGAGAGTCATTCCCAAAGATTCTGATTTTATGAGAGAGAATAAAAACAGACCTAGATCAATATAATCTAACTTTCTTAAGCATTCTTTCCAGTGATTTTTCAGTTTGTATATTGGTTTTTATTTGGCCTGCCAGAAATAATCATTCTAAAAAGTATTATGTTTATGTTTTATTGCATTGACCATGGACTTACAGGATAATGTTAAATGGAAGTATTTTCATAATTTTAATTGAAATATCACCAAAGTTTCACCAATTTATAGAGAATTTTGTTGGCTAATAAAGGACATGTGTTTATGTATGTATGTTAAGACATGAGTCATTATTCTAGTGTCCTAGAACATCCATGAAGAAAGTTAAATTGGATGTGCAATGACATCTGAAGGAAAAAGAGTATTTTTTTAATGTTATCTAACTTTGGAGAGCAAGATAAAGACATAACTGCACCATTTTTAAAAGCTGCAGGAAATAGTATATTAAAATTTGAATACTGGCTTTCAACTAACCTCCTGGTGCAGTGCAGTGTTTTGTAAACACTAACGCTTCCTGCATCCCTCCCCCCTCCCCCCGCCCACACACAGGGTGCACTCAGTGACTGCAGTAAATATTCCATGCATGAGAGGCATTATATATGATAACTTATATGCTACCTTCAAGGTTATCCACATGGGTCTCAAAAGCACAGAAAGAAATGATCTGATCAAGTTTGACAGCCAGGACTGAAGGTTATTGTTTGTTATCATCTTGTCATTCTAAATAATTATAATATATGTGAGGTAGGTTGCATATTCTCAATTTAGTCCTGTCAACAAAATGAATTTTTTGACAGAACTAATTATTTTGAGAATCAAAATCTGCTCAGCGGGAACAGAAATGGTACTTGTACATGCAAACCTGACTCCCCGGCCACACTGCTGAGCACCCCGCATCACGTTCAGTTTCCATTAGTGAAGCCAGTCATTATTTTAATATAATTACACAGCGTTGTAAAATGTCCTTTTTTATGAAAAGCAATTAATTTTCACTTAGTAACATTGTGGATGCCAAGAATTTAGAAGTGACTTCTCAGAATGTGGTTTTTCTTACAAATATCTGTATTAACCCCTAAATCTGTATTAGATTAAAGACAAGGAGAAAAAAATTGAGCATAAAGCCCTCGATTTTAATTGCCTTCATTAATACCACAATAATTTTGAATATTCCCATTAATGTCAGGACATCAATAGAAAAAGCACTTTTTTAGTTCCAAAGCTACATAGTTCATTAAAATATATGTAGAGAAATGAAATAAGCATGTGTAAATGTGTTTTCATCAGATTTGATTACATACTGATTGTAGATGCTGTAAGTTATTTAGCCTTGATTATCAGTAATGTTCACTAGATGTCTCAAGAAAAGGGCAGGAAGAGATTGTAAAATAAACACAGCAGCTCCCCAAGACACTGAAAAGCAACCATTTGCAATGTTTTGGAAACTAGGTTTTTTAAGTCATTGTATTTCAGTTTTACATATTCCGGACATGGTGATAAATGTATAAAGTTCAGATCATCCCGAGTGTAGGAAAAGAGAAATTAGTTACACATCGTCTTATCTATACTCTCCTCATAGCAGGAGGAATGGCTGTTTCTCAAGAAATGCCAATGGGTTTTATAATCCTTCAATGAAGTCCAAGGTTAGACCTTTTTCCTGGAAATGTGAGGAAATACTGCTCTTTCATCTGGATTGGCATTGCCTGCCTGCGAGCTCCCAAAATCACACACCTGGTGCCCCGTCCACAGCAGGTCTCTGCCGTCTGTGTTTAATACTTAGAATACACAACCACCTACTGCTTGAAAGGTGGTAGCAAGGGTAAATTTTAAATAAAACAATAATTCTCCAATTTTTGTAGTGATTTTCAATGTCTTCCTTTTTTTTCTTGTTTCTTTTTTCTTTATTGAGGTACTAGAGGCCTGGTGCATGAAATTCATGCATGGGGGAGGTGGATCCCTCAGCCCGACCTGCACCCTCTCGCAATGTAGGACCCCTCAAGGGGATGTCCAACTGCCGGTTTGTGGGATTGGGCCTAAACCGGCAGTCGGACATCCCCCTCACAATCCATGATGCTGGCTCCTAACCGCTCACCTGCCTGCCTGCCTGATCACCCCTAACCACTCTGCCTGCCTGCGTGATCACCCCTAATCATCTCTGCCTTGGCCTCTGCCACTGTGGCTTCGTCCCAAAGGTCCTCCAGAATGATGTCCTGAAGGTCGTTCAGCTGTTTCTAGGTCAGTCACTGAGCAGCTGCTTATGCTCTCTGATACTCGGTTTCCTGTCTGCACTTTCAGAATACTAACAGAAATTACTCATATATGACTGGTAAGAGGCTTAAATGAGATGCAGCAAAGCACTAACCTCTGTATTTGGCACAGGAATTGTTAGTGGAGCTATTACTCGGGATACACGGAGAGGTTAGAAGTGCTGCCCTCCACTGTTCTTCTTCGGGGAAGATTATAGTTATCTCCTTGCAGGTACATTGAGATGATCCAAGGGTCTCAGGCAATTCTCCGCTAATCTGATAACCTCTCTGGGGCCGGATCTGGACACTGACTTCCACTGTGTTACAGCAGGTCCTTCCCAGAGCGCTTTTGCAGGGCTCCCTGGAGTGGGCCACAGCTTCTGTAATGCTATGTCGGAGGTCTTTGTCACTGAAGTCAGCAGGATTCTTGTGAACCAATCCAGAGAGGCTTTAATGAACAGGTGTCAGGTCACAGCCATGGCTGATACTTATCCTGTACCCATGAGCGACTGGGATTCTCCAGGCATCTTGCCTTTGATTTCTGACCCAGCCCTTGAGTGTCACTGGTGTGTATGTTGTAAGGACGCAATGGTACAGGGCCAGGTGTCTGACTTGCCACGTGCACTCTCAGAAATGACCTTCACGCTTTATGCTTCTTCTCTGAGTCTTGATTTTGCAAGCAGAGGCTATCCGGTCTAATTAACATATTACACTTTTATTATTATAGATAATTGATAAATAAAAATAGAATATATTTAAGGTGTACAACTTGGCGCTTTGATATGTGTATACTTTGTGATTCTCACTTACATTTGGAATCTTAATTCATCATGCTCATAGAAGGAGAGTAGAAGGGTGGTTGCCAGAGGCTGAAGGGAGGGGAAGGAGAGTAGAAGGGTGGTTGCCAGAGGCTGGTCAAAGGGTATGAAGTTTCAGCTATGAGGATGAGTAAGTTCTGTAGATGGAAAGAACAGCATGGCAGCTATAGTTAACAGCATTGTGGTTATATCTGGGATTTGCTAAACTTCTCAGGAGTGGCAGGATGGTTACTATGTGAGGTGATGCATATGTTAAATTTCTTGATTGTGGTGATCATTTTGTTTAAGATTTGCTAATAAACCTCACAATTTACTAACATTTCCTGTAAATCAGTATTCTATTGATTACAAGGAAGCCCGTTTAGTTTGAAGAAGAGATTAGAAAATTATCATAAGCTCCTCCACCACAGTGTAGCTACTGAAGAAAGCTGGCTGCGTGTTCTTCATATTGTATTTCTAGCTTTTACTCATAAGTGTTTACACAATGATACTAATACAGTTTTGCCTAATAAAGCATGCATTTGATAGTTTGCATAAAAGAGGAAACACATTAGCAAAAATCCTTTTATCTCCTGGATAAATAATAGTTCACTAGTGATAGATAGGTAAAAGGAAAAAACGCTATGCATATAATTATCATGGTAGGTATTTTTGGCCTTGTTCTTTTGGAATTATATAAAGGTTTTCCTATCCTCTTAGGAAATGTAACAATTCTACTTTCTTAGTGTTGTGGCTATTCTTTCTCTCACATCTTTGACTGTATGTAACCGTCTGTTGAAAATGTCATCATCACTGTTCCTCTTAAAATAATATATAGATTTCCTCAGATTTTTGAAAGTTTGCAAAATTTTTGAAATTTTGCTTTTACAAAAGCCCTATATGAGCACCGATTTTCACTAACTGAAAAAAAATCCATGGAGAAATTTTGCTTTGATGAAAACAATAACAAAACAAAAAATGAAAGTCGTACTCAGTGTTTTACAGCGAGCAAAAAAGCCTAAGAGCGCTCATAAGGGTGAGAGTTAGTGCAAAACTGGACGTAATTAACTGTTTCGGTTGTGGCAGATGAAATGAACACATGCGCATGCACTGAATTTGGGGCCTGGGAAAGCTAGAAAACTATTCCATGTGAATTGTGGAATGCCATTTTGGCTTTCAAATGGTTTTATATGAACACTCTACCTTTGGATAACAGAGTATTGGACGGAAGCTTTGATGGTGTAACGTAAATGGACAGCAGTTCCAGAATTTTATACTTCCCTCACTCGAGGCCAGGAGTGCTGTTGATGGGCACCTGTACACTAGCTCAGGGTGCGTCTTGCCAACAGACACTGAGCATTTCAGTTGAGGTGGTGTGTCAACACCCTCTAGGAGATCCATTAGCAGCTGCAATGAGGCTTTTTAGTCAAAGTAAGTAATCAATGGAATTATGAATAATGGATATTATTCCATCCAATCACAGAAAATGACACTGAATATGAAAAGGACTTGATGCTGCTCATAAAGTAGCTAGAATTTTGAAGAGCTAGTCATATAATGGATATAATCTCCAAGGGTGATGATACTCTGTCCACAAGATACAAACTCAAGAGCTTATTCCTGTGGAGCACAGAACTCTTTCATGAATCTCCAATTTATACATCTGGCTGTTACATGATACTAGCCTCTACAGGGCACATGAAAATCACATGTCTCTTGATTAATAATTACAACAAAGGCATGGGAGATTTCTTCAAGAGTCAAAAGTAAAAGTAAACTTAAAAATCATACATTTCCTTTTCTGAAATTGTAAGATATACATCAGCGGTTCTCAATCTGTGGGTCGCGACCCATTTGGCAGTTGAACGACCCTTTCACAGGGGTCACCTAAGACCATCCTGCATATCAGATATTTACACTATGATTCATAATGGTAGCAACATTACAGTTATGAAGTAGCAATGAAAATAATTTTATGGTTGGGTCACAACATGAGGAACTGTATTTAAAGGGCCAGAAGGTTGAGAACCACTGATATAGATGGAGAAAGCATTGTTAATAATCTGTACATTGGTAACCCTACATATGCAAGAGTTTAGTCTATTATGAAAGGGTAGAAGGTTAATGCCTTTACCCAACCTCCACTCTTTCCACTCTACACATATGTGCACATCAGGAAGGAGGAGTTAAAAGGGTGAGTCAACTCTGAGCCATCTGATAAGCCACTGTTACTAGGAGCCACCACTGGGAATGGTACAAACGCAGGCTTGGCTTCCTGTTTTGTGGACCTTAGTGAGTAAGCTGATTCAGGCCTTACATGGGTCCTGTTGGTTCCCTCTGCCTTGTGCTGCCTCCACATACATGTTGAGGGCAGTGCTCACAGGGGCAAGTTCCTATACACTGCTTCAGTATATACCAGTTCTCTACCCACTACCATGGGGCAGTAGGCTCCCGAGATCTGGATGCAGGTCCTAATGGGTGCTAAGAGGTCACATCTTAGACCATGAGCCAAAGAGGAATCATGCCCCACTTTCCCCCAGAGCTTCGACTTTGAATCCTGAGCACTCCAGTGGCTATTGAGAAGGCATCCTTGGGCTCTTACCCATTTTCTCCATGTGCTTAGCTCCTTTGGGAATTCCCATGGGAGTGAAAGACTTTTCTTTTCTCTTCTTTTCTTTTCCATTTTGTTTCATTTCATTTTTTTCCTCTTCTTTTATTTTCTCCCCTTCTCTTTTCTCTCTCTGTACTTATTTATTTGTTTATGTATTTATTTTGTTTCAAGGCCATAATACTATGGGAAATATATCAAAACTGTCATAACACTACACTGATTGCTTATAATAAATGCTAAAAAGCAGGAAAAGTTTGAAGATGAAACTGCAATTACATTACTTTGTATGTGATTAGAGCTTGAAATGTTCTTGGAAGTCTAGTCAGGTCTGGATGTGTGTATATGTGTGTGTGTATATTATATGTACTTAAATATATGTATTGTATATATATTTAGATACACACGTATAGATATTTATATATAAGAATATACTCACTTTTTCATGGGTATAGATAATCTAATATTTGCTTCCCTAGGAGGGTTCATTCTGAGAATGATAATTATGTCTTGACATGAATTAAGCATATACTAAATAGCTTCATTTGCTTGGTTAGATAATTGTTGTGCCAGTCAACTAAGTCATGGTGATGAATTGATTGTTATTAAATCAACAATCAACCCAGAAAGGACGAGATCCTGTCAATCTGTCCAGCTTCCTTTTTAAGATGGTTCTACAGCATTCCAGATGCAGCCATCCAACCCAAACAGAGCACCTGTGGTTCAATAGTAGCTAACATGATGACTAAACCTGAAATAAATAACAAAATAAAAATAATGAATTCAACCTAGTTTTCTTGTTATGCTGCTATTAATAATCTCACTAACTGAAATAAGCTGAAGTAATAGCAGAGAAGTTCATGACATTTTAGAAAGCATAGAGCTAGTGGGTGGTGGTGTGGTCTGTTTGTATATCAGAGTCAATTTTCTTTCCTCTACAAAATACTTGATAGTAACTAGTACCTGTCAACCCAATGGCTTCCCATCTTCTGCTCCTGAAGATGCCTTATGTTTGCTTCTATTCCTACTGTTGAAAAGAGCTGAAGGTTACAGAGAGAAAAGAAATGTGAAGTTTTGCTTGATTTTAAGTTTGTAAAAAGTAAGACAATAAAAGATGAGTGCTTAAAGTTTTCAGAGTGAAGATAAGTGGAAAAGAAATAAAAGATCAACAAAATAGTTAAAACAATTCCCAAATCCATCGTGAATTAGTGACCTGTTCCTAAAAGCATCCATATGCCACATAAATGTGAAATAGTATATTTTTGTTTTAAGATACATTTCTTTAAAATATTATCGTTTGATGTTTATTTTTAAAATATAAAGAATAGTGAGTGCTAAATACAGAAAATACTTTTTTATTTTTTTAAAAATATATTTTATTGATTTCTTACAGAGAGGAAGGGAGAAGGATAGAGAGCTAGAAACATCGATGAGAGAGAAACATTGATCAGCTGCCTCCTGCACACCCCCTACTGGGGATATGCCCACAACCAAGGTACATGCCCTTGACCGAAATCAAACCTGGGACCCTTCAGTCCACAGGCCGATGCTCTATCCACTGAGCCAAACCGGTTAGGGGCAGAAAATACTTTTTTAAATAAAGAGAGTTTTTAATAAATGAACACAAAATCAAAATGACACTTTAAAATTGATATCTCAAAATATTTTATACCCCTTTGCAGTGTTCCTCACCCCAGGAAGAGGCAGGACTGTGTACCATGTTAGGGACATCTACCAAAAGCCCGGGAAGTAGGCACCCTTTGCTAATTCACAGACCATTTTTTTAACAAAGGTCTGTTCTCAGAGGAAGAGCTGGGTCTTCATGGCATACATCAAGGGTGAATGTATGCTGTCTCCACTCTAAGCACGTGCTCTGGTAAGGAAAATAAATACTAACCGGGCCCCTCTGACAGTTTGGAATCTATTGAGGGGCAAATAGAACCATAAATACAAATGTAACTGTAACACACACAACTCTATTACGTGACTGCCTTGTTAGAGACTTCCACGCAGAGAGATAATGTGGACCCACTGGTATATTATGGGTATTCACAGGGGAGAAAATCACCATGCGTAGGGTATTTATGAAGATAGAGGCATTGACTGGTGAGTTCAGAGAAAGTGTTTCAACAGATTAAAGAAACATGAGCGGCTTCATGAATATTCCATTTGATGACTGCCCTACTTTCATAAAAAGGAGCAATTTGGGGAGCAACTAAGAAATAAATTAAGGTCGGACTTGAGATTTTTCAGTGCTAGCAAGAGGGTTTGAATGTAACTCAGAGAACAAGGTGGATGTATTGAAATATTTGTTTGCGTTTGGAGCATAGATCTCACATTACAACTAAATATTTGCAACAATATTTTGTAATCTAATCTCCTTGCACAGCTCTGCTATGGTTATGCCATTGAATTATATCTGTAAGCCAGGTTTCAAGAGTGGCTGCTTCTAAGGTCAGGAGTATTTTTCTGGGCTTGGAATGGAAAGTTATTTTTCATTATACATAATTTATCTTTAAAATATGTTTTTATTGATTTTAGAGAGAGAGAAAGGGAGATGGATAGAGAGAGATAGAAACATTGATGAGAGAGAAACATTGATCAGCTGCCTTCTGTGCACCCGCACTGAGGATCAAGCTGGCAACCTGGGCATGTGCCCCGACTAGGAATTGAACTTGTGACCTCTTGGTTCACAGGTTGATGCTCAACCACTAAGCTGCATCGGCTGGGCTAATTTTTGTTTTTTATTTTTTAAAACCAAGGGTCTGAATTGCTTTTGCAATAAAAGAAGCAAAAGAGGGGAAGCCTTACTACATTACCTGAATATCACATGATCTCACTCATTTGTGGAATATAATGGAAACATAAACTGATGAGAACAAAAATAGAACCAAAGGCATAGAAGCATCGAACAGACTGTCCAACCTATGAGGGAAGGCGGCAGGGTGAGGAGGTAAGAGATCAACCAAAGGATTTGTGTGCATGCATATGAGCATAACCAATGGACACAGACAGGGGGGCGGGGTGAGGGTAAGTGCGGGGGATGGGGGTAGCCGGGGAGAGGTCAATGGGGGGGAAAAAGGAGATTTATATAATACCTTAAACAATAAAGAATTTTAAAAAATGAGGCTCTGGGAAGAATGTTCAGATAATCTCTTCTTATTGCCACCTACAATTCCTTCAAATGCTCTTTCCAGGAGATTCCAGGGCCCTCTGTGCTGTGTCTATCAATTAATAAAATATATATTACGCTAGGCAGTAACTCGCTACTTGTCAGTTTCTCCAACTGGGCTGCACACTCCTGAGTGACTTGTGTCTTGTATGTCTGACTCCCAAGCACTTTGACACAAGCCCTTACTGCCCTATAAATGTTTGCTGACTCTAGGATATGAATGTCAGACACTAAAGTATTGAGAACTTCACTAATGAAATTTCAAATCTAAACATAAACTGTTATGTTAGAACTAAGTTCCTTTTTCAGAGACTTAATGCCCTAGTCTTCATTGAATATCATTCTTGGTAACATCAGTAAGACATGGGTTTCTGAACTGGGTTCCAAACTTCCTGAAATAAGGCATGTGAAAGAATAGATACATCATTTCTACAATAACATAAAAGCTACGGGAAAAAAGGACAGAAGCCAGTAGTTACTCTCACTGCTAAAGCTTACACGGTAAAGACTGAAGTTAAACATTTATTTATGCTCATGTTTGATAGGAGTTTTCCTATCAAACTTTGTATAGAGAGCTTGGATATACAAACAATGGAACTTTGTGCTATATACATACAGGCAACAAGTGGAAACAGTGAGTACATACTGGGCATTTGTTAAACAAATATGTCTTCTCACTCAGCCTGTACATGCCTTGCTTTATTTTGATAATTGGGCTTATTATCAGTGTGTCGCTCCAAATTACTGAAGTCATTCTTCTTAAATGCTTTGGTGGTGCTTGTACACAAAAAAATCGGGTGGTATTTACTAATACCATTTTTAAAATGTACTAAGATAGCTTGTGAGGGAGGCCTTCAATATTATTTTATAAACAAGGAGCTGTTGCCCATGTCTTGCCAAGGTGGGCCCAGTGTGTCCTTTATCCGACTCACCCAGGGGCCTTCTCAGGGATGGGAGTGCCTGGCATGTATCATTGTTCTGAGAACAGGGACAGGGGAAACCTGAACTTCCATGTCTGACCAAAGCTGCCCCAACTGATTGTCTTTGGTAATGAAATATTTTAAAGGAAGAAATAGGTCATTTTAAGGAGTCCAAGGAGCCTCCTGAGAAGAAAGGGAGCAAAGCTCAGAGGCCCCGAGAAGGTGGAAGTTTTATTCTCAGGGGCAGCTGGTGGCCGTGAGCAGGGGCAGCAGGAGGAGCCAGGAACCCTCTGGGGTACTTTCTGGGCTCTGCAATTACCCATCTGTGTGTGTTTTGGACTAAGAATGCCACTGAGCCCACAGTGATCCAAAGGGTGAGGAAGCCTAAAAAATCTGACTGTAAGCTTTTACAAAATGGACAGGTGATAACTCATGCAATTAATTGGATGAGTACAATATTCAACCATATTTCTACCACTGAACTTGTGAAGCAGGCGCTATGACTTATGCGGAGGGAGAAGGAGAACATTTGTTACAATCATTTCCAGATATGAAGTATTTGTACCATGAAAATATCTGTCTCTACAAAGTGAAGTTATAAATCATCTCATGAGAAGTTATTTCGTGTTACTCTACCTCGTACGGATGCTAACACTTCAATCATTCTTTCTCCATAAATGCTATTTTCGCTCCAATATTAATGCAAACACAGAGCCAATATTTCATAGTCTCATGGCTGGGATATAAACATTTTTCCTGGGTTGACTTCCCAGTCAAGCTGGAAAACACCATCGCCTCAGTAACACTTTCCTCCCAAAGTAAATCACTCTCTGCACATCCCCTGCCAGACCAAGCCCTTCACTTCTCTCATTAACACAGTGCACTGGAGAAACTCATTATCAAATAAACCCTCACACCCAATTCTTTGTATAAAATGTAACAGGTAAAATGTTTGCAACCTTTTTTTCTGTAACAGGTCAGATAGTAAAAATGTTAGGCTTATAGGCCATTTGGTATCTGTTTTTCTAAATTTATTTTTATTGTTGGTATCTGTTTTAATGACTCAGTTTTACCATGAAGGTTCAAGCAGTCACAGAAAACATGTAGGCGAATGAGCTGGGCTTTATTCCAATAAGCTTGACTTATAAACACTGGTGGCAGGCCAAATGTGACCTGTGGGCCATAGTTTGTTGACTCCTGCCTTATATTAACTGATGAGGGAATAATTTCACACTTTAAAGGACTTTCTCCATTAAACCACCATGGGTCCAGAGTGTGTGTATTATATATCAAACATTCAGCAAAGCAGACATGCACTGAAGCAGAATGTGGTTTCTGCCATTGTATCTAAAGAATTCTGATAAATAAATATTTATCTAGTTTCCTTATTATCCAATGACCCAGTAACCTCCCAATGGTAGAGCAGTTGGCCCTACCAGAGTACTGGCAGTTCTAACCAGTGTCCGTGGAATATCCTTTCCTAAAAAAATTCTTTGTTGGTTTAATTTTTAAAAAAATATATTTTATTGATTTTTTTACATTAACTAACTCTTAGAAATAATTTTAAGTTGAGAAAAATCTTAATATTTCAACCTAAAATTATTTCTAAGTGTTAATCAAAATAAAAGCTACAGTGAGATCCCACCTCACATTGGTTAGAATGGCTATTAGCAAAAAGATAAGAAATAGCAAGTGTTGATTAGAATGTGAAGCAAAAAGAACCCTCCCCCTCCCGCACTCCGCCCGCCCCCCCCCCCCCCCCGACTGCTACTGGGAAGTGAATTATGAATTAGTGTGGCCACTACGGAAACTGTGAGGTTCCTCAAAAATTAAATAAAACTACTGTGTGACCCAGCAATTCCACTCTGGGTATTTATCTGAAGGACATGAAATCACTATCTCAAAAATATATCTGCATCCCATGTTCATTTCAGCATTATTTACAACAACCAAGACAGGAACAATGTAAGTGCCCACCCGTGAATGAATGTATAAAGAAGAGGTGGCATATATACACAATGAACTATCATTCAGCCATAAAAAGAGGGAAATCCTGCCATTCGCAACAGCATGAAAGGACCTTGAGGGCATTATGCTCAGTGAAATCAGTCAGATGGAGACAGACAAATACTATATAATCTCACTTATATGTAGGGTCTAAAAAAATGAACTAATAGCTACAGAGAAAAAAGCACTCACAGATGGAAGGTTGCCATAGTGGTGGTGGTGGTAGGGAGAGTGATGCGTGAAATGAGGAAGATGGTCAAAAAAGAAAAAAGAAAAGCCATTGTGTTCTACAGGGACATTAATTCGGAAACTTCATTACTCAGTCAGTGCATGAAACATGCCCAGCATCCCTTTCGAGTCAGCGAGTGACGTGCTGGGTCATGGAACCCACAGGAGGCTCAGTGTGGTCCCTCACATCCCTGCCCTTACAGCAGGTTAGATACAGACAAGAATGAGGCTGGGATCACAACGAGGAAGAAACCAGACCTGTTACTTCATGTCTGTCATTGGATGTAAGTACTTGATATTTTTTTATATTTGAAACGTTTAGAGTTTATTATGCATTTCTTTCAAATTCAGTATGATGTTAAAAATTTTTTCTAAGTTGGTATATATGTCCTTTTTTTCATGTGAAAGAAACTTTTTGAAATCAAAACTAATAAAACATGTTCAACAACTATATTGTCTACTGACCTGAATACACAAATAAATTAATTTGGACAAAGTCACTGACAATTTACAAATGAAAGCTGGAAACAGAATGTTACTAATTGTTGATGCAACCACTAAAATGTAGGTAGAAATTTTTCTCTTTAAAAAATGTAATGATATAATTTAGAAGTATTAAGCATCATGTTTTGCTTTTTTGTACTAAACAATTGTTTTTTGTTTAATAATTCCTTATTTATATTTACTAACATGAATATGTATACAAAGTTCAAAATAAGAAAATTTTCCTTGGATTTCTTTTCTGGCTATTAGGATTGTTTCATTTAATGATTATCACTAAACATACTTGGTGTGTAGAAGGGGTGTCTGATCCACTCCACTGTCTGTGTCTAATCTACTAGACACAAGGCTGCCATACTCCACAATATGGAGAGTCAGGGGCAGATCATGGGGGTTGTCAGAATTTTGACTGTTACTCAGAAACAAACAAACAAAAAAGCTTTTTTTTCTTTTAAATTAGAGGAGAGACATAACGTAACTTACATGACAAAATCACTACTCTGATCTTTCTTGAGAATATATCATAATAGATTAGAGAGAGCACGTGTGGAAGCGTGAATCCTGCCTCCCAGGCTCCTGCAAACACAGATGAGCCGTGACCGTGCCGCGAACAAGACTGACATGAGTAGAACCTGCGAGAGCAGGCTGCCTTCTGGATTCATTTTGAAGGTGAATCTATTTCAGTTTCTGGAGGATTTTGGATTTGAACTGAGAGAGAAAAATAAGTCAACAAAAAAACTCCCAAAGTTTTTTGCCCCAAATAACTGTAAGAATAGAATTGTCATCAACTGGGGTGATGAAGGCTATCAAAGGAACAGGTTTGGTGAGAAGATCAGGAATCAAATGTGGGTTCTTGAGCATATGTCTATTCATCCCTCCCCCCACCCCAAGTGGGGATGTCAAGTAGGTGGTTTAATATAGCACTTCAGAGTGTGGGAGAGAAGTCTGGGTTGGACATGGATGTGACAGTTTCTAGGATATAGAGGGACATAGAATTCACGGGCCCTCATGAGATCACCAAGGCATGGAGATATAGAAGCAAGGATGGGTTCCTCAACGCTCCAACATCAGCAAGTTAGCAATGAGGGTAACTGAGCAAAGGTGCCTGCGGGGGCAGCGGGAGAGCTGGGAGGAAGTGCAGTGGACGAGGATGTGTGGGCAGCAGTTTGAAAACATCTTTGCAAGAATAATAAGATATTGCCTGAAAACAAGTCAGTACTAGGTTCGGAATATAATTAGGACTCAATAACACTAGCCATCGTGAGTCATAACTATAATGCTATCATATTTTGAGATACACTTCGATTGATGGGCCCATCCAATTCACAGATCATTGAGTAAGCTAGTTAAAAAAAACGAGTTCACCATGCTCCAAAAACCACTGCCATATCACTTTAAATTAATGCTGATAATTAGATTTGAATTGGTTTTGCAATTCTGCTCCTATTTAATGAATCAATATGTTGTGGACTGTTGTCAAAGGAAAGAGATATTACATCTATAAAAACCACAACGAAAACCATTTGAGTTAACACGACCAATCGGCAGGAGAGTTCTTCCCTTTGGAAGTTGTGTCGTTACCCCTGTGGAAGGCCTGCCCCCCCCAGGGCTGGGCCCCAGAACTCAGCCCCTGCACATGGCTGGCGTTTCACACTCCCGGCCTTTGTCTACGCCAGTGGTTCTCAACCTTCCTAATGCCACGGCCCTTTAATACAGCTCCTCATGTTGTGGTGACCTCCAACCATAAAATTATTTTCGTTGCTACTTCATAGCTGTAATTTTGCTACTGTTATAAATCGTAATGTAAATATCTGATATGCAGGATCTACAGTATTTTCATTGTTTGTGACCCACAGGTTGAGAACCGCTGGTCTGCGTCCTTCCTGTCTGGAACCCTTGATGAGTTCTTCCTCCTCTGACCACACCCAGAATGATCCACACCCTCTTAGGTTACCCTAGCAAGCATGTCAAACTCGCGGCCTTTGGGCCGCATGCCTAGTTTATTTGGCCTGTGTTAGCCTTTGAGTTTGACAAGCCTGCCCTACAGCATTTTAAATACACCTGCACGAGGCTGCTGGGATGCTTACTGGGTTGTACTCTATTTCATTGTTTTTATACTTATTTTGCCATTAAGAATTCAAGAAGATTGAAACCTCGTCTGTCCTTACTGTGGTTTCTTAGCAGTTAGCCTCACCCCCGGCAGAGCAGGTGCCCAATACATAGTTCTTAAATAAATGCGTTTATTGAATAACCATTTTTTCTTGATTTCTAAGGTGCTATCTATTTCAAGAAAACCTGCCAACTCTATGACAGTATCTTGGGAAAGAAAGCTGCATTAAGCATGTACCAATTCAAAAAATATATCTCAACTCAGAAATACTAAAATGGAACGATGAGTTACATCTCCAAATTGATGTAACTCAGTGATGTCTATCCACAAGGAGACCCAACTGGTAAAACAGGAAGAGAAAACATAAAATGAATGAATGAAAAAACATAGGAAATATTTCAAAATAAAACTGTATATTCTGCCTCAGAAAATGATATTGCATATAAAAACGGCAGGCTTTTGTTCAGAAATGACTTTCAATTCCAACCCAGACTGTTTTGTCTCTTAACGATTTTGCAAAAATATAACAGCTCCTAGGTCTGTCCTTTCCTGATGATAACTGCCCCCCAATTAATCATCTCATCTCCCATCAGTGCACCCCATTTCCGGCCCTCGAGTTGATGATGTCCTTCCTCAGTTGCACAGAGGCCAAATTAACCTTAAGGACAATGGCCATGATTTAAATGACTCACAATCATCCGTGTTATTATTACATAGAGAGCGGATGACTGTTAAGGTGACGCTGAAATTTTCAGAGTGTTAGCATCCTAAGAACGTTTAATCAGCCCCAGCATCATGGCCTGAAGCACCGCACGCGCTCAGAGGTCTGTGATGACGTCAGAGTCTGCAGTGCAGCCCAACTGTGCTCCCCATCTCAAGGGGGAGAGGAGAGAAGTCATGCTCCCACCCCAGGGTTTGAAGACCTGATGCCCAGTTTCCAAGGGAAAATGTTTCAGATCTTCCTTTTCAGACTATAGCAAATGAGATCTGGGCATGAAATTGGAGGAAACTAACACTGCATTGATAGGTGACATGAAAATTTACAATTAGAAATTGCAAGAAATAGTTTTGCCTTTATTTTAAATGCAATTCTCCATGAGCACTGAATTTATGTTAATTCATTCTAATTCTCTGTTTTCATATTTTCAGGGTCTTTAAAATTATCCTCTACAGGAAAGAATCACCAAATTATTATCTCTTATATAAGGAGGTTTATGTAGACACAACAAAGAAAAATAATTTCAAGTACAATTCTTATATTAGGTGTCTTTCCGGTCTAGGCACCAAATCAAAAGTGCGGTGATTTTTTACTGTGTGTTGACCTAGGACCTTGTTTTATCAACAGTGAACTTCAGTGACCTACAAGGGCATTGTTATTTCTGATAAAAGTGAGAACACCATTGAAGTCTGCCCTGCACACCAAATCATCCGGTTCTAATGCAGTTCTTGTGGGGACAAGGGCATGCGTGGTGGTCATCTTGTGTCTGTAAGAATGGAGATGAAACAGATGCACAGCTCCCTGTTGCTCCTTTAAAAACACAAGCCAGTTCTGTGGGCACTGCTGCACCACATGTGCCTCGACACACAGCTCTTGGTGTGCGTTCTGTGTTCTGTGGGGCACGTTCAGCAAATGGAGAGTAGGCAGTGGCAGACTGATGGGGATTTCTGAGGTTGTGAACTGTGGAATGGAGTTTAAAAGCTACTTGCAAGTAGGTACAGGTAAACAGCTCAACTATTAAACAGTAAAACAAAAGAAAACAAAATTATCCTTTGAGCATAAGTGAGCACACAAAGAAGCCACAAACAAAATAAAATTGATTGTGCTGAGTATTCATTATAACCAGGCCTGCAAAGCACGTGGACTCCAGATCACAGGATTAAAGGGATTGAGGGCGTGCACAACATTTAGGCAGGATATTTTTTCAAAGATGCTCTCTAATGTGGGCATAGCATAACATTAATGCAAACACAGAGCCAATATTTCATAGTCTCATGGCTGGGATATATTAATACCAGCCTTTATCCTCATTCGGAAAACAAGGAAAAGAGGTGTTTTCCTCTGTTCTCAATAATGTGCTTCTACTCATTGCTTTTTAATTTTCTGTTTTTTGCCAGGTACTAAAGTATAAGCATATGACAACGGAAGAAAACCCACTCTGGAATAAACTTACCAATTTTCCTTATAGAGTTTTGGACATGTCTACAGAACAATATTAGAACACAGGTCCTTTTTAGATGTTCAGGTTTTTGTTTTCTTTTTAAAATTAGGTATTATTCATATACATTAAAATTAGCACTTATATATTTAATGTTAAGAGGATTGGCAATTGTATACATTTACACAAGATACAGGGCATTTTCACTACCCAGAATAGTCTCTTGTATTTTTTTGTTTTTTAATGGAAACCTCCAAGGGCTTGCATTGTGCCCAATGTCTGGACTCTCAGTGGGAGAGTGGAGCTTCTTCATGGGGTATGCCCTAAAACAACTCAGGACGCCCAGACTCTGGTCCTTCTGACCTTGGCTGTATTTCAGACAACATTCAATGTGTGTCTCTTCTGGATAGAGAATTACAAAGCAGTCTGAGGAGACCACTGCCCTTTTGAATCAAAGGAACTGTTTTACTTAATGGGTCATCTTGGTGTCAATATATTCACAGCAAATATTTTAAGTTGTAGAGTCAAACTTCATTTTGGCTAATGCTCAGGAATTACTATAAGTTTAAAAGAAGTAAACTAGAGATTATCTGAGGATATATAATTGTCTTAGTTCCTAAAGTTGTGCCAAATCAGGTTCGTAAATTTTTCCTTTAAAAAGTAAGCATATTTGTACTTGGAACCTGACAAGTTGCAAATGTACTAGTTCTGAGAATTAGGGCCCAACATGGAAATCACTGTACATTTCTTCTCTTGTCCATTCCCAGTCAAGCCCTACTTCTGGCCTCAGGAAATAATCTTTTTAACTTCTAATTCCAAAAATCAGATTTGCTTTTCTAGGTCATCATACAAGTGGAATGTGACATGAACTCTTTTGTGTCTAGCTTCTTATGGTTTGCATGATTCTGTAAAATTTATCCATGTGCTTACATGTTATCAGTGGTTCCTTGTTTATTGTCAAATATTCTGTTGTATGAATATATCACATCTGTTTTTATCTATTCACTTTTTTACACCCATTCTCTTGTAGATGGATATTTGAATTGTTTCCAGGTTTTTATTATTATAAATAGGACTTCTGTGAATACTGATGAAGGTATGTTTTCTATAAAATTCAAAATAGGAATAGAGGAGAACTTCCTCAATCTCATAAAGGGCACATTTGAACCTAGAGTATACATCATATGTCAGCCCTCATTCCCCAAGAGAAGGATCTAGAAAAATATATCTGATATTGCCACTTCTATTTCAACACTGAAATCACTAGCCAGTGCAATACTCGAAGAAAAACAAATCAAAAGCATAAAGATTGGAAAGCAAGAAGTATAATGGTTATTATTTGTACATACCATCATTGTTTATAGAAAATATTCTGTAAATTTTACAAAACCCTAGAAAAATACTTAAATTTTATAATATTATAGGATGGAAGGTCAACATGCAAAAAGTAATATATTTTTATATAATCTAGTGAACAATTGGAAAATGAGATTTAGAAAAATACAATTTATAATATCCATATATCTCTTTTTTAAAACCACCTTTCTGAGGTGTGATTGACACAAAATGCTGTACATATTTAATGTACATAATGTTATAAGTTTTGGAGATAAATATAACAAATTAGGAGGGTAGGAGGAAAATTTTAGATCTAATGGATATGTTTATGGTACAAATAATCTGAAAATGTTCTGTTCTCAAATTCTAATTGTCCTTACATGTCGCTCTGGCTAAGGCTTCTACACCTTCTTCTGCTAGCACACAGGACCCCATTTCTGCTCTTCCTAATCATAAGCTATGTTGACAAAGCAGCTATTCTGTAGGAAATACACTCAGAGATCTGTAAACTCAGATGATATTAAACATTATCCTAATACTAGAGGTCCGGTGCATGGATTTGTGCACAGGTGGTGTCCCACAGCCTTGCCTGTGGGAATTGGGCCAAAACCTGCTCTCCAAAATCCCCCAAGAAGTCCCAGATTGCAAGAGGGCAGTTCTCAGGTGACACACCCCGGAATCAGACTCCCTTCTCTCTGGTTCCTGGTGTATCACCTGAGAACCGCAGCTGTCAAATCACCACAGCTCAGCAGCTCCTGTGTTGAGCATCTTCCCCCTAGTGGTCAGTGCATGACATAGCTACCAATCAGAAGGTCCAACAGTCACTTAGGTTTTTATGTATATAGATAAAAAATTTAAAGGAATACAGAAGTATTCAATTCTCTTTAAGCATTTTCCACAGTGCACCTCTATTTTAGTAGTTCCTCACTTTATAAGGTCATCAGTCAGCTTCAGAGAAAACTAATTACAACCAAGATTATTAAATCTACCTTGGGCCACTTTCTCAGCTGTGCTTCCATGCTCAGAATCAGCAGTGTGTAGGGACATAAAAGCCATTGCAGCTATCACTGGTCCTCTGCCTCCTGGTAGGATCTCCAGAAAATGGCTTCTCATTTTGGACCAAGAAGAGCTCCAACACTCTCCTTTATTCTGAGCTCCAGCCTAGAACTACATTTCTCAATTTTCTTCTCCCCATCTTCTCTTAACTTGCCTCCATCCTCCAAAATTCCCTGTATATTTTTCTGCAGAGTAATTTCTCTCATAAAGCTTTGAAGCTGCCTGTTTTTCTTCTTTATCTGACAGAAGTCCTTAATTACAAAGCCAAAGGCACTCATTAAGGTGCATTTCTAAATAAAGATCGTCGTTTTCCTAAGGGAATCCAGTCAATAGTTCTTAAAGTTAAGCAGTTTTTTGCCTCACGGAGGCAAGATCATTAGCAGCACAAATGTGCAGTCAGACTTATCACTAACCCATTTTAGTTTCCTTTTGGTAATGATTATGAGTCATAGTCAGGATATAATTAAAATACACCTCTCTCTTACTTTTTCCAATTACTCTTCATAATGTTGCACATTTGGAATATGCATTCGATGGATATCTCTTGAATAGTTCAGAATATCATTATTGTTTACATTTAGCTTTAAATATATTGAATTAGTAATCAAAGTCTATTTATTTGAAAACAATAAAAGCAAGGGGTCAACAGTAGGGCCTCACTAATCTACTAGTTTAAAAGTATTATATGATTAATTGAAAAACACTATTAACTATTTCAAATAGGACATGTCCTAAGTGCTCAGTAAATATCTGTGATTTAATTGATGATAATTCCTTTGGAAACAAAAATAGTTCCCAGCATGCTCTCTTTCTCTCTTCTCAGTAATATTTGGTTATAATCTATAATAATCCTATCTAATAAAAGACAAAAAGGGTAATTGAGAGTACCTTCACTATGCTTCCCATTGGCTAATCAGGGCAATATGCAAATTAACTGCCAACCAAGATGGCGGCCAGCAGTCACGCAGCTGAAGTGAGCAGGAGGCTTGCTTGCTCTAGAGATGGAGGAAGCGAAGGTTCCCCGCTTGCTGCGGCCCGGCTCTAAGCTCCAAAAGCAGCAAAGTTTCAATTATAGAAGCTAAACAAACCCCAGATACCTGCTTTCAGCCAGCTGGGGCCTCAGAGCTGGAGCTGGCTCTCAGCTCCAGTGGCAGCAACGAAGTTTGAATTATAGAAGGTAAATAAATCCCAGAATAAAAAAAAAAAGAAAAAAAGGAGACACTGGGAGCTTCAGTTGCCGGCCAGCCTGAAAGCAGCCCTCAGCCCCTCACCCAGGCTGGCCAGGCACCCAAGCGGGACCCCTACCCTGATCTGGGACACCCTTCAGGGCAAACCAGCCAGCCCCCACCTGTGTACCAGGCCTCTATCCTATATAGTAAAAGGGTAATATGCAAACTGACCCTAACAGCAGAAAGACTGGGAATGACTGGTCACTATGACACACACTGACCACCAGGGGGCAGACGCTCAATTCAGGAGCTGCCCTCTGGTGGTCAGTGTGCTCCCACATGGGGGAGCTCTGCTCAGCCACAAGCCAGGCTGATGGCTTCCAGTACAGCGGTGGTGGTGGGAGCCTCTCCTGCCTCCTCAGCAGCACTAAGGATGTCTGACTGCAGCTTAGGTCTGCTCCCCGCTGGCAAGTGGACATCCCCCGAGGGCTGCTGGGCTGCCAGAGGGATGTCTGACTGCCATATTAGGCCCAATCCCTTGGGGAGCATGCCTAAGCCAGCAGGTGGTCATCCCCTGAGGGGTCCCAGACTGCGAGAGGGCACAGGCCAGGCTGAGGGACCTTTCTCCCCCCCCCCCCCGAGTGCACAAATTTTTGTGCACCGGGCCTCTAGCTTCTATATATAAAAGCCTAAGCAACCATCGAAACCAAATGAATGACTGAATAGTCTGCATGGGGTGACCTGGTCAGCAGGGGTGCTAGTGAGGGGGCAACCAAATGACTGAACAGCAGGCTGCATGGGGCAACCAGGCCGGCAGTCGGACATCCCCCAAAGGGTCACAGATTGAGATGGTGTAGGCTGAGCTGAGGGCCCCCTCATGCATGAATTCTGTGCACCGGACCTCTAGTAAAAGCATAATATGCTAATTAGACCGGACAGCCAAACAAATCTTCTGGACATCCTTTTGGACGACCTTCCAGATGAAGCCGGGGCTGTGAGAGCCAAGCCCCTTGCATGGATTTCATGCATCAGGCCTCTAGTGCTATTATAAAATAGAATCCAATTGCTCAAGCCAGCTTTGAATTCCAAATCCTAAATGTTTCCCAATTCTCCACAGATTCAGTAATCTACTCTGGGACTGTGACCAACAGAAAACAGCTGGGTTTTTCTTAAGAAAACGCTTGAGGATTATGGCAAACATTGTTTTAATGTTCAGACACTCAGGGGTCGGGCAGGATCGTAGCCAGGTAACCTGAGAAAGAGTAAGTGCTGCATAACATTTTCCTCCCCTATAAGAATAATCATTAATGATAACAACATGGTATACGTTTTCAGACAAAGACACCAAAAATTCTCAACTGATTGACCACCTTAAAGATAAAAAATAAAGTGATTTGAAAACAACTACACTCGTTGCTTCCCCAGATGAAACTGATCCTTAGTTTTGGAATGTCAGTCCCTGAATCCTAAATGTGTGCCATTTTTGTGGTTAATAAAAAGGTTGGCCCAAATTTTCCTTTTGATTGATGTTATGTGGACCATGTTTGATGGCAATGTCCATGGGCAGAAGCAGGAGAGAGTGATTTCTGCATAGAAAACAGGAGCCTAATTTTAAGCATCCACTCCTCATGTAATGTGTGTGTGTGTGTGTGTGTGTGTGTGTGTGTGTGTGTTTATGTGTGTGTGTGATGATAATGAGCCGTCTGTATCTTCAGGAAAAGGAAGGTGTGCTTAATGTGGGGTAATTCAGGAGATTTAAATAGCGAGATTGTTCACAATGGGACATGAGATTAAGAGGAATCTGCGAGGGACTCCTCTCAGCCTACTTACAGCTCTTGGTTTTTAAACCACATTAAAATCCATAGCATTAATACACCGTCTCTCTCACAAAGGCTTCTGGGATCATCTTTCCCAAGACTTGATGCCTCAAAGACATGAAAAGGGAGTGTTAAAATAAGAAAAAAAATGTTAATTTATCTGTGAAATTTTTTCAAACTTCATTTTTCAACAATACAATATACAGATCATGTATTATAGAATTTTATACCTGAAACCTATTTAATTTTATTAATCAATGTCACTTCAATAAATTCAATATAATATAAATAATAAAAAATTAATAAAAACTATTTCTCACCTATGAAAAAAGAAGTTTCTACTCTGATATTCTTTTGCTTTTCTGGGGCTGATGCAATTACTATTTTGGCCTGACAGGTAGTACATCTTCCTCTGAATCCTGAAGGGTGGTAGTCATTTCATAAGAAATAATGCTAGAAATCTTATTGTCTTGGTTCTGAGAACCAAGATGAAATGTTAAAAATCACTTTCTGGGAAGCAGAAATCTAATGGTTTTCACTGAAATTCAACTTTCAAACACTGCTGAGTCCTTTTGCCCTGGATAAAATATGATAGGGAGCTGGATGTCACAGTATAGAATGGAGGCAGAGAGAGAGCACTCATGGTGAAAAGACACAGGGTTATGTATTAAACCAGGAGAACACTGTCACCCACACTTAACAATTCAGTTAATAAAAATCAGATGTGGAGGCAAGGAGGACACAGGAGCCAGGAGGCAGTCTGTGAGTCAGGACAACTTGACTAATGGAGCCCTCATGCAGACAACGGAACAGAAAGAGATGAGATCTGGAAAACAAAGCATGAGTAAGATCTGTGCTTCACAGACAGAAGCAGGGGGTGTCCTACTAGGATTACAAGACATGTATCACAGGGTCCATGGGGCATGGAGGTCACCTTGTGATCCTTTTCTGCTGCGTCACCTCACAGAATCACCTTCCCATTCATGCCTGCATTACCACCCCAAAGTCTGATGCTTTGGAATCATTTTTGCTACAAGTATGGGTTGGAAGAATAGTGAATATGAGATGACAGCCTTCAGGTATCAGGATGAGAGAGACAGCCCCAAACCGTTAGAGATTATTAGCAAGAAAACCTCTCTGTTTACCTCAAGGGAAGAATGATAAGAATTGAAGAAATCCAATTTGATGAAATTAAAAATAGAAGATAAAGACTAAAATACTCAAACTTTCTTGATTGTGATCTCTTTGGAAAGCAAGATGGATTTTCCACAAAAGGGTTAAGGCATTGTGCATGGAAGTGGCAGCTTGAAAGTGTTTTGACTATGTCATAGGTTGTTTGTGGAATATAAAGCTAGTATCTGGAAACTAGAGGCCTGGTGCATGAATTTGTGCACAAGTGGGGTCTGGTCGGCCCACCCCATTGGGGCCAGTCAGGGGGAGGGCCCATGCATGGTTGGCTGGCCAGCCCCATTCCCTGGTTGAACTCCCAGTTGAGGGGACAATTTTCATATTAGCCTTTTATTATACAGGATGATTCAATGCTAACTTTCCCTTGATATACACAGTCAATCAGACATATGAAATAGAATGATATTTATCTCACATTTTAATTAGCATGGACTCTGCCCCCCATATAGGTCAAAACACCCTTGGGACAGGCTCCTGGACCCTCACCATGAACCTTTACTTATTGACAATTTTCCATGCAGTCTGTTCCAAATGCTATATGTCGTCCCCCTCCCATTCTCTGTCTCAGACTGTGAAATGAAGGAAGTCGGGGCTGTATCCACTTTCATTGACTGTTACCTCTGACACATATTAATAATAACTCACATTTCTGTTGAATGAATGTCTGCTATTACTATAATTTTTTGAACTCTTAAATGAATGTATAGTTCACTTTGTATCATGCATTCACCTTAGTGCAAAATTGAAAATTTTCTGTCCTGTAATTCCCTTGACTAACCAGTTAGCGCTGTTGGATGTCATGGGTTCAACCTAGAACATGCCAAACTATGGTGCTTTCTTGAAAGTTTTCATGTGTTAATGCAACAGACTGATCCACCCCAAAGTCATGAAGCAAGAGTCCCCTAAGTAGGTTTAAAAAACAATCCTAGAGACCATAAACCTAGAGACCTTCAATAATTTCTCTAGCTGCTGCACACAAAAAATATCTTCTTTATCAAGAACTTCTTTGAACACTAATTGTCTAATTCACCAGCTAACAATTTATCACAAGTCACAATCCTCATAAGAGAAAATAAGTGATCTTTCCCCCACTTTAGTGAATGTCTAAACACATTTTTCTATGTCTCTGGACCTTAACTAAGTTTTATATGAGACACTTCTCCAATCTGCCTTGTTATATACATTTCTAAACGTCTTTAAAAAGCAGCTACCTTTACATGAGTGATTTTTTTCTATGTCCTTATTTCAAAGAAATATATAGCAGAGTACAGTGTATATCACACTCACCACACAAAACTTAGTCTGAGTGAATAAGGATACTTATAAAAATCCAAGATTTCTGAGCAAAAACACTGGTGGGAGCATGTTTGCTGAGAGGTCTTCTCCCAATGCCAGGAGCCTGGGCTTGTCACCTTTAAGCAAAATCAGGATAAAGCCTGAGATCATCACAGTACAATTCCAAAGGTATTTCCTGGGCAGGAACTACAGAGCCTGAAATTCTTTGGAGGGAATTACTCCACACATACAATGCTTTCCACAACTATCAGATATGCTTTGGTGTCATGCAGTTGGCTCAGGAAGAGGGATTTAGCCCATTTTCTGGTTATAACAATCTTATCTAATAAAGAGGGAATATGCTAATTGACCCTCATACCATCGCAAAGATGGCAGTGCCCACAGCCAATAAGGAGGGAATATGCTAATTGACTTCCCCACCCTCAAAGATAGCAGCACCCACAGCCAATATGGAGGGAATATGCTAATTGACTGTCACACCCTCAATGATGGCAGCACCCACAGCCACAAGATGTCGGCGCCCAGTCCCCTCAGCTCCGCCAGAGCACCCAGGGCTGGCCCAAGGTGCAGGCAAGCCTTGGATGGTGGCTGCCCAGCTGCCTAGGGCCAGCCGAGGCTCAGGTAACTAGGGCCGGCTGAGGCTTGTGCTGCCAGCAGTGGCAGCAGCAGAGGTGTGATGGGGGCATCACCTTCCCCTGATTGCTGGGTAGCCTCCCGTCCCTGAGGACTCCCAGACTGTAAGAGGGGGCAGGTCGGGCTGAGGGACCCCCCTCTCCAGTGCATGAATTTCCATGCACTGGGCCTCTAGTAGCTTATAAGTAATCAAGACACATTTCTAGTAGGGAAAAGTAATTAGACATTGAAATTTAAATTTCTAATTACTTTTCTCTAAAAGATTATTACTACTTTTATTAAAAACATTATTTACCTATTCATTTATTTATTTATTTATTTATTTATTTCTCAAGCAGTTCCAAAGATTTCCAAAAGCATGGAACCGTTGAAGGGGAAGGCTGAGCTGCTTTAACCTTTCTACTTTGAAATAATCTTTAGTCGACACTTCATTTCACTAAAAACCTCCACTTCTTTCCCATTCTAAATGTTGTAGTAAAGATTTTGCCTTTAGTGGTAAAACTGGCACTAAATCAATGATTGAAACAGCAAAGAAACCTGCCATCTTTAACTTCATTCCCTACCTCTCAGCAAAGAGACTGATGTTTACATTACTTGATGCTTCAGCAACCATAACTCCCTGAGTCAGTAGTCACTTTAAATAATACAAACAAATTTCATATTAATAAACCAAATTCCATTTTATTATTTGAAGCAGAGGTTTTTAAAATCAATCTTATTATACTTAACAGTATTTATAATATTATGCTTAATTATATTTATAACTAGAGGCCTGGTGCACAAAATTCCTTCACTGTTAGGGTCCTTAGGCCTGGCCAGCGATCAGGGCTGATCTATGGGGTGGCGGGTGGGGTAATCAGGGGGCCCCTGCTGGCACTTGCCTTAGCCAGCCTGGCGTCGTTGACTCACAGGTTGCTTACCTCTGTGGGGAGACCAGCAGGGCAATCGGAGGCCCCCCACTGGCACCTGCCTTGGCTGACCTGGGGCCTGCAGGCTGGGAGCAGTTCCTGTGTTGAGCTTCTGCCCCCTGGTGGCCAGTGTGCATCATAGCAACTGGTCGTTCTGCCGGTTGTCCTGCCATTCAGTCTGTTTGCATATTAGGCTTTTATTATTTAGGATAATATTAATACAAATAACCTGAGCATCTATATTATAAAAGGCCCATAGCTGTAGCACCATAATGCCGTAACGACCAAACAACCAGTCACCAGGAGGTTCATGGAGCACCTCTCGGTCTCTCCCCCCAGCCCCCGAGCTGCTCTCCATGAAGGGGGGTGGCGGTGGGGGGGCAGGACTGAGCGGTGGCGGCCGGGAGGAGTTTCACGGAACAGTTGTGGGATGAGGGGAGTTTTGTGGAGCAGTCACGGGGCAGGGGGAGTTTTGTGGAGCAGTCATGGCATGGGGGGAAGCCTTGCGGAGAAGCTGAGGGGCAGCGGCCGTGAGGCTCACGGAATGTCCTAGGGTGGGGAGCTTCACGTAGTGTCACAGGGCAGCAGAGGCCATGCGATGAAGGCCAGGCTAGTCCTAGGGACCCTACTTGCACACAATTTTGTGCGCTGGGCCTTTAGTTCATATAAAAATAATTTATTTGTATAATATGAAGGTGTTATCTGGTAGATCAAGGTAATAAATATAAGATGAATAGTAATGACTGGAAGCTTACAAATTATGAAATTTTTATTTCTTAAAATGGCACTGATTCCATCTAATAAGTTGAAATATTAAGATTTTTCTCAACTTAAAATTATTTCTAAGAGTTAATTAATATAAAGTCAAAGGACATTGTTAAAAAGAAGGAACATACTTAAATGAAGACACACAAAAACTTTAAATACATGGAATACTGTGATTATAGTGAAAATACTTTATTACATGAGAATTTTTTAAAAAAAATCAAAATGATTAAAGTGGAATATTTGATTCTTTAAAACAACCAAAGTTTAAAAAATAATTTCAAGGAATTTGATTAGTACTAGTAAAAGAAATTCATTTAATTTGTGCTTGATTAATTTATACTAAACGTCACTAATTTTTAAATTTTCATTTAGTTCATGATAAAATTATTTTAAAGATTATTAAGCATTATTATGATGATTATCAGCTTTTAAAGTCTAACATCTCCCTTGGAGTAGATGCAAATGCATATGTGTTCTCCCACCCTTGACCTAGCCTTAGTATCTGCCCAATGGAAACATTTCTTTGATGTTCTTTTGTTTTTAACTATGTAACTTAGAGTCTTCTTAGGAATTTATAGCTCAAATATTACATTACATACTAAGAGTTTAATTCTGAAAAAAAAAAAAATATGACTACTAAGGCAGTTTCAAAAGGCAAAGGGGGGACCCAAATAAATCAAACTACTACTATATGGGTTATTCTCAGGAGCCTGGGCCCTGCCCCCTCCCCCAGATGTGCACAGGAAAGTGAAAGACCACAAGAAAGGCATCCAGAGCTCCCTGACCTTGCCT
This sequence comes from Myotis myotis, assembly GCF_014108235.1. Classification (NCBI taxonomy): domain Eukaryota; kingdom Metazoa; phylum Chordata; class Mammalia; order Chiroptera; family Vespertilionidae; genus Myotis; species Myotis myotis. The sequence goes on along the minus strand of NW_023416320.1, from coordinate 50,176,742 downwards.
CACTTTGGCTCACAGCGCACCAAAGCCGTGGCCCCTGAAGGGCAAGGATTTTGGTCTCAGGAATGCACAACAGGGCCTTGCGGCACTTTCACAGACTATTCCATGGAACCAAAGGCCGTGTGTAAGCCAGTCGGCAATCCATATACAACAGTTTCCTGAAGAAAACACTTTTGGAGCTGTCAGAAGAACAAAGGGGAGATTTTGGAAAAGTAAGAATCAGTTAAAACATAGTTTTCATCCTCTTCAAGCTCTGAACAGCGATCAGCCTGATTTCACTGGGAGTTCTACACACACCTCTTTCTTTTGGAGTTGAAGGCATGCCAGGAACCCGTGTCCACAGACAGTTGCTTCCCACCCGGGCTGCCTCTGCTCCCTTCTCACTGTGTCCGATCCCACTCCCTGGCCTTCCTCTATGTGCTTCACAAGCTCCCATCGAATGGACCAGGTCCCAGAACACTGGACTTTTCGTCACTTCTCAATTCTCAGAGTTCTCTTTGCCTGGAATTTTCTCCCAAACCTACCATGCCTTCAGCTCCATCACAGCCAGCCAGATCTCCCCAGGGAAACTGGTGGCTCGCTTTCCTGAACACCTTTGACTTTAAATAAGGCTTACATGTAAAATATGTCTTCATCTTCCTTCTGTCCTCAGACATTTTTTTTATTTTTATTTTTTTAGAGAGAGTGCAAGGGGAGGAGGAGGAGGAGGAGGAGGAGGAAGAGGAGGAGGAGGAGGAGGAGGAGGAGAGAGAAACATTGATGTGAGAGAGACATATCAGTTAGTTGCCTCCCACATGCACCCCAATCAGGGTTACAGATCAGACCTGCAACCCAGGTATATTCCAGGGCTTTTTTATTATAAAAATCTGTGCCTTTATCTCCTTCAAAAGCAGACATGAGAGAGAGCACGCCTTACAACATACAGACAGGTAGGACCATATTGGTTTTGAAGACTGAGTACATGATGAATGAATGAATGAATGATCAAATGAAAAAATGAATTGGAAAAAGCTATTTTCCAAGTTGTATGTGAATGCTTGGCTACTGGATAGAAAGAAGCAGGTGAAAAATTAGTCAAACTGGGGTAAACTATGATAATATTTGTATAAAAGATAAAGATTAAAGTACTAATCAAGAAAGACTGTTTCTACAGAGAAGTTTGCCATGGTGTCTAATGACAAATACAACCTCTACTTTCTATAGTTAAGTCATGTCCACCTTTTGTAATTCGATTTACTACCATGACTACCAGATTTATCTCCTTCATAAAACAAATACTCCAGAGTGATTTTTACGTGCCAAGTAAATACCCCAATAACTTTTACCATTTTATTCTCATGAATCCCTTGAGAAGGATGCGCATCTCTGTTGTATGGATGCAGCCTGATGCTCCGAAAGCCTAAGGACTTCTCCAAGGTCACAGTTAGGGCATACAGCGTCCAGGCGGCATCTTACAAATGAAGTTTACTAAAAAAAATGCATATTTGTTTAATTCCTTAGAATTTTGGCCGTGTTATAATCCTACATGTCCTAATTTATGTGACCTTGGAAAGGCTAGGGAAAATCTAATCCTTGTTACCATTTTCTATCTTTCCTTAAAAAACCTCAAATCAAAACCTTTACTTAAAAAATCCATATTTCCATATTTACGTTTATAGCAATAACTTTGTAATATACTAATTCCATATATTTTGCATGGGTGTAGTGTAACTTGATTTTCTATGTAATAAACCATTGGAAAATTAACACTTAATTTTGAAAAGACATTATCCTTCTGCTACGAAGCCCCTGAGTTTATCAATTTTATTTGCCTGATATTACAAGGAAGTGTCAGCATTGGGCGCAGGCACCCAAAAGCTCTTTCTGCCTTTTTGCAGGGTCTGGTTGGAGGGAGAGGAAGGGGCAGGAAGGAGGCATCTGCATTTCAGGGAGGGAGCATCTGTAACTGATGGCGATTAGCACCAAAGCTTTACACACTGACAAGCCCAGTTCCATTGTAATTCACTGCTGTGTACTCATCCTTCTAGAATATAATTATACACAACGACTAGTGAATTAGGAACAAACAAGGAAAGGTGGAATAACTTCCTGACTTAGAGAGGCGGCTCTGGAGCAGGCTGGCGTTCCTGTCGTTCCGAGGGCTCCTTGGGGACCACTCAGAGTCCCTGGGAAAACACAGAGGCATTCACACCCAGCTGCCTCCTGCCGGGCCACAGGCCCCAGTGTCAGAAAACTTCAGCTGCCAGCAGATTTCATGTTGCTACCAAAATCTGAAGTGTGCAATTACTTTAATTTTATACCTTTCTTGTTCAGCTCAGAAAGGCTTTTTTTTTTTTTTTTTTTTTTTTTTTTTTTTTTTTTGCAACAGGAAAATAAAAAACCTACACAATCAATCACACAGTGGCCTTTCAATCCCACACATTTCAAGAAAACTACCTCCTATAGGGCTGCAAACATTACCAAGTTAGATTTCTTGAAAACTATGCTGCTGGAAATTCACTTTTTATTGGAAAGAGATAAATCATGGTGCAAGGCTTAAGAGAAATATTAAAAATGTTCTTGTCTATATTCTATGCTAATAGATGTATATCTTCATTTAGTGAAGTAATTTAACAATACTTTACTTTATAAAAGCAATAATTTTAATTTTGTTTCAAAGTAGATTAATTGGACTTAATACAATTTTAAAAATCTCTTCTTCATAGATGAATCCAAAGGAACAAACCACTGATGGGTAGGGTGGCATGGATGAGTCTCAGAGAATACTGGTGACAGTGAAGGGAGGATGGCCAGTGGGACTCCATTTACACAGCATCCTGCAAAAAGCAGATCACAGAGACGGTCCAGTATGTGCTGATGGAAGGAGACTGAACTTTGGGACATTAGCACAGAATACAATATACAGATGATGTATTATAATATCGTGCACTTGAAGCTTACATATTCTTATTAACCAATGTCACTGTGGTAAATTTAATAAAAAATACAGGAACACAAAGGAGTTTAGTGGTTGCTAGGGGTGCACTGGGAAGAGGCAGGTGTGGGCATGTGGGTGATGGGGTTGGTCTACCATGGAGATCCTGCAAGGTAGATCACGCAGACCTAACTACATGGCCTGTTAAAACTACTACTAAGAGACCAACACACTGCAAAGGGTGGTTTTTACTTCTGTAAGTTACTCCTCAAGGAGCCTACTTGAAATTTATTTTCATAGATGTTCTCACAGTAATTCCTCAAAACTCACCAGAAAATAGATTGAGAAAGAACTGTTATCGTCATTGCTTTACACAGAAGTAAACTGTGCAAAGTGAAATTACTTGCTTGAGGACAATCAACCAACATGCATCTACCCCACATGCCGGCCTCCCAGTGCCAAGTCCAGCATTTTTCCTCAGATAAGCACACCGCCTCTTTATGCATTTTATTCCCCCTCCTACATCCCCTCAAGGCAGCTCAGAGTGAGATTTCCCATGCTCACCAAGCAGTATTGAATATGACCACCAGGCACATGCTAATTTAATAATAAGTTTAATATAATGGTGCATTATACCATTTTGGCAGCAAAGGTACCAATGATTTAAGGCTCAAATAATGGAGGATACTGCCTAGGCCACAGAAAGCAAGTAGACTACTGTGCACTCTACAAAGCAGATGACTTCTGGAGCAATAGTTTACTTCTGAGTGAAGAATTCTTTGAGAGGAGCACAGACAAATGAAACAGCACCTGATCATTTCTGTGAATATCACATTTGGGATGTTTGAAAGAACAGGAAAGCATTACAGGGAGAGATGTCAGGTCCTCTGACAGATACCAAAGTAAATGCTATAGAAGAGGAAATAGATGTTTGTATATTGCCAAGAGAATGGAACCATAATCGTGTCATTTTAGGTCAGATGTAAGGCTAAGTTGTATTAGCCCCGTATCTGACACATAGAGGGTGTGCACTACGTGTTGAATGGATGAATGAATTACAACTTGGGTTAACCACAGAGACACATTGCTTCATAGCATGGTGCTCTACTCCTTCAAGAGTGTTTGATGGGGAGCCTCGGGAATGCCACAGAAGAGACTCCTCCGTTAGATGGGTGGTTAGAAAAATACGGAAGATTTCTTCCCAAAGGCTGGTGTTGTAAAGAGGAAAATTAGAGTAGAGAGTAGAAATGAGGTTGGAGCTGTGCAATTTGTGAATGGGATTAGAAAGTCAGCAAATAAAATTGGAAAAAAAATATTTTTCATGAAGGCTTTTTCTTTTTTTTTTTCTTCTTTTTTTTTATTGCTTAAAGTATTACAAAGGGTATTACATATGTGTCCATTTTATCCCCCCGCCCTAGACAGTCCCCTAGCCTCCCCTATCCCCCAATGTCTTATGTCCACTGGTTATGCTTATATGCATGCATACAAGTCCTTTAGTTGATCTCTTACCCCCCTACCTCCTGCCCCCCAACCCTCCCCGGCCTTCCCGCTGCAGTTTGACAATCTGTTTGAGGCAGCTCTGCCTCTGTATCTATTATTGTTCAAAAGTTTATAATGGTCTCTATTATCCATGAATGAGTGAGATCATGTGGTATTTTTCCTTCATTGACTGGCTTATTTCACTTAGCATAATGTTCTTCAGTTCCATCCATGACGTTGCAAATGGTAAGAGTTCCTTCCTTTTTAGAGCAGCATAGGATTCCATCGTGTAGATGTACCACAGTTTTCTAATCCATTCATCTACTGATGGGCACTTAGGCTGTTTCCAGATCTTAGCTATGGTGAATTGTGCTGCTATGAACATGGGGGTGCATATATCCCTTCTGATTGGTGTTTCTGGTTTCTTGGGATATATTCCTAGAAGTGGGATCACAGGGTCAAATGGGAGTTCATGAAGGCTTTTTCAACAAATAATGCTGGAATAACTGAACAACCATTTGCAAAAAATAAACCTAGACACAGACCTTACATAGCTCATAAAAAATTAACTCAAATCACAGAGCTGAATGAAAAATGCAAAACTATAACACTCCTAGAAAATCACGTGGTTGAAAATCTGGTGACTTTAGGTTTGGTGTTGACTTCCTAGATACCAACCTCATAACATAATCCATGAAAGAAAACAAAAAGTTCGGAAGTCATTAAAATAAAACTTCTGCTCAGAGACAGACTCTCAGAGAATGGAATGAGTCACAAACAGAGAAAAATATTTGCTATATGTATCTATACTAGAGGCCTGGTGCATGAAATTTGTGCAAGAGTAGGCCTTCGCAGCCCCACTGCCTTGGCCCCTGCAGCCCTGGCTTTGTTCAGAATGTCGTCCGGACAGTCGTTCTGCTGTTTGGCTGCTGTCCGTACAGTCATTCTGCTGTTTGGTCCATTTGCATATTACGCTTTTATTATTATACTAGAGGCCCTTAGCACAAATTCATGCATGGGTAGGGTCCCTCTGGGTGGCCTGCAGGGATCAAGCCAAAACCTGCAGTCCAATGCTGCCTGCAGCTCCTACCTTCCTCTCCTGCTCATCCGAGCACTACTGTGCCTGCCGTGAGCTCATGCCCAATCAGTCCCGATCAGGAGAGTCTGGCGTTGCCACAGTAGCACTCACCAGCCATGAGCCCTGCATCTGGTGCCCTCCCAAGGGGAGTGGCCTGTGGGATCAGGCTGAAAACATCTCTCTGACATCCGCCAAGGGGTCCCAGATTGTGAGGGGATGCAGGCCATGCTGAGGGACCCCACCAGTGCACGATCGGGCCAGGGAGGAACTGTGGGAGGGCTCCAGGGTGTGTCTGGTCCATCTCGAGCTCAGTCCAGATGGGCCAATCCCCAGCAGCAAGCTAACCTACCAGTCAAGCATCTGCCCCCTGGTGTTCAGTGCATATCATAGCGACTGGTCGACCAGTTGACTGTCTGCTCCCTAGTGGTCAGTGCACATCATAGTGAGCAATTTAGCAGCCTTAGCATATTACACTTTGATTGGTTGTTCAGTTGTTCCACCATCTGGTCTATTTGCATATTACTCTTTTATTATATAGGAGATTTTATACACACACACACACACACACACACACACACACACACACACACACTGAGTGGCCAGATCATTATGACCACCTGACATTTGTAGGCAAATTAGCTATAATTTTGCGCTGAAGTTGCTAGAGGGCCAGACCATTATAAATAGGGAAGCAGGTTGTTTACCATGACAGTAGAAGTGATTTTTTTCTGAAGATATGGATAAACAATGTGATCTAACAGCCTTTGAACATAGGATATATCTATATCTATACCTATATCTATATCTATATCTATATCTATATCTATATCTATATCTATATCTATATCTATATCTATATCTATATCTATCTATATCATCTACATACACACTGAGTGGCCAGATTATTATGACCACCCCATCAGTACTTCGTTGGGCCACCTTTTGCCTTCAATACTGTGGCGATTCTTCTTGGATTCACGAGATGTTGAAAGGTGATGTGAGGAATCTGACACCATGCCTGATGAATAGCACTGTCCAGTTCTGTGAGTTTGATGGTTGTGGAACCAGTTGCCTGATGGCTCTTTTAACTTCATCCCACAAATGCTCAATTAGATTGAGATCTGGTGATTGTGGGGGCCACCTAAGCAAGGTAAAGTCTCCTTCATGTTCTTGAAACCACTCCTGCACAATACGAGCACCGTGGCATGGTGCATTGTCTTGTTGGAAGAAGCCGTCTCCATTGGGATATGCCATCAACATGATAGGATGAACTTGATCAGCAATGATACTTAGGCATGTTGTGCTATTCAGACGTTGTTCCAGACGAATTAAAGGGCCCAAATCATGCCAGGAAAACATGCCCCAAACCATAACACTGCCCCCACCAGCTTGAAGGATTGTACTCATGCATGTGGGGTGCATGCTTTCATGGTGTTTCTGCCAAATCCTCACTCTGCCATCTGCATGATGCAACTGAAAACGTACTTCATCAGACCACATGACTTTTTACCAATGTTCGACTGTCCAATCCTCGTGTTCCTGTGCGAATTGGAGACGTTTTATCATGGTAACTGCAGACAGCAAAGGTGTTCGAACAGGCCTTCAGCTTCCATATCCCATACAATGCAGTGTATGGCTAATTTGCCTACAAACGTCAGGTGGTCAGGTGGTCATAATAATATGGCCACTCAGTGTATATCTGAGCAAGAAGTGGTATCCAAAATACAAAAAAGCACATGTAACTCAACAATAAGAAAACAGTTTAAAAAATAGGCAAAATGTCTGAATTGTCACCTCGCCAAGAAGAAATACAGATCACAAGTAGGACTATGCGAAGCTGCTCAGAACCCTGTTGGATAGGGGATTGCAAACTGAGCACCGGTGAGACACTGTTATGCAGTCATTTGAGTGGCCGGCATCCAAGGCACCAACAGCATCACATATGTGTGTGGAAGTGGAGCCACAGGAACTTCTATTCACTGCGAGTGGGAACAGAAACAGTGCTGCATTCGTGCGAATGCATTGTCAGGGCCGTGGGAACAGTCCATGTGATGCCGTAACAGTGCCCTCCTGTCATCATGCATTTGTCAGAACTCACAGATGCACAACCTAAACAGTGCACCCTAGTAAACTGTGGACTTTAAGGGATAATAATATGTCAATATTGGTTCATCAATTGTAACAAATGTACCCACTCTAATGCAAGATGTGACTAGTGGACATGGGGGTGTGGTAGATTTATAACCTTAGCGCTTAGGAGCTTAACAAAGTTTCTGTAACATTCAAATAAAGTGTATCTCAAAAAATAAAAACTGAATCACAATAGATGTATGAAATATAAACCCTAACTATAATTATTTTGTGCCATGAATTAGTCTAACATCCCTTTTTGATCTCTTTCACTACTATACATTTAATAGATTTGTGAATTAGCAAGTTAAAAAATACAGTGGTATTGTAGATTTTACTTTACAATTTTACTAAAATTCCTAGCTTCTGCCTGAATTCAATATTTTGCAAGACACTACTTATAGAATATGCTCATTTATCTGAAATGATTTTTTAATGTAAAATATTTATTTATGGTCAATTATGCTGAAGATGTAAAATAGAACCACCATTTACTTTGTGAACTAGAGGCCTGGTGCACGCATTCATGCACCCGTGGGGTCCCTCAGCCTGGCCTGCATGATTGGGCCGAAACTGGCCCTCTGACATCCCCTGAGGGGTCCCAGATTGTGAGAGGGTACAGGCCAGGCCAAGGGTCCCACAGGTGCACGATTGGGATGGGGAGGGACTGTAGGAGGGCTCCAGGGTGTGTCCAGCCTGTCTTGCCCAGTCCCGATTGGCCAGACTACAGCAGCAAGCTAACCCACTGGTTGGAGCTTCTGTTCCCTGGTGGTCAGTGCGCAGCATGGTGACTGGTCAAACGGTTGAATGGTCAGGACACTTAGCATTTTAGGCTTTTATTATATAGGATTATGTGGGCCTCCTCAAAATCTGTACTATTCTTTATTAGATTTCTCTTGGAGACTCATTCTTGCAATATTCTCTTAATTTATATCAGTGAGTATATTTTGTTTATGATACCAAATGAAAGTTCTTAGCAGGTACATCTGCCCAAAGCTGGTCTTTTATTAAAATGGAAGATGTTATAGAAGTGCCCACATTCGTCTTTATTAAATTTTATTGCAAACTATCTAAAACATGCTTCCATGTTTGGAAGAATAGATCAGGGATTATCTAAAAGTGTTGTTTTTTTTAAAAAAAATACTTTCCCTTTAATAATAAAATTCATGATGCATTGGTCCAATTTACCAAAACGTAAATAATTCCTGTACACTGAGATGTATTCAAAATATACTTTAAGAACAAGGAGAGAGAATAAAATTGCTTGCAATCCAACCCCACCACCAGTTATATCCACTATTTGATATTTTAAGGGATGCTGTCTTATAATTTTCCTATGTCTGCATCATATCGGCATTACATAATACTCTTTCCTAAGATTCTCTCCCCTGTCCCAGGCTCATTATTTAAATAGCAAATGATTTCCAAATGAAGGCCTAGGGCAGAAGGCAGCGGTGACTAGAAGGGGCCAATGGGGGGGCATATATAATACTTTCAGCAATAAAGATTTGAAAAATTTAAAAAATGAAATTTTACAATAACTTTTACTCTTGTTATATCAATAAATTGAGTATTTTAAATTGTCAAATGGTAATAATACATTCTTATAATTCAAAAATCCTAAAGAAAAGATATGCAATGAAATGGCGATGAAAGTTCCTTCCCCATTTCTGTCTCCTGCAAATTCTCTTCTCAGCAGTAACTAATGCTATTATTTTCTGATAAATTATTTGAAAAGAATTTAAACATACACATGTGAAGTCACTTAAGAACTGTCCTCCTTTTTATATGGATGGCCTCCTGCCTCACACTCTGCTGTGAACCTTGTATTTCTTTTTGAGTTAACAATATATCCTGGGGACACTTTCACGTCTCTAGAGTTTTCACATTAGTTTCCACGACTATAATACCCCACTCCATGGATGCCCTGCACTGTGCCCGGGCAGTTCCCCACGGATGGGCATTTCACTCTAACAAGCAACAAAGTAACTGTGAATTCTTTATGCTGCATGTGAATGAATACATCTGGAGGCTAAGTTTGTGGAAATGAAATTCCCAATTGAATGGCATTTGCATTTAAAATTGATGGACAGGGAGAAGATGCTTCCATAAAGGCTCTACCAATTTACACTTCCACAGATATCTTTGATTTATCATAATTCACTTACTGGTAAGCCCTCATCTGTTAGTGCACTTCTGAGCTGTCTGAAATCATTTGCTATTACTTATGAGGCTCTGAGGAACATCCTAGTGATAATATGTGTGCCATCCTAAATTAATTGGTGGTGAATAAACCCTAGACTTGAAAATAATGAGCTTCTCTAAGACTTGATAGTTTATTTTCATTGTGCTCTTTTATAAAATTACTAGAGGCCCGGTGCACAAAAATTTGTGCACTCGGGGGGGAGGGGGGTCCCTCAGCCTGGCCTGTGCCCTCTCGCAGTCTGGGACCCCTCAGGAGATAACGACCTGCTGGCTTAGGCCTGTTCCCGGGTGGCAGAGGGCAGGCCCAATCCCTAGGTGCAGCCCCTGGTCGGGCTCAGAGCAGGGCCGATTGGGGAGTTGGGGTGCCGCCCCCTGTCATGCACAGAGCAGGGCGATCAGGAGGTTGTGATGCCACCCTCAGTCACGCTCAGGGTAGGGCCGATTGGGGGGTTGGGGCACCGTCCCCTGTCACACTCAAGGCAGGGTCAATGGGGAGGTTGTGGAGCCACCCTCTGTCACGCACAGAGCAGGGCCAATCAGGGGGTTGGGGTTCTGTACCCAGTCACGCACAGAGCAGGGCCCATCAGGGGGTTGGGGTTCTGTACCCAGTCACGCACAGAGTAGGGCCCATCAGGGGGTTGGGGCGCTACCACTCTCACACTCAGGGCAGGGCCAATGGGGAGGTTATGGCTCCACCCCATCACACACAGAGCAGAGCCCGTGGGGGCGGGGGTGGGGTGGGGTGCTGCACCTGTCACACACAGAGCTGGGCCGATCAGGGGGTTGGGGCACCACACCCTGTCACACACAGAGCTGCAGGGCGATCAGGGGGTTGGGGCACCTTCCCCAGTCACGAACAGAGCAGGGTGGAAAGGGAGGTTGTGGCCCCGCCCCCTGTCACACACAGAGCCGCAGGGCGATCAGGGGGTTTGGGCGCTGCCCCCTGTCATGCTGATCCCGGTGCTGGGAGGCATATTACCCTTTTACTATATAGGGTAGAGGCCTGGTGCACGGGTGGGTGCTGGCTGGTTTGCCCTGAAGGGTGTCCTGGATCAGGGTGGGGGTCCCCACTGGGGTGCCTGGCCAGCCTGGGTGAGGGGATGAGGGCTGTTTTCAGGCTAGGGGTGACTGAAGCTCCCAACCGCTTCTTTTTTTCTTTCTTTTTTTTTTATTCCGGGCCAGCTTTAGCTTTGAGGCTTGGCTCCAGCTCTTAGGCCTCCGCTGCTGAAAGTAGGTTTCTGGCCTTTGCTTACAATGTTGCGATCCTGCTGGCTGAAGCCTGGTGGACTAAAGCAGGTTTCTGGGGTTTTGTTTAGCTTCTATATTTGTTATATAGTTGCTTAGAGTTGCAGCTCAGAGGCCTGCAGCGGCAGGGGGGGAATGTTGGAGTCCTCCGTCACTGAAGCAAGCAAACCTCATGTTAGTTTCAAGCTGCCTGGCTGCCGGCCGCCATCTTGGCTGGCAGTTAATTTGCATATCTCGCTGATTAGCCAATGGGAAGAGTAGCGGTCGTACACCAATTACCATGTTTCTCTTTTATTAGATAGGATAGCATTGTTTCTAGTAGTTTTTCAGGTGAATCTCTTGTTCTTTTCAAGAATTTCTCCACCTTTAGAATTTTAAGCTCCAATATTCTACATTTTCAACACTCTCCCTATCTTTCCAAGGTTCTCATAGCCTTGTTTCTTCTGAACTCCTCAGCTTTAAATATCTAATGTTGACTCTGCTCCATCCTATCTCCATTCCTGTATCCAGTCAGGACCCCAGGGCTCACCACTGGGACTGCTCTCCAACCTCCTTCACCCCGTTCCTTTTTCTGTATTTCAGGTCCATCAAACCACCTAGATTTCTGTACAGGGGACACGTCTAGTCGCTTCCCCATGTGTTTTCTGTCCCATTTTCCCACAGATGATATTTAAGTCTTTGACCACCACTACCCCTCTCCTTCCTCACTCACAGTGACGATCTCAGCAATTTATTTACAGAGAAAACAGATGCCATCAGGGGGTCCTCTCCAGGCTCCCCTTCCCTGAGTCAACAGCACCTTCGTCTGGGTCCCTCCAGTGACAAGGATGAGAGGGGGGCACTGCCCTTCTGCTTGCCCTCACTCAGTGATTCCCCACTGCTTTTAGGGTGAACTCCTTGACATAAGCTATGCGCCTGTGGGGTTTGAGCCCTCATTCTCACGTGTCTTCACTTCCACTCACAGCCTATTCTCCCAGCCGGTCACTGATTGCCACGCTGGCCTCATCGCCTCACCACCTGTTCAGAACGCATGACCCTTTCCCCCTCTTCACCTAGTTATACCTCTTACTTTTTCAGGACTCCACTCACTACTCAGGACTCCACTAGAACATTTTCCTAGACCCTTGGTCTTGGTTAGGGGTCCCTTGGTTAGGGGTCCCTTGATTAGGGGTCTCAGGACCCTTTCATAGACTTCCCTCTGCATTTATCACACCACATAGAATCACCTTTATGGAGGCTATCCCATTAAAGTTTACATGCAAAGTGGAAACACATCAATAAGTTATAAGCCATTTATAACATACTGACTTGAATTGTTTTGGCTTATTATCTTTTTTTTTAACCTCTTACTCTTACCACATCTCCACAATTTCTAATACCAGATCTTTGAATTTGAGAACCATCCAATTAACTGTTCATCATGATTTTTGTTCCCTGAGAATGCATTTTCATTTTAAGAAAATAAAATAAATATATACTTCATTTTGGGTGGAGAATGAACTGCTAAAAACATCTACTTATAATATAAGATAGCTTTATAAATAGCCATTTATCAACATTAAAGTTTTATGATGTTATATGTTAATGCCATAATAAAGAAAATCCTGTTTCTCAAGTTAACTTAAACTCTTTATGTTATACATCATACTTCTGATCACTTATAAACTTAAGGTTGCGTTATAAAGACTAGTAGGTTACAACTTTGACCCACTTTCCCTTTTTTATATCATTATGAAACATATTTTATGTTTTAAAGCGTTTTTCCTCAAAAGAAAGTATAGTGGAGCACCTTTATGTTAGGAGGAAGCATATAACAGTGTCATGCGAACACATATTTGAAAAGAGAAATGAATTACTGTTTCAAGGTTGAAAATTCAGTACAATAAAAAATAAACATAATAATAAATTTAGATATAGTATAGAAATTTAGCAGCATCCTTTGGGATGAGTGGTGAAAGCCACTTTGAGTCACCATCAGAAACCTAGAATTGTACTTTTGTGACCTCACAGTCTTGCCTGTAGGGAAATCTCTGCAATTCTCTGTACTTGAGCAGGACATGAAAAGGCAGGGCTCTACACTTATATCACCCTTGTCATCTGAACAGCAAAAATGGCAATTGCCACATGCAAGAAACTATTGGAGAAAAGAACAGTTGAAATCGATTATTTCAAACTATCCAAATGTTATTTCCCCACAAATGAATGGAATAAGTTGAGGTTAACCAAATATTAATTTATTTGGATGTAAAAATATATTTTTGAGCCAATACCTAAGGTGTTTTATACTATTTACAATTCAACAGTTTTAAAAAAAATAATTATAGAGGATCTATTATGTGCCAGACACTAAGCTTGGCACTGAGTTAAAAGCATAAATAAGGGAGAGTTTGATATTTTGTCAGCATGTAATTCAGAAGATAGTGACCTAGATGAGCTCAATACAACATGGTAAGTGGCCATAATATAAGAAAGCAAAAGAGTTCTAGAAATACCAGGAAAGATCATCTACCCTTGTCTGACTTAAGAGTCAGTTCAGAAGGAAGAGTAATTCATTAGTTCAAGGTGAGCAGAACGGAGAGAGGCATGTGCAGATAATGGAGAGGATTAAAAGAAAACATCTGGTGACCGCAGCATTAAAACCTAGCCACGATCATGGCTTTCTGTGTGCATTTAACAAGGATACTAAACCAGGATTACCGTTAGCCATCACTCATTGTTTCCTGAGTGCCAAGAACCATGATACATACCTTCCCCAACTAACTATGTTACTCACAGGTAGGTGAGATGATAGACGATGGACAGACAGACAGATCTGAGAAGTGAGTTGAGCAGCTTCTCAGCAACAGCACAAATGCACGCATCGATTACATTTTAACAATACAAATCTGAGCACAGCATTAAGCCTTTTGCCTTGTTAGCTGCCACTCAAAAATCTCAAAATATAAGCCCTTAATTATTAATAAGTTTCAATCAATGATTTAAAAGAGAATGCTGACATAGCCAAGGCTCTTTTTTAGAAGATTTACTTAAAAAAAAAACAACGACATTTTTTTTTCTTAAAACATTGAGTAACGAGTAAATTATGAACAAAGTATACTTGCACTTTGGCATAAAATTGTTATTCTTAAACAATAAAGGAATGCTGGCCCTGGCTCGGTAGCTCAGTGTGCAGAGTGTTGTCCCAACACTCCAACGTCGCAGGTTGGGTCCCTGGTCAGGGCCCGTGAGGGATCAGCTGAGGAATGCACGAATAAGTGGGATGACAAGTCTGTCCCTCCTTTCCCTCTCTCTCCCCCTCCTTTTCTCTCTCTAAAAACCAATAAAAAGAAAAATTAAAAAAATAAAGGAATGGGATTAATGTATACAGAAAAAGACGTTAGGAATAAGAAGTAGCTGAGTGAGTCACAGCTGGGTAATGAAACAAAACCAGGCACAGAATATAAGGAAATGCACTGAATGCACGCAAGCTGCAAAGTCCTGTACACCGACAATGATGCCACGCCACAGCACCCTTCCCACGTGATCCTGTTCTTGTGAAGAATGTTTCTAAACATGGAAATGTTAATGCATCTGTTGTCTGGCACAATGTAAAATAACACATTATATATAGTTAGGCTTCAGGACGCTTGGTAAAGAGTGAAATGGCTACAAGATTAAAGTTAACTCGAGAAAGGAAAATGCTATCAATGAAAACAAACATGAAAGCCACTCCTGGCCACCAAGGAGCGTGAAAAATTTAAAGGTATATTCCAATGTGTATATTATCCGAAGGTGGGTTTGGAAAAGCAGTGTGAGATGACATCGTGTACCATCCCTTTTCTGTGCTATGAGCCATTGCTACATCATCTAGGAATGGGGAAACAGCTTTGGTCAACACAGAGCGAATACAACTTCCACACCTCAGACTCTATTCACCTTTAGGATGATTACTGCAAAGAAAACTAAGATTCTAGAAATGCCACATTGTACTTGGCTCTGAAAAGAGAATAAGAACTTTTCAGATAAACATTTGCATTGTCAGTAAAAATAAAAGAGATTCTTAACTTCAGATTAGTCCTTTTATTTTCTGATAGTTTTATAAACTCTAAATATAATAGAGAGATGTATGAACGCTCAAAGCAACCCCTAAAACTGAGTATCTATGGAGAGCGACTATGCTAATTCACCACAATATGTAACTTAATAGTTTTGTCAGAATCAAATGCCTAAACAATAGAGAATCACTCTCTAAAAACTTTTTCTGAGTACTGTAACTATAGTTTTTCTAAAAAGAACTAATGCAGATAAAATATTTCTATGATTCCAAGTTAACACAATGCAGGATGTTAATAATATGATTTGCTCTACGAATCTCAGTCACCTGTAGTTGGTGTTATTTTATTCATTTGAGTATTCCCTGTGCCTGGCTCATAGTAGGGGTGCAATAAATATTTATTGAATTAATGACTATAAATTGGTTGATATTCAGAGCATGCACAATAAGCAATAAACCATTCATTCAGTGTTCTCTTTGGAACGAGGTCACTAATTCAGAACAAGGTTACACCTTCAAAGCTGTAATCAGGTCACAGAATAGAACATAGCAAATGCCCAGGGTCAGTATTGTGACTGTGCCCCTGAGGAGCTGTCTGAGCTTAGGAAAGCAGCATAACTCACTAACCTACATGAAGTCCATATGGATACTGTCTTACCTGAGGCAATAAACATAAAGGGTTCAGAACAGGCATTAGATTGGAACTTGTACTGAAAAAACGTCTGAGAATTTGCAATGGCCCAACCTCTGAGCCAGACACAGGGAGTAAGCCGTCACACAGTCTCTGTCTCATGGGGACAAAATGGTCAGAGAGACACCTGTAATTTAGAGCTGTCTACATTTCACTCAAGAACAGAGAGCAGAGACATCCAACCTCGACTGAGAGAAGAGAGAAGGTCTACTGAGCTGAGCTGGAAGGGATGAGTAAGGGGGGATAGTTATCAAAGTTGAGGTTGAGGGTTGAGGCTGGGGTTTGGGCACCAAGAAGTAGCACGGAGGGACGCTGGCTGGGGCTGAGATGCCACCGACAGATGTTAAGCCATGAGATCAGGTTAATCGAGTGTGTGTAAACTGTCACATGAATTGTTTGGGGGGCAAATAAATGTCTGTGCTCACAAGTATGACAATGAAACATGTGGAGATTTATGTGGAAACTTAACTTTATAGCTCTTAAAAGCAAGAGAGTGAGTAACTGAACTAACTTATTAAAATTTAAGAAAATACTAGTAAGCAAATATAATGAAGCCTCTGACATTTGACTATCATGTTGTTGTTTTTTTGTGAACAATTTCATTTTCTTTCAGGTTTAGGTTAAATCTATTTCTCTTATATTTAAATTCTAAATGGAATTATTTTTGATATAGAGGAAAATGGTTCAGAATCCTATAAAACACTGGGTTTTTTCCACAAATACCAAGGCCTGAGCAACTTGGGGAACTACTGTGAGCACCAGCAGTACTTGTAGAAGATGGCTAAATCACACTTTTATTCTATTTGGACTTGTTTGTCCCTACTCTGATGAAGACATTTTCTCTCCTAGGACACTCATTTTCCCTGTTGGAAGAAAACAATCCCATTCTTCTGGTTTCACATCCCACAGTGAAGGCCTTATCTTACCCCAGACTCCAGGTGTGCCTCGGCCAGTTCTCACAATTTCACGAGGGATGGAAGGGTCAACGGGAACACAGCACCGTCTGGTTGAAGGGACAGTAGCAGGAACAAGCGGGTGCACTGACGAACTCAGCCAGATTGTCTCACAGAACAGACCTCAACTTGAGCATGTTCCCAAACTCTGCCCAGCCTGCCTTGTCTTCGTTTCCCTTTGCAGGGGGGCCTTTTCTACCGCACTCCCTATCGTCATCCTCCTGAGATCTCTAGGAGACAGGCTGTTTCAGTCATAGGAATCCCTATGTATTGCTTTCATCTTTCTGAAGCTGTGGAATCGACTAGTTTCTAGCCCAGAGTGAACCCTGTTGGACACAATAGCTGGCTTTGATTCATTCATAAAAACACAGATTTTCCAAGTACCTCCCAGGTGCCTGGCACTGTGTGGGAACAGGGATTCAGAAATGAGTAAGTCCTTTCTCCAAAGAAGCTGTGACTCCATTAGGGGAGGGGAGTATGGGGTGAAAAGACGCCTGGCACTGGATGCTAAGGAAGAGCTGCCAGGGCGCTTGGAGGACATTTCTCCCATCTCTGCAGCTTGTTTGTTTTTAATTTGTTTTAATTGATTTTTAGAGAGAGAGAGAGAGAGAGAGAGAGCAGAGACATCTATTTGCTGTTCCACTCATCTGTGGATTGATTCCTTGGTTGATTCTTGTATGTGTCCTGCCTGACCCAGCATAGAACCTGCAACCTTGGCTGCTGGAGACGACGCTCTAAGGAACTGAGCTGCTGGCCAGGGCTCAGCCTCCTGTTTGGACAGTGTGTAATGAGATATGCTCATCGCCTCTCATTAGAGTCTATCTCTGGGGGAACAGACTCTGGCTCGCTCTCCTTTATATGCCTCACCCCTAAAGTGCACACTTGGTCTCTAGCTTGAAAAACTCAGCAGGATAGTAAATACATTCTAGGATAAGATGGTGCTTCCTCACCACTCACTCACACTCCCCCTCCCTCTCGGCACTTATCACATAGCGTGTTAGCAGTGGCTCAATGGCCAGTCCGGGTTTAGGAAACTGTTCATAAACATCTCTTGATGTTGAACATTTAAACAGCCAAGAACTCCAATTGTATATGTATTTGTACACACAAACAACACAAACACATTGACATGTGTGTACCTATATGCGTGTATGTATAAAACAATACCTACTCATGTAATGTAATATAATATCACATTTCAAAAAACTGAGTAGAATTCTTCACAGTCAGAGCATCACAGTCCATGATGGTCTAAGTCATTCTTCGCAAGCTCTGAGTAGACAGTGTGAGACCCTCACTGCACCTGTTGTAGGCAGCGCACCAAACAAGATAAGGGGGTCCCACAGAGCAAGTGCATAAGACCAGGAAATGGACTAAATTTTTTTGCACCACGGAAAAATGTCCAATAATCTATATCTTAATTACAGACATATACACATACAAAAATGCAAAGAAGAAATGTTTTCTTTCTCTTAGGTATTTTAATACAATTTTGTATAGAAAAATAAAGATCAAAATAAAGTGGAGAAAAATACATAAAAAGTTCAACACCCAATCCAATAATGTCTGAAAACAATGCAATTGTCAGAGCTGTGACAAGATTCCTCCGACTCTTGAAAACAATTTCTGCTGGATAAGATTAAAATGGAAATCCAAGTTCTATAGTACCTTCTAAGAAGTTCTATTAACAGTTAATTCACTTATCAGCACACCATGTCTAGATTGATAACACACGTTTTCTTTATTTTCTACTGTGAGAGGAGAACCAAAATAATTTAATAATATAGACAAAAAGATATCAGGCTTTATAATACTGGCCAAACTCTAGCCACATGTGACTTTTATCTCTGACTTGTTGCTGATGCATTTATTCACTTCAACACGGATGTGTTTACTCTGGGACAATCAATATTGAAGTGAGTAGTGAGGAATGAACCACAATCCTGTAGTCAGGGGCCCAGAGAGGCAGCACAACTTCTGTCCGCACCCTAGTTAGCAACTGGGAAAAAGCAGCATCAACAACCAGCCACTGTCACCCGGAACAAAGTTGGAAAGATCACTGTGATGCTTTGACGGTTGGACAGAATGCCTTATGGGTAAGGCACTTTTTAAAGAGCATCTCCCTGTCCGTGGGAACCATTTCTTCAATGGTCAGGGAACACATATTTCAGGTGCGACTGTTGGCAAACAAGGGCACAGACTCCGTCTGTAATAAACACAGCCTGGCATTCGCTGAAACAACGTTGTCGGGATGCCCTTTGGAATATTGATCCGGCTAAAGGACAGTACAGCAAGAACACACCAGAGCACTCTGGAACTCTATTGCAGTAATCAACAAAGTACCAGGTAGAAAGCCGGAAGTGACAAGTTATGCCAAATATTCTGTTTTGAGGCACTAGCTAAAATCTCTTAGCTGTAGGCAAATGGGTCTGGTAATGGCCACTAATATTATAAAGACTCATTTTCTTATATTGGTGGTGGTGGTGGTAGGGGAAACCAAATACTTAATGAGACTTTTACAATTTGTTATCCTGAGCATTTTGTTGCTTCCTCTCATTGTGAAAACCACCCGGTTTTCTTTGCATCCATCACAATGCCACCATTTTTCTATTGGCTACTCAGAATCCATGATCCCAAATCTAAACAAGGCATATCTTTAAATCAAATCTTCACTCATAATGTCACTCCACCTTTTGGCAAATCTGTCCATAGAATTAACCCCAATTTTTTTTTTTAGCATATCATAATATCAACTTCCTCTCCCTGATTTACTTTCTTACCACTATCTTAAACTAAAATATAAGTGTTTATGAAAAATGACAAATACCTTAAGGCAATAGCCATTATCTCATGACAAACCCAGCAAGGTAGCTGGGACACTGGGGGGCTTCAGTGGATTCAAGAGGACTGTTCCAGGGACAAAATGTACCCATAGCAACACAACTCTACTTTCTCAGACCAGAATCAACCAGATCTTCTCAGATAGGAATAGGAGACTACACAGAACCTTCCTCCAGTCTGACAGCACGTCGCTTGCTTGCACCAATGCCAGCCAGGCTGGAGCGGGCAGTGTACCCAGCTGGCTCCCCCGGCTGTTGAGAAAAGCCGCCCAGACTACAGAGAACACGGCTGGAGGAGGAGTGGACAGACAGGAAGGTGGATGATTGGCCGCTCAGTGTCTCTCTGGAACATAAAATTCCTCAGCTGTTAACCTGAGTCACTTGAGAGACTCTTAAAAAGTTTAACCCTTTTGCCCACAAAAATTAGAAAAAAAATAATCATAATGAAACAGGACTCATATGTTACTTTCCTGCAGTTTAAAGTTACATAAAATTTCAGAAAGGGCCAAACTTTTGCATGAAATACATGTGGGGGAGGAAAAAGCAAGGATTTTTGCTCTTTGATAAGTCTTCGAAAAAGCAATTTAAAATTGAGGAAAGGAGAAAGATAGTATCTGAATGGTAAGTATTGTGAAAATTGGGCTGCGAAAATTAACACACTAGTTTGTGCTAGAGCCATAAATTACTAAACTAATTATCTAGTCGCGGTGTAAGCATATCATTCAGAGGGGTAATTAGCAATCAGACATGACGAGCCCCGCTACCATGCCCGTCAGTTCGCACTGAGCTCACAGGAGCCGGCGGCAGCTCTCCTGCCCTTCTCAGAGGGCATCACTCCTGCTCTGCCTGACGTGTCCACCCAGCCCATCACCCCCAGGAGCTGGGTCCTCTGACGTCCCCTGGCCAAGCTTTCCCTGTTCCCCAGGCCCTTGAAAAGCCATCACTTCTTAGTCATCACTCCTTAATAAATATGTACACTGCGCCTCAACCAAATTATGCATTTTCTGGAGTAATACCTGAAGTTTTACTTATATGTATATATTAAAATACTTCTAGCATTTTTCATATGTATTTTACACGGAAATTCGAACTCATCCTTTTACTCCCCCGCCCTTTTTTTTTTTCCCGCTGAACGCCTGTATAAGCTCAGACAGGAGGCTGTGTCCTGAGGCATCCGAATGAGAAGACTTGGTCCCTGTGTTTCGGCTCAGAGTCTCCTGACTGGGGCAGCGTGGTGGCGGCAGGTACTGGAATATTTGCACTGCAATGTGGCCAAAGCAAGAATGAGGCAAGTCAGAGGGAGTGCATGGCACACCCACCCTACATCACTTCCCTGCGCCTTCTCCTATTATGAGCAGAGCCAAAGGATTAGATGGGAGAAGAATATGAATAATGCTGATCGGTTAGGGGAGAGAGTAGATTCTGGAGGAAATTCAGCCCACCTTTTAAATTCAGTCGGGATTTATTAAACACCCACTTTATGTAAATGCAGCTGCAAAGGCTGATGCTCTGAGAAATCCCGAGGTGGAGAGGCCTGGGGACCAGGTTGGGACCCGAGCACGAAGCACAGAACCCCTGATGCAGCAAATCCCTTGCTGAGCCCCAGCTTGAGCCAAAGAACGTGGAGGGCATTTGCCCTGGACAGCAGAACATGACTCTGAAGAGGGCAAAGTGGTGCAGCGAGCTGCGCAGGCCCCGCTCAAGGGCCAGGTGCTTTCCTTTCCCTAATCCGCCAGGAAGGGGACACCCCTTCTCCCTGCTCAGTGGTACCCAGTGCCGCAGAGCATCCTGGGAGACGATGCACATCTCGCCGTCCCGCTCTGGCCTGAACTGAACAGCAAGTCATAAGGCAGATGCGTCCATCTATTTTTAAATTGATCTTTATTGTTGAAAGTATTACAGATTTCCTCCTCTTTTCCCCATACTGATCCCCTCCACCCACTTCTCCCCACCCCTGGCTTTGACCTCCTCTTGTGTGTCCATGGGCTATGCATTGATGGGGAGAAGTTCTTTGGGTGGGTAACCCCCTCTCCCCCTCCATCACCTCTGAGATCTGTCAGTCTGTTCCAGGCTTCCATGTCTTGGATATATTTTGTTCATCAGTGTCCACATATAAGTGAGATCATATACATCTTTAAACACAAATTAAAATCAAATATTGGTATTTTTTTTTAAATGGAAGAATTAGTTATCAGAGAAAATAGTATCATTAAATGATTAGATAATTTTATATGTAATATTATTTTAAAACTACTAAAGGAGCATAGATAGATGATTCTATTTGGCATCAAAAATTTTTTAAAATCATTGATTTTGTCACAAGAGGGAGCCCATGTTTTCCAATTAATGCAAACACATTCTTAATAAATGAAATAAAGGAAAATTGACCCTGACTATGAATGAAGCTGTGCATTTTATAGCATAATCCATCACTGATAAGAAAATATTAGTTAGTATTAAATATCAGCAGTCACCTCCCTCTATTTCAGTTTATCTGGCTAGAAGAGGAAAAAGCTTTTTCAAATGATTTATTTCCCAAACAGAACTAGAACTGTGATGTGAAGGAAGCAAGCACACATGCATTAGAATACAGTCAAATATATTGTCCTACTAACATGCTGCACAGAAAAGAGCAGAGGCGAGTCATCTTCTGCTTCATAATTATGTACTAAATATTCTTCTAAATTATCTTCAATCTGTCGGAACAGCTGTTGAGTGGATAAAAACACACGGAAAATACTGATTATAAAGTCATGGAGCTTCCTGGAAAAGCAAGGTTTCCCACGTCTATTACAGGGGGGCGTCTAGGTACCTTCGGGAGAATTGGTGAGATAAAGACACTTAGAAATGGCATTTGGTAATTGTTAATAAAAGGCAGTTTCCCTCTGCCCTTTGAGTAAACATTACAGAAACGTCTCTAGTAATAAATATTTCCAAGTCTCATTCATAAAGGCACACCCTTCCCTGATGCCTAATTCTTCTTCCACCCCTGACTTCCCACACTGCCCCTTTCCTGAGTAGCCCCAGCTTTGTATAGGAGGAGCATCTATGGCCACTACAAGTCTTCCACTCAACCAAACACCATCTATTCATTGCACAATAAAGACGTGTGACAAAAGCAAATGCCGTTTTCAGCCTGTAGTATCTTCCTGGCCTTTCTGAAGTTTTTGATGCTGTTTCCGCCTCGCATTGGTCTGGCCTGTCTGATCAATCCTGTGTCTTCCATGGTCTCTTCTAGAATAACTGGTTATGGCCAGGATTCCACCGAGGACCCCTTCGCTCCACTGTGTCCATGTCTCTGGAAGTCTTATCTTCTTTCCTGGCTTCACTGCGGCCTCTGGCTGAGGTGGAGACTATGGGCCTAGCCAACATGGGAACCTAACCATTTGTCTTTCCTTCTGAAATTCCTCCTGCTCTCCTTCTACCTAGACAGAGGCCAGACTGGGAAGCCGACAATGTGTCCCTGCGGCTGGCTCCCATCGTGCTGGCCCATGCACTGCTTTCTGTTTTCTAGTTTAGTTACTTATCTGCAAAAGGAAAAGTACAATAAAACATAAGTTCCACTCCTCTAGCTTCTGCCAGAAAACTGAGAAAATGAAAGTATTAGGTCCTCAGCCATCAGCGATGAGGCAAAAGCACACAGTACTAGGCGCCGGCCACCCCCTAGACAGCCCAGACATCACTGCCATCCTCCCCTCTCCCCTGGGTCCCCTGGGACCTCCTGCATCTCGGGCGCCTGGGGGAGGAAGGCGATCTCTCCCTCCGTTCGTGTCCCCAGCGCTCCACAGGGGCGAGGCCACAGAAAATGGTCCTTGTGGAGCAATAAGAGAGGGATAATCAAGGCCCGACCCAGGCTGAGATGCTGAGGGAAACAGGCTCCACAGGCGGATGCAAATGGAACATCTCATTAGACCCAGGCTGCGCGCTGCCTGCTGGGACAGCAGCCCTGGCTCAGGAAGAGCCCCACTCAGGCCCCTCACCCCGTGCGTGGCCTGAGCATCACAGCGAGGCCTGCTCCAGGCTGCTTCCTACCTGCACCCAGGCAGCATGGCCAGACGGTTCACACGCCGCAGAGTTTAAAAAGTAAAGCCCCATAAGAGAGCCAGGAACATACACGCACTTCCATAGCTTTCCCTGATTTCCTTTCTTCCCGCCTTTTCCTGCTGCCGCCTTATACCCAAGTGTTCGGGGTGTTCCCGTCTGATTAAAACGGTGCGTGCTGGCAAAGCATCCCGCTTCCCCCGCATTTTCACTCCAAGCTCTGACCGTCAGCTTGTGTTTAAATGGTGGCCAGAGGAGCGCGTGCACCTGGCTCCCAGGACAGTGTGGCCCAGCGGAGCATTTTCAGAGCCCATTGGAAGCGCGGATCGTGCTTAGGTCTCAAGAAGGGACAACAAGGAAGGGCTGCGGAGGGCGAAGGACAAGGCCGCCGCGTGGGCCCAGGTCACGGTGCAAGTGCTGGTCCCGACAGGCCCGGGCACTGGTGGGAGATCCGCTCGCGCTGGGCCGGGGGCTGGGCTCCAGCTCAAGACGAGGAAGCAGCAGAAAACCCTTCTTTTTTGAACTCCGTCTTTTTATTACTTTTTATAGTTGAATAAAGAACTTGCCAAGGTAAGAGGGCACGGAGCTACGGTCTGTTGTTCTCTTTTCTCGGTTCTCTACCCCACAGCCCAGCTCCACTGCCCCAGAGCGGATCCATTCCGGCCCGTGCTTAGGGGAGCGCTCAAACCGAAAGAGAAGAAACGTTACCGCAGCTCAACACCGGGAGTCTCCAGCCTGATCTCTCAAAGCTCTCCTCAGCCCTATCGTCATGGCACCGGCTGTGATCTCATCGGTGCTGACCCATAAGCCACACTGCCCTCCCGCTGCTGGACGGGACCGTGGCCGCTCTGACATAGCTTCGGCCTGTGCTGGGGTCCCCCCGCAGAAACCCTAGTACATTGTGAGCAACTTGAAGACGGGCCGTTTCTCATGAAATGTTGACTCTTCAGATATCACACAGCACCTTGTAAAATGCCTGGAAAATGAAACTGGTCCAAGTTCTTTCCCCTGAATGCATGAAGTAAAGCATAAATGTGAATGCTCTTTAAAAGGAAATGTGCACATTTATAATTCCCTGTCCGTTTGAAGTCTGTCTTATACTATGATATACTTGAAGGAACATTATACTGCACCAGAAATATATATATACTGAACAAATATTGGGATTGCAAAACGCAAAATTGTGAAACTACTTCACAAAATCTTTTTCTTAGACTCTTAAACACTTACCACACCACCCAGCATTCCCACTCCCAGAGATTTAACCAAAATAAATGGGAAACGATGTCCAGTGAAACCTGTCCAAAGATATTTATAGTGGCTTTGTTCAGAATCACCCCAAACCGGAAACAAGTCCAATTTCCCTCCATTGGGAGCTGACAGACAGGCTGTGACATGTCTATGCACGGAATACCACAGTGTTACTGACTCAAGGAAAGCAATGGGCACTCGCTTTCCCACTGCCAAGTGCAAGGAGCAGGATGTTAAAAAGACGACATGCAGTACATCACGTTTACGCAGATTCCCCCAAAAGGAAAACTACAGGGCGGAGTCCGAGAGCGCTGGCCACTTCCTCTGCCTTATTCAACCCCAACACCCTCTCCTTTCCTCAGAAGACACTAATGTTCAAAAAAGCAAAATTTGAATTCAGGCTCCAGTTAATCAATTCACTGTTGTCTGGCTATCAGAGTTTGTGACACATCAACATTTCAGATGTCAATGTGGCTGTTAACAAATACATCTTTTTTCTCAGGCCTTGAAGAAAGCATGCATGCAATGTTATGAAGATAAGCATCAGTAGTATGGGCCAACGAATACTCCAAATTGTTTGTTACCTACCGAAAACTCTAGTCACTCATATATAAAATGTTGTAAGCATTTTCTCTCTCATAAAATTTCATAGTGAGTTCCTATATTCTGACTTAATTATGATTTACAAATGTAAAAAACATAACTTAGAGATATTATAAGTTACCAGCAATTATATTATATTCCTTTACTGATTTAAAATGTGTTTCTGAAAGTACTTCTAACTGCACATAACATTATGCATGACATTAGTTTAAAATGTTTGAAACTTAGGCTAAACAGTGAAGGCCATTGGTATGATGATTAAAGGGTTATCAAGCATAAATCCAGCACAGCCAAGCAAATGACTTTTTAATTGCAAAGAAATCCAAATATTAACATATTTTCAAACATATTTATCCTAAGTGTGACCATAAGAATCTGACAAGTTACTAAATTTGGTTGAAAAAAAAATGTTTGTATAGTCATCTGTGTTTCAATTATTAAAATCAGGAAGAGAAATCAAATGGAAAATATTATCAAAATAAAGTTACCATATATGAAAAACAACAACATATCAATCCCAGTCAGTATCGCCTCCATGAAGCAGAAAAAATACAAAAGATCGACTTACAGGCGACAGGGCAGCTTAGGAACACGGCCCTGAGAGGATGGTGTGAAAACAAGCTTCGAGTGTCTCCCCATACGCCAAGGTTGGGGTTCCCTCCCGCATCAGGGCACATACAAGAGCGAGCCACTGAATGCATACATAGTGGGCAGCAAGTTGATGTTTCCTTCTCCTTCTCTCTCTCTCTCTCTCTCATCAATAAAAAAGAATTAAAAAAACTATTACTTCGTAAAGTATAGAAATGTCTAACCACTACGCTATGTACCTGAAACTAATATAATATTAAATACTAACTGTAATTGAAAAATAAGAAAAAATAAAGAAAAATTAAGCATAAGAAGTAAAAATGAACAAAAGCAAGTAGAGAAAAAAAAAACAAACAAAAATGCAAACTAAAGCAAAGCGTCCTCAGAGCACACATTGAGAAAGCACCTGCCGCAGGGTCACCCAGTGGGGAGCCACCCCCCCGCCCCCCGAGGCTTGAAGGGACCCTTTAATGGGGTTGGCCACCTCTAGACACACCTCTGGGCTCATGCAAAACAGGGCCATCCCTGCCAGGACAGCGGGGGCGCCAGAGCAGAGGGAGGAGCTGGAGTGCAAGCAGCTCCTGCCTGCAGGGAGGACATGCTGCCCACACAAGCAGCTTCAGAGAAGAAAGCGTCCTGTCGTCCTGTCCCTTACACTCTGCATCTCCATCTGAGAACCCAGAACCACTCTCAGGGTGTGGACAGGGGACAAAGTGCCTGGGGGACAGGGACGACAAAGGGGACCTAGACTTAAGCCCAGCCAGGGCCTGTGTTCAGGAGTGACAGGAAAGCCATTCCATAGCTAAGCTCATGGGCCTCCGGGCGGCTGGCCTGCCTCCCTGGCGAGTATGAAAGCGGCTGCCCGTGCCTGGGAGCAGGGCAAATGCGGGCTGTAACACACTGAGATAAAAATGATGACAACTAAGCAGAGCTCCTCCTGTGATGTCATCTTGTGATACTGTGGCTATTATCAAGTATTGAGGCACGTGACTAATTTTGGCATATTAATCGGTGTATCTGGAGCCAATTAAAAAACCCCTTCTGGGATAAACAAGATTGACAAACCTCTAGCCAGACTCACCAAGAAGCAAAGAGAGAGGACCCAAATAAACAAAATCAGAAACGATAGAGGCGAAATAACAACAGACCCCACAGAAATACAAATGATTGTTAAAAAATACTACGGACAGCTCTACTCCAACAAACTAGACAACCTGGAGGAAATGGACAAATTCCTAGAAAAATACAACATTCCAAAACTCAATCAGGAAGAATCTAAAAATCTCAACAGGCCAATAACTATGGAAGAAATTGAAGCAGTCATCAAAAAGCTTCCAGCAAACAAAAGCCCAGGACCAGACGGCTTCACAGGGGAGTTTTACCAAACATTCAAGGAAGAACTAAAACCTATCCTCCTCAGACTACTACAAAAAATTCAAGAGGAAGGAACACTTCCAAGCTCATTCTATGAAGCCAGCATCACCCTAATACCAAAACCAGGTTAAGACAACACAATGAAAGAGAATTACAGGCCAATATCCCTCATGAACATAGATGCCAAAATCCTCAACAAAATCTTAGCAAATCGGATCCAGCAGTACATCAGAAAGATCATACACCATGACCAAGTAGGATTTATCTCAGGGATGCAAGGATGGTACAATATCCGCAAATCAATAAACGTGATACATCACATAAACAAATTGAAAGAAAAAAACCACATGGTCATATCAATTGATGCAGAAAAAGCATTTGACAAAATTCAACACCCATTTTTGATAAAAGCTCTCAGCAAAGTGGGAGTAGAAGGATCATACCTCAACATAATAAAAGCCATATATGACAGGCCCACAGCCAACATCATACTCAATGGACAAAAACTAACACCATTTCCCCTAAGAACAGGAACAAGACAGGGATGCCCCCTCTCACCACTCCTGTTCAACATAGTACTGGAAGTGTTAGCCATTGCAATTCGGCAAGAAGAAGAAATAAAAGGCATCCAAATTGGAAAAGAGGAAGTAAAACTGTCCTTATTTGCAGACGACATGATATTATACATACAAAACCCTAGAGACTCCATCAAAAAGCTACTGGACTTAATACATGAATTTGGCAATGTAGCAGGATACAAAATTAACCCCAAGAAATCCGAGGCATTTCTATACACCAATAGTGAACTTTCAGAAAGAGAGATTATAAAAACAATCCCGTTTACCATCGCACCAAAAAAATTAAGCTACCTAGGAATAAACTTAACTAAAGAGGTAAAAGACCTCTACTCAGAAAACTACAGGACGTTGAAAAAAGATATAGAGGAAGACATAAACAGATGGAAGAACATACCGTGTTCATGGATTGGTAGAATCAACATCATTAAAATGTCCATACTACCCAAAGCAATCTATAAATTCAACGCACTTCCCATTAAAATACCAACGGCATACTTCAGAGATCTAGAACGAACTCTCCAAAAATTCATCTGGAATAAAAAAAGACCCCGAATAGCTGCAGCAATCCTGAAAAAGACCAAAGTAGGTGGGATCTCAATACCAGATATCAAGATGTATTACAAAGCCACTGTTCTCAAAACTGCCTGGTACTGGCACAAGAATAGGCATATAGATCAATGGAATAGAATAGAGAGCCCAGAAATCGGCCCGAACCAATATGCTCAATTAATATTTGACAAAGGAGGCAAGAACATACAATGGAGCCAAGATAGTCTCTTCAATAAATGGTGTTGGGAAAATTGGACAGATATATGCAAGAAAATGAAACTAGACCACCAACTTACACCATACACAAAAATAAACTCAAAATGGATAAAGGACTTAAATGTATGACAGGAAACCATAAAAATTCTAGAAGAATCCAAAGGCAACAAAATCTCAGACATATGCCGAAGCAATTTCTTCACTGATACAGCTCCTAGGGCACTTGAAACTAAAGAGAAAATGAACAAATGGGACTACATCAAAATAAAAAGCTTCTGCACAGCAAAAGAAACCATCAACAAAACAACGAGAAAACCCACTGTGTGGGAAAACATATTTGCCAATGTCATATCTGATAAGGGCCTAATCTCCAAAATTTATAGGGAACTCATACAACTTAACAAAAGGAAGATAAACAATCCAATCAAAAAATGGGCAAAGGACCTAAATAGACACCTTTCAAAAGAGGACATTCAGAAAGCCAAGAGACATATGAAAACATGCTCAAAGTCACTAATCATCCGAGAGATGCAAATCAAAACAACAATGAGGTATCATCTCACACCTGTCAGAATGGCTATCATCAACAAATCAACAAACGACAAGTGCTGGAGAGGATGTGGAGAAAAAGGAACACTTGTGCACTGCTGGTGGGAATGCAGACTGGTGCAGCCACTATGGAAGACAGTATGGAGTTTCCTTAAAAAACTGAAAATGGAACTCCCATTTGACCCTGTGATCCCACTTCTAGGAATATATCCCAAGAAACCAGAAACACCAATCAGAAAGGATATATGCACCCCTATGTTCATAGCAGCACAATTCACCATAGCTAAGATCTGGAAACAGCCTAAGTGCCCATCAGTAGATGAATGGATTAGAAAACTGTGGTACATCTACACGATGGAATACTATGCTGCTCTAAAAAGGAAGGAACTCTTACCATTTGCAACGTCATGGATGGAACTGGAGAACATTATGCTAAGTGAAATAAGCCAGTCAATGAAGGAAAAATACCACATGATCTCACTCATTCATGGATAATAGAGACCATTATAAACTTTTGAACAATAATAGATACAGAGGCAGAGCTGCCTCAAACAGATTGTCAAACTGCAGCAGGAAGGCCGGGGAGGGTTGCGGGACAGGAGGTAGGGGGGTAAGAGATCAACTAAAGGACTTGTATGCATGCATATAAGCATAACCAGTGGACATAAGACATTGGGGGATAGGGGAGGCTAGGGGACTGTCTAGGGCGGGGGGATAAAATGGACACATATGTAATACCCTTTGTAATACTTTAAGCAATAAATAAAAAAAAAATAATAAAATAAATAAATTAAAAAAAAACCCCTTCTGAATAAGATGCTTTCTTTGAAAATTCTGAAAACTATAAATGTTTATTTAACCATCTTTTTTCAGATCATGTCTCATGGGAGTTGATACACTCAGCACCATAAATTTGCACTTTGAGAACAAAATTTTCACCCAAGGTTTGTAACATCTCTACCAATAAAAAGGTGATAATGCTATGTTCACACTAGATGTTTTTTAGAAGTGAGAATGCTGTTCCCTCTCATGTGCAGAAATAAACTTGGGTTCTAGTATCTGTGTGGGCTAAGGCCTGGGGCAGTGGCAGACCCAGGCTCCTGGGATCACAGATCTGCCTGCTGCTCAGAGGACGCGAGAGCTTTCCTTCCCCTGGGGCTGCCTTTCTCCACGTGAACGCTCCTCAAGCAGAGGGAGAGCATCTTTAAGGGATGGATGCATCTGATTCCACCTGAAGCCCCACTGAAGACCTCGCATCATTTTCTTGGAAGAGTCGTGTTAGAGCCTTCAGAGCATCTGTGTATCTCCTTCTCTTTCATTCCTTGCAGATACTATCATGTGGAACAACACAGATTACCACAGTGAGATCAAACGCGCACGGCCCGTTTGGCCAGGTATTTCACCAAAATAGAGCCAAGAAACACAAAACCCCAAATCTCTCTGAGAAGGTAATCGCATTCTTTTCTTGCCTCAAAAAGTTACCAAGTGGACATGATACTACATTTGCTTTTAAAGAAAAGTGTCAGCTGCCCATAGGATCCTACATTTGACTGTCTCACAGGGTTTCTGGTTAGCAGTTCCTTGCTGAGAGTCTGCCCCGACAGGGGCTCTTCCATGCCTGCTGCTTGGGGCTGAATCGTGTCCCCCAAATCTATACATTGAGGTCCCTACCCAGGACATCAGCATGTGGCTGCCTTTGGAGACAGGACCTTTAGGAGGCAGTGAAGGTAAATCGAGGTCATTTGAGTGGGTCCTGATCCAGTTTGGTCGCTGACCTCATAAGGGGAGGAGGCAGGACCCAGCTGAGCACAGAAGCACGTCCATGGGAATAGCAAGGAAGCCGCTCCAGAGGCCAAGGAGAGAGACCTCTCCACCCCCAACCCTCGCACGCCGGCCTCAGGCTTCTGGCCTCCAGAACGTGAAGCCATAAACCTCTGCTGTGTCAGTCCCCAGCCTCAGACACTGTCCTGCCAGGCCCTCCCTGAGGATGGAAGATGCCATTAAACCGAACAAGGGGGGTCCCCACATAGGGCTGCACTGTTCCAATACCGTGGGTTGAAATAATAGTTCTTGTGATGGTATAACAGTTGAAAAAAATCTATTTTACACCTTGTATAAACATCTCCCCGTTTCAGCTGTTACGTATTTTCTAAACATAAAGTATAACCCCTTGCCCTTTAAGAATCTGCAATGTAAATACAAAAAGAAAATGACATAATGCGATAAAAGAAGCACTATAGGATGGGAGAGATGATGCGTGCTCCCCCCGCCCCCCACCCAGGGCCCTAAACTACAGGAGCTGTAGGAATGACCAACGGCGCTCCTGGGCGCATCTGCTACTTGGCTGAAGGGAGAAGAAACCCTGGTGTCTAGGAGGGCATGTTGTCTGTCTCCTGGTGGAGTAGACAGGAATCCCAAGGTGTACAGATTTTTAACTTTAGAAATGACATGTAGGAAGAGTATTTTTAAAGATAGCACAGATTCCGATACTACTGACTTACAAAAAGGTAGGAACACACATTTACTGAGTGATTATTATATCTGACGCTCTGCTGATCACTATATATAATGGGATGTAAATATTAAGTGAATATTATATATTAGTTCCCGAGAGCTGCCATGAAAAAAGGCCCCAAGCTAACGACAGCCGAGGTGCCTTAAAACCACAGGAACTGGTGGCCTGGAAGTTCTGGGTCGCAGATGTTTGAGATGAGTCTGTGGGGGCCTTTGTCCCTGAGCCTGGTCCTTTCTCGATCTTTTCAGCTTCTGGCTGCTGCTTTGCCTGCGGCTGCAGAAATGCCTGTGCTCCACCCGCACCTGGTGTGTCCTCTGTGCTCGCCTGGTCTTCCTACCAGGACACCAGTCACCGGGCGAGGGCCCAGCCTGCTCCGGTGTGACCGCACCTTAACCTCCCATCTGCAATGACCGTGGTTCCAGTACGGCCCTATGCTGAGGTCCTAGGTTTGGGGTTTCAACCTGTTTTAGGAGAAATACTTCCACATGTACTGCTATATAGCTACATAAATACCTAGAGAGAGCTGTTTTTAAAATAGGTGAGTGTGTCATAGGTGGTGGGAGTTAGCAGCCTGGATCGGTACTTTGGTTTTGGAGTCACACGCCTGGCGTCCAGTGCTGGTCCTGACACTTCTGTGCGGTGTGACTTCCCCCTCTGCCTGTAGTTGGGGGGTGGGGGGACAGCACAGACATGCCTGGTAAGTGAGGGCTAGCTGTGCTAATGCATGAAGGTGAGAGGATGGTGGGCACACGCTTTAGCACGCAGTGCACCAGCCATACATCAGTCACATCCTCCCTCCCCCCCCTCCCCTGCCCATTCTTATGAGCTGAGCATTGATATCCTCCCTCACAGAAGAGAGCCTACAGGCACACAGGAAGGAAGGGAGGCCCCTGGGGCTTACAAGGTGTCTGCTCCGGCCACTCCCCGGAGCGGGGCAGGTGCTGTCTCAGCTTGGGGGACAGTGAGCAGTGAATGCAATTAACTCCAGTTGTAATAGGTTATACATGTTCCTCATCACCAGAATCTGCTTTGAATGCTAGTAGATGCCATTTTTAAAATATATTTTTTTTTTATTGATTTTAAAGGGTGAGAGAGATAGAAACATCAATGATGAGAGAGAATCATTGATCAGTGCCTCCTGCACGCCCCCCACTGGGGAGCGAGCCCACAATTCAGGATTGTGCCCTGATCTGGACTTGAACCTCTTGGTTCCTGGGTAGATGCTCAACCACTGAGTCACACCCCTGGGCAGAATTGACATATTTTACTCATATATTCTCAACCTACCTAGTGAGGAGATTTTCAAATACACATTGCTCCATTATTTAAAAAAGTGAAACTATTATCATTTTATTTTAAAAAGCAAATCTATATCCTGTGCTGTATAATAAGCAACGTGGCTTCTTCCATAGCCGAATGACTGATTTTATACCCCTGAGCTTTTTTTTTTTTTTTTTTTTTGATACGTAGGGAAGCACAAACATATTATTTGAGAAAGGGATCATTGTGTTTGATGTTCGCTATAAATGGGTGAGTAGGAGTACGGCTGGTTCCCAATGCTCCTAACCCGGGCCTGGGGGGCAGTTCAGAGACAGAACATGGGGGTCTAAGTCCTGCAGTTTCCTCCCAGAGAACCTGTCACACAACAGTTTGGAGTTTTGCTGGAGGACACCAGGTTGCCCGTGGGTGCCCCAGGCTTCTCCCTGTGTGCGAGCCCCTGAGAGTGCCTGTCCCCCACTTCTCCATGGGAGACTTGCTTTCCTCTCTTTGAACAAAAGGAGGGCATTTGCATTTCAATGTCAGGGCACAGAAGTAAAACATCCAGAAAGCCATGAATATTCTCAAAGATAAGATCACCTCAAAATAGAACTCCTGCTTCAAGCAGATGACTGCCTGCCTGAGCGGGAGACATGCCTGGAGTGGGAAGGCCTGGGTGGGCCCTGGCACCCTGTCCCTGCGAGATTCCATCACCATCTGGGGTTTCCGTTCGTTCCCTCACTGAGGATAAGACAAGGTCCTCGTGGAAAAGTGTTCAGTACAGGCAGGATAAGATGTCTCAGGAATGGTCCAGCACAGGGCGTAGGCTCAGCAATGTGCCTTCTGGGGCCAATTTCACAAGGAAAAGTCAAATCCGGTCAAGTGTCTCTATGAGAATAACGAGACTTGTTTAGCCAGCTCTCTGAGAAACCGCGCTCTACATTCTGTGTTCTGCTGTTTCCTCCTGCTTCTGTTAGAGCAAATGCTAAAATCTGGGGCGAGAGCAACACAATTCAGTTACTGGAACAAGATGCTGCCCATGTTCATGGCACACATGCACTCCACACACGAGTCCAGGAAGGTGGATAAGAAGGAAACAGGACATTTCCCCTTAAAATAGTGTCTAGCTTCCCTTAAGGAAGTCTATGGATTATGAATCATAAAGTTTTTTTGTTGTTAATCCTCACCCGAGGATATTTTACATTTTTCCATTGATTTTTAGAGAAAGTGTGAGGGGAGAGCGGAGGGAGGATGTAGGGGGGAGAGAGAGAGAGGGAGAGAGAGAGAGAGAGAGAGAGAGAGAGAGAGAGAGAGAGAGAGAGAGGGACATCAATTGGTTGTCTCCCACATGTGCCCCGACCTGGGCCAGGGATCAAACCTGCAACCCAGGCGCTGCCCTTGACTGGGAATTGAACCCATGACCCTGCAGGGCGGTGCGAGAGCCGGCACACTGAGCACTGGCCAGGGCTAAGGCACACCTTACCAGGCACAATCCACACTCATTTCTTCACATTTAGCTTCTGTGTGTCGGATAAGTTAGGAGACTCCAAGTAGAGGTGCCATGGTCCTCGTGTCATTACAGGGAACTTCCCATTCACATATGTTCTGTTCTGAGTTCCTTCACGGGATGTATGTAGTGTGTGTTTGTGTTTGTATGCATCAGTGTGCATGTGAGCATGTATGTATGAGACAATAAGGAAAGGATAAGTGAAGCTCACACATGAAAGTAGTGTTGTTACAAAGAGGGCTGGGGAGGGTCTTAAACTCCATTTGCCCACTAAAGGGGGTGCTTTCCTTCCAATTGCTGATGGGAAATGTAATTAGAGGTTTTTGGGGTCCGTATCCATCCTTTCCCCACCTCCAAGGCCTCGGCTCCCCTGGCGCCTCTCAGTAATTTTAAATGCTGCCTGTCTGTCCGGTCCCTCTACCTGCATGAAGGCCGGGGGACGCAGGGACCGTCACTGCCTCAGCAGAAACCTGCGAAAGAAACTAAAAATAGAGACGCACACCTGTCCACATCTATTTTTCATACAGAGTATAATGTAGCCTTTGGGGGAAATGCTGTGTGTTTCGCTCTGAAAGCATTTAGCAGGTCTCATTTATTTCAGGCCTCTTTGAAGGTATGGGTCCAAAATGCACTGGGACTTTATTCAACAAAGGAATAAAGATCAAAACTACAGCTACAATATCAAGTTTGTAAAGATGTCAAATCTCAACAGCACTAAAGCAGGTCCCCATTGTTCCTGGTGTTATTCTTATTGTGTAAGTACTCAGCCAGCCCGGGTGATTCTTCACTGCTTCTTTGCGGCGATGATTTCCTTTTCAATGATTTAAGCGGCCTGTTCTCCGAAGCTACGCTCAGAAATCCAATTACCATGCCAACACCTTGCTTTTGTAAGCCGGAGCATTAAACCTGAGACTGTGCTTCTTCGTGCCCCTCCTTGCCTCTCACTCAGGCGCTCCGTATTTTTCTGTCAAAAAGGGTTTTGGCTTTGTTTTGCTTTGCTTGGCTCTCCTTGGATAAAGAAAAGTGGCCATAAATTACCTTAAAACAAATGTGAAAAAAGCCCGTTATAAATGTTTCATGTGAAAATGAGTCCAAGAGAAAAGATGAAAAATTGACATTAGGCAATTTCTCACTTAAAATAGTGTTTGTGTAACCTACTTTAAGGTGGTTTGGGGATTATGAATCATAATGTTTTACCAGGCATAACCATCACTTAATTTCCTTCACACTTAATTTCTACTGTGTCAGATAAATTAACAGATTTAAAAAGAGGGTCCCATGGTAATTTTGTCATAAAAAGGTAACTTCCCACTGGTATATGTCTTTTTTTTTTTTTTGGGTTCCTTCATCTCATGAACTTATTATATGTGTGCGCCTTTATTTCATCTGTGTACATGTGAGCATGTACAGGGCAGGGCAAAATAAGGTTTCCAGGTGTTTATATGGATAATAATACAATAATCTATATAATAAAAGCCTAAGGGGCCATTATGGTAGAATGACCAGAACAACCAGTCGCAATGATGCATACTGACCACCAGGGGGCAGCTCCTACATTGAGCATCTGCCCCCTGCTGATCAGTGCGCTTGCTGAGGGAGAGCGCCACTCAGCCAGAAGCCAGGCTCACAGCTGGCAAGCACAGCGGTGGTGGCAGGAGCCTCTCCTGCCTTGTGGCAGTGCTAAGGAGCAGCGAGCCAAGCGGTAAGGAGTAGGGAGCAGGTGGGCAGTAAGGAGCGAGGGGTCCTGGACATCCCCCGAGGGCTCCCGGACATACCCCGAAGGGTCCTGGACTGCAAGAGGGCACAGACTGGGTGGAAGAACTGTCCCTCCCCATTGCACAAATTTCGTGCACCAGGCCTCTAGTTAATAGATAATAATGGAAGAATAAACTTTTGTGTTTCATGTACTCACCACAGTACATCTACTTTTGCCCCAGCCTGAAGGTGTGAGCAAATAAAACAAAGGATAGGGACTGATAGAAATATTAGAGCAAAACATAAAATTTAATTTTTGAAGCAATAGGCAGAGACACTGATGTAGGGTCAAGGAAAGAGTCTTTAATTGGATTAAGTCTGACTAAATCCATTTAGAACAAGAACTCTGCCTTTAAGGTTTTCTTTAATCAGGAGCCATTCCTGACCAGTTGTACTCTAAAAATGACAAAATAATTTAATTCATGTAAACCCTAAATCTGAATTAAAACTAATTACTCATAACCATGTCAGAGTGAAGCCAAGGTATGGAGTCCTTAGAAATGATAGGAATTTTAGGAATGCAGAATCAAAAGCCCTTGTGACCCATGACCATCTGGCTACCTGGATGTCTTGTTAGTCTGACATGAGCTTTGGGAAAGACAAAAAATGTTAAAGAACTTATCTACTTTTATGCATTGCCCATAGACATTGGCAATAGGGTAGTGAAGACCTGGGGGTGGGTGGGTAGGGACTGGGAGGAGAGGGGTAAAGGGGAAAAATGGGAGACATCTGTAATATTATCAACAATAGAAATAACACAAAACAAAAGAAAGCCTGGCCAGTGTTGTTCAGTGGTTCAGTATTGACCTATGGGCCAGGAGGTCATGGTTTGATTTTTAGGGCACTTGCCCAGGTTGTGGGCTCAGTCCCTAAGTAGGTGGTCTGCAGGAGGCAGCCAATAGATGTTTCTCTCTCATCAATGTTTTTATCTCTGTCTCCCTTCCTTTCTCTCTAAAATCAATTAAAAAATCTATATATATAAAAAGCTAATATGCAAAGTGTCCCCTTGGGAGTTTGACTGTGAGTTCAATCCCTTGCTATGATGTGCATTGACCACCAAGGGGCGACATGGAATGAAGGAAGATCCCGGCTGGCAGCTGGCAGCCAGGGAAGGGAGACGGTGGCCAGCAGCTGGAAGGCCCTGATCAGCCCTGATCACCGGCCAGGCCTACGACCCTACCCATTCACGAATTTTGTGCACTGGTCCTCTAGTATATATATATATAAAACAAAACAAAACAAAACTATTATTATTAAAGGAAAAGATTACATGTTCTACAGAAATTTCCATTTCAATAGAAAACTATTACTATTAAAGGAAAAGTTTACATGTTCTACAGAAATTTCCATTTCAATATAAACAAAATATATGAAAACAATATGAGTATGTGTGTCTATGTAAATATATACATATATGTAGAGATCCATGCAGAGTGGAGGGAGGACATGAGAAGACAAGTCATGCATGGGGCCAGGATGTGAAAGGCCAGACAGCAGCGAACGATAAGGGAATGATCTCTGGAAGGTCTTCTTTTATGTGAACACTAGAGGCCCAGTGAACGAGGTCCCTCAGCCTGGCCTGCACCCTCTCGCAATCCATTACTCCTTGGCGGACGTAGGACTGCCAGTTTCATCCCATCAGCTGAGCAGCTCTCCTGCTGTGGGGGCTCACTGACCGCCAGGGGGCAGCTCCTGCATTGAGCGTCTGCCCCCTGGTGGTCAGTGTGCATCATAGCGACTGGTCAAATGGTCATTCAGTCATTCGGTTGCTTAGGCTTTTATATAATAGATGTTTATTCTGGAGGTCAATGTTTTGCAAACTGTGATTTTGGCCGCTGTGGCAACAGAGAAACAAAGAATGCCTAATGAGGTGGACCACCAGGGCCGGCTAGAGTCTACCTCTGTAAGATGTGGAGGGACATCATCATTTGCAAGTTCTCAGATGCTTCCAGGGAGGTTTGAATGTGAGAGCCACTCCTAGGTCCAGTGTGATGCAGCCACAGCATCATCAGTTTTCTTTATACAAAGAAGGTTCTAGAGTCAGTGAGGGGCCGCAGTGAAGGCCAGCATCTGGTAGAGAGGCCATCCTACTCTGAGACAACGGAGAGATGCCCCATTGGGTGGAGAGGCTACACCTGGTCTTCACTCCTATGCCATCCACTGTTTTCCTTTCCGAACATCTCAGGGGAAATCCCTCTAGGTTTTTCTCTTAGCAAACAGGCCTTTAAAGTTGATAAGATGCCCTTGGATCTCAGTTCTGGAAAATATTTGGAAAGGATTTCAGCGAAGGATGAAGTGAAAGGACATATTGCTACATGGATTTCTTTATACTTTGAAGAGCATATGTGTCCTTAGTCTAATTCTCAATGTCAATGCCCATGTGAGGCTGCACAGACGGAGCGGTAGTAGCAACCAGCCCAGATCTGCCTGTCACCCCGAGGTCTGTCACTTGCACACTCACACACACACACACACGCACACACACTCACACCCCTTGTTCCTAACAGCTGATGCTATAGCGGATTCCAAGGCTGACAACCTTCCTGTGATAGCCCCTGGAGAGAAAGGTTTGGAATCGCTGTTTTGCACAGATGGACAGGGCGGTGTTGGGAGCCTGTGAAAGTTAGGATCACACATTAGTCTAAGCGGTTCTCAGCAGCCTCTCCCGGGAGTTCTCTCCCCACTCGGCCTCTCCACACAGGACGAGAAGAGGAAGCAGGGAGGTGGCAGGTCTGAAGGATGATGGTGCAGGTGCAGAACAGGCTGAGGAGCGGAAACAGATGCTCTGAGACTGAATTCCAGGCAGGACAAAAGAAGCAAAGCTGAGTCTCCTTGAGCAGAATAGACTTAATGGACATGGACACCACAGGGTCCAGGAAGTTCCAGGTGCCCTGGGGATGGCACCCATATGGTGCTGTCCCCACTGAATCTACTAGAGCAGCGGTTCTCAATAGGGGTCGCCTAAGACCATCGGAAAACATATATAATTACATATTGTTTTTGTGATTAATCACTATGCTTTAATTATGTTCAATTTGTAACAATGAAAATACATCCTGCACATTAGATATTTACATTACGATTCATAACAGTAGCAACATTACAGTTATGAAGTAGCAACGAAAATAATTTTATGGTTGGGTCACAACATGAGGAACTGTATTAAAGGGTCACGGCATGAGGAAGGTTGAGAACCACTGGACTAGAGGGACATTGAGGAAATAAACACAGCGGGGCTGGAGAGCATCAGCCAGGCCATGGGGCTGGACACAGCAGCAGAGAGGGAGCAGAGGGGAGGAGGGGCTACAATACCTTCTGGGCCCCAACATCCCTTCCATGGAGCTGGGGGAAGCACAGACGCCCAAGAGGACTGCGTCATACTGAGCGAGGAACCTGGTTCCACTTGCACAGGAGAGCGCTGGGAATTGTCAAGCCTGGGAGGCTGAGCAAGGGACACCCATTGATGACGAAAGGAGGGTCAGTGGGCAAAATGGAAGACGCCCACAGCTGCCAGAGCCAGGCGAGGCATGGGGACCAGAAACAGACCGAGAGGTGGCGTCTCGAGGGAGACAGACCTGCTCCAACGGGATTCAGGCCTCCATGGAATTGGGTTAAAACGAGGCTGCAGTCGGGGTCCCACATATTCCCGCGAATGTCAGTTTTAGGTAAGCACTGAACTTGAGTTTGTAGTCTCAACTGCATTTTAGCAGCAGTGTGAGCCTTTCTATCGGGGAGGGAGATTTGAGAATGTTCCTCCTTCTGCTAAACGTATTCTACTCAGACCAAGCAGCTCTGGGCAGCGCAGATGCTGCTGTCAGAACTTGTACCACCAGCGGCCACGTATGGGCCTGCTCTGTGCCACGGGCCACGCTGTGTGTTATATGGCTGGCGTCCCTGTGCCCATCGGAAGTCTAAGAGAGAGGCTTGCTTGTTCCCTCTGACTTACAGAAGCCCAGACAGATGTACAGCGAGTAAAACCATGTGCTCAGAGTCCGGAATCGGTAAGTGACAGACCTGACTTGCATCCAGGTTTGAGTGGCCGGTGCCTGTACAGACACCTCCGGTCTCATCCACAGGAGGACCTGGGCCTTTATCGGAATATGGCGTGCTTCCTCTGAGCCCCTCAGTCCTCCCCTGTGCAGCTTCTTAGCAGGAAGAAAGAGAGCCCTCGGTCTTTAAGAAACTTCTTTGAGAGAGAGAGTGAGAGAGAGAGAGAGGGAGAGTGAGAGAGAGAGGGAGAGAGAGAGAGAATAGAAAAGCAAAATTCTTGGCTTTTGGTTTCCAATGTGCTGAGGTTCTGAGATAAGCAACAGAATTTAAAAACAAAACAAACTTGCTAGAATTTTAATATGTTCCCAGGTGAGAAGTCCCCTGGCTTCTCAGAATAGGGGACAGGAGAAGCCTGGAGAGGAGAGCGATGCAGAGGCACGTGAAGTGTGTCCCCCATCCACGATGGGCCACGCCCTGCCCTCTCCTGTGCCCCGCCCTCTCCTGTGTCTTCCCTCTCCTGTGCCCCGCCCTCTCCTGTGCCCGCCCTTTCCTGTGTCTTCCCTCTCCTGTGCCTGCCCTGAGGTAGGACATGTCAGCATGGGAGGCAAGGGAGGAAGTTCACCTGCCCTTCCTGGCCTGTTGCCTGAGGGAGCGCCTGACACTGTGCCTACTCCCCCATCAGCGTGGTCACAGAGGTGACCGTGGTCCCATCAGAGCACAGTCTCCGTCCACTCAGCCAGGCACACAGCAGACCCGGGACCTGGGGCCTCCGTCTGCTTGTGTGACACTGTGTCAACCCCCTGAAGTTGGTTGCAACCTTAGGAAAAAAGTCTCCATCAAGAGGAAATGGTCCACATTCTACAAGAAGCTGTTTCCGGCATTTTCCCTCCACCTACCGAAGATTGAGGATTCTCTACTCCCCAAAAGGGGTCATGCCTGGCCAAGGTGGGTCTAGGGGCTTTAGGCATGCAGAATCTGGAAGAAGGGACTGTCTTCTTATGTTTGGACCCCAAGAAAAGGACACTGGTCCCCAATGTACTTCTACGACCAGCGTTTGCCCCTGACCAGTGCACACAGTACAGCTGTGCGAGGACCCTGAAAGCCCCAGGTCGTCCGGTTCCCCGGGTGCTGAGCCAGCTCCTGCCCCTGCTTGAGAGCACAGACAGGCAGTACATAATGGCTATACTTTGAAAAGGAATGAGAGAAGGAAGCAAGGGAGGGAAGAAGTAAAGATGCCGGTTGGCTGGTTATGTGGTACTTTATGGCTCTATAGCAAGAAATTATCCAAAACAATATCTAGAAGGTTGTGGCATAACATTTGTCATCCAAAGTCAAGCACATTTGAAAGTAAAAAGGTCAGGATTGCTAACTAAGCTGGGGGAAGGCATATACTAGGACTGTCACACTGGGGCCAATTAGGTAAATGCTCACCTTAGTTTTTGATAACTTTGAGGAAACCTGAACTCTTTGAAATTAAACACATTGTCTACACAATGATGAGTAATTTTGTAATAAAACATATGAAAGATGGTTCAAACCAATACTTATAAAAATCCCATTTTCCACTGTTTTCTTCCAGGTCTCTGAAAGTACCAAATCTTCTAATCTACTCTTTTTTTTATCCTCACCAGAGGTGGATAGAGAGAGGAAGAGAGGGAGGAAGGAAGAGAGGGAAAGCGAGGAAGTAAGAGAGAGAAAGGGAGGGATGGAGAGAGAGAGAGAGAAAGAGAGGGAGAGAGAGAGAGAGAGAGGGAGAGAGAGAGAGAGAGAGAGAGAGAGAGAGAGAGAGAGAGAGAGAATTAGTATTAGTTGCCTGGACCAGGGATTGAACCAGAGACCCAGGTATGTGCCCTGACCTGGAATAGAACCAGTAACTCTTCGGTGCACAGGACTTTGCTCCAACCAACTGAGCCCTTCCAGCCACAGTGAATTTACTCTTAAGAGTCATTATCTAGCCTCTGCTTATCTAATGCCTCCTCATTTATTTGGAGGCTGCTGTCCTTCCCTGCCCTGGTCCTTTGTGCCTTCTGCTGCCCACACTAGGTTGGCTCCCTGGGCTTCCGCACTTACCACAGGTTGAGTTCTGCACTTACCTGCCTGACATTTAACAGCCGCCTTCACCAGTAGCCCTTAAACGTAATGAGGACCGGCAGGAGGTATAATTTTGCTTATCTTTGTATTTCCAGCTCTTAGGTTGCATTTGGCTTAAAATAAATGCTCAGTAAATGCTGAGTGAATAAAAAATGAGTGGACATATGAAGAGAGGTCTCTTTCACTGCCAAAGGGGAATTATAAGGTATGAAATCATAAAATGCTAATGAGCAGTAAATTTATGATACAAAGATTTCTACAAACTTTAACTCGTCTTCAAATGGATGTTAATCACTCACTTTTGTTGGCATGAATCAAGTCTGATGTTGGTACCTGAGAGTATTAACAGATGTGCTTTGGGTTTATTTCTTCTTAACCGAATGAATGAGAATGAAATGTGTTAATAACAGATTCAGTGCATTTCCTCTGAAAATAATGTATACACAAAAATTCTATATACCATGCACATCTTAAGATTAAGTAATTAAGTAATATTCCCAAGGCAACTCAGTAATGCATTTTTGTTAACTTGTGAAAAATTTGTCTTTTCTTTGATATGTTGAGCACACATGGCCTCAGGGCCTCCAGGGCTCAGGCCTTGTCCTTACTCAGTCTCAATTTCAGAAGGGCTGGCGGAGGCAGGTGATGAAACCCATTCCCAGGTCTCGGGTTTAACTAAAAATGTGTCCACAGACAGAAAACTTCTTTTGAAAACAGAGACAGTATGTTACAGTGAAGGGAGAATGAAGAGGCCTTATTCTAATCACAGTTCTTCTAGGAAGACCTCCGTGAATCCTGGTAGCCTGTTCTGAAAGACAATTGCAGTACGGTGCCAGCAGCTGTTTCAGCTCTTAGATTTTTAATTATAATGTAAATATTGATAGTTGGAGCTGAAATATGCCTGCACATCAAATATGTCCAAAATTATATATCTTTGATGCAATAAAATCCTAAGGAAAGGGGCAAAAACTTGGGAATAATGGTAGGTGATCTGAGTATGCTTCACAGCAAGCAACTACAACATGGGCCCAGCTCTCCTTCCCTTCCCCGCACCTGCCCTCATGGGAAACAAAGGTGTTTAGTCCTTGGAAACACAGCTGCAAAGAAATGCTCTGAGCCACAGCCACAAATGGAAATAGAGGCGATTTTAGCAAGTTTCTCCTGGGAAACTCACATTAGTGAACTGTGAATAAAATAGAAGTATGACCATCAGAACGAGACTGAAAGTGGATAGAAATAGGAGACTATTAACTTTTCTATGAAAATGACCATTGGTGTAGAATTTACATCATTCGGTTAATATGATTTTCAGAAAATTCACAAATTAGAAAAGTGTTATGAGATTATGAGAAAATGATAACACTCCAGGAGAAGGTAAGACTTTTTTAACACATCAGATG
Source organism: Myotis myotis (assembly GCF_014108235.1). Lineage (NCBI taxonomy): Eukaryota > Metazoa > Chordata > Mammalia > Chiroptera > Vespertilionidae > Myotis > Myotis myotis. The sequence goes on along the minus strand of NW_023416320.1, from coordinate 50,132,913 downwards.
CTAAGTTAAGGTATATACTTTTATTAATCCATATTTATTAGTTTATTAATTGATTTTTAGAGAGAGAGGAGAGGAGAGGGATGGAGGGTGGGTGGGAGGGAGAAAGAGAGAGGGGTTTGTTGTTCCACTTATTCATGCATTCATTGGTGGATTCTTGTATGTGCCCTGACCAGGGATAGAACCTGCAACTGTGGCCTATAGGAATGATGAACTAAACAACTGAGCTACCCAGCCAGGGCCCTATTAATCTATATTTAGATTTCAACAAAGGGTTATAGGAAGAAATGAAAAATCACATGCCATAATGAGATTTTTAACAAATAGAAAGCCCCGCTGATGTATGTGCCTTACAAAAGAAATTACCATTAGAAATGCTATATGTCAGCTCACAAAACATGCTGCAGACTTGATGGAGAATTTGGTTTATGACTTAAAACAGGAAACAAGAAGCTGATGTGGATGGCATTAGGCGCTCCCTTTAATAAGACTCATTCTCTATGCAAAGCGATGCTGTGATGGAGATGATCACATACACACACACACACACACGCATGTGTGTTTCTCCTTCACTTGAGGGTCGCATGCTTAGCAGTTAGAACAATGTACACTTTTGTACTCATTCTACGTGTTTGGCAACCTTCTAAGGCTTTCTACAGGAAACATTCCAGAGAATCCTTAAAAATAAGGCAAAGTGAGATAATTGCTCTCTTTTTACATGCAATGCACGTGGTGAAACATGTTGGAATATCTTACTACATTAAGTGGCTCACCAAAAACACATTTAATGTGGAGAACTTGAGTGTCAATTTGGCTGTGTCTATAAGAGGAGGGACATTTTTTCCTCCATCTGTGAGTACAAAGTGTCCGGTAGGAATAACAACTACTTTTCCTTAAAAATACCTTAATATTCCTAAATAAATATCCCCGATATTAAAGTATAATTATTTACATCAATGAAAATGTTGCACAGATATACAGGTAATTCAAAACTAGATGCTGAAAGATATTAAAAATTAAAAAGACTCTAAATGTTTTCAACTCCCAGAACTTGCTCTCAGCAGTGTTATTAGTGGCCTGCAGTTTGGATGGGGACCATCCATTCTGATGATGTGTTTGAAGAACTAGAAGAATTCATTTCAAATATGTATACAATTATATAGTTAACTAGAGACCCGTTGCATGAAGAGATTCATGCAATAGGCCTTCCCTTCCCCTGGCTGCCGGCACAGGTTTTCCTCCGGCACCCAGGGCCAAGGCCTTTACTCTGGCTGGAGCCTTCAGTCATCGCTCCGCCACTTCATGCCTATGTATGCAAATTAACTGCCATCTTTGTTGGGTTAATTTGCATACTCTCCTGATTGGCTGGTTAGCATAGTGGAAGGATGGTCAATTTACATGTTTGTCTATTATTAGGTAAGATATGTAAGTAATTAGCTGTATACTCAGTTCATACTATAAAATATCAATGAAAAGGGCAGTAAATATTTCTTTAGCAAAACCGTTCTTCCTCCTTTTGGCTTTGTTGCTGTTTATTCTCTCTTTTCTGTTCGTCTTCCTCTCTGTCCCCTCCTCTCCTTTCCCTTCAGTGCACTTGTCACTTGCCGTCTGTCCCCCGAGTCTGTAGGGCTTTCCTTTCCTAAGCTCACGAAAGTGCACCGATTCCTGAGGAGGCCTGGGGACCTGGGGTCAAACATTGTTATTTTTACTCCAGGCCTCTGCTCCAGCCCAGCGGGACCAGCAGCGGCTGAGGATCGTGGTTACCGCGGTTACCCGGCTCAGGGACCTGCTTCCCCTGCGTGTCTCAGCCTACTTTCTCTTATGGAGCCAAGCAGGTATCTACCTAATTGCTTTTAGCAGAGAAGGTATTGGAGAGAGATGGTGGATGGCTTTTATCATCAGTATAAAGGCTGAACTGAAAGGAAAAGGAATCTGTAATTAGAGGTTATTAAAAGAATAAAAATGGAGCTTTAGCATGCCAACCGCTAATATCACCTTAAAACTGTACAAAAGCCTTTGGGGACAGCAAGTCACTTGCGATGTATAATATAAGTGAAACCACAGTAAGATCTCCCCAGACCCCAAATGTGCCCCTTTCCTCAACAAGGTATGATCCCAGGTTCATATGCACACTTCTGGGGGAAAACACAGGTCATCCTTGGCTTTTATTTTATTTATTTAGAAAATAAAACATTGCTACTGTCAGAAAACAGAAAGTGAAGTGACATTCCAGAGCACCTCCTCAGCCGCAGGGTCTCAGACTTGCTTCCAAATTCAATCAGACCCCTCCACCCCTCTGTCCACTCAACACTTGCTTTCCTAGCTCTCAATAGAGTTTGTCGTTTTTGTACTTATTAGATTAACATTTGCTCCTCTCTAGGCCATTTGGAATATATTTTTAATTGCTTTCATACTCTAAAGGCAATCATTAATTAGCCCACGAACCAATCAAAAATTGACAAGGTTTCAATAAATATTTGCTGAAATAATAAATACAGTGAAAAGAGCAATAACTAATATTTTTTTGAGTGCAAAGCAGAGGACAGAGTTTAGGACCACGTACGACTCACTCTTGCCCAGATTTAACTTGGATTTTAACAGATAAATACAGTTATCACTTGTACAAAAAAAAAAAGAGCTTTTATTCTGGACACATTTTATTTTTAAAAATATTTTAAATGTGTTTTTAGAGGCAGAGAGAGAGACATGGATGTGAGAGTGAAACATTGCCTGGCTGCCTCCTGTAGGCCCCCTATCAGGGACCCAGGGATCAAGCTCCCAGCCCGGGCATGTGCCCAGACTAAGAATGGAACCGGCAACCTTTTACTGAGCCACGCGGGCCAGGGCCACATTTCCATCTCATAATTCCATTTTCATTCAGTCTACATTTCCCAGTGAGATATGCTCCTCAAATTAATAAATTTGCATGCAATCCTGGTCAGTCCAGGAAAGTTCCATATGTTCAAACAAACAAACAAGCCAAAACGAAAACATTCTTGATGCTGTTATCACTAGTGTAGGGTTTTCCCAGAGACCTGTTAGCACCCTGCTTGTCAACAGATTTGACTTGTTCCCCTTTCTTTTTGGAGCACGCAGCGAGGCGCAGGACGCATGACGGACCTACTGCAGGCGGCTTCCTTTCAAAGCCGGTTGGATGGAGGAGGCTCACCTGCCTGGGTCCCTGCGTGGCGGGATGGAGGAGAGGTGCCCAGGCACCTGCCCACCACCACGCCAGCAGAGCAACTTCAGCACGCAGTTCTCTGTGACAGGGACCAAGGAAAAGGAGTTACATCAGGCGGCATGTGAAATGCATGGAGACTGAGCTTGTGCAGTCTGGAGTCCAAATAGAGACCAGCCGTCCCCTCATCCGCACGGGATACGTTCCAAAACCCCCAGTGGATGCCTGAAACCGCAGATAGTGCAGAACCTGCAGGTACGAAGGGGCGGGTGGGGCTTGAGCCCTTGTTTTCCAGAGCTGTTCTGTAACCTGTAACCCCCTCCCGCAGTGCCCGATGCCACCACCACACACCAAACCTCGGCTGCACGCGCTGTCATGGCCCCTGTTGCACAGAAAAGGAAATGCCAGGACAGAGGTTGCAGAGCTGCCCGAGGCCACAGAGCTGACTCCCAACTGGAGAACTAGCACCCTGTGTGTCAGAGAGAGAGGGGGAGGCGCTGGCCTGTTCCTTTGTTCCTACACACACTTTCTTCTCCATGTCCAGATGCTGCAAACCTAACAAAGCTCTCTGTCTGCACCAGCACTCCTCTGAGACTCCATCAGCAGCCAGAGGCGTTGCCAGTGTCATCTCCCATTGTGCCCTTTCTATGCCAAAAAGGACAAATTCCAGCAAAACCTGAACACCTGGGGTTCTTTCAGGCTCCTAGAGAGTGCTGGTACTTCAGTCACTTCAGCAAGCGCAGGATCTTGGGCCCATTGCAGCTGAAATGTTTCCTGATTAGATAACCCTAATTGAGGAATCCAGTTTGATGTTCCTGGTAAGAGGTTATGTACATATGTTTGCGTAAACAGCTTATTCAAAATGGTGATATTCTATCAAAAGCAAGTGCCCAGAAGTGCCACCTTTTATTTTCCACTTACCCAGCATGTTCTCACACAGAATACATTTGAATATATTTATCTACCTGAGGCCCGGTGCATGGATTCGTGCACCAGTGGGGTCCCTCACCCTGGCCTGGGCCCTCTCACAATCTGGACCAGTTGGAGGATGTAGGACTGCTGGTTTTGGCCCCATCCCCACAGGCCAGCAGTCCAACATCCCCAGGGATGTAGTAGTGCACGAAGTGGCAGGCAGCTGGGGAGGAGCCCAGGGTGCCACACCACTCCCACTCATCCCGGCCCCACTGTGCCTGCCGCTGCCATCACTTGCTGCTTGGTAGCTCTGCTGCAGAGATGGGAGAGGCTAGTGATGCCACAGTGGCGCTCGCCAGCCATGAGCCTGGCGTCCAGTGCCTGTTGGTCAGCTGAGCAACGCTCCTGCTGTGGGAGTGCACTGGCCACCAGGGGACAGCTCCTGCATTGAGCATCTGCCTCCTGGTGGTCAGTGCGTAGCCTAGTGACCAGTCGGTCAGTTGTTCGGTCGAACGGTTGCTTAGGCTTTATATATAGAGGTTATATTCCCAAAGGTAACTCTGTAACCCAAGCATCAAGTAACAGAAATTTAATTTTTATTATTTAATCATTTAATTACTTATTTGTTTATTTTTAAATATTTTTTATTGATTTCAGAGAGGAAGTGAGAGGGAGAGATAGAATAAAAATAAGAGAGAATCATCAATCAACTGCCTTCTGCACGCCCCCTACTGGGGACCAAGCCCACAACCCAGATATGTGCCCTTGACTGGAATCATCCCAGGACCCTTCAGTCTGTAGGAGAATGCTCTATCCACTGAGCCAGATCGGCTAGGGCAAGTAACAGAATTTTGAAAATTTTAAAACTTTATTGTGATGGCCACCCCCACCTAAATGACTTCATAGTACCAGACTGATTTTTTTAAAAATTATTTACTGATTTTAGAGAGAGGGATGGAGAGACAGAGAGAGAGGGAGGGAGGGAGGGAGAGAGAGAGAGAGAGAGAGAGAGAGAGAGAGAGAGAGAGAAACATCGATTTGTTGTTCCACTTATTTATGCATTCATTGGTTGATGCTCATATGTGCCCTGACCAGGGATCAAACCTGCAACATTGGCATATCAGGACGATGCTGTAACCAACTGACCTACTGGGCCAGACTGATTTTCAAAGGGGGGTTGCTGTCTAAGGTCTCAAGAAGAAATTAAGCTGGACTTCCTTAACCTTGAAAATTCACTCTCTAACTGGATAAAAAAAAATAGTAAGCCCCTAGATATACACACAGACACAACACTTAGATACACAAACAGAATTCCAAAATATTTGTGTAGCGATATGTGGAGGGAAAATTAATGCCTGAAGATGTCTTAAGTAATGAAAACATATATCCAACAGTCCCTGACTTAAGCAAAACACTGTGACCCAAATTCAAACTATAACAGGTGGTACAGTTAATTGCACTATTTTTCTTTTCTTCTTCTTTTAGGTCTTAAATAGAAGAGAATTATCTTGCTTCCATCATGTTTAGTAAATGTCTATGTATTTCTTGCATTTTTTTTCTAGCTTATGTCCATTATCCATTAATTATAAAAATCACACTAGTCATCAGGGAAATGCAGATCAAAACCACAATGACATCTCATCTCACACCTGTACTATAAAAATAGACAAGAAATAATGTGCTTGATAGAATGTGGAGAAAAGGGAACTCTCGTCACTGCTGATGGGAATATACTGGTGTAGCCATTATGGAAAACAGTCTGGAGGTTCCTCAAAAAATTAGAAAAAAAGAGAGTTACCTCATGACCCAGTAGTTACACCTCTGCTATTTACCAAAAAAACCCCAAAACATTAACGTGAAAATATATTTGCTTCCCCATGTTCATTGCAGCATTATTTACAATAGCTAAGATATGAAAACAGCCTAGGTTTCCATTGATGTTGAATGAATAAAAAATACACACACATACAAACACATACACATGGAAATATTATTCAGCCCTAAAAAAGGGAATGTTGCTACTTGTGACAATATGTATAAACCTGGAGGGCATTATTCCCAGTAAAATAAGTCAGACAAAGACAAATACATATGACCTCACTTACACAGGGTGGGGCAAAAGTGGGTTTACAGTTGTGAGTAGGTAAAACACAGTTTATTCTTGCATTAATATTTATGAACTATTATATCATTTTCCATGCAAATGACTGTAAACCTACTTTTGACAGGGAAACTGTATGTGAAATCATAAAAAAATCAGAAAAACAAACTCCTGGGTATGGAGAACAGACTGGTGTGGGTGGGTGAGGAAATTGTGAATGGGGTTTAGAAGTGCGTGCTTCTGTTGAGAAATAAATATGTCTGGGGATGTGATGTCAGCTTGGTGACTACAGCTAACAATACCGTAGTGTATATTTGAAAGTTGCTAAGAGACTTAAAAATTTCTCATCACAAGAAAAGATATGTTGTGAGGTGATTGATGTTAAGTAGACTTATTGTGGTATTCATTTAATAACATCCACAAATAACAAAACATTATGGGGTACACCTGAAACCAATAGAGTGTTACATGTCAAGTATATCTCAAAAAATGAAAATGTGTGAATAATCAAACTAACTTAGAATTTAAAATAGTCTCATTATCCTCACTCCTAAATAGTCTAATTTAAAATAAATTAGTACACTCAAAGAAACAATTCTATTCTCTTATTAAATCTTTAATAGTGAAGTCATCTTTCAACATATAATGCAAAGAAAATATTAATCTTTGGGGATGAGTTGAAAATATGAGAGAGCACACAGTTTCCCGATATAAGATTAGAAATGATTTCGCAACAGCTGCTGTGCCTACCAACATCCGGCTTCACAAAGCCACACTCCTGAGGCTGGAGGATCCTGTTGGTTCGTTATTGAGTGCAAACCAGGACAGTGGATCAATGACACCTGGTCTGTGTCAGTCAACTCAGAGGCAGTTGATCACATATTTTTTAATTTTTAAGAGAAGCTCTGAAAGCTACCTTTATTTCTAGAAAAATTTTTATGTCCATCGGGTACTCTTTTATGGAACTTTAATCAAGGCACAACGCACAGCAGGGGCCATTGGCGAAGAGGCTCCGTGTCCACTGTCAATGGAGCTCCTAACCTGAATTCACCCCAAATAAACTGTCAAGCCGAGCGCCCAGGCTTGTTTCTCCGAAGCAGCATGTCAACACGATGCTGTTTTTCTGGGTGAGGATGTGTCATTATTATTTCATTATTTATTATCTAATTCTCTATAGAAGCATCAGTTGAATGTAGATAAAGCAAAACAAAATAAAAGCCATATCCCTTGACCATTCACAGGCTCTTTGCCAACCCCGATGTGGAGGGCAGCCTTGGAGATGTGAGCAGCACTGTCGTCCAGTTGCCTATATTCATTGGGAGACTATTCAAGCTGCGTGCACGAGAGAGATTCCGTAAGGGCCTTCAGAAGGAGAAAGAACCCTGGCTGCGGGCGGGAGCTGAGGTCTGAGCTGAGCCTTGCAAACAAACAGGACACCAACAGGGTAACTGGACCCGAGCAGACAGGGTAAACCAGACAGGAAGGGCCTAACCAGAGTGGGTTAGTTTCACGGCCATTTTCTCACACTTACAGGGCATGAGCCATTACAATGTTTTTCAAAAAGGATGCAATTGACCTTGAGAGAATGTTTTCTCCACAGCAGGATGCTTAACAACATCCGTGACCTCACGCTAGTAATCAGGCCCCTTCCTTCTGTTAGATACGGAGAAAACCCCAAGTTCCCTCAGGTTTCAAATGCCCCAAATGCTGAGTCATATACCCATATCCAACCAGGGGGTCAAGAATTCAATGAAATTCATGTTTCAATAGACTGACACAGAATAGAAGGGGGGAAGAAAGTGTATTAAGCACATTATCAGTTACCAAGTGATGAAGAGCCGTGGCGTAGCTGACACTGACTCGCAGAATTTTAGATTGATAGTGGTCAGACCAAACAGCGTCAGTGATTTCAGATTTCATTTCATATTTGCACAATGAGCAAAAAACCCCCAAACAAACAAAAAAACAAAAACAAAACACTAACAAATCACACACCAACTTCATGGAAGTTAAAGACCAGAGACCTTAAATAACATCAAATTAAAGATGCCTGCTGCAACTAAAATTAGAAACTATTAGAGATTTTTGAGAAGTGATAACTTAATTAAATGCATCCAGAAATAGTGTATTAATTCACAAACATAAATTTATTGCTTAAATAATCCAACAAAATAACAACTGTTGTCCTGCCTTTCTCTGTTAGTTGGCATCTGGGCAATGAAGCTCTCCCACATGGACTTGCACACCTAAAGCAACCCCGGCACCCACACGCTTTGCCAGGGGTCCTACTTAGAGGGTTGGGACACTGTGTATATTGAAATATTTATGTGAAAAATTTACAGACACTTCATCCAATTTCCCTGCAAAATGACCCACGTCTGCCTTACACCATGGCTTAGCCAGTGGTTCTCAACCTTCTGGCCCTTTAAATTCAGTTCCTCATGTTGTGACCCAACCATAAAATTATTTTCGTTGCTACTTCGTAACTGTAATGTTGCTATTGTTATGAATCGTAATGTAAATATCTGATATGCAGGATGGTCTTAGGTGACCCCTGCGAAAGGGTCGTTCGACTGCCAAAGGGAGAGAACCGCTGGCTTAGGCAATCACATAAGGATGTTCTGCCCTGACACCAGACAGACCACACGCTGGGCTAATGCTGGCCTCCGCCATGAAGGGGTAGTAAGACCATGCCGTTCTGTTCACAGGAATGTGAACATTCCCTCACGAAACTTGAATACAGTGAGGATGAATAAAGGAAGAATGATGCATATAATTGGATGCTTTTGAAAACAGTATGACTTTGTGTACAGTTTAAAACCAGAGGCCTAAAGCTGATTAGAGTTAATAACTATGTATTGGTTGCCAGGGTGGAGTATAAATGGATATGTATGAAAATTGTGAACAATTTTCCATAGTCTCCTCCACTCCATATCGCCCGACAGTGGGGAACTTCAGAAATCCATGTTCCAGTGCGCGCTGGAATGTGCCATCGTTGGCAAAGTGTTTGTGTGTCAGGTTTGATTAAAGACTGCTGTGCAAGCATCTTTCTAGCTGCCAGGCGGGATACCAACAGGTGAAGCCTAGACTGAAGGTGAGCATGGACTTACTAGTAGATGATGCATGCGAGGTGGTCAGCACACTCGTAATTAATAAGTGCTAGTCCTTACTATTCTTTAGCAAAACAACACTTCCTGCTGCTATGAAGCCGTGTGTGAGCAGAGGGCGTAATAAAATGCTTTGCTTAAAAGCAGTACCACCTGGCACGATCTCCTGGGTATACTTTTATGGAGTGCGCTGTAAGGAAAACTGACATTAGGAGAGTGAGCTTCAGCAGATGACTGAACTGTAATAAAACTTCCTTGGATGGGTTTTAAATGAGCTGCATTGCACTGAACCAATTCTGCCCATTAATTCCAGAGCAATGCAGTTGCCAGCCGTGTCCCATCGGCCCCTCCATCAGGTGTGAACGCCACAGCTAAGTATTCTAAAATTTAAACTTACGAAGCAGAATCCCAGGAAGAGATGGCCAAGATGGAGAAGAAATTGGGCTTACTGCACGTTTTATGCGAGTGAAATGCCCTGGGTCCCCCAGCTTTCACATTCCTGTTGAAAGAGGAACTCAAACCTTGTAACTTCATTTCATTTAGGAGAAGCATGTACGCTAAAGTGTGTTGTTGTTCGGTATATGATCCCTGGAAAATCATAGAGATTAACAATTGGCCACGGTTAACTACAACAGCCAAACTTTACCTTGTAAAATCCAAAAGTGTGCTGCTCATTGGGAAGAGGATTGGTGTTGGAAGTGCTTGGGGAGTGAGCCCTGCGCAGTCGGGTTTCTACGCAGGAATCCCAGTGCCTGCCGCTCCCGAGTGACACAGAGGCCCATGCTCCACGCAGGAGCAGCCCCAGAGCATCACACAAAAGTCTCACATCTTCATAGCTGAGTCTGTGCCTTCTCTACACTTAAAATTCTGAGCACTTAGCACATCTTGTTGCATCAAAATCCAGATTCAAAAACCCTCAAATCAAACTGTTTACCTCAACTGAAATCTGCCTTGAACAATTCATAAGAAGGGGGACGGTGGCAGTGAAGAAAGCCAAGGGGAGTTTGAACGAACTCGAGTTACTATGGAGTTTCCTCAAGAAATTAATCTCACTTCCAGGAAGATATCCTAAGAAACCTGAAATGCTCATCAGAAAGAATGTATGCACTCCTATGTTCATAGCAGCAAAATTTACAATAGCTAAGATTTGGAAACAGCCTAAGTGCCCATCAGCAGATGAGTGGATAAAAACTGTGGTACATGTACACAGTGGAATACTATGTGGCAATAAAAAAGAAAGAATTCTTACCATTGGCAACAGCATGGAGGGACCTGGAGATTATTAGGCTGAGCGAAATAAGCCAGTCAGAGAAAGATAAGTATCATGTGATCTCACTCATATGTGGAATATAATGAACAAAATAAACTGATGATCAAAAATAGACCCAGAGTCATAGAAGCATGAACAGAGGGAAGGCTGGGGATGGTGGGTGGGAAGAGATCAACCAATGAACTTGTATGCATGTATGCATAACCTGTGGACACAGACAATGGGGTGGTGAGGGCCTGGATCGGGGAGGATGGTAGCAGGCTAGAAGAGGTTAATGGTGGGTAAAAGAGAACCTATGTAATACTTTCAATTATAAAGATTAAGAGGAAAAAAATAGTGGCATAGACACTCTCATGGCTTATCTCCCCCCGACCCCCACATGAAAAGGAGAACTGGTCTCCCTGACAAGGAGCAGAGCAGTCTAAGGCCAGAAGGAGCCGTGAGTGTTCAGTGACCTGCTTGTCTGCAGGTGAAACCCAACAGCCCCACACAGATCCACCAGGAGAGGCTGCATGGCTTGCCTGACAGTCTGGGAGACATGGCTACTGAACAGTCACATGTTTTATTCACAAATTGTTCCCTCTAATTCCAGTGGCATTTGGAAGCTCCCCTAGAAAGAAACACTGGCAATCCATACAAGAAATGGCTCTGGCCCAGGCACACCAGCACCTGCTCTCTTGTGGCATTGAGCCCCTGGAAGACTGAATGCATGATGGGGAGAAAGCAGCCACCCCCTACCCCCTCTCACCCCCCAGCACCCACACACATGCTTCTCTGGAAACCAGGAAAAGGTGCACATTCTGCTCTGACCCAGCAACGCTGCAGTGAGTCGTCTGGTGAAAGAGCCGGAATTCTTTTAATATTTTTATTGATTTCAGAGAGGAAGGAAGAGGGAAAGAATGAGAGAAACATCAATGATGAGAGAGAATAATTGACTGGCTGCTTCCTGCACGCCCCCCACTGGGACCGAGCCTGCAACCCAGGCATGTGACCTGACCACGAATCCAACCATTGACCTCCTGGTCATAGGTCGATGCTCAACCACTGAGCCATGCCAGCTGGGCCCAGGATTCTTATTAAATTTCCCAAACAGAGACCATTGGAAGGGTTATTACTCTGTAGTTTTGCATTAGGTTCCTATGGCTGCCCTAACAAATTACCACAAACAACACAAAAGTGTTCTCTCCAGCCTGGCAGAGCTGTCCTGACTGAGCTGGGGAGAATGAAGGGTATCAGTTTCTCATTTCTTCAGGGGCTGCGAGGGGAATCGGATTCCGGCCTTTCCCAGCTTCCACAGAGCACCATGCCCACCTCTGATTCTTCATTTCACCTTCTTCCATCCTTGGTCTTTTTGCTTCCCTCTTATGAGAACCTGTGATTACACTTGGCCCAACTGGGTAATCCAGGACTATTTTCCCATCTCAGAATGCTTAATTCAATCTATCAGCAAAGTCCCTTTTGTTCTATTCACAGGTGCTGGGATGAGGAACTGGACATTATTGTGGGGCACTATTCTGTCTACAAGGTTCTGATAACTAAGCTAATTTTTTAACAGACATTAGAGAGTAGGCCTCATATGTCTTGATGATGAATAAGACCAGAAAACAATCTGAACAATTGCAATGTGACCAATATTTTGAAAAATAATATTTATCAAACCATAGTTCATAAGACTTTAGAAAGCTTACTGACAACCTTTACCTATCTAATAAAAGAGAAATATTCAAATTAACCATCACTCCATCACAAAGATAGTGGCAGCCACGGAACTAGAGCGAGCAGGAAGCTTGGGTTGCCTCCGGCGATGGAGGAAGCAAGCTTCCCATCTGCCCTGGCTGGATCTGGGCTCTGCTCAAGGCTACAAAGTTTCAATTATAGAAGATAAATAAATCCCAGGGGAAAAAAAAGAAAAAAAGGAGAGGCTGGGGGTGGGACCCCCCCCCCCCCGAAGGGGCTGTGGCCAGCCTGAAAATAGCCCTCAACCCCTCACCCAGGCTGGCCAGACACCTGAGTGGGACCCCCACCCTGATCTGGGACACCCTTCAGGGTAAACCAGCCGGCCCCCACCTATGCACCAGGCCTCTATCCTATATAACAGTGATGGCAAACCTATGACACACGTGTCAGAGGTGACACGCAAACTCATTGTTTTGGTTGCTTTTTCTTTGTTAAATGGCATTTAAATATAAAATAAATATCAAAAATATAAATCTTTGTTTTACTATGGGTGCAAATATCAAAAAATTTCTATATGTGACACTGCACCAGAGTTCAGTTAGGGTTTTTCAAAATGCTGACATGCCGAGCTCAAAAGGTTCACCCTCACTGCTATATAATAAAAGGATAATATGCAAATTGGCCCTAACAGCAGAATGACTGGGAATGACTGGTCACTATGACACACACTGACCACCAGGGGGCAGACATCAATGCAGGAGCTGCGCCCTGGTGGTCAGTGTGCTCCCACAGGGGGAGCTCTGCTCAGCCACAAGCCAGACTGATGGCTGCCAGTACAGCGGTGGTGGTGGGAGCCTCTCCCGCCTCCTCAGCAGCACTAAGGATGTCTGACTGCCAGCTTAGACCCAATCCCCCGGGGAGTGGGCCTAAACCAGCAGGTGTTCATCCCCCGAGGGGTCCCAGACTGCGAGAGGGCACAGGCTGGGCTGAGGGACCCCCCTGAGTGCACAAATTTTTGTGCACCGGGCCTCTAGTAAATATATAAATTTCTGAGTTGCTATTCTCTGTTAATTAACACTAACTGGATATTTCAAATATAGGTAAGATCAAAGTATTCATATCAAAGGTGTTTCATTAATTTTCCATGAGTCTATTATTTCCCCTTTTGGCCTGCAAGTGCTATGAAAGCCAGTACCTACAACAAAAATAAGTGCTTTTTAATGTTTATTGAATGAATGAGCAAATGAATGAAACTATTTCTAGTGACTCTATGTTCAAAGACAAAAATCTACTTTTATCTTTCCAGATTTTCAAAGCAAAATAGCATTGCTGGTTGAAATATTAAATGCAGGCCTGAGCTTCCATCAACAGCTGAAAACTCTGGAGTTTTTACATAGTCCTCATTTCAAATATATGCTAGTCCTGTCCACAATGTCCTCCATAAAGCACGCCAATCAGCTGAAGGAAACGCTTTCAGATACAAACGATGCATGGCTGTCATTCCAGGTGGCTGGCAAGGTCCTGATCAGGTCCTAACGAGGTGCATTTGACAAGCACAGACATGCTTCTGACAACTCGCTGTCTGTGAGCTGGTAGTACTTTTTGCAAAAATAACTATCCAAACACGAGAAATATTATAATTGATAAATAATATATGTGCAATAAATGTATATGAAATAAGCATATTTTATATTAACTTAATATAATAAATAAAATACATACATTTTTATTTATATTTATAGATATTACATATTTTATTTATATTATATATTTATATATTAAATAAATATATACTTATATTAATTTAACACATTAAATAAGGTGAATATATGTTAAAATTTTAAAAACATGATTACTTTAAAACTGTCCAATTTCCAAGTGAAAATGTGATCCTATTAGCAAGCGCCTGTTTATCTCAGGAGGGGAGCATCCTCACAAGTGGCCTGTACGTCACACTGGGTACTTCAGTTACAGGGAGGATGGCCCAAGGAGCCTCCTGGGAAGTATATTTAATTTTTTAAGTAGGTCACCCTGACACTTCTCATTCTAGAAATTTTTACCAGGGTTTTCATTTTAAAACCAGTTTCAAAAAGGATAGAGAATACGTCTAAATAAAATACTTTTATTCTCCTTACCAGAAAGTTCTGCCGCTAGACCGGACCCCAGGATACTACTGTGCCTTATACTGTGAGGTATACACGGCGTGCTGGGGATCATGTCAATCTTTGTAACATGTTCAGTGCTATTCAGTAGAAACATGTTAAGATGGCATTCATTGATTTCAATTTCTCGAGTTCTCTGGAGGAACACGCACTTGCTACGGATGCTTGGTTTCATGTGCAGATGACACTGAGGGGTTGTTAGAACTCATTCTCCTGGCATTTCTTTTTCCAAAAGCAAAACAAGTACAAGTGTTTGATCAGAGGGACCCTCACTTTTTAAGTAAGAATTGATGACTTAAGTAAAACGTCTTTAGATATACTTTTACCTTTTTTGTGAAAATCCTTTGCACAAAATGGTAAATTATCAAAGAAAATATATTTTATTAAGTCAGAACATTTCTAGGTCTTTCTTCAGTAAATAAACATCATATTTATATCTGGTAAAGATTTCATTGTAACTTATTGGTAAGCATTGCATACTTATAACAATAAGAAAAATTCCTTCTGAGCAAGATGTTAAACACTTCTATGCAGTGACGTATTTTATTCAATAGATAAGAAATATATTTTCCTTTGTAGAAGGTAAAAATTACAATTCAACACCTGGAGTTGCTTTTTGGTTTGTATTCATATTGAGCTATGATAGAAAATAGGATTTTTACTCTGTGTCCCGGTTTTGTTACTGCTGGGTCATGTGACTTAGGTTAAGTGAAATATTCACAGGGGAACTATACTCCTGTACTTGTTTTTCAGCTTAAATTTCATGTCTGAATACATCATTTTGATGTATTTCTATGAAACTAAGGAAAGTTAAATGATATCAACACCCCCGCTATATCACTGTAAACTACTATCATTTTCAATTCATGAATATCATCATGCTAGTTAAAATCTATTTAAAATTGTTTGATAATTATAGAATATCTATGCCATAAATATTCTATTTATAATCTGTTTATCTATTTATTTAATAACATTCCATTTTGCATGGATTAAACTATTCCTGAAAGCATTACTTGGTTTTGTGTGATGACTCACAGTCGATTATAAACTCACAGGTTTGTGGAGAAGAGCTTGGCCTGCAGGCTTGACATCACATTCCCTAAGACCCATCTGCAGGCACAAGAGAAGCCTGGAGTGTGCAGGCAGGGAGAGTGAGGGCACAGGTACCCTGTCTTCTGATGTGACTTAAAGGCAGGGCTGGCATTTAAAAGTATGACTTGATCAGTTTTCAACTCAGTTCAACAGGAAGACGTTCCAGAGATCTAGATGTGTGAAACTTGTACTTGTAGAGGTCAGCAGGAAGATTTGTACAAGGATAACAACAAAAACAACTCTCTGAATGCTTACTGCTTATCAGATACCATGCTCAGAGCTTTATATTCCTTATCATGTTTAACTTTCATAGCATTTTATCAGGTCTGTGCCATTTTATGGTGAGTGAACTGATGCTTAATGAATCTGTTAAATGCACAGACATATGGCTAGTGAGGAGTAGGTCCAGAACTTGAAAGACTTTGGTTATAAAGCCCCTGCTCTCAACCCTATTCTATCCACTGGGAGGACTGCAGTGCTTGCAGATGGCTTCTAGATGGATGAAGGCTTGATTGTGCTTTCTGTGGTGAGTAGCCTTTAAGATGAGTGCCTGTGAGCCCACCTCCTGGTGTTATTATCATAATTAGCTTTTTAAAATATTAATAATAGGAATAGAGCAATGGGGAAGCCAAACATTATAGCATGGTCATCTGGGCAGCTTCACCAGGAAGCTACAGCCTCATACTCCCCAGGGAACCACTGGTCCATTCCCTGAAAATCACGGAAAAGAGATCAAACAAAAGGAGAGATGTGTGCACGCTCAGGGAAGTTGCAATGATGCATGGGGGATGTTTGCCTGTCGGTCTAGCCTGGGAAACAGTAGATTGGCTAGAAGGTGGAACCGGTGGAAGTGCGTAAATCTTGAAAAGTAAAATGCCCACAAAGAATTCCCTCTCTCTTGCCTGCTCTTGCCTTTTGGTTTCCCCCTTCCCTCTTGCTCCATGACCCATGCACTTGACTGCCATGTGGCCTTAAGCAGCTGCATGACCCAGGGCCATGCAGACCCACATGCCATGGACTGCAGCTGGGAGCACAAGCTAAGCCAGCCAGATCCTGGACTGGATTGGACTTATTATGGAGGAGAAATCCTGAGCAATGACCTTGCTTCTTGCCCCCCTGAGATAAGACTGGACTTCTTCCATGGTGGGATGACAAAGATGGGACTTTAGAGGGAGCCTCCCTTAATTTCACATCATCAATAAAGCTTTCCATGAAACCTCACACTCCCCTGGAGGTGTCAGGAAATTGTTTTTCCTGAGGCACCCCAAGAAGTCCACTTCCACCAATAATACTGGTGCTGATCTTGTTAATTCCTTTTTCTAGACTAACTTGTTTCTAACCAATAGTACATGGCAATGCTGAGCAGATGTCATTCCTGTGGCTGGTTATAAAAGACTTCATTTTCCTAACTGGCTCTCTCTACAGCCTTCTCTGTCTAATCTGTTTGATGAAATGGTGGCCTCATATTGGACAGGGTCACATGGCAAGGAATTGAGAGCAGCTTCAAGCCAACAGCCAGCAAGGAGCAGAGGTTCAGGTCCAACAGCACTCAGGGGCGAATTCTGGCAACAATCCATCAGTGAGTTGGCAAACAGATCCCTCACCACTTAAGCTTTCAGATGAGACCCCAGAACTGGTCACCATCTTGACTGCAGCCCAGGTAAGAGGGCCAGGATTTCTGACTTACAGAAATGGCCAGATGATAAATGGGCACTGTTTTACACCACTAAATGTTGGGGTAATTTGTTATACAGCAGTACATAACTAAAACTCTTAGTGAGTTATCTAAGTTAATCAAGGCAAGGACTACACTTTATTTTACTTCCTGTATCCAGCAACTAGAAAGCAGCTAACTTAGGCCACATGCCTAAGTGAAGAGTAAATAGAAGATTAGATGAAATGACCTGTAAGATCATTTGAAACTTGATATTTTATTATTGTAACATGTAGAATATTATTAGATTGTATAATATGGCCCTATACACCTTATCCAAATAGAAGATATTATAAGTAAAATAGCCAGAACTCAATAACAAAGATCCCCCTTCCCCCCATAAGCCTTCCAGGTATGTTGAGATAGAATACAGACACAAAAGACCCACCCATTGTAAATATACTGTTTTATAAATTTTGGCAACTGGGCAATATTGTAATGTAATCAGCATTAAAATCAACATATAGAGTATTTGCAACTCTGGAAAAGTATCCTTGTGCCCTTTCAGTCAAGTGTCTTCCTTGACATTCTAGCTGTGTCTCACTATAGTTTCACATTTTCTAGAATTCCATATATGAAGATGTGTTTTTATACACATTGAGCTGTTCTGCAAATGCACTAGATGTAAAGATATCAGACCACATAAAACAGCTGTAATGGAATTTAATATTTTTGTTTTGACTCATAATTTCACATGTAAATTTCTTCAGTAGATTTTCTTTATTTTCTAAAACTCCTCATAAATCCCAATTTCTTTTCCCTGTAAACATGGAGGAAAAATAAGAATAGCTTTTGTACTATAGTAAACTCTTCAGCAGTGGCTATTCATCAGCATTTTTTTTAAAGCTGAAAGAATGTTGGAGCTATAGTGAACCAGAAAGGGATTTTACATTTAAAGTTAGATTTGTCTAGATTTTGCTACAACTTGGTTCTTTTACATTGGTTCTCACTGATTAAATTTTCAACTGCAACACAATGAGGCTGCTTTCAAAAGCCTGGTCTTTCTTCCCATGGACTGTAAGAGACATGCAGTCTTCCAATAAAAATGTTACACACATTTCCTTGAATGCAGGGCTGATGATGGATAGATGGACAACACTATGGACACACTCGGCAAAAACCCACAGTCATCGCTCTTTGCTGGGAGTAGCTGCATCAGCCGACTTTGAATTTGGGCAGCCTTATTGAATTCTCACACCCAGTGAGCTAGGCATTGTGTGAGCTCTATCAGGTGTTCCTTCTCTGCCTGGGGGGAAAGACCAGCAGTGACTAGCGCACCTGCAGGAGTCAGCTAAGTTGGATATGCCTTGATATGCCCAGAGCATAGAGGCTCCACTTTATGTTGATGGTTTCTAAGTAGAGCCCGGACGGTGCCTGCTGCCCACCCCAGTTTGTGGACGCCATAGCTAACTACTTACAGTCACACTCACTCCCCAGTGTGGACTGCGAAATGGAAGAGGCAGTCTCTACTTGCAGAGGCTTACACGAGCACAAAGGTCCATGTGCAATCAGACTCAGGTAGAGGTCAACTGGGTTAGGACTTGACTAAATTCAGTGGCCACAGGACAAATAACCCAACTTCTGGAGTCAGGGTTCCTTCCAATGTAAATGAGTCCTTTATCTATAAGGAGCTAGGAAGCAGGACCACTCCAGTTACTTCAAACCTTTCAGCGAATATCTTAATTGAGAGCAACAACAGAAAGATTGTAAGGAAAAGCTGCTGGGCATCCCTCCTAGGGTTTCCCAACAAGCGGCCAACATGACTCCACCTCCTCTGGCCTCTCAAAAGCAGACTATGGAGTAAAGTGAGAAAGAGTTATGGAGGCAACCACATGTCTTCCAAGATGGCGGGGCGGCGGGGGGATGACTATGTTCTCTCCTCCACATGGACTCCACACGCATACTCGAGAAGCAGCCCTCCTAAGACGTGGAAGAGGAGGGAGTCGGGCCCTTTCCAGACAGGCACTAGTGTCTCACTCCAAACATGACCTTGTGAGCTACAGAGATGTGCAGGTCAGTCTTGACCATGACCACAGTGATGAGATTCTGAAACAATCCACCATGTGGCCCCTAGAATTTGTGAAAATATGTGAACACTGAGATGATTGCCCTTTCTATCCTAGAATGTTCGAAGGCAGGATCCTGGCTGCCACAGCCTCTACAAGCAGAGCAGGGAGAAAGGACAGCAGACAGGCACACTGCATTCCCTATGGCTCAGTGCACCCCACAGGAAGTAGCTTGCTGTCTTTTGGGAATCCTACTGAAAAGAGCCACCTGACAAAGGAAAAGGGCCCCAGCAGATGGAGGAAGTGAGGGGCTGACCTGGGGTAGCTAAAATGCACATGCCCCTTGTCAGACACCTGAAGACACAATAGGGATGGCTTGGGGGAGGGGCAGGGCTGCAATGAGCCTGTCAGTGCCCAGCAGGCAGCAGCTGCTTCCTGGACAGGGGCACTCAGGGCCAGGCTCCGGACACCAGTCACGTCAAGGGCGATTCCCAAATGCAGGCCCAGAGCTGCAAGTCAGGCCTGAACTGAAAGGAAGGGAGACATTGTGAATTTTATTAGATTCAGGACAGCGTGGACATTTTAATAACTGCAATTATTGAAATTGAATTTTGTTTATAACCAAAGTCCTGAAAAGCAATGATCTCTGCCTAACATGTATCCAACAGCAGGGCCCAGAGGCTGGAGGGTGTGGCTGAGAAAGAAAAGGAAATGTTTGAGTTCAGGCCAGTGAATGAAATAATTGCATAAGGATTACAGATAATACACGTTAAATGCCTACCATAGTACCTGGCACACTGGAAATGAGTTTAATAAATATGAGTTATTGTTCGTTTTATTACCATGTCCCTGGCACTGTTACTTTCCTTACATACATTACCTGTAATTCTTCCAATAAATCTACAAGGTGCCTATTATTATATTTAGTTTGCAGAAGAAGAAAAAGAGGAACGGACATGGAAGAGGCAGTCTCTACTGCAGAAGCTCATCAAAGGGAACCAGATGGTGGGAACAGCTCCAATGGAGATGGCACCAGGTGGCATGGGGCCCGCTCCCCAGCTTCGCCTACGCACAGGCTTTCCTGAAGGACGTGGCCCCCAAGTAGAACTCAGCTACCCAGGTGCAGGGGAGGGAGCTGTACAGGAAGCTCCAAGTGCTGATGGAGAGCAAGGGAGGGAGCAGCAAGACCAGAGCAGTGAAACCCTGAAGACAGCATGAAGCTAAGGGATGTAAGCCAGGAAGTGGGCACCGCCATGTAGGGATCCAACAGTCCCCAGTGCCTGATCATGCACATCTACGACCTCTCTGACCTGCAGTGTCCTCACCTGTAATGCCCCCCAACATCCTCATCTTGAACATGGGAAAAAGATAATGCCTGCCTCATGGAACTACGCTGAACTGCTGAGCCACAAAGTGCCACCTACATCTCCCACTAGGAACCCACACACTGAATATGTCAGTCCTCTCTTCCCTATGCTTGTGAAAATGAACAGCTAATTATATTGCCATCAATTAAATTTTTTCTCTTCACTTTGATGTTAGGCATCAAATAAAAAAAAATGTTCTTTGCACTACTCTAATGACCTTCAACTGGATGTTTAGATTTCTATTTCTGCCCTAGCCAATTTTGTTCAGTGGATAGAGCCTTGGCCTATGGACTGGAGGGTCATGGGTTGGATTTCAGTAAAGGGCACATGCCTGAATTTCGGGTTCGATCCCCAGTAGGGGGTGTGCAGGAGGCAGTATATCAATGATTCTCTCTCTTCATTGATGTTTCTATCTTTTTCTCCCTCTCCCTTCCTCTCTGAAATCAATAAAAAAATACATATTTAATTTTTTTCCTATTTCTAGTATTGATTCTAACAAAGGCAAAGGCGGAAAAATACAGTAGGGATGTCAGGATGGAGAGGGCAAAGGCTGACTGTGGAGGCTTCATATGAAGTTCCTGGCGACGGTAATTACAGGCTTGGAGCTTCTGGCAATTACAGCTCAAGTGTGGTGTTTCCTTTTCCTCTGTAAATCTGCAGTGACATGGGGACCTTGTCTACATATCAGAAATGACCCAGCTCTGACAGCACGCCCTCTTCCCCTAGTGAGTGTTTGCGCTTCTTTATATACATGGCAAGGAAAAGAGAGGGAGAGAGCGGAAGAGTTTAGGTATGGGGGGGAATAGAAGGAGGTCATCTTGAGGGCAGCAGAATGGTACAGCGGGAAGGGTCCCGCTTGAGCTAGGGTCCATTCCTCACCTGGTTTTCCAGGGATGAGGCGGATGGTCAAGCTCACGGGCAGCCAGGGAGCAGCTCCCCTCGAGTGGTCTGTGAGATATGTGGGATTTATCTAATACCAGAGGCCGGCTCTGAAGGAGGTGCTGGGGAAGCCAAGTGCAGAGGCCAAGGGACTTCCCGAACTTAGGACTCAACTCTTTAATCAAGTTCTGATACAGAGAGAGTCCACCTTAGCAGCAGCCATGGGGAGGGCTCCAGGAAAGGGGAACCAGGAACCAAGATAGCAGCTGGTCCAGGACAATATGGCCGTTCCTCCCAGGAGGAGGAAGCTAGAAAGAAGCCCTTCAAGACTGACTGAAAGTAGATGAATGGGGAATGGGAGTCCTTGCCCCTGTCGTTCTAAAAGAATCCCTTCAGAGAGTACATGAGGTAAGAATGATTCCCAAGGTTCATTTTCTTTCTAATCTTTCTCTCTTGTGATTAGATGATTTTTAAGGAATTCTTTAAAAAAAAATAACAGTGCAGATCTAAAATTTGGCTTTTCCCAAAATCCATTTACATAGATCTCAGAAGTCAATTGAATTTAAATGCTTGCCTTTAATAACTGAATTAGCAATGTTTTTACTCTCTAAGAGGTTTGGGAAATAAAATTAGTCCAGTATTATAATAACTACATTTACTATTTCCCCCCAAAAAATACCAATTTTGAAATATTTCAATGGATCATTGACTCCTTATATGTGTGTCACTCTAGCACAGCCGTGGGCAAACTATGGCCCGCGGGCCAGATCCGGCCAGTTTGAAATGAATAAAACTAAAAAAAAAAAAAAAAAAAGACCGCACCCTTTTATGTAATGATGTTTACTTTCAATTTATATTAGTTCACACAAACACTCCATCCATGCTTTTGTTCCGGCCCTCCGGTCCAGTTTAAAAACCCATTGTGGCCGAAACCGGTTTGGCTCAGTGGATAGAGCATCGGCCTGCGGACTGAAAGGTCCCAGGTTCGATTCCGATCAGGGGCATGTGCCTGGGTTGCGGGCACATCCCCAGTGGGAGATGTGCAGGAGGCAGCTGATCGATGTTTCTCTCTCATCGATGTTTCTAACTCTCTATCTCTCTCCTTTCCTCTCTGTAAAAAAATCAATAAAATATATTTTAAAAAAACACACAAAAAAAAACAACAAAAAACCATTGTGGCCCTCGAGTCAAAAAGTTTGCCCACCCCTGCTCTAGCACATACTGTGCACACAGAGAAGTTCACTGAACTGTTTCCTCTCCTTGTCTGGGTGGGCGGGACAGGAGGAGATGGCATCCTAACGTCTGTGTTTACCCATGGAATGTGCCACTCTTGTCATCATATGTCAAAGGCCAAGACACATTGGAAGCATGGAGGCAGAACTACATTGATGATGGAGAAGAAAGACAGAGACTCAAGAAAATTATAACTTTCTTTGACACAGCAGCTTTTGGGTCTGGTTGGTACCAAGCTCCAATTCCAAGCAATACTACTTAATGAGGCTGATAGTGCTACCTTCTTCAGGCACCTTCAATATCTGGCTTGAATCATAGGACAGTCAGGTGCCAGCGGTAGAGCCTATGGGTGGGGTGTGTCTGAGAATTCAAACTCACAGACTGAGAAACAATGAAGTCAGGGAAAGAGGGTGGGGATGACAGTTACGTTTTTCTTTGGTGCTTTACCTGATGAAATCATTTCACTGCATCCATGGAATGCGGGGAGAAGGAAGCTATAAAATGAAATTGGAGAAAATTCTCAGAAATATAATGGCCCTTGAAATGGGCATCAGTTTGCATCCAGAGTTCAGAGAACATCTATTATAGAAACAATATTATGCTTGCATGGAGATGCATTTGTCGTTGATTAAAACAGAGTCCCCTGATAAAATCTTGTGGGACACGCTCTATAGGAATTTGAAGAGTGACATGATCGATGAAAATTGAGAATTGTTTCAGGTTCACACAGAGGGCACCATATAATCATAATGGTGATGGCTTGCATTCATAAAGGATTTTAGTTTTCAAAGTGCTTTTCCGGCCATCATCTCTTCTAATTCCCACCACTGCCCTCATCCCGATTTCAGAAAGATATAAATGAAAGAAAACTTTGTATCTTTCTCAAATAAGTGATGTTGTATTTGAGAGGATTGTATAACATTGTACTTTTCTTGATACCCACAATAGTCTACTGGCTTACAGCATTTATAAAATGATGTATAAAAGTGAGAGCTAGTGAAAACTAAATAAAATTTAGAAGATGAAAATGTTCTAGAAGAAATAGGTATAGTGAAAGAATAAACTATGGAATATGTATATATACTTGATATGGGAGGTGGGACAGGAAATTTTTTGCATAATACAGCTTAGGTAGCTTCCTTATTCTTGGAGATATTTCTTTTGAACTATGTGGCTACCATCTCAAAAATCCTCATATCTCAATTTTCCTGTCTCTAATGACAACTTGGTTTGATTTTGACCACCTCTTTTGACTACATTTATCTACATCTATAAAATCAGTCACCTATCTTTTTTTTTTTTTAATCCTCAACCAAGGATATTTTTTCCATTGATTTTTAGAGAGAGTGTAAGGGAGAGGGAGAGATAGAGAGAAACACCGATGTGAGAGAGACACATTGATTGTTTGCCTCCCACATGCCCCCAACCAGGGCCAGGAGCCTGTAACCAAGGCACGTGCCCTTGGCCAGAACTAAACCCAGGGCTCTTCAGTCCACAGGCCAATGCTCTAGCCACTGAGCCAAACCAGCTAGGACCAGTCACCTATCATTTTTTTCATTTCCCTTACAGCTGTCTCCACCTTAGTGGAGGCCTTCGCATACTCAGCCCACACTGTCCTTCAGTCTTGTCTGATTTCCAATACACCTCAGCTCCTGTAACACACCATCAGGGAGCTCTTTTCCTCACAAAATTCACCAGATTCCTGCTTTTTCTCTCCCCAACATAAAAAGAACTTCACCTGCCTTTCGGAATCACGGAGGGCACCATATAATCATAATGGTGATAGCTTGCATTTGTAAAGGATTTATCGTTAAAATGCAATGCCACCCAAGTTCTGAACACCCTTTTTCTTTTTCAATGAAGCTGGTCCTCCAGCCCCTCTAATGTTTAGTGATCTCTCCTTCTTCAAGCCCTCTGCATGTCTTTCCATCACATGGAAAGCAAAGTCTCCATGTTGTTGCAAATATTTCTTTGCTAAACTCTACTCAATGATCACTTGCATGATTCTGGTTCTCTGTTGAAGGCCATCCTTTATGAACACTACACGGCTTAGGCTCTGTGATATTCAGCAGAATCTTCATTGTGTAGTATCTTGTACTGATCCACACACATTAATCTGTGTCTTATTATGTATACTGCTGGCCTCTGACCACCCTGGGCGCCCAGCAGTGATGAAATTGGGTGGATCACTTTAATTAATAACTATACCCAAAAGGACAAAAAACAGTGTCAGAAAATAAATACACTCTTTCATGGGAACTACTCCTTCTTTAAGTGCTGAGACTATGAAGGGGGATAAGATGAACCCACTGCCTACACTGCTGAGCTCATGGTCTACCCCATGGAGGAAAAAACAATGACACCCTCAATGGAGGGTTCTGAACGCCTACCACCTTTTAAAGTCACAGAGGAAAATAAAGTGGGAGAGTTGATCAGTCTTGATAAGGAAAAAGCTCACAAATGAAACAATCCCTTTGGCTTCGTGAGAGGGTGGATGAGTATTTCAGTTTCCCATGTGGTGCCACAGGAACCAAAAGTAGTCCAGCTTGACATGAACTAGGAAAACCAGGGAAATGCTGGCTTTTCAAGTTGGCAGCTGCAGGCAAGATAATTTATAATTCAATGATATATATTTTTATATTCATCAAACACTGTATGTTAACATCATTTGATATTTAAATAAAAATGAGTAATTGCAATTACGTTAATAAGCATATAAAATAGCTGGAAGAACTTTAAAATTTTGGTTATTCACTAACAGAACAAAAAAATTATGCTAATTTCAGTCAATTCTTTAAATTTATACAGTAATAATGAATTTAACTTGCAAATGTTTGGTAGTCCAAGCCATCACAGAAGATCTGCTTAGTGGATGCATTTTCTTTATGCATTAAAATGTACAGATTTTGCAAGATAAAGACTTATTTGGGAATGCTAAACCATAGGAAAAATGAAAGACAATGTTAGAATAATGATTTCAAAAGAGCTATGTCAGTTGCATTTCACTTACAAAAACTTCACTGTAGTATTAATACCAGTTTAATGTTGATAAAGAACATTATTTAATTCTCATCCCGAATATAAGTATTTTAGCTAGCTCATGTTCATTTTTCAACATTCTATGCACTATTTTCCCAATCATTATAGAGACAAAAAAATGAAAGCATCTCTAATGCGAAAAAATGATATTAATTTAATCATATGATTAATTTAGAGGCATTCAAAAGCCACATTAATGGAGGCTATATTTCCAATCATCAGTGAAACAGGCAATCAACAGACTTTCAAAAGATGACTTCTCATTTTTTCCTGTGCACATATTGATTGACATTTAGAGGGGAGAAGAGCAGGAAAAACACCCACAGAAATAATGATCAGGTAAATAGAAATTAAATAAAGTGAACATAGTCTCACAGAAATGAGTGAAGAAAACTTTATCAAAAAGAAGCAAGCCGTGTTAGATGTATGAAGAAGATTAAAATGAATGGACAATGCAAACAATAGACTAAGTAATTAGGTCGCAGGTAAATGGTGCAGTTTAAATAGAGTGGGGAGGGAGCTGAGGTGCTAAGCACCCAGCCTTTTCCATCCCTTCAAAAGACTGGGTGTTAAATAAACAAAATAAGGGGCCACCTTGAGTGTAAGTGCAGGTGGAAGGAATTGCAGGGAACAGAAGTATAATAATGTTTGAAGGCAAATAATAAAAAAATAGTAGGAAAAAAGTAATTGTAGATAAAAATAGAATAGAATACATAAAAAATGAATAGAATACATAATACAACCTTGAAGAAGGTTGAAAGATGTGGAACAGAGAACAGGTGGAGGGGTGAGGGTTAGGAGAATACCTCTTACTTTGAGTTCAGAGGAATTTGGAAGAAGGAAGAGATGCATGTGCAAATTCCCAACTGGGGAAGAGGATGAGGACAAGGTTGCATGCTGAGAAATCGGGGGACTAGGGTTGACAAGTTTAAAAAAATCATGGTTCCCTGGCTCATGTGGCTTAGTTGATGGGGCGTCATCCTGTGCATCCAGAGATCACTGGTTCGATTCCTGGTTGATTCCTGGTTGGAGCACATGCCCAGGTTGTTGGCTTAAGGTGTGCAGGAGGCAGCCAATTGGTTTTCTCATCAATGTTTCTCTCTCCCACGCTTCTTCTCTCTTTCTCTCTCTAAAATAAACAAAAACATATTTTTAAAAACTATGGCAATACTTACAGAGAATACACACGGAAATGTGAAAGATGATAAAGTAATCCTATCACCAGAGTAAGATTCAACATGAGAAAGCTGATGAACTAACATCTCATTTATATGTTAAAAAAGGAAAACCATGGAACAATCTCAATAGAAGGAAAGCACACTGAATAAAATACAATGTCTATTGGATAAAAATTCCCTTAGAAAAGAAAGGAAGTTAAATTCTTTAACTTGATAAAGAATAGCTATCAACATGTAAAATAAGTACAGTACTTTATGGGGGTATTTAAAAAGTATTAAAGTATTGCCATAAAGTCAGGACTATAATAAAGATCCATCTATCTAAACTTATATTAATATTAAAATTGATAAGGAAGAGACAGACTATATTTGTAAAGTATAAGTTTGCACACACACACACACACAATGGAATACTACTCAGTCATAAGAAAGGATGAGATACTGCCATTTGTGACAACATGGATGGATCTTGAGAGTATCATGTTAAGTGAAATAAGTCAGACAGAAAAGGACAACAACCATATGCTTTCATTCATATGTGGGATATGAAACAGAAAGCAACAAGCAAACTAACTACACAAATTCACAGACACAGACAACAGTGTGGTGGTTACCAAGGGGAAGTGGAGCAGGGTGAGGATGAAGAGGGTAAAGGGGGGGTCAAATGTATGGTGATGGAAGGAGACTAGATTTGGGGTGCTTGGCACACAATGTAATATATAGGTATTATATTATAAAACTGTGCACCTGAAACTTATGTAATGTTATTACCCCATGTTACACCAGTAAATTTAATTTAAAAAAATAAAGATTAGAGAGGAAGAAGTAAAAATAATCCAAAAGAATTAGTATCAGAACTATAGAGATACTTTGTATAATATCAACCTACAAAATCAATAATGTGCCCTTATATGATAAATGACTTATTTGAGAAAAAAGTGGAATAAAAAACACTCTTTCATAATAGCAAAATAAAAATAAAGTACTAGGAATGTTCAACAAAAGATGTGCAAGCTGTCCTTCAGAAATGCAGAAACATCACTGAGGGACTGTAGCAGACCAGGAAAAGCAGAGTGCAAGAGTATCCTGCCATGTGGTTGGATGCAGGACAGCCAATATTGCAATATGCCCATTGTCCCTGAATCAATCACAAATTGACTTTGATTTCAACCAAAATCTTAAAGTTTCCCACACAATTAGAGAACTTGACTCTTAAGTTTATAACAGAGTAAACTTTGAAGAATTGAGACATATTTCAATTTAGAATGAAAGAACAAAGTTAAGGCTTACTCCCTACCAGAAACCAAGGTTAATTTAAAACTGTGTCAATTGAGTTATATGGAGTTGAACAAATAGATCACTGGGAGATTAGAATCCATAGATGCATTAGATGATAGATAGATAGATAGATAGATAGATAGATAGATAGATAGATAGATAGATAGATAGATAGATGATAGAGGTAGGTAGGTAGGTAGATCAGTTATGTTTCAGAAACATCATGCCTCTTATATATTTTAGAGGAAGAAGTTACATGGCAACATAATGGAGTGGATGTGAGGAGTGAGGGCACCTGTGAAACAGGCATCATTCTTCCCATTTTAAAGATGAATAAACCAAAGCTGGAGAGTAATTAAGTAACCCAAACAACACCAAATGGGGCAAAGTCAGAATTCTAACAGAAACTGGACACCAAAATGTGCATTATTTCTACAGTAAGAAATGAGCTAATACTTTGAGACACATACAGACTACCAGCATTACATTTCCTTACCACTTGACAGACTAATGAATATAATACAATTAGCTAAACATCTTATGAAATCAGGCTATTCGTGAAAATTCTCAATATAAATTTTCTAACAATCAAACAGCAGTAAAAAAATAATAAAGGGCCTATTTTCCTAGATCTTGAGGAAGAGTATAGTCTAGATAAAAATGTTATTTTATAAGCTGGCACCTGTGTGATATTTTGAAAAGTGTCATTAAATTTATTTCAAGTCTATTTATTGTTAAAGCTGACATTAGAAATACCTATAAATATACTGTTAGAGTGATATGAATGTTGGGAAGTATTATTCTTTCATTTACAAATTCTTTGCAAATATAGCTTTAATAACTATTGTCCTCACTCTGAGTGACAGCAGGGAAGAGCACTTTAGTTCTAATTGGACCATCTCTCCCCACTGCTATTATCCATAATAATTACAATTAAATAATCATCATTAGCTCATCCATTAGAGGATTACTAACATTTTAAGAATCTGCCCAGTGCCTCCAACAATGAACTTTCCCACAGAGACAACTGGAATTGTGTTTCTTTGAATGTACTGTTCAAATGGACATTTCCTTTGTCCAGGCTGGGCCTGAGCTCCATGAGAAAGTGATCTGGGCCATGTCCACAGAACATGGAGTGAGTCTGGGACAGCTAGCCACAACCAACAGCAGAGCAGCTCTCAGAGCACTACTGAGCCTGGAATGCACAACCACCAATAGCAGAGCAGCTTCCAGAGCACCACTGAGTGAATTCACACCCACCAATAGCAGAGAAGCTTCCCATAGCCCCACTGAGCTAAGTGCACTGCAGGGAGCAGTTCCAGGCACAGAGTCAAGACCAGACACAGAGCTAGGGTGCCATAGGCATGGTGAGCACTCAATAAACAGGAAGGACAGGAAGTCACCGGAAGCCTGAACTAGGACACAAAGTGGTCTTAGGCCACATCCCAGCAGACTCAGAGCGGGATGCTAGGCTCTATTTTGCTCTGGAAATCATGAAAAAAGCCGCTGGAAGTGTCTCAAGGACAAAAATTACCATCTCAACATGGCACGCCAGCTAGCCTTGTGGGAACCATAATTCTAACTTTGCTTACCATTATGAAAGCTATGAATTTTAAGTAATGCATTTTTCCCATTTTATAAATAAACTAGAGGCCTAGTGTATGGATTCATGCACTAGTGGGGTTCCTTGGCCTGGCCTGCAGGGATCAGGCCAAAATCGGCTCTCTGACATCCCCCTAGGGGTCCCGGATTGCGCGAGAGTGCAGGCCAGGCCGAGGGACTCCACTGGTGCATGATTAGGGCTGGGGAGGGACTGAGAGAGGGCTCCAGGGTGTGTCCGGCCCATCTCACCCAGTCCCACCTGATCAGCTGGACCCCAGCAGCAAGCTAACCTACTGGTTGGAGCATCTGCCCCCTGTAGTCAGTGCGTGTCATAGTGAGTGGTTGAACAGTCAAACGAATGGTCGGACACTTAGTATATTAGGCTTTTTTATATAGTATGGCTGGACCTCACATGCAGGGAGATTTTATCAAGGCCAGTTCCCCAGGCTCCCAGACCTATTGTTCTCAGAGGGTCAGTGGTGTCTGGGAAACTAAATTTTAAATGTGCATATATCATTTATTTCTGTATTTATAAAAAGACAAGAAATACTAAAGAAAGAAAGAAATGAAACCTTCAAATGTACATTTATATTTTGAAAGAAGACTTTGATCCACAGGCTAAATGTATTGAAAGAGTTAAATATAACTAGTCATGATCAATGTTATTTTCATCCTGTGAATTAAAAGCACCAGAGATGGGGCCAAATGGTTGACTTTATGATATAAATAT
Organism: Myotis myotis; assembly: GCF_014108235.1. NCBI lineage: Eukaryota > Metazoa > Chordata > Mammalia > Chiroptera > Vespertilionidae > Myotis > Myotis myotis. Next base: position 50,102,388 of record NW_023416320.1, on the reverse strand, counting down.
TTAAACAATATTTTAAAATGTATATTGCAGTTTATAGAAAATTAAGAAGGTGTAAAGAGATATAAGCAAAAATAGCATTAGCTTGAAGATAAAACTATTAGGTAGAAATCTATTTTTGATTACAGTTGCTTATGGATAATTAAGAACAAAACACAGTTCGTCTTTCTAAAAAGAACTTCTGAAAATAACCTTCTAGGAAGGTGCTACCTCCTAAACATTACCTCAGAGTCACCAGTAGGCAGCACCATTCAGTCAATGAGGTTATTGCTTAGTAGAATTATTTAAGTAAATCATAGGAAAATAGCTCCCATTCTCGCATCGTATTATTACCTCTTCAAGACAGAGTATGCTGGCAACCCCGTAAAATTGGTGATTGTAATTCATTTGTATCTTGAAAACTTTTGGGAGTTCTGGGCTAAGCCAAGGACCACCAACATGAGTTTATGGACTTAGAATGTCACATTTACTTGCAAAGAGTTGAATGCACAGCTCTTCACAGGAAAATGATCCTAGTCCCCTAGTTCCGAGAAGGAGTGGATGTACCTGAGGCATGAAGGGATAAAATACAACCACGCTTAGTATAAAAAAAATCCTTATCACCTCAGACCATAAAAGCTGGTATTATCTACAAAGAGAAATGCTTTGTTGGAAAACACAGTTGCCCTTAATGACGTCACCTCAGAATGTGAAGCCTGTTTGCCAACATGATATATGCAACTTTCCTGAATACCCATTGCGGATAGAACTATGGAGTCCATTCATTTCCCTAAAAATCTTCAATATTCTGTTTACTGTTCAGCCTGTACCCCAGCCTGTCCAAAGGTATGAGATCCATGAAGTGAACACACACTCTGTATGTCAGCATGCCCCCAACCTGCCTGCCACTGGGACTCAGTCATGGCACTGGTCCAGGCTCCAGACTCATCAGAACCCAACTTCCAGCCCAACATACCGACGCTTAAAATGCAGAGTCTAGGACGCATTATTTTCCACAAGTGAATCCAGGGTTTGGAGAATGTGTCTGTGGTTAGCCCGTCAGCACCAGCCACAAGTTGGTTAACTTTCTCTACCTCTTCTCCCTAAAATACTACGTTTTAGATTATTTTTGCATCCTTTTCTCATTTGAAAACCAAGGTCTGTTTTCCATTTCAGTGGTTCCCTTTCACCTTCACCATATTTTTCTCCAGATCTGAGGTCTGAGATTGCTGCCGTGTTCCAGGCGGTGAGATGCCTTGCATGGAAACTTCCCCCATCACAATCTGTTCATGGGGCCCATGAAAGTAAGTGGCAGAATACAGTTGCTCCCCCAGGTCAGATACCAGTGTGAACTTTAATCAGAAATATAGGAAGCTGCTCTTGATGAATAAGAAATGAAGAAATTCATGGCCACAAGGGGGAATAGAATTTGCAGTGAGTTTGGCTCCAACCTTGGTCTATTTCTCCACTGACTTGGCTATCCCATGTCCAAGTTCCAGTAACTACATTTCTTTCATTCCAGTCACTTGAGGCTCAGTCTTGACAACTTGCCACATCCCTGGCTTCCTCAAGGGGAGGGGCCATGCCAAATAGGGCAGCCTCCCCAGCACCTCGTTTCTGTCACTGTCTTACTGTTTGTCGCAGGCCCACTCTGGACGTGCACATGGCTGGCTTCCCCAGCCTTCCTTTCCACATGTTACAGTGAAACTCACATGCTTTTTCCTTTTCCCCTTTTCCTCACTCCACCCACCTGACATATTCCCAGCGTCCCTGGAAACCCTTAGTGCCATGTGCCAAGTCACACGGTACCCTAGGCACATGCTCTTGTCAGATCTTAGTAAAACAGAAAGTGAAACTCTTCGCAGTGCTGAGCTTCAGTTCACATTTTCCCATGCGAAGAAGAGCCGGTTTCATCCCTCCCTGTAGATCCGTCCTCTACCAGTGACAAAAGGTGCCATTCTACGGTGACTGCGATCTTAAATGATCTTTGTGGCATGTGGCCTTTAGAAAGGGCCTCTTAAAGCTGCAGATACATTATGAACAGCGCATTATCCTTCTATCCTCCTATACTATTTATCTATCCGTTCAGAGAGTTCTGGAAGCTTTCCTCTTTCCAAAACTGTTACTGTTCCTCAGTCTCTGCTACCAGTTTGCAAGGTACGGAAATGGGAATCACTGGTGATTTATGGTGCCTTGCTGGATGGCGATCACATTGCTTAACCAGCCAGGCCTGCACTACTTGACCATTGTACTGTGGATACATCTTGGCTAAGGACGTCACATTTCATCCTTACACATTTTTAAAAATATTTTTTTATTGATTTCAAAGAGAAAGGGAGAGGGAGAGAGAGAAAAAAATATCAATGATGAGAAAGAATCATTGATTGGCCACCTCCTGCACGCCCCCTACTGAGGATCAAGCCTGCAACCTTGGCATGTGCCCTTGACTGGAATCGAACCTGGACCTTTCAGTCCGCAGGCCAACACTCTATCCGCTGATCCAAACCGGCTAGGGCCTTACACATTTTCAAAATTCCTTGTTGGATGACATTATCTTTATAAATTATGTATATCAACTTTAGCAAAGTGGGTTGAATGTTCATTACTGTTTATTACAATATTTATCAGCAAAGTGATTCAATATCATTAGCAATGCCTATTCTTAGCATGTGGCATACATTTGCTTAACATCCCTGTGCTCAATGTTTACAAAATTGTGATCAAGTAATTCTTTCTATGACTTCCTTTTACTGGCTGTCCTGTGCTCTATAAAAGAGCTTGAATGTGGTGGTATCAAAGATCCACCGAATCATGCATAAAATGCCTTCTTGCCCTGGCTGAGTAGCTTAGTTGGTTAGAGTGTTATTCCAATATGTTCAGGTTGTGGGTTTGACCCTTCATCAGGGCACATACAAAAATCAACCAATGAGTACATAACCAAGTGGAACAACAAATAGATGCTTTTATCTCTCTCTCTCTCTCTCTCTCTCTCTCTCTCTCTCTCTCTCTCTCTCTCTCTTCATTCCCCCCTCTCTCTAAAAACATCAATGAATAAAAACATTTAAGAAATTCCTTCTTCATGTTTGCATTTCAGAGGTGGCATCACTATGAGCTCTCTCTCAGGCTGCAAACAGTACAATTATGGCAAGTTACCTCTTAAACCAGGGGTCCTCAAACTTTTTAAACAGGGGGTTAGTTCACTGTCCCTCAGACTGTTGGAGGGCTGGACTATAGTTTAAAAAAAAACTATGAACAAATTCCTATGCACACTGCACATATCTTATTTTGAAGTAAAAAAACAAAAACAGGAACAAATACAATATTTGTATTTGCATGTGGCCTGCGGGCAGTAGTTTGAGGACCCCTGTTAAACTTTAAGGAGCTCAAGAGAACAAAGCATCCTTCAGTTCACTACAGATCTGGCTCGTGGGGGACCTGGGATGACTGGTATTCACTGCAGTATTTGGGTATCAGATGTGAGTTGCCGTCAATATTCCTGAAGACAAAGAACAGAAAATGACTCTGGATGTCTTGATCAAAAAATGACCTTCATGCAGAGGTGATGGGTGGCAAACAGAATCAAGGGGAATGAGGGTGATCCAGACTTGAATACGTTCTGTAATCCAAGGGAGCCTGTGGGTAGAACCTCACAAAGACTGTTTTTAAACTACTTCTAAACTGTTCCTGCTCCTTCATGATTTGTCCATTAATAAATAAACACCAGGGGCTGCTCATAGGGCTGAGAGGAGGGCAATGTGGGCCCCTCATCCACCAGGTGCTCAGAAGGTAAATATGTTTCTGCTTCGGGAGTGGTACATTCCAGCCACAGATTTTCCAAGAAACCGGCCCAGTGGCATTTATTGGATGTGGATCTGTGAGGGACACTGGACTTTCTCCATTTGCGTTCAAGAGTACCATGTCTCCCCTGTCTTTCCCTTCCTTTAAACCTTGACATCTCTAGTACGGCTTCTGAATTACTTTAGTTGTTGCCAAGGACTTTGCAATTTTTGTTGTTTTTTTGTTGTGGTTTTACATTTTAGAGTTGATGCGGAAAACTTCATATTCTGGTGAGGCGGGTCTATGGGTGGTCATGCTATTGTCCTGTAAACCGGATGCAAAGTTCCCATTGTCATTTCCCATGTGCAGGATTCTCACAGACTGTGTTTCCCAGTTCATCAGCTTAAAATTTTCCAGCTTCAAGTTTTTCTGCAGGAACATTGTCCATTAGGGCGAACGTCTTCAAAGGATTTCATTTCTAACATTTTGTAATGTTCTAAGGCAGTTTCAGAATGTAGGTTCCTTCAGGCCTTGGGTGTCAGTATCCAGTAAACTTGCTTAGATAAGATGTGAGACGTTAGACATTTCCTCAATCAAGAGGCATGGTTACTACAGACGGGGTGTCCATTTTCCCTAAACTTGAGCTGCAGAGGTTTTCCATGGCTGTGTGTTCTCTATAGTTACTGTCACAATTATAGAAGATCCAGTGTTAAGGAAAATAATAACGCCAATACCTTTTTATCACAAATTGTTTAACCAGATAACATTAGATGCACTCATGTGTTTAGCCAGTTCCTGGCACAGAGTAAACACAGAATAAATGGGAACTGGAGAAGTTTCGTTTAGCAGGAAAATAGAGACAGTAGGTATAGAGCTTCTGGGAAACTCTTAAGTACTAAGCCTGATGCAGATTCCACGGCTTCTGTGAAGAGGCTGCAAAGAAATGGGCCATGAGGAGCAGCTCAACTGATCCCTGTTCCCAGCCTCACAGACCAGGCTGTGCTTGCCTCATCACTTAATCTTTCAGTGCTAGTACTCTTTGAGGGTTTTACCCAGAGATAAGCATAATCACCTCATTAGTGAGACTTTCTCTTACTTCTCTGGAATCGAGATTCTGCAGTGTCTGGATGCCTGATAACCTGAGGCTTTCTGTGCTCACTGACCCCATAGCAACCCTCATGCCCTAGTCCAGTGGTTAGCAAACTCATTAGTCAACAGAGCCAAATATCAACAGTACAACGATTGAAATTTCTTTTGATAGCCAAATTTTTTTAACTTAAACTATATAGGTAGGTACATTGTTATCAACTTAATTAGGGTACTCCTAAGGCTTAGGAAGAGCCACACTCAAGGGGTCGAAGAGCCACACTCAAGTGGTCAAAGAGCCGCATGTGGCTCGCGAGCCGCAGTTTGCCGACCACGGCCCTACTCCAACGAAGTGAAGGAATCGTGCTGCTCTAGCCCTGTGCCAGGCTTCTGCAACTTTGCATGTTTGCAGTAGGGACTATATTTTTGACCTCCTATACACCTACAGCTTGCATAATCACCAAGTTCTCACATGTGATGCAATCACCACGACCAGCTACTTGCAAGATTCCACACTCACATACTGTTTCACAGCATGGAACCCGCTTTGGTTTCCATTGTCCTTGTTCCTGTCCCTTCCTGCTCTAAACACTAATTTTACTGAACAAATCACATGACTCCCCATTTAGAAGACTCATAGTTGATACACACTCACACACAAAACAACACTTTATGCATGTGTGGCTGTGGAGGTGTGGTTGTGTGTAATTTCCCACGTTAGTTCTAGCTACTCTGAAAAACCTTTCACTTATGTGAAAGCAATGACTTCTTATTCTTGAGCGTCCTATTATTTCAGCAGTAGGTTCAGAGGTTACGTAAGTCATCTTAGCCATCTCACGGAAGCCACTGGTTACTCCTAACCTAGTTAAATCAGATAAGTCAGCGGTTCTCAATCTGTGGGTCGCGACCCTTTTGGGGGTCGAACGACCCTTTTACAGGGGTCGCCTTAGACCATCGGAAAACATATATATAATTACATATTGTTTTTTTGATTAATCACTATGCATTCATTATGTTCAATTTGTAACAATGAAATTGGGGGTCACCACAACATAAGGAACTGTGTATTAAAGGGTCGCGGTATTAGGAAGGTTGAGAACCACTGAGATAAGTAATATTTTCCTTTTACACCGTGAGACTAAAAAGTCATGGCCTCTTAAAACTTAATTCGTCAATACCCACTGGGAGAAATATTGAGTTTTCCATTCTAGCAGAGAATGTAAACGCACACCCTTAGAAACAAAATGATGACAAAGACCGACATTTTCAGGAATTACAGGGTTCTGCAAAGAATCACTGTTGGAATGGTTTGTGTCCCATTGCTGTTAATAAAACTTGAAATTGATGGAATTAAAATGAAGAAAGGCTAAATAAGACTCCCTGCTGAAATCATAGCTTGTGTTGAGCATTCGGTATCTGAATGTCTCTAATCCTTCTGTTTTGAAAGTCTGCCAGCAAAATGATGTTCTATTTTAATCCATTATATTAATTGATTGAATGCTTAAATAGTTTTCTTTGGGAAGAAAAGGATTCATTAGAATTTTTAATGGTTTGCTATAGGCTAATGCATTATAATGGAGAGCACTTTCCTATAACTACTTAAACTGAAGCTCATTCAGTGAGAGAGGGGCATTTCCTACTCCCTGGGGATGCTTGCTTTCCTGTTCTTCTAGCTGGTTAGTTCATTTGCAGTGTTAAAGGTTCTACATGAATGTACTCCTGGTTGAAGAAATCTCAAGCAGCATGCTTTACCAAAAGGGAAACTAGAGATGAAGGAGAACGCAGTGCTCCTGAAATGGAGGTTTCCCCCGCTGCCTTCCCCCATCCTGTCCCTCTGTCCCTCTGCCCTTTGAATGCAGAGCAGACCTGGAGGGGATGGTGGACCAGATGGAAGGGCACCCAGTCCGACAGGAGACATGGCCGCCGGGGACCAGACGAAGGTCAGCATGGAGGGACTGAGGCTGCATGCGGCTCCTACAGAGGCTGCTCTCAGATGACTCATTCTGCATGACTTCCAACAATTAAATTTTTTTCAAAGCAAAAGGTTCTGTCCATCCAGTGGTCCCTGTGATGCTGGTTCTCCGGGGGGATCTCATTGGGTTCCAGGAGGGCAGTGCGGACGCTCTCATGATGCCACCAGTGCTTTCTGCTCTCCGTCACTCAGCCCTCCCTTTGCCGTCACAGTCCCCCATGCTCTCTGAACAACAGTTGTGCACAGAAATGGTGAGCATCACTCCTGGCACAAGCTCTCGGCCTCACCTCTCCTCCCAGCGACAGGAGCCACCTGCCTGGAGGGTCCGGGAAAGCATGGAGGGACCTGGGTCAGCCTGGCCCGGGAAAGACCTTGGGAACCAGTGCTCTCTGCCAACTGACTTAGATGAACTCACTTTAAACAAGAAATACACTTCCATTGCGTGAAGCAAAGGGGACTCAGAGCTCATTGCTGGCAGCATGGCCTGTGACTAAGGGTAGCCTCTGAGGGGCGGAGGGCAGGTGCCTGTATGGGCGCCTGAGACCCACAGAGGTGCCCCAACAACAACGTGAATGCTTGTGGCTCAGTGGGGCTCTTTCCATTCTTGGGTGGGGCTCTTCTGAATGGAAGAGCCTGGAAACCCGCTGGAACTGTTAGAGGCCAATGGGATGTATCCTTTCATTAAATCCCAGGTGGGCGAGGCAGGCCCAGGGGCAGCACCGAGCTTCGCTGCAAACCGTGCAGTTGGAACAAAAGCAAACTCAAAATTATTTCCAAAAAGAGCAGGTTTCTGAACAAAGCACTCCTATGCATGTTCAAGATCCCTCCCTCACAGGTGCAGCTCAAATCAAAAAATCTCTGGAAACTGAAAGTGCTGTTTTCTACTTTGATGGCAAAACTTGAACTGATCTGCACTCATTTGTCACACAAACTTGTCATAAACCCGATGTGAGGCCACTGTAGTTAATATTTTAATTTGAAAACACCCACGTTTAATTCTCTAAACATAATATTCCACTACTTTTTAAAAAAACAGTATTTTGATTTTCAGTGTAATACACACACGGTAAAAATGCAACTTTTGTGAATATTAAATACACTTTAATATAGAAATATTAATTTGTTTCATTAGGAGCTGCTGTCCAAATGCTTCTGGGGGTGATACATAAAACATGATATGCACATTATATTACTTTTCTAATTATGAATTCTAGAACACTCCTCTAAGGGTTTTAGATAAGACACTGTGTATCAGAATTATAGTAGTACAAATAGAAACACCTACAAAAATAAGTTATGTGTACCATGACTTAAGAAAGAGAGAGCAAGTATCTAAATAGCTACCTGGGCATTTGTGTTTCTTACATTTAACTTCCTGTTTTCAACAGCAGATTTAAAGGTCAGGAAATGCTACCTAGACACCACTTCTGCGTCAGGGGCAGGTCCGAGACCTGCTGATATACAGAGTGGCATAGCAGAGTCCATGGATTGAGAGGGGAGGGTGGTCTCATAAGCCATTTGGACACTCCCTCCCTGTCCCCAGAGAAAATTAAACAAGGAGGAAAGTGACATTTCTAAGCTCAAAGAGTTGGTGATAGCATATATCTAGATTCTTTTTTCCTAAAACTTTCCATCAATGAAACAGGTCTTTTTGAAATTCTAGTCTACTGTGGTTCAAGTCCTTTCAATATTAGTTATTTGCTTACGTTGATGAGATAAAGTATTAGGATGGGGAAGTTATAATCATACTGATGTGGGCTGGCATGAAAGGTGTCATCAGTGTTATTTCACATCAGAAGCAAAGCATGAGAGAGCCTGTTATGTCTTGTAAGGCAATTGCTAAAAATCAAAAGATCCTGAAAAATATTTGAGTACTTCTACGTGGAGCCTAACCTTTGGACCTTTTAAGCCATCTGGAAAATAGTCATTTTTTTCTGACAGATGTAAACTACATTGAAAGACAGGAAAATGTATTATGAAATAACATAGCACAGTATGATGAGAGAATGAGATACATTTCTCTTGGGTTGCTTGGCAGGTGGCTTTGTTTTCAAGAGAATTTCTATAGTGTTTTCCCCCAAACTCCACAAAGGAGTTTGCCCGTTTTCCGTTGTGAATTAACAAAAAGATCACCTGCCATATCACAGTCTATTTCCTGCTCTTCCAGTCTCTCATCTCATTTGCCACTTTGAAAAAATGTGTTTTAAACGTAACAATAGCCCTGGCCGGGAGGTTCAGTTGGCTGGAGAGTCATCTTGTTATCTGAGGGTCTCACGTTCGCTTTCTAGTCAGGGCACGTGCCCAGGGTACGGGTCCCACCCCAGGTAGGGAGCAGCAGGAGGCAGCCGATCAGTGTTTGTCTCTCATTAATGTTTCTCCCTCCACCCCGTCTCTCTCTCTCTCTTCCTTCCTCTCTCTAAAATCAATGAACATATCCTCAGGTGACTAAAAAAAAGGAATCCTCTCTGGCTGTCATTATGGGTTCAGGGATGTGGTGAACAGTGCCCACCAAGCAGCCCCCTAGGCTCAGAGTGTCCCGCCCCACGCTCCTGCTGGAGGTCCTGTCAGCTTCCTCCTCCATCTCCCATGTCTCTGGTTTGAAACAGTGAACAAGGCTCCCTGCTGCTCCCATCCCACTCCCACTGGTTCTGAGTGCCACTCGCTGTTGGTTGCAGTGTACCTGCTTTATATTTCTAGCTGAACTTCAAACCTCTGCTGTTGTCAGGTAGACACTGTAGAGTTCTTTCATTTACTGGTCTGAAAGTCATGGCCAGAGGACATCCCCTGGGACCACGGTCCAGAGCACGTGATCCACAGAATGAGGGGCAGGTGAGAACCTGTGCCCATGGCAGCCGCATGCAGCATCCCGGTGGGTGTCCCAGCCACAGTGTCCTGGGGTCAGCGCAGAGTCCAGTATCAGAGGCAGGGACATCATGGCCAAGATCCCAAAGGCATGGTTTTGCCAACAAGATGCTTTTGGTTTCCAGCCATTTCTAGGAAAACCAATTTTCCAGCCTCCCGTTCAATTCTATAAGCTAACCACTGCCCTCCCAAAAAATCCCCTTGAAGTTTAAAATCCCTAACTGCTTTCTGTTGCTTGCTACCAACAGCCCTGACTGTTGTCATGTGGGTTCTGAGTGCACAAACTGCTCGCTGACCCTTGAAGCGTCAGGCTTCTTCCGTTGTATGTTCCTCCCTCCGTTCATAGAACACATTCACTTTAATTTTCTAGACACTATCAGTGGTACCTTTCACTGCCAGTAATTTCTTTTTAATTGTTCAATATTTTATCTTTTTAGTTGTGATGTAAATTGGGTTATAATGGCTAACATAATTTTATAGACAACGGATTGATGTTTGTGGCCAGCATTCATTTTGCCACACTCTATATCTGTTTCATACTACACATAAGGATTGCTTTCTAGGGCATTAACACAGCTTGCAAAGGAAAAACAAGTAGTATCTAGCTGGAAATGAAAAAGAAATATTGGATGACTATATGAACACATTAGGAAAGACTGGCAGGCCCTCATGAAGTATCATACATGTGTTTTACACGTATGTCGCAGAACTCCAAACGGGTACTTAACTGCCTAGTAGATAGTTTTCCATGAAAAGGAAGACTAGGTGAACAGCCAAAAGGTAGAGCTTGTTCCTGTATTTGCTTCTTTACTCCTCTATTTGTTTGTCAGCAAACACTTGGAGGCACCAGCAGGTGGCAGCCGTGCCCCTGGTGCACCACCCATCCAAGTGCACCCTGGCCTGCCTGCCCAAGCAGCTTGTGCAGGGAAATGCCTGGGCGAGTTAAAAATAATTTTCAAAACTATCAGGTGGCCGCCGAAACATATAAATACACTGTGAGTAACTATAAAGGCAGTGTTTATGAATATACATTTCATTTTCAAAACTAAGCTATCAGCTGTTAAAGTATGTATACATTTTGGAGGGGTCACCCTGTATTTATTCGGGTCTAAAAATAATATTTTCTCTAAATTTTTGTATCCCATGTACAGGAGACTTTTCTGATTTATACCTTATTGTCTCTTGAGCTGTATTCAACTACTTTTCTGGTGAAATACTTCAGTAACATTGAAAAGCTTAATCTGAACAACTAGAAAAATTTTGAACTGAAGAACTAGTTAGAATATATCTTTCTAACATGTATTGTTTTTCAAATAAAAATACAATATTTCATAAGTTATTATTTATGAAATATGTGTTTATTATAACATATACAATGTTTACTAAGAGAAATAACTAATTTGGTATCATTTACTCTTTTATTAACCTAATGTAATCATAATAGGAGGTGGCATTGTATTCATCACCAAATCACAATCACACTTTTAATATCATTAAACTGCTAATATCTTATTAGTTTGGAGGAAAGGACAAGCCAAATTGTGTATTGATACACTTCTTATTTTACCCTCAACCTAATATGTTTCAAAACAGGATTATTTTTAGTAGGCCATATGCTCTTTCATTTTTCTTTTTTATTGATTGATTTGAGAGAGAGAGAGATTGAGATTTACTGTTTCACCTGTTTATGCCCTCGTTGGTTGATGTTTGTATGTGCCCTGACTGGAGTTTGAACCCACAACCTTGGCATATCAAGACAATACTCTAAGCAACCAACCAAGCTACGGGGCCAGAGCTGCTCCTCCACTGTAAATACAACAACCTGGAAGATTAGAACTATTATTGGAGCTTTACAGATGGAGAAATGAAGGCTTGCTTGGTCAGAACAGAATCACAAGCCAGCGGGTGAGAATAAACTCCTATTTGTCTTGCCCAAGTCTTGCTCTGTGACGTGCTTCTCCCGTCCCCTCCTGACCACCACCCCCGTGAAGGCTCAAGCACAGGATGCATCCCCAGTCCTCACCACCCATCTCCTGAGAGGGCGCTCCTGCCCTGCCCCTTCTCTCAGTCTTCTCTGTGGGCTGGGTGGCTGTTCCCAAGCCCTGCTTCTGCACATTCAGAATGCCATCTGCCACCCGCCTTTGACCTCTGCTCCCCCAAACCTTGCCTGTGAGTCTGACTCAGCCCCACCTGCTTCCGCTTCCCATTTTACACCTGGCTGAACATGACATCAATGGATTAAAAATAGTCACTGGCTTTTCAGGCGAGTGGAGTCCTGCTTTGGGTTCCTTCTTTGATGAGTAGGACACGTGGCATCCTCCACTGACTCAGCAGCCACGTCACCCGCCCAGCCGAGAGCTCCCTTTGCCCCGATGCCTCCTGGTGAGGGTGCCTGGTCCCTTCCCAGGGTCCTGGTCTCTGTGGCTCCGCACTGCGCACCCGCCCCTGCCAGCATGGCCACAGGCTTGCATACTGGAGCACTGGGGGGCTGGAGCACCGAGCTTGGGCGACTCAGACAGAATATTTCCACAGGAAGTGGCGCTGGCAGCCTAGGATACACATCTAGTTTTGTCATTCAGATCAAAGGCAGAATCATAATGTCACATGCATTTTCCAATCACAGTAAGTACAACTTTCATTCGACTCAGAGGCTGATAGGAATTGGAGTTTCCATGTAGGTACTTAGGTGTTTGCCCTGCGACCCAACCCGCTTCCCAGGGGGCGCGGGCGTGCCCATCTTCACCAGGAAACTGCTTCTTAGAGTGCAGAGCTCGGGCATTCGCGTTCCAGGTTTACTTTTTCTTTCTGGTGTTTGAACAGTTGTTGAGTGGGAGGTATATTTTGCACGGGTTCGCCGTTAGGGAAAGCAGCCTGGAGACCTGGCTCCCTGAAGAACACAGTGAGAATTATCCAGCTTTATTGTCTACTACAGATTCATAGACCCATTGGTGTGAAAAAACCATGGTGATGAATGTATTCACCCCATGCTCAGTGCCTGCAGGCCTTCCGCATGCCTCCCGGGAGAGACTAACATGTATTCTATTTTGAAAGGTCTCCCTGAATCTCACAGCCTCCCCCAGGAAGCCCTCCCAACGCACCGGGAAGCAGTTACGTTCATCTGCGGAGAATCTCCTGCTCTATTGCACCCGGTGCCCTCGGCTCTTTCTTGTCCTATTTGTGCTCAAGGTTAAGAACGGGCGCTTACTGCATTGTCTTATTGATTGGGCATCAGTCCTCACTGGAAGAACTCTGAAACTTTCACTAGAAAGTTCTTGAATATTTCAACATCTTTTATACGTAAGGAGCTTCTAAGTGAACTCAGTGTCTTAGTGATCCCTAAAGGCAGCTGCAGGGCGACTGCAGTATGTTCCGACTCATCACAGCCGCGGCGCCCACCTGGGAGGGTCTCGGGACAGGTTCCTGGACAGCTGACCTGACAGCTGACCTGACAGCTGACCGGCATGGCTTCCCACAGTCCAGCCTTCGCTTAACAGGGAAGCTCTTGGGATCAGAGTCTTCGAATATGTGCTCCATAGCAAGGGATGGAGCATCTCGTTTTATTTTTATTTTATTTTTTTATTTTATTAAGTTATTACATATGTGTCCTTATCCCCATGTTACCCCTATCCCCCCACCCCCACTCATGCCCTCGTTTTCATTAATTTAAGTTAAATGGGCCACTTGTGGTGGTAAGTACGCTCAGAAAATTGATTAGCAACAAGATGGGTGCTAGACATATCAAGGGAATCACTTTGTAAGGTGTATAAATGTCATATCACTATGCTGTACACCAGAATCTGATATAATATTGTGTGTCAACTGTAAAAATTTAATTTTAAAAAATTTAAAAAAATGCAAATTACTACATTCTAGAAAAGTGAAGAATTGATTTTTCCTCTTTCAGAGCTTATCTTGTTTCTGTATGTTTTAATTCATATTCTGAAAGTGTCAATTTATTATACACAAACTGGGAGAGTTTTTCTTTATCTTATTATATAATTATTTTAGTAAATTTAGTATTTTCAAAGTGATTAGACAATATAAAGGTATGATTATTAGCCATGACTAAAAGTGTTTCTTTTATTTTTATTTTTAAATTTTATTTTTCAGTTCCTATTTAGATTCAGTATTATTTTGTATTGGAATCAGGTGGGCAGCATCTTGGTGAGACAATCCTATACTTTACAGAGTGGTCCCCCAATACGTCCAGTGCCTACCTGGTACAATACAGTTCTTACAAAATGCTTCCATTTTAAACTAAAATAAAAGAACTCCTGGAGCTAGTTAAGGACATTAAATATTTAAATATTAAATCCATATATACAATAAGTACACAGGGTGGGCAAAAATAGGTCCACAGTTGTTCATATGGAAAATAATACAATAAGTAATAAATAATAATGCAAGAGTAAACCCTGTTTCACATACTCACAGCTGTAATGCTGCTTTTGCCAACCCCTGTACTATAAACATAATTCTTAATTACTTCCCTACAATGAACTTACCTTTGAATCCACAAGCAAACCTTTACTCAGCCTGCAGCTAATTCAACCCCATATTCCATCCACTTCACAAGGATATACGATCAATTTAACAAACGTGGTTTACGCTGTTTCAGTACAAACTTACAAGGCAATAGTGCTCTGATATGGAAATATATGTGTGGGTTTGTTTGCACTTTTAAAATCATGTGTCAAACTAATTTAAGGATCTTTACCTTCACTAGCACTCTTGCCCCAGAAAATAAAATTAGGCTTATATACTGTGAAATAATGGAGAAAAATAATATTTGCTCGGTTCACAGTTAAGAAAATGGATTATTGTGATTAAGTAGTGCACATGTACACTATTACACACACACACACACACACACACACACACACACACACACACACACTGTCATTTCCTTCCCCAGGTTCTGTCTCTATGGGCGTCCTGCCAGCAGTCTAATCACCGAGCCCTCAGTCCCTCCTGCCTGCACTGGTTCAGCAACGCTGTGTCTGCCAGACTTCCCCCACCTCCCTGCAGCTGGGAGGCACCAGAAAACCACTTCCCATCTGGCTCTTGTACCACCACCTGAGTCCCTGAGGTACCTCTGGAAGAACTTGACAGGTTTGTCATCTGAATCTAGGGCATTCAGTCAGCCACCTTCCCATCTGGCAGCATTCATGTTTCTAAGCACTTTTTGATCCCTCACTAGTGCAGGGTCCCCCGTGCAGCCACATCTCGCTCCGCACATGCCTGTTCAGGACTGCCTTCTCTCTTCCATCCTCTTCTCTGTCTGCAGCAGCATCTCAGAATCCTCGCCACTGGACAGCCAGCATTTCCTTCAGCCCCTGGAAAATCCATGCTCATCATTTGCTAATCCATCACCCACTAATCTTTTCTTCAATCTTTTGCTAATCAATCTGGCTTGATAGTCCACTTATCTCATAGTAATAAGCGACATAATTCCACATATTCACAGAGGTATACTTTTTATCATTTCATAAGACACATGCATGCACACATACACACTTTTGTTTACCTGCCAAAAAGCTATGGTTCTGAGAGAAATAGTCTCCAAATACCACTATAAAGTCCTGTTTCCACAATGTTTCATGTTTGCTTAATAAATTAATGAAATGACCATTTCATACCTAAATTGAATTTTTAAGTGAATTAAGACATTTTATGACCAATGGTCTCATTAAAAGATTCAAAATGAAAAACAATAAAGTATAGCTCATTTAATTCATACGTCAACATCTATTTCTATTTGCTTTTTAAAATGGCTTGACTTGGTGCAATAATTCTAATTTACCTTAAATGCAAAATGTAATTTGAATGGCTACTAAAATTACCAAGGTGTTTTCTAAACTAGTCTCCCCTCTCTTACTAGGCTGCCTATGAAGACGAAGAGCTGGGTCATAAGGATCAATTTATTCCTTTCATGTCGCAGGGGGGAAAAGTCAAGCATTTAAACTGTAATGAAAGCAACCTTTATTACACCAATTACATTTCTCTTGGTTTTCAATTAACCATTTTTAAGATTAACTACTTTTAACTTTTGATTTCCAATGGCCAAATAGTCATCAGCAAAATATATATCAAGTTGGACTAGAATGATTAATAAGAAACAAAAAGTTAAAGTCTGGTTCAGTAGAGAATGGTAAAATATAGGAGCAAATAACTTAAAATCCTTAAATGATGGAAAAATTTTTTAGAGATCCCCAAATATAAATTAAGCATTTCATTGGAAGTCCTTAAAATATGGATTATAAGTGTCTGTGTTTGTTTTTAATGAACTTGAAATCACTGGCACACATTTCCCCAGTGCCTACAGTACTGAGCAAGATTTTCCAAAGAAACTTTAAGTTTACTTTTAGTATTATTCTGGATGAAATTGATCACACTCCTCAGGGAAAGACACATAATGAGAATTAGTGCAGGGTGACCTTTAATTTAGCTTTGTAGTGAATGTCTATACCAGTTCTAGGCAGTATGTGGGAATGTGCCAGTTGCCACTCAAAATCAGCAAAATCAATCTTTCTTCACCTTCAGTTGATCTCACATTTCTACTCTAATCCATAGTGTGTCCATTACTTCTTTTCCCCTCTGGAAATCTGCTTGTCACAACTGACATAAGTTGGTGAGATCCAGGGAGTATCTTCCTGCAAAGTGAGGGGGAAAGTGCATATGGAAGACTTATTCTCACGTCCACTCACCCTTCGGTGTGCCGCCAGGACCGCCTCTAGCGTGTTCATCAAGAAAACAGTACAGTTTGTTTTATTTGCAGTTCCCAAGAGTTGGTCAACATTTTAGAAAAGATGACGGCAACCCCACTCGCTGTGTGTGTGACACCAACACAGCCTACATGTGTAGGTCTGTGGCAACACCAATGAGTTATGGTGATTGGACTCACTGCTGCAACGTCATTTACCCTGTTTTTATACATACAGTTGCAATCATCCAAATACTTCATTTTGAATCTGGCCTGAACATTCACGAATTCTTTTATTTTTCTATTTTATGACAAATAGAGCATTGTACTTTTTTTTCCCCTTATGAGGTTATACATGGAGGTAAATGATAGTGTCTATGAATGTCATTTCCAATTACTAAAAGAGGTTTTGGTGTGTCACAGGGCGAGAAGCTCTGCTCTTAGCCAGTTCCTATGATCTGGTGTTGTTTTTTTTGTTTTGTTTTGTTTTGTTTTGTTTTTTACCAAACAACAAACATCCTTGCAGTGGGGAAGGCCAAGGCTGGCGACACATACAAGAAACTAGCCTGGTGGTCTCAGGGAAGACATTTGCTGATTGTTTATTCCAGGCAGGCGATAAATAAGAGGACAGGCAGCTTCCTCTCCCATCCTCTTACCTTCAGTGAGATGACATTTGTGGCCGTCATTCGGTGACAATGAGGCCATAAGCTTGGGATAAAAGGGGAAATGTCATCGAAGCAGTGGACCACTCGGAGCTACTCTCGCAATCTTCTGGATATGTGGGCTAGGAGAGTTTATGTGGTTTGAATGACATTGCAATGTTACACAGCCTGAGCCTGTGCACCTGGTACAAACTGAACTTCATAGCGTGGTTCCATGTCTCCATGTACTCAGATGTTTATGCCAATAACTTTAGAGGCACCTCTATCTCTCTGTATCCCCCACATCTAATCAGTCTTAAATACTGTTGATCTGACTTCATGGGAAAATTCATCGACATCTCTCATTTTCCACGTTCAACATCTGAAGCCAAATCACCATCGCATTCTATGTGCACTTTCCGCTGAAGCCTCCTAATTGGCCTTACCGAGTTCCCCTCCTGCTCTGCCACATCCTCTACCCACAGCAGACGCACCCTTTAAATACAAATTCAATCATCCTCGTCCTCTCAGGAAAAGAAGCTGCCACACAAATCCCCAAATCCTTCACTGGCTATGCAACAGGAATTCCATAATCAATTCCTGAGTCACGCTGGTCCCCTTGCCTGAAAGCCATTCCTCGCAACGACATCACCCACACCCCAACTCCCTTTCCATTGCTATTTACATGTGGTTTGTGCTGAGGTCAGCTTTAAGTATCACTTCCTTGGAAAAGCCATAGAGTCAGTAAACCAGGAGGTATTCGCTCTCACTCAGCACCAATTTCCTTTAAAACTAGGCTTCATATTCCTTACTTTAGTGCTGTCTCCCACACTAGACTAAGCACCATGAGGGCAGTGGGGTGCCAAATTTATCCTAGTTCCTTACAGAGCCCTTGTCACACTCTAAGTGACTAAATGACACTGGTAGAAGGAATGGAAGAATAAACTATTTAAAACCCTTGTTCTGACTCTAGATAAAGCAAACAATTAACCTAGAATAAAATTTGGCTCTCTCCCTAAGTCTTCTTCCAGTGGGAAATGCACTAGGCATATCAAACAAGGAGTCTGGTGCCCCTATAAATTGTACCTACTAAAATAAATGAAATATTTTGTCTTTACACACTGGTCTCATATAATGGTGATTGATTATAAGACGGAAGCACTCTTGGTACATTGACAAAAATCAGGATTCATTACAAAGCTGAGAGCTTTTCCTTGAAGGTGGTAAATTTATCCAAGTAAAGCCATCTTGTGAGGCCTTGTGAGGACTATTAACCAAAAGTAAACTGAAACCTTAAAGTCACTGTGACTAGGACAAAAATACCAAAGTATAAATAAATGCAAGCTTTCAACAGTCTGCACCTTCTCAGGAAGACTTGTCCATTCCTCAGTTTGGCCCAAGGCCTCTAGAACTGAGTTAGGAATTAAATGTAGAAAAATGAAGTGAAGCCTTAGAGGCTAAACTGATTTGCACAAGAATGAATCACATGCTACAGAAAAATAAAAGTTAGGAATGCAAGAAAAGAGGTCAAAATGGAATGAGTAAGGCCTGGAGCGCAGGGGTTCTGAAAGTGATGGAGGAGAGACTGTGCTGGTGTGGCTCTGGGAGCTGTTTGATGAATCTGACTCTGGAGGGAGAGATAACAGGAAAAGAATTTCTCAGGATGCTTGCTTCGTGGTTTGTGGTGTATAATCTCAAGCCCACCCTACTCCTAAAGCATTGAGTAAAAACTCTTAAGAACTTTCTAGAGTTGGTTTTCCATTTAATCTTAAGGAAGATCATGCCTGAGGGCAGAAGTGTAAGTTTTTCCAATAAATTTAGTAAAATGCCTTCTAGACATAGAAAATTCTAGCAAACTGTTTTTCACCAGAACGGTTTTCAATGAGTTGAGTTAAAATCATCATTATATCAGATTATAATTCTTAACATTTTTTGATAACTGTTTAGGTAGCTACAATGAACTCTCTTTCAAAGGGTTGTGTAAAATAACAAAGGTCAAAGAAGAAATAAATGACATAGAAACTATAAAGACAATAGATCAGACTAATGAAACCAAGAGCTTTTATTAAAAAACATTAAAAAAATAGACATACCATTAGCTAAACTTACCAAGAAAATCAAGCGAGGAAGGAGATAAAATTAAAAGTGAATGAGACATTACAATTGATACCACACAAATGCAAAAGACAATAAGAGACTACAACGAAGAATCACACTTAAAAAATTGGATAAACTAAAAGAAATGGATAAGTTCTTTAAAACACACAACCTCACAAGTCTGAATCATGAAGAAAAATAACATCTAAACAGACCAGTTACAAGTATAGACATTGAATCAGTAATCAAAACCTTTCCAACAAAGAAAGTCCAGGACAAGATGATTTCACTAGTGATTTCTACCAAACATTAAGAGGAATTAGCCAAAACCGGTTTGGCTCGGTGGATAGAGCATCGGCCTGCGGACTGAAAGGTCCCAGGTTCGATTCCGGTCAAGGGCATGTACCTGGGTTGCGGGCATATCCCCAGTAGGAGATGTGCAGGAGGCAGCTGATCGATGTTTCTCTCTCATTGATGTTTCTAACTCTCTATCTCTCTCCCTTCCTCTCTGTAAAAAATCAATAAAATATATTTTTAAAAAAAAAGAGGAATTAATGTCAATTCCTCTCAAACTCTTCCAACAAATAGAAGAGGAGGCAACATTTCTAAAACTCATTTTATGAGGCCAGCATTATCCTAATACCAAAGCCATAAAAACATGTTCCAAGAAAATAAAATTGTAGGCCAATATCCTTGATAAATATATGCAAATTCCTCAACAAAATATTAGCAAACCTATTCAACCATATTTTAAAGGAATCATATACCATAATCAAGTGGGATTTACTTCAGGGATGCAAGGATGGTTCAACATCCACAAATCAATCAATATGATCCACATTAGCAAAATGAAGATCCAAAATCATGATTGTTTCTACAGATGCAGTAAAAGCATTAGATAAAATTAAATATCCTGTGATGATAAAAAATCTCAGCAAAGTGGGTATAGAGGGAACATACCTCAACATAATAAAGGGCAATTATGACAAGCTCACAGCTAACATCATGCTAAATGGTGAAAAGCTAAATGTCTTTCCTCTGAGATCAGAAACAAGATGCCAGTTTTATTTGGCACTAGAAGTCCTAGTTAGGCAAGAAAAAGAAATAAAATAAAACAATCCTGAAACTTGTATGGAATTACAATAAACTCAAATAGCTAAATAAACATGAAGAAAAAGTAACACAGGATAAATCACTTTTCCTGTTCCCAAACTATATTAGACACATATGTTATCAAAAACAATATGGTAGTATCATACAAACAAAAACATAGACCAATGGAATATAATAGAGAACCCAGAACTAAATTTATACATAAATGGTCAATTAATTTATGACAAAGGAACCAAGAATATAAAATGGGAAAAGGACAGTTTCTTCAATAAATAATGGAAAATTGGACAGTTGCATTTAAAAAAAATAAAACTAGGCTGCATCTTATACCACACACAAAATCAACTCAAAATGGTTTAAAGATTTTAATGTAAGACCTGAACCATAAAAATCGTAAAAGAAAATGTAAGTGGTAAGTTCCCTGACACTGATCTTGGCAATGAGTTTTTGAATTTTACACTAAAGCAAAAACAAAATAAGCAAGTTGGATTACATCAAACTAAAAAAAACACACACTAGCTTCTGCACAGGAAAGAAAACCAACAACAAATGAAAAGACAACCTTCAGAATGGGAGGAAATATTTGTAGGTCACATATCCTACAAATGATACCCAAAATATGGAAAGATCTCATACAACTTAATAACAAGAAAATAAATAATTCAATTAGAAGTAAGCATAAGGTCTAAATAGACACTTTCAAAAGTCATGCAAATGCCTAATGGGTACATGAAAACACGCCCTACATCACTATTCATCATGGAAATGCAGATAAAAAAACCACAATGACATATCTCCTTACACCTGTTAGAATGACTATTGTCAAAAAGGCAAGAGAGAAAAAAATGTTGGTGAGGATGTGGAGAAAGGAGAACCCTTGTGCACTGTTGGTGGCAATGTAAATTGGTGCAGTAACTATGGGAAACATAAAATTAAAAACAGCACCAGCAGATGAACCAACCATGCCACTCTGAGTATCAATCCAAAGGAAATGAACTCAGTTGATATGCATACTCCCATGTTCATTGCATCATGATTCACAATAGCCAAGGCATGGAATCAGCCAAGGTGTCAGCTGATGGATGAATGAACCTAGAAATATCTGCATATATTATGCAGCTTTAAAAGAGAAGGCAAACCTGTTATTTGCCAACAGTATGAATGTAACTAAAATGCACCATGCGAAGTGAAAGGAGAGAGAAAGACAAATGCTACATGGTTTAACTTATATATGGAATCTTTAAAAACGGAAGGAAGGAAAGTCAAATTCATAGAAACAGAGTAGAAAAGTGGCTGCCAAGGGCCAGAGGGTGGGGAAATAGGGAGATGCTGGGAAAGGGTGCAAACTTTCAGGGACCGCTGAATAAGGTCTAAGGGTCTGATGCATAACATGGTGACTGTGGATGACAACGCTGTGTAATTGAAACATGTGAAGACAGAAAAATTAAACGTTATCGCCAGAATATCTATAGATAGAGATAAAGGTAGAGATAGAGATAGAGATAGAGATAGAGATAGAGATAGAGATAGAGATAGAGATAGAGATAGAGATAGAGGTAGAGATAGATATGATAGATATGTTAACTTGATGGGGAACATATTTTTCAATGTATAAGTATATCAAATCATCACAGTGTGTACTTTCAATATCATACAATTTTGTCAATTATACCTCAATAAAGCTTGAAAAAATCCTGAGAAAGTTTTTATTTTTAAAAAACATTAATTGTCTCAGGCACACACCTTTGCCTTGGTTAGTCATTGACAATGACTGCTGACTTTCAACAAATTTCCTAGCATAGTTAACAAATTGGAAGCCTCTTATACAAAATAATTATTTAGTAATATAGTAAGTTTTAAAGAGGAACACATATACTTTATGACACTATTGAATAGGAATGAAAACACTTATATTTCATTTTAGAAGACTGTATTACATAAAAAGAAACATTTACCCGGTACCGTAGCCCCACTCTGAGGAGGAAAGGGTAGTGCCTGCCACCTGCTCACACCACCTTCCTGTGCTGAGGTGTTCTTCCTGAGGGACACTCAGCCCATGGTCTGCTTCACACCTGGTCACCAATCCCAGGCGTCCCACTCCAGAAAATGTCATACTTTTTGAGTGACTCATTGATTAACAGCCGATTGCCTGTCTCAAATTAATAGATATTTGACAAAATTTCATGCTACATGAAAATTGTAACCATTGTCACAGCTGGAATCCATTTAAGTGGAAGAATAGCTTTCATGAAAAGATGTTATATGCCTATGATTTTAAAAGGCATAAGAGAACGCATGCCTTGGGAATACTGCAGTGGTAGGTGTGTGAAGGAGATACAAGACTTCATAAAACACAGCTCCGGTCCCAAGGGGGACCAAGAGCAGCAGGAGATGGATGTGGAAACGCATCATCCAGCCAGCATTTCAAAGGGCTCATTGCAGAGGTGATGACAGTGAAACAGTAGGCACTCCCAAAGGCCTTGAATGTGGCCTCTGTGTTCATCAACTCCTAGAGGACAGCCTGGCGCATAGTAGGTGCTCAGTAAATACCGGTTAAGTCAATGCCTTTATGTGGCATTGATGTGTCCATGCATGTATGTGTTAAAAGAAGAGTGCCTGGGACATTGTGTGTCACTGCAAACAGAATAGGAGCAGCAGCTTACTAAAGGGGCCTCGCTTTTCAGAGGTTCTAAATCCTGAGAGAAGCACCAGAAGGAACCAACCAGGTCACGGCCAGGACACGGAGCATCTCCCCTGGCTTAGGCTAGGGGCCAGGACCACCAGGTCACAGCCAGGATATGGAGAGCCTCCCCTGGCTTAGGCTGGGGGCCGGGACCACCAGGTCACAGCCAGGATACGGAGAGCCTCCCCTGGCTTAGGCTGGGGGATAGAACCACCAGGTCACAGCCAGGACATGGAGTGCCTCCCCTAGCTTAGGCTAGGGGATAGGACCACCAAGTCACAGCCAGGACATGGAGTGCCTCCCCTGGCTTAGGCTAGGGGATAGGACCACCAGGTCACAGCCAGGACATGGAGTGCCTCCCCTGGCTTAGGCTAGGGGATAGGACCACCAGGTCACAGCCAGAACATGGAGTGCCTCCCCTGGCTTAGGCTAGGGGCCGAGACCACCAGGTCACAGCCAGGACATAGAGAGTCTCCCTTGGCTTAGCCCAGGGGACGGGATCATCAGCACCGGAGCAACAGATTGAAGGAAGAAGGAACTCCCAATATCTCCACTAACAAAGCAGAAATTACAGTAAGACAGTGGTGGGTGACACTTTCTTAATTGGCAAGCTAGCTCTCCTAATCCACAGGCCTCCCGCAGGTCCCTGTCCACTGTGGGGCAGTCCTAGGCCCTTACCCAGGCCCACAGAAAGCTCAGCCATCACTGCCCGCTGTGCCGTTAACTTTTCCAGGGCACCTGCCAACTCTCACTCCCATCCCACCCAGTCTCCATGAATTCAAATTCTTTTCTTTCTTAAGTAAACTGAAAATGAAACCGATGTATTAAGATGTCCAGAGATTTATTGTCATAACTATATAAGCATAATATGTCTTTCAAGATATAACATCAAGCACTTCACATAACCTCTAAACAAGTTGTGGGCAGACACATCATGCTACTGAGGAGAGCCAAAACTGAAGCAAAATGACTGATCTTTGGGCAACTACCTAGGAAAAATGAGATGCTGCCAAGAGAAAATTTTCAGATTGATAACGGGAGAGTGTGCCAAGCAGAGCGCATTGGCCCAAGGGGGAAGGGGCCACACTCAGGGTTTCAGGTGCCCCAGGCCAGGCCAGGGGTGTGTGAGGCGAGGTGTTATCTGCTGGCCAGCAGCCCCGCAGGAGGCGCCAGTCACCATCCCCAAAGGTGTCCCCCAACCTGGGGGGTTCTGTAAGGCTAAGTGCAAATACTGAAGTGCTAGCCACCTTTAAAGTTAATACATATTCTTTCCGATTGGTGTTTCTGATTTCTGGGGATATATTCCTAGAACTGGGATCCCTGAGTCAAATGGCAGTTCCATTTTTAATGTTTTGAGGAAACTCCATACTGTTTTCCACAGTGGCTGCACCAGTCTGCATTCCCACCAGCAGTGCACGAGGGTTCCCTTTTCTCCACATCCTCACCAACACTTGCCCTTTGTTCATTTGTTGATGGTAGACATTCTGACAGGTGTGAGATGGTACATCACTGTCATTTTGATATGCATCTCTCAGATGATTAGTAACTTTGAGCATTTTTTCATATGTCTCTTGGCCTTCTGTATGTCCACTTTGGAGAAGTGTCTATTTAGATCCTTTGCCCACTTTTCAATTGGATTATCTTCCTTTTGTTCAGTCGTATGCATTCCCTATAAATTTTGGAGATTAACCTCTGACCCCTATGTTCATAGCCGCACAATTTACAATAGTTAAGATTGGAAACAGCCAAGTGCCTATCAGCAGATGAGTGGATTAAAAGACTGGTATGTCTACACAATGAAATACTACACAGCTATAAAAAAGAACTCTTACCATTTGCAACAGCACGGATCGACCTGGAGAGCATTATGCTAAGCTAAATAAGCCAGTCAGAGAAAGATAAATATCACATGATCTCACTCATATGTGGAATATAATGAACAACATAAACTGATCAACAAAAATAGATCCAGAGATATAGAAGCACCAAACAGACTATCACACTTCTGAGGGAAGGCTGGGGAGAGTGGGTAGGTGGGACAGGATCAATCAATGAACTTGTATGCATATATGCATAACCCATGGACACAGACAATAGGATGGTGAAGGCCGGGGTGTGGGGGTGTGGGCAGGACAAGCTGGGAGAGTTCAATGGGGAAAAGGAAATGTAATACTTTCAACAACAAAGATTTAAAAATAAAATCCTATATACGAAAAGCCCAGTGACTGAACGGCAGAACGACCAGAACAACCGGTCGACCAGTCACTATGACACACACTGACCACTGGGGAGCAGACACTCAATGCAGGAGCTGCCCCTTGGTGGTCAGTGTTCTACCACTGTGCACAGAGTGGCTGCTCCTGCTGCGAAGCCCGGCTCGGTGGGCAGGAACCTGGGCCATGATTGTTGCCTCCTCACCCCAGGCTCCTCCTCACTCCCTGCCGCCTCCTCTAGACGCCTGCAGGCCGTGCAGCACCGCTAGGCTCACAGAGCTGACCCCAGAGGCTGGGTGGCAGGTTCATGGCCGCCACAGGACTGAGGCCTACTCCGCTGCCTCTCAGTGCTATTGTCCCTGGACCTGGCCTGACCGGGTCCCCTGGAGAGGCGAGTGCTCCGGCTCCACAGAAGAAGCCAGACCAGGGAGCAGCCGCTCAGAGGGCAGGTCCACAGCCACTTGGCTGACCGGGATGAGCAGTGCTCCCACAGTGGGCCCATCCCCACAGGCCATGCCCCATCAGTGCACAAATCTCATGCACCAGGCCTCTTGTAAATAAATAAATAAAACAAATGGCTCTATAGCACACGTTCTTAATAATTATGCTACACTGAGAAAAAGTGGGAAAAGAAACATCCTAAATCTAATAAAGGCATTCCTATTATTTTATTTTATGATATGGCAACTGTATTATCTAAAAAAAAAGTAAATGCACAAAGACAAAACCTACATTCAGGCTAAATCACAATAAGCAAGATAATATGGTGATGGTTAGAAAGGAATATTGAAAAATGAACCCAGATATTAAGTTACTTTTTTTTAATTCTTATTTTTTAAATGTGTTCCCACTGATTTTCAGAGAGAGGAAGGGAGAGGGCGAGAGAGACAGAAACATCCATGAGAGAAAATCATTGATCAGCTGCCTCTGCAGGCCCCGTCCTAGAGACAGAGCATGTGCCCTGACCTGGAATTAAACTAGTGTCCTCTAGGTTTCTGGGTCAATGCTCAACCATTGAGCAACAGTGACCAGACAAGTTTGCTTTTAATTATTGATAAGTTTAGAACATTCTACAAAAAATATCTTCTTAATCATATCAAGCTGACAGTAAATTATTATTTAGCATTGAACTGGTTTTCACTTGAATGCAATATTGTACAATATTTACAGTTCAAAGTAAAAGTAAACCAGACCCAAAAGAAGGAAATACATTATGTGTCATTATTAGTTTTGATGTTCTTTTTTGCTATTAACATGATTTCAAAAAACTTGCCATAACAGCCCTCTCCCCCAACCAGTCCCTCCCATTCTTAGACCCCATGTTCATTTTCTACTCTGAAATTACTCCATTTAACCACTGAGCAAAGAGAGTTGCAAAAGCTCTTCTGAGCTGAGAAAATAACCCTTCTATCGATGCCTCTCTTCAAACAGTGCCCCAAGTCCTCCCTTCAATTACAGCACAGAGTCCCCACACAAGCCCTGTCCCTCATCACTCTCAGCCCGTCTCCCCGAAGAGCTTTCCTTGTGTTTTGCCTACGTGGCAGTATTGTCACAACAATAATGAGGATGAGTGTCACTCTGATGGACATGCCTTCATGAAGTTTACCGGTGACCTGATTCACAACTTGTACTCACTCACTCAAATACACACTCACTCAACTCACACACTCACTCAACTCACACACTCATGCACTTACTTTTTTTGTTGTTGTTAATTCTCATCTGAGGATATACTTTTTTTTCTGCATTGACTTTTAGAGAGAGTGGAAGTGCAGGAGGGGGAGAGAGAGAAACATTGATGTGAGAGAGACATGTTGATTGGTTGCCTCCCATATGTGCCCCCACCAAGGCCAGGTACTCTTGACCAAGAATTGAACCCGAGACCCTTCAGTACACAGGCAGGAGCTCTAATCACTCAGCAACACCAGCCAGGGCTCACTTGTTTAATGCTTTTTTCATTTCATCTGGGGTTGTGTGTGTGTGCGGTGGGGTGGGGGGGGTGTGGGGGGTGGGCAGACCAATGTGGTCCTGGGTGAGCCAGGGACCATATAGTTTTCAAAAGAGCACTAGAAAAGCAAGACAAGTAAATGTAAAACTTGACCTGAGAGGCAAGTACTAGGAAAGCATTTCATTGAAGAAGAAGCCTCACAGAACAGCAGGGCTCCACCTCCTGGCTCTGCACAGCGATGGACAGCAGGTGACTGTTAACACCTGCAAGCGGAGGGTGGAGGTGAGGGTGGAGGAGGGGGAACCTGCACTGCAGGCCACTGGATTGGTGGCCTGGGGGAGACATTCAGAGTGAGGGGCACATGGGCAAGCCCACTGTCTTTTAAAAAGCCCTTTGGTGGTTGTAGACATTTTTAAAATATGAGTTTTGCCACTCACTTTAGAAGCCCAGATTGCAGTCCCCAAATCCTCTGACATGGGGATCAAGGCTCCTGAAATTCAGAAACCAAGAGACTTGCATTCGAACAGGAAATCAGGTGAGGGAGAGGCTCCTACTTCTGTCAGGGCTCGGGGTTCCCCAGTGGTGCCGATATCCCCGGTGCCAGTGTCAGGAACAATAATGGCCCAGGGTTACTGACTGAAGACCAGGTTGACTCAGAGTCCCAGGTTCCCCTGACCGACCTGTGGCCCACAGGTGCCATCTGCCCGAGAGGGCAAGGCCGCGGCATGTCCAGGGACTCTGGACCCAACTAAATAGAGCCGCTGTGGGCTGGGGTCTCAGCTCGCTACTTGTTCAACTTCTTCAGCTGTGACATGTGACGTGATGTGAGACCTGGGTAGAATCCCAGTGAAGCGCTGAGCTCCATCTTCATCTTGACGAGACGGGGCCAGCGAGTCCAGGTGAATGGCCTGATGTGTGGACCAGCCCCAGAAAGGGCAGGTGGGCACCTGCAATCCCAATAGAACAGAGGATTCCAGGCCCTGATCCCAGCTCTTGGTGTGGTTTCAAAATACAGCATGTAGGTTAGATGACAACCCCAGGAGCAGGCAGGGAATGCAGCCTCTGAGTGCTAGCCTCCTGGGTTGGGAGCACCGGGAGACTCACTCAGACCCAGTGATCCCAGGGCCCAGAGCGGCCAACCCCCCAGGAGTCCGGCCACTCTTCCCAGCCCAGCCCTGCCAGGCTCCCTGGAGAGTGGACAGGGCCCAGACAGCAGGGGAGGAGCTTCAACCACAGGTGAGTGGGCCAGGATGTCAGACTCTCCACCCGCCTATGTTCATTTACATGCATGCACACATGCACACACCCATACACACACACCATCAACTTCACCCTCAGGGCTTTCTACCATGGACCCAGTTCAATCATGTGAGCAAGTTGGTTCTCCACAGGTTTTGTAGCACTGGGCTGGCTGTTTAAATGGAGCCCCTCTGAGAGGCTGCTGGAACCGGCTTTTCTTGTTTTCCGAACTGGAGACACATGCTGATGCTCCAGAAAGCAGCAAGGGCTCTAACTGCCTGGCACGTGAGTGGTCTGATCCCTTCTGCCGACATTGTGTGTGCTGAATGGGCAACTGCCTTGCACAGTGACGGTCATGGCGATCTCACTGAGACACCTGGGGGTCACGACAGCCAGCGTCTCTGCAGGAAACCCACCGGACATGGAGCTGCCATGACAGGGCCCGGGAGGAAATGCCAGGAAGACCGCATCAGCTCAGTGCTGGCTCCAAGAGCAAACTGGGCCTCTGGGGAAGCCATGCCCTTGGATGAGATGGTGCAAGATGGCCGGCACCAAATGGTGAGTTCTTAACTCGGTGGTGATTCTGGCAACAGAGCCAGGAAACAGCCGAGGGCACTGCCCGTCTGCAGAGAAGCTGGAATTGTGAATTCCAGCCCAAGCTAAGCAACACCAATGATCAGAGGACTCAGATACCCCATGCATCGTACACACACGTCACTCTGCACTTGCCTGGATGGCAACCACGGGGAATCTATAGGTAAACAGTAGATTTGGAGAAAAGAAGAAAAAATGTCTTGGATCAAAACTAAGTAGGAACAGATTCCAACTAATCAACAAGGAGCAGGATTGTCCCCTCAGAGGGGACAGGCAGGAAGGCAACTGTGAGGCCCAGGATCACAGAAGTAGGAAGAGGTAGAAAACGAGGCCACGGAGCTGAGGGAGGAAGGAGAAGCCCAACGTGGTGAAGGTGACAGACACTGTAGCTGAGCTGTGGGCTGGCTCTCCTTAGAACTTCTCTCTGTGTATACTCTGTGTACCATGGGCAAATACCATGTACAAAAATGTGTACACACACTTCGAATAATTCTAAAGGCAGTGCTTACTAAAGTACCTTTCATTTTCAAAATTGAGCTATCAGCTATTAAAGTGTGTGTACATTTCTGGGGGAAACCCTATATTTAAGAAACATTTGTATATCTTTTCGGAAATTTTCTTAAATTTAAAAGAAAACAGGTCATACTCATAATTATGAATTCACATATACCTATATAACTAAACATGTAGTTAATGACTATTTCGAGGGCGCATTAGAGCAGTTCTGTATATAAATGACTTTTATCACAGGGTTACAGATATATAAGTGCAATGTTGATATTACAGACAAATAAATGGTAAAGGAAAATACTAATCACCTCCGCTGTGCCAAGTGCTGAGGGACTGCATGTCTTCTAGCCACAGTTAGGTCTCAGATAACCATGACTTCAATTTCAGAACCAAGGGACTAGGGCTCCAGGAGCCAGAATTTGAACACGGAATTTTCTCAGGACACCCTGCTCATTTAACTAAGTTAAGAGGAAAGTTAGCATGACTCTGTAATGCTAATGTTTTATGCCATGTGAAAATGGTGGTGTTCAGTGTAGAAGGGCAAGGCTTAGCAGAGACCCGCAAGCATCCTCTGAAATGAAACTCCAGACTGGCAATGGGTCCTGCTGCTGGCGGGGCTGGGCATGGGTCCCATTAACTCAGGTCTCCCAGTCCTTTCCCTGTGCCAGGGCAGAATCCTTTCCAGTCCATCTAAGTTGCCACCTTTGGGGTCCCCACGTATGATGCAGCAGGTCAGCTGCAATTTGTTCCCATTGGCAAATGGCATCACACACTTCTGGGCTGACCTTGGCCCGAATGCCCCTCAGTCCAGGGTCAACCCGGCCTTCAGATCACGTGTGACCCAACCTGCTCTGGGATGCTCATTCGGTGCTTGGATTCTGAGCATGTCCCCTCATTATTTGTGAGCACATCTGTGCCTTTAAAAAATGTTTATTATATTTTATCTAGAATGTCTGGGCTCTGGTTTTAGAAGGGATTCAGGCCACCAATTTTGACATATCTCTCAAAGCATCAACATGAAATTGCTTGGAAACAGCAATGTTCCATAAAAGCATATGGTGCCATCATCATTGTGCCTATTAGTGAGATTCTAAATCCTGTTCATGGGAAGTCTGACCAGTGAATAGATGATGTGCTAGTTAACATGGGACTGCTTTTCTCATGGAAATATTATCTATATAATAAAAGGCTAATATGCTAAGTGTCTGACCATTCAACCATTTGACCATTCAACTGTTTGACTGGTAGCTATGCTGCACACTGACCACCAGGAGGCAGATGCTCAATGCACAAGCGTGGGAACATGGAACAGACTGATGAATCTCAGAGGGAAGGGCGGGGGAGGGTGGGAAGAGATTAACCAAAGATTTTATATGCATACTAGAGGCCTGGTGTACGGATTCATGAGCCAGTGGGGTCCCTCAGCCTGGCCTGTGGGGATCAGGCCAAAACTGGCTCTCCCACATCCCCCAAGGGGTCCCAGATTGCAAGAGAGTGCAGGCCAGGCCCACTGGTGCACAAATCCATGCATCAGGCCTCTAGTGTCATACAGAATCCCAAAGTACCAGACAGAGCAAAGAGGACTGGCCTCTGCTGGACAGCTTGAACACTAGTTTGCTTCTCCACTCAAAAGTTTGTAATACAGGGTGGGGCAAACGTAGGCTTACAGTTGTTCCTATGGGAAACAACACAATGATTAATAAATAATGATACAAGAATAAACTTTGTGTTTCGAGTTAGCACAACTGTAAACCTAATTTGCTCCGCCCAGTATGGTGCAGGTTTTCAATAGAAATCTTACCATATCACCTTCCCCAGAGAATGAATAGGGTTAATATTGGCAATGACAATCAATCAGTCCCAAGGTGTTTTTTTTTCCACT
Organism: Myotis myotis; assembly: GCF_014108235.1. Lineage (NCBI taxonomy): Eukaryota > Metazoa > Chordata > Mammalia > Chiroptera > Vespertilionidae > Myotis > Myotis myotis. Next base: position 50,071,092 of record NW_023416320.1, on the reverse strand, counting down.
CAGGACCACAGCCAATCTCTGTCTGTCAGCTTGGATAAAATCTGCTTCCTGACTAACTGATCTTAACATCTTTAGTTCTCTTTGAATAATTTTTATTCACCGTGCTTCCATGTTTCTGTAGAATCAGATGAATGCCCTCCTATCACATAGAGAAAATAACACTGTACAGTAAAGGACAAAGGTCTGCACTAAGGTCCCACTCTGTGACCACTCTCATCTCTCTGTGACCTTCCTCACAGGATGATTTGAAAGGTTAGTGTTGTAAAAATATCCTTCCAAGTTTTATAAAAGTTGGAGGAATGTAATGTTCTTTTATTCTCTAAAAATAATTCATGTTAAAACAACAACAAAGACATGTTTTTCATATGAACAAGCTTTAAAAAATCCAATTTCTTGGTGCTCTCATTTTTGTTTTAGCTAATGCATAGTTCACTTCTTTTTTCTTTGAGCTGACTTGAATTGTAATATTATCCAATGGATGGTCTATGTTATGGTACCTGGAGTGATGCTAGAAATTATTAAGCACCTGGTGAGTGCTAGCCTTTTTCTATATTACCTTCCCTTAAAAAAAAATCTTGGTAAAACTTAGAGAAAGAGCAAAGAGAACATTCCATGAAAGGTGAGCTGAGTGTCTCTTACTGGCTTTGCAAGGTGTATCATGTGCCTATTTACAAAAGCAAGGAGACTGTCAACGTGATGAAGTACAACTCACAACTCATTAGCATTGAACACAGAAGTATTCCACATCAGAAATGACTGTGGAAATACTCACAATTACTGGCTGCTCAGAAACCATTTCATATGGATAAAAAACATGTCACATTTAATTTATCAGGTGCTTCCTACTGTCATACTCCCCTTTCATTCTATGTACTGAAAAGTTATAAAAACAGCCTGAGTCTGTCTCTCAATAGCCATGTACAGACATTAAGAATAACACAAATCCATTATCTACCACAATATAATTTTATCGACATGGATGAATAACCTTGTGCAACTCCTCGCACTCAATTCTGAATTAAGTTTTGCTTTAAAGATATTTGCATACACAACCTTCAGTATGTCTAGTAGAAAAACTACCATTTCAATAAAAGGAAAAAATCATTGTTGAAGCTGTATTCCTTGAATGAGCAATTATTAGCCCCATTTTTATAGTGGCTACAATGGGAAATATAAAAAAAAATGCCATATTAAATTTCTAACAACATTGAAATGAGTCAAATGTGCACTCAGACACTTGTGAAAGTAAAATAGTTACAGCCTAGCTTTCCACTGTGTGTAATGCTGTGATGAGGGCTTCAACTACAAATGTAACATGGTCATCCCTTGGTATTTGAGGGGGAGGAGTTCCAGGACGCCCATGGCAGAGAACCAAATCTGAAGGTGCTCAGGTCCTTATATAAAACGGGTAGTATTTGTTTACAACCTACACACATCCTCCTATATAATTTAAGTAATCTCTAGATCATTTATAATATGTAATACAATAAATACAATGTAAATAGTTATTTTTACTGATTAGGAAATAAGACAAGAAAAAAAGATCTGTACATATCCAGTATAGACACAACTATCTTAGACCTACTTGAACAGCACACATCAACAGAAAGGCAACATTGATTTTGAGTATTTTCCATCTGAAGTTGGTTGAACCTGAAGCTGCAGAACCCATGGATAAGAAGAACCTAGTGTGACTGAATTAACACTTTTAATATGATTGTTGTAACATACTTACTCTACTTTTAAAAGCTCAACACATGGGCACAGGACCTACCTGAATAAACACTTCTCCAAAGAGGACATACATATGGCCAATAGATATTTGAAAAGATGCTTAATGTCACTAATAATCAGTGACAAGCAAATTAAAACCACAATAAGGTATCACCTTATGCCTGTCAGAATGGCCATCATCAATAAATCAACAACAAGGGTTGGTGAGGATGTGGAGAAAAGGGAACACTTGTGCACTGCCAGTGGGAATGTAGATTAGTGCAGCCACTGTGGAAAGCATGGAGTTACCTTAAAAAATGAAAAATGGAACTGCCTTGTGACACAGCAATTCCACTTCTGGGAATTTATCCAAAAAAAACCCCAAAACACTAATTCAAAAAAATATATGTACCCCTATGTTCATTGAAGCATTATTTACAATAACCAAGATTTGGAAGCAGCCCAAGTGTCCATCAGTAGATGACTGGATAAAAAAGCTGTGGTACATTTACACAATGGAATACTACTCTACCATAAAAAGGAAGAAAATTTTACCCTTGCATCAGCATGGATGGACCTAGAGAGTACTATGCTAAGTGAAATAAGCCCGAGAAAGAAAAGTATCATATGATTTACTCATATGTGGAATTTAATGAATAATCTGAACTACCAAGAAAAATATAAACAGACTTATAGATAGAGAGCAGGCAGATGGCTCTGGTGGGGTGATAGTGTTAGAGGATGTATGAAGGAAATGAGCAAAAAAGGAAGAGAGAGAACTCATGGACATGGACAACAGTGTGGTGGTTGTGGGGTGGGGAGATGGAGGTAGAAAGGGGAATAGATAGAATAAATGGTTATGGGGAAAAATAAACTCTAGAAAATAATAAATATTTATTATTATATTAATAAATAATTATTGATCAGACTAAAACAACCACATACACACACACATACATGCACACACACACATGCACACACACAATTATTTGCAAATATATAATCTAATAAAAGATAAACATGCAACTTGACCGCACCTCTGCTACACCCAAGCCATGCCCACCAGCCAATCAGAGCAACCATATGCAAATTAACCCAACCAAGATGGCGGCCCCCAGCCACGGAGCTGGAGCAAGCAGGAGGCTTGGTTGCCCTGGCAATGGAGGAAGCCAAGCTTCCCGCCTGCCCTGGCCAGCTTTGGCCTCTGCTCAAGGCAACAAAGTTTCAATTATAGAAGATAAATAAATCCCAGATACCTGCTTCCAGCCAGCCTCCACTGGGAGCTTGGGTTGCTGGGGGGCTTGGCCAGGCTGCAAACAGCCATCAGCCCCTCATCCAGGATGGCCACACCCTCATGGGGTGAGGGTTCCCACTGGGGGGCTGTGGCCACCCTGCAAATAGCCATCAGCCACTCACCCAGATTGGCCATGCATCCCAGCAGGACCCCCCCACCCTGAAGGGAGTGTGGCCAGCCTGAAAACAGCCCTCAGCTCCTAAACCAGGCTGGCCAGGCACCCCAGCAGGACCCCCACCCTGATCCGGGACACCCTTAAGGGCAAACCAGCTGGCCCCCACCCATGCAACAGGCCTTTATCCTATATAATTAAAGGGTAATATGCAAATTGATCCTAACAGCAGGACAACTGGGAATGACTGGTCACTATGACATACACTGACCACCAGGGGGCAGACACTGTACAGCGGTGGTAGTGGGAGCCTCTCCCATCTCCTCAGCAGTGCTAAGGATGTCTGACTACAGCTCTTGCCTGCTCCCCGCTGGCAAGTGGACATCCCCTGAGGGCTCCCTGGCTGCCAGAGAGATGCCTGATTGCCAGCTTAGGCCCAATCCCCAGGGGAGCAGGCCTAAGCTAGCAGGTGGTTATCCCCTGAGGAGTCCCAGACTATGAGAGGGCACAGGCTGAGCTGAGGGACCCCCCTCCCCCGAGTGCACAAATTTTTGTGCACCAGGCCTCTAGTCCTATATAATAAAAGCCTAATATGCAAATTGATGGAACAGTGGAACGACTGGTTGTTATGTTGCACACTGATCCCCAGGGGGCAGGCAGTAAACGCAGCAGCTTCCCCCAGCCCACAGGCCCCAGGTCAGCCAAGGCAGGTGCCAGCAGAGGCCCCTGATCACCCTGCAGGTCACCCCACAGATTGGCCCTGATTGCTAGGCAGGCCTATGAACTGTAGCTGTGCACAAATTTCATGCACCGGGCCTCTAGTAAACAAATAAGCAAGCAAACAATGCACATGTAGAGTAAATCTCAGACTTAATCCATCCTATGCATAGTGGTGCTCAACTTCTGTCTGGCTGGCCTCTGCAGAGGGGACAAAACTTTCACCTGTGTCCCAGGCACAGGCTTCACAGGTGTGGCTCACAGGTGTGGCTCACAAATGTGGCTCAGTCCTGGCTCCTAATTGGTGGTCCTCACTGTTTTTCCCCACCAGTGCTGTTATATTCTGGCTCTTATTTAAATTATTGGCAGAAGCTTTTGAAAACTTGAAAGATAAATAATTGTTTCCTTAGAGTATCATCTAAAGAAACATGAAACTGTCCTAATTACAGATTTGTCTTGTCTTATTTTTAAATAATTGCCCATCCACTCTAAAAAGGTATCTATAAACACCCAGCCTTTCATACTTCAAAAATATCCTATCCTGTCCCTAAAGCATTAGAAAGTAGGATGAGGTTCTTCCCTGGATGAAATAAAACACTGCTATCTATTTTTCCATCAAATGTATGCATATTTTCCTTTTCAGCAAAAGGATTTGGTCTTTCAACATCAGGCTATAAGTAAAGAAAAAAGTGACAAACCTCAAAGAAAGAACAAAGCAGGGAAGGGGCATGGAGCAGCCTAGCTGTGTCTGTGGATGTAGCAGTTCCGCATCGAGGTGAACCACCACCCAGGCCCAGTGGGCACAGCGGCCACCCGAGTGCAAAGCATTCAGTGGCCGTGTCCATATGCTACAATCAGTGAGCTACTCAGAAGTGTAACCATCCCTGGACTGAGTATGGGAGAAGGTCTGTGGTCCAGGCGGAGAAGTCACTGGGATGGGGAGCCTGTGAGCAAACACAGCAGCTTCCCAGATGCTGTGCATTCTCCCTGCATGTAACATATGCTGCATGCCAGACTCTTCCGATCCATCACCCCTCTTAGTCTTCTTGCCCGTGTACCAGGCTATCCCAAGAGGAAAATACCTGGCTGGAAGCAGGTATCTGGGATTTATTTATCTTCTATAATTGAAACTTTGTTGCCTTGAGCAGGTTTAACCTTTAATTTATCCATGACTGTCTTTCTCTCTAGAAGGTCAGGGGCTAAAAGGTTAAGTTAATTGCTTTGGAAGAACGGGTCCTCACACTGGGTGCTACACAAGCCTCTCCCTGTCTTGAATTTTCCTGGAGCCCCAAGGCAGAGGACATTTCGAAGTGAAATGTCCCGCCCCGCTGTGGGCAGGACAAAGTATTCCCAGAAATGGGTCTTTGGACACTCAGACCAACGCTCGTTCCCAGGGTACAGGTCACAAGGGAGAAAGGAAGATGTCAAATAAGAATTCACTCTCGTAGGACCACATGCAGAGCCCGGCGCCCCTCCCCTCCAGTCGGGGGAGGGGGATCCAGAGAGACACTCAGAAGGTTGTGCTGCCCCTTGGAGTTCAGAGAGCACATTGTGGACTCAGAGCCCCCACATATTTGAGGACATTTAATGGGCCTGTCTGCTCAGCTGCAGAGGAAAATGAAGCCTCTCTATGAGAAACCAGCTTTGCTTTGAAAAGCATCGGGGAAGATGCTGTCCCCTGGACCCAAGGGAGGCTGCTGGAGCCAGGTGGCTTGTTCCAGGTGCAGGAGGCATCGGCATGGAGCGACTGAGAGATGGATGCGTTCAGGTTGTTACAAGTTCTTTGACCAGAAAGAGATGAACTCTCTAATTCCACAATTCAACCAGGCTGGGGGACAGCTACCTCCGGTTAAAATGCTGGTGAGAAGCCCGCATTTAACGCGACCACGCTGTTAATTAGAGGGCAGTAGAAGGTACACAGGGCTAATGGCTGCATGATCGATGACACTGGTGTCCAGAATGAAAGCGCTATAGGAGCTTTTACAGGAACGGTCCCATTCATCAACACCGGCTTATTTAAACACACATCTAAAAGAATCTTTCTATTTAGAAAACTTCATTAATGACTTTAACTCTCGAAGAATGACCTAAAATTTTTCTTTCTCGAAATCTCAATGCCCCGTTGTATCAACAGCCATTCCAGAGACAATTAATTCTGCGAAAGTGCAGACAGTAAGTCAGACTTCCCATACATATCCAGAGATCTATGCAAATGCATGGATTTAAAGGCAGACGTCTTGTCAAAATGCAAGTGTCCGTAGCTTGACAGGAACCAAATGCAATCAGGAAACCAACCCCCCTCCCCCCAGAATACCAGAGAGCTCCCCAGCCACCCACTAGCTGAATAGAGGGAGGCAGAGGAACTCACCTGCCATCTGCCAATAGTTCTCCTGACGATGCAACACACAAAGGATTTAAAATGTTTAATATGGTGACACAAAGATGCTAAAATCTATTTTTTTAAAAAGATAAAACATAGACTCTTTAGAGCTAGCTTCTCTGGTCAAACTCTAAAAAAATAAAAATTAAAAAAAATCTGCTATTGCAATGTAAACTGCAGATTACCTATCTCTGAAAATATGCAACCAAAACCACACAACTCTTTCCAAACAGCTACCACAGCCTCCAGCTCCCTCATAAGCTGTCTGGTTCATTCTAGAAAGTGAGGCTGAGAGATCCATGCTGGAGCATGTCAGTCAGAACTGTTTCTGGAAATAGGGGTTCAGCAAACCTTTTGGACCAACTCACCTGCATTAAGGACGTGGTTACTGTTGACCGAGCCAGATCAGAAAGAGAAGGGCAGGCAATCCCTGTGGACTATTATTAGGAAAAGGGGTGGGCAATCAGTGCTCATTCCAAAGTCAAAAGGCTCTCTGAGTCCTTCTTAGTATTTTTCCGTTTTAGCTATTTCTAATATGTAGGTATCATTTTCCTTATTAGACTGAGCACTTTCTAAGATAGACTTTGCTTTTAATTTATCTTTTCAAAATATCACCTCTCATTATTACAGCCCACAGGTCCATCTACAGAAGAAAACAAAGCAGTGTGGATATATGCAGTAATAAGCATGAACGAACTAACCTGTACACTCAACAAGATGCACGGCCGCAAATAAGATGTTGAGTGAGAGAAGCGGAGAGAAATGGGAACATATCTATGATATTAAAGGTGAAGGTATGATTATCTTGAGGGGTGGGTAGTGATGGAGAGGGAGCCCTGGGGGAGGGGGGGTCTAGGCACTAGTACACAGGTTTACTTTGGAAATATCATGGTTTGGCTCCAGACCACCACAAAAAATATCACATTAAAGTTCAGGTCTGAATATTTTGCTAGTGGAGGGTCTTGCCTTCAATCTGTAAATAAGCGCCACATCCATGAAGTATAATAAAGTGAAGTGAAGTAAATGCAGCATGTCTGTGTTCTATTTTCTGATCCCAGTGCTGGTTACATGGAGTTGTCCTGTTGTGTAAAATTGAGCCGTGCCTCACCCTTAAAAAAATGAATTGGTCTGTGCCCTTTCTGCATATATGTTTCACTCCAGTAGAAATGTTTTTAAAATCGCGCCATGCCGGGTGTATTTTGTGTAGTGTCCATTGTGCCTGACACAGGGCGTACATTTACAGGGGACCACATCGAAGGGCACCCACAACCTGGCACTTCCACATGTTATCTCATGGATGCTCAAGAAAGATTGATCGCACAACTGAACCAATGAAGTTAGGTGTCCAGCATCAGCACACAGAGGCAAGGCCACCACTGGGTTGTTTGACGTGTGAATTCAGGAGGAAGGGGGAAATGGGGGGTTAAAGCAGTGAACGTAAGATGTAAAGTCCCCTGTCAGACATTGCTCCCAGCATCAATAACGTGTTATATGCTTATAGTTGGTTGAAAGGGTGCATCTCATGTTGAATGCTCTTACCACAATTTTTAAAAAGTATTCATTCAGTTAGGCTTGAGACCATTCTCCTGGCAGCGAACAAAAAAAGCAAAAACAATAAAATAAGTAACATAATTACCCGGAGTTAAATGGGCCTGGGCAGCTCTGTGTGCCCCTCTGAAATCTATGAGCATTTCTGACTGCCTCCTCCTCCTGGAAATTTGTTCCTTAGCTCAGGAAGGTTCAGTCTGCCTAAGTGGCTTGAAAGAACAGGACCGCCGATGTATTTTTAGGGAAATCACCCAGGGACCTTCTGCGAGGTTAATTGTCTGGCTCACTCTGGATCTCAGCTTGGCTTCCAGTCGCCCTCCTCTCCTCCGCTCTTCTCTGAGTCCAGGGACGGCCTCCAGGGACCGTCTTTGCTGCCCTATCTGGGCAAACTTCCCGCAGAGCCTCTGAGCTCCAGGTCCTCCTTCTAAAGGTCACCAGGAAGGCAGACAGCAGACATCAGTAACAGGGAAATAGGGAGGAAATTAGAAATAATAAACTTGGAGACATTTTAAGGGGAAATTCTTAAAATTTTCCTGCAATGGGCTCCAGCTATGTGCATAGTGATCACAACTTCAGGTAGCGTCATGAACACCAAACATTTACGGGATTTCTGCAGACGGCTTCAGAAAGATGTGCCGTCCAAGGTCACAGTGTCCTAGAGCCAGCCCAAGGTAGCTGCTGCTTCTAAAGGTAGCACTGTTATTGCATCCAAATGATAAGAGGATTTCCATAACATGTGCTGCTGTGGTTTCAGAGTTTCACATATCATAGCTGTATGGGACAAGATGAGATTTTGTTTGGTGGCTCAGGCACACATGCTAAAACCTAACATATTATTACCAATGATCCCTAAATACAGAGTAAGACTGCACTTTATCAGAATGTTCATGTTTGGTTATTTACTTTTTCTTTGATTTTTATAGCATCAAGCCATATATTATCCTTTTATTTCCATTTCTCAAGCTCCTGCGTGTCTTCTTCCCCTTTGTCCTGTCTTCGCCTTTCAATGGGACTGTACATACTTATAAAATGATGGCCCTGACCCAGACTCAGAAAAGACTTTCATTCCTTTTCATTTCCTTTCATTCCCTTTCTCAAGCTGCTGCTCTCCCCTCCCTTGAGCCTTCTGTATTTTCTTGAGAACCAGACTCGGAAGATACTTAAAAGGAGAAATAAAAGGTATGTGACAGGCAATCAGGCCTGTAAGTAAAAAAAAAAAAATGGATGACACCCCAAGCTGACATTTTAACAAAATGGCCTTCTGTTTTACACACAAAAGTCACCTTTTCTTTACAAGGAAAGGCATTGTTTGAAAAAGCCACACTGCCTGCAGCACTAAGAGAACGTTAAATCCCATGAGGCATGGAAGGCAGAGAACCTATAAAAAGTGATTCCAGATTCCCAAATGCTGGGTGTGGGGTGGTTCAATGCAGAGTTAAACAGTCTCAACTATATTGAGCACTTCATGACATAGACATGTAATTTTACATGATTTACATAATACCTGTTTACTACAATGCATTCTATTAATTTACAAATTAGCATGACTTGTAAAATTACAATGAAGACTCTGAATCAAGGGAAGATGGAAGCCATGTGTTTGATTACAGGATAGTATGCTTTGTAAGTCAGGACATGTGAAATACATGTTAGAGTTTGTTCAAACATTGTCATTGATATAGGAAAATAAGGCAATGGTGAACTGACCAACTCTGCTTCTGCACTAAATTTAGTCCTACCTAAATTTATTCCATAACAAACATTTTGGTAGAAAAGTAATTTGCATAGGCCTTTCAGAACTTTCTGAATAAGCTTTTCTTATTCAGAAAGCCTTCCTCCTGCCCTGCAATGGGTTCCAGCTATGTGCCTAGTGATCACAACTTCAGGTAGTGAACACCAAGCACTTACGGGATTTCTGCAGACGGCTTCAGAAAGATGTGCTGTCGGAGGTCACAGTGTCCGAGAGCTAGCCCAATGTAGCTCCTGCTTCTAAAGGTAACATTGTTATTGCATCCAAATGATAAGCAGAATTCCATAACACTGTGCTGCTGTGTTTCAGAGTTTCACATATCATAGCTGGATGGGACAAAATGAGAGTTCTATTGGTGGCTCAGACACACATGCTCTGGGCAACTGAACTAATAGTAAAGAGCAAAGAGAGCTGTTATAAATGCAACGACCCTGAGAGAACAGTAATGAATATTATGGCAATTGGCTGCTTGACTAGGTCCCAATGCATTGCTGATATTAGATCAGTCCCTGCAGAGATGTTTGGTGAATCTGGACATGGACCTCATCCTAGTCCTCAGGATGGAGGATCTGACCCCAGCCATCAGAATGTGATAGATCTCACCCTAGCCATCAGGATGTGGTGGGATGTCTTATTTATATTCCCAGGAAATGGAACAGATATACACTGTTCTTATGGTTATAAAGACAATCAGTGTATTAATTCCTAAATACAGTCAGCCTAAAATATCAGTGCCTCTTTATTATTTTCAAGAGTAAATATTCATTTTTCACCACACACAATCCCTTCCATGGCCTTTCTCACCATGCTCAAATCCTTGAACTTGTCCAAACGAACATAGTGGTTCATTCAGTTTTAAAGAACTTCTTGAAATTCTTCAAACACATCACCCTGTTGGTACCTTTGGCCAGGCTATATCCTTTCAATAAATGTTTAAAATGTTGGTTACTATTCATTAGGTTGAATTTATGACTCAGGACTGAGTCATCATGTGCCCTTTGAAACAATTATGATTGAAGGAAAGAATATGAGAAAGTGAGGCTTGGGTTGAACTTTCTAAAACCCAAAATTTATCTTCTAGTTAGAGGAAAATGAACCCTTAAAGATAGGCAACATCCACAGGCCTTAGAGGAGAATGTTGTGAAGGAAGAAGTGGGAAGAGTATTGGAAAAGAAAGAAACTATTTTTACTAGTCTTTTAAAGCAGCGAAATGATAACTATTTCATGAATGCACCAACAGAATTTTGCCAACTCCCTGCCAATGACTGTTTGGTGGTTTCTAGTTTATTCTCAGTACCCACAATGCTGTGCTGAGCAGTCTTATGCACGCATCTCTATCCCTTGTTCTACTGTTTCCTGAGCATCAGTTCTCATGTAATTACTAAAACGGCTATGCAAATTGCATAACACTTAAACTGTGGTGTACACAGCCAAACTCTCTTCCAGGAAGAGTACAAGCTACACAGCCAAACTCTCTTCCAGAGACTCAAAACTCTCCTCTGGCACAGAGCAGCTTAGTGGGCTCCTGGCTTCATGGATTCGGGCTACTGGTGGCGCTGACGCGTTTCCATCTCCTTTACAGCCAGACAAGTGTGGATGCCAGTATTCCTTATGTTCTCAATATGCGTGTTTGTTTTTTATTCCAACGAGGTGATGCACCTCTTCACATATTTGTTAACCATGTGTATCATCACTGTGAATTGAATATCCACATTTTTACTTAATTTGTATGAAAATATTGATGTTTTTAACCAATACAAAAATATATTTTTTATTTTATTTTTTAATTTCTTTATTAAGGTATTACATATGTGTCCTATCCATCCATTACCCCCCTAACCCCCCCACTCATGCCCTCACCCCCCTGTTGTCTGTGTCCATTGGTTAGGCTTATATGCATGCATACATGTCCTTTATTTCTGATTTTTATGAGTCTTAACTATGAAAAAGCTTTAAAAATAAGTCTTGAGCAGATTCATCCAATATGTTTTCCAATTAAGCAGAATTCTACTGAAAATCGAAAGACCTGAGGCTGCATCTACAGACAACAGATTAGTCCACATCCCCATTCCCCAGCACTAAAGGAGTTCTATAGAATGGCTGTCTTTAAAAATCCAAGGACTGATGGGAAATCAGAATATTGTGAGAAATTTGGGAGATCTATCAGTATCTGCTTCACGAATAACAGGGCACAGTGATATTTATTGCATCAATAAAGGAGGAAAATATGCGGTGTTTGTTTTACTGAAACTGACCCAGCAATCCCACTTCTGAGAATATATCCTAAGAATTCCAAAACACCAATCAGAAAGAATGAATGCACCCCTATGTTCATAGCAGTGTTATTTACAATAAAACAACCCAAGGAGGATATAATTTTATTTGCAACTAGAGACCCAGTGCACAAAATTCATACATGGGCAGGGCCCCTAGGCCTGGCTGGAGATCAGGACCGATCGGGACCTTCCAGCTGCCAGCCAATGCCTTCCTTCTGTCTGCCGGCTGGGGCCTTCCTTCCACTGGCTGCTGGCTGCCAGCCGGGGCCTTCCTTCATTCCCCCACCCCCTGGTGGTCAGCGCACATCACAGCATGCGGTCAAACTCCTGGTCGATAGAACTTCCGAGGGGACAATTTGCATATTACCCTTTTATTATATAGGACTAGAGGCCTGGTGCACAAATTTGTGCACAGGTGGGGTCCCTCGGCCTGGCCACTTATAGGGGCTGATTGGGGCAAAGGGAGGTTGGCTGGGAGGAGGAGCCATGGGAGGTTGGCCAGCAGGGGGAGAGGCCACGGGAGGTTCGGCTGGCCGGGGGAGGGACTGCAAGAGGTTGGCCAGCAGCAGGAGGTTGGCTGTAGGAGTGCACTGACCACCAAGGGCAGCACCTGCTTTGAGTGTCTGCCCCCTGGTGGTCAGTGTGCATCATAGCGACTGGTCGACCAGTTGTTTGGTCGCTTAGGTTTTTATATATATAGATGATGGCATAGAAAAAAATTACACAGGTAACACTAAACCATGAAACTCTATGATAAAAGGAGAATCTGTGAGGACAACCTCAGTGCCAGGGTTTGTAGCTGAAAGTTGTTCCAATACACACTGGCCAGGCCACGCTTGTACCTACAGACCTCACATCCGAAGTGATGGGTGGTAACATGAGAAAGTAAGCTCACAGAGGACAAAGGTAAAGCATTTGGCAGCAATTATGCGAAGTAGAGTGTCTGCCAGCTTAGTGGAGACTTAATGAATGATGCTCATTGTGCCCTAATGGTGTATGACAACTTCATGAAGAGCTCTTACAAAGCTTCAGGGTTAACACAATCTGCTATGTCTTGGCTTTGAAAGAAGTCGTTCCTGAAGCTGACACGTCTCCAGGTATAGGATGCTGAGCTAACTCGGGCAAATGTTCTCTGCCTTCCTCAGGATTTGTCATGGCCCAGCATTACTTTGTTCCAACAGCTGCCATTGTGTTGGTATGACCGCAGACACAGCCCCACATTAACATCACTGTGAAAGCTCTGAGAAAGACAAACTTACATTTTAATTAAAATAGCAACCAGAGCTCATCCATTTCTTCAGTGTAAAAGTTTTGGTCCTTAAGCAAACTCTTAGGACCTTTTGGCAAGCTTTGTAGTCCCTTGAATTGCTTCCCCAGAGGCGGTAAACAAAACTATTTATAGTGCATGCTCTCATGATTCTTCCATAGTTTAATCCCCACGCATAGTCTCTATTCACAGCAAAACAAAAGAAAAACTATTTTATCAAGATATGCAAAGAATAAGTGAGTGGTTAGTCCACATTCTCCTAAAAGAACCTCCATGCATGTTTCTAAGGCTTTAACACCCCCAAAGAGAAATCATACTGGGCCTCTGGAGGCTAGCCACCTTTTTCTGTGAAAGGCCAGAGAGGACGTGCTTTAGGTTTTGTGGACCTTACTGTACCTGTCACACCACACCCCTCTGCCACTGTCCCAGGAAGGTGGCCACAGATATTTAAGGTAATACTCAGTGTCACTGCTTCCTGTAACACTTCACAAAAGCAGGTGGCTGGTAGGATTTGGCTCAGGGGCCCTAGTTTGTGGGCCCCTGATCTATGGGATGGAATTCAAACATATAAGGCCTTTCACATCCCAACACAAGATACCTCTGTAGGCTCACCTCGTTCCACACTCCCCCATGAGCTCTCCAGCCCAGCCCAACTCAGTTCTGGATATTTTTGTTGTTGTTAATCCTCACCCAAGGACATTTTTCCATTAATTTTTAGACAGAGTATAAGGGAGGTGGAGAGAGAGAGAGAAGGAGAGAGGTAAAGAGGAAGAGAGAGAGAAGCATCGATGTGAGAGAGACGCATGGATTGGTTGTCTCCCATAAGCTCCCTGATCAGGACTAGGGATAGAACCTGCAACTGAGACAAGTGCCCTTAACCAGATTCAAACCCAGACCCTTCAGTCTGCAGGCCAACACTCTAGCCACGGAGCCAAACTGTTATGGCTGTTCTCTGCATTATACCATTTCATGGCAACACTTATTTCATGAAATATCTCACTACTGTAGGAGAGGAAAATTATTTTTGAATTCTTGGCAGGAAAAAAAAATCCCTCTATCCTTCTGGGTTCTTGGCTGAGACTCCTGTAACAAAAGACAGATTCACAAGAGGTTTATTAACATGTGAACCTCACAGACACATGGGAGGTACTTAGACATCAGTGAATAACCCCTGAGCTGGCTTAGAATCCGGATTCAATACCACCTTAGTAGGGAAGGCGGAGGAGTGTATAGATCTTTTGGGGACAGGAAGTAATTTCAGGCAAGATGAATGGGCCGTCAGAAGAACAGATGAGACTTCAGGGAGTTTGTGACAAAGTTTGTCTGGGCTGCCTGGTCCTCTAGTCTCTTCTCGGGGACAAGGGTGCCTCTTGCCCGGGAGATGAAACTTCGGGGAGGGGCTGCTGACCAGTGGTTCTGTTCCCTGGAAGGCTCTGTCTATACAGAGTGGGAGCTCAGGGAAAGCTTGTCCCTGCAACTGCTGTTGTTCAAGTGTCTACAGCTCAAAATGATCAAGGCATCGAAGTGGCATATTTTGAGGTGGCATATTCTGCCACCTTTAGTACCTCCAATATCTCAGCCCATTCTTCACCTGGAAAGCTCTAATCACATTAAAATTCACTTACTAATGCCCAACCTCCTCTTCAGTGTTTCTCATCCCACGACCCTCCCCCCCCCCCCGCAAAAAAAAAAAAAAAAAAAAAAAAAAAGCTGGGCTATGATGGCCCAGTTCCTGAGCGCACCCAGCATCAGCATCATTCCCCTGGTCCCCACCCCCCATCCCAACCACCACGTACAGTCTTCCTGGTAAAGCTTATATTCCATCCATTGTTAAATCCCCAGGGTCTGGCATATGGTGGGAGCTCAACCAAGATTATATATATTTTTTAATATGACTTGAAAAATCTTATTAACGTAGGAGGGAGAGAATGCCAGTTGCCTGACAGCATCCACGGCCACTTTGATCCTCAGTAGCAGACTACTTTCAGTCAAGCTCATGGCTGCCTAGAAACATGACTATGTTTAAAGCCTCTCTTCCATATAATCTCTGGCCAATGGAATCAGCACAGAAGTGGCAATTGTGGGCCACGCCCTTAAGCGGAAAAGACACAGATTTTTATGTGAGAAAAAAAAATGTTTTTTAAACCAGTCTCATTTCAGTGTCTGCCAGACACGATTTCATTTCTACCTCAACTATATAAAAATAAACTTAGTATATTTTATACAGTGGGGTCTTGACTTACGAGTGTCCCGACTAACGAGTTTTTCGAGATATGAGCCATCTCTCAGCTGATTTTTTGCTTTGAGTTGCGAGCTAAAATTCGGGTTACGAGCCAGCTTCAGATACCCCACCGCTAGTTGGCTCAGCGAACGTCACAGTGAATGCCACAACATCAGCCCAGCATCACGTGTCTCACTAGTTCACTTTTTGATTTGACATATGAGTAATTTTAGTTACGAGCTCCGTCACGGAACGAATTAAACTCATAAGTCAAGGCCGCACTGTAATTAATATACTTATTGCCATTGTTTTGATTTTTAAATGTGTTGTTCCAGCCCTGACTGGTTTGGCTCAGTGGATAGAGCGTCAGCCTGTGGACTCATGGGTCCTGGGTTCGATTCCGGTCAAGGGCATGTACCTTGGTTGTGGGCACATCCCCAGTAGGGAGTGTGCAGGAGGCAGCTGATCAATGTTTCTCTCTCATCGATGTTTCTAACTGTCTATCCCTCTCCCTTCCTCTCTGTAAAAAATCAATAAAATATATTTAAAAAAATAAATAAATGTGTTGTTCCAGAAATATGAATAAATTCATTTATTGGGCTGGTGCATTAATTTAAATATTTCCTTGCTGTTATATTATTTTAAATAACAGACATCTAAATGTTTAAGGCATAAACTAAAGAAATAAAATGTTTGACTGTTTGCCTACAGTGCAGATTATTTCTATTAGAAAAAGTCAGGCAATGGGCTGAGTGGAAAGAGAAAGCCCTCTAACTGTGCCTCCCGGGAAAGCAGTGAGCAGGCAATGCAGGACAGTGGCTGGAGCCGTCACAACAGAAGGTCTGTGTCCACAGAGTTCCACACAGACCATAGGAGACACGTCATCTAAAACAGTATATTAAAGGTATATTAAAGATAAGGATTATAAACACAATTTTCATTGAATTCTAGGCACTACAATTTATGTAAATGGCACTGTAATGTATGTAGTCATTTATAAAATCACTAATATGAAATAAATCTAAAAGTTTATAGCAAAGGTTAGCTGCTTATTGTTTTTAAATAAATACAGGACAGACCAGTCATCCTTTGGGTTTTTCCCCAAGAGACACAGACAGAAATGACCTGCAGCCCACATGGAATGGTGCTGGCACAGTGAGACTTTGGAAGGCGGAGGCGAGCCATTGAGGTACAGCTGAAACAAGTGATGTTTGCTCTAGTTCAGGGTCAGAGGTGGGTCAATGAAGAAGACTGGGAGGAGAGTCAGATTCAGGTCCAGATTCTCCATTGTCAGTTGTCAAGAGGGTGGAGATACATCTGGATCTGAGACTGTCCCCTTGAAGGAGGGCTTGCACTCTCCCAGCCCTGGCATGGCCAGTGCAACTGGCAGGAAGGAATGTCAGAAGCCAGAGGCGCTGAGGGCATCAGGGAGCTCCGGGTTCAGGAGAGGGTGTCAGTTAGGAAGAGGGATCTGCAGTCACAGCAGAGCTGTCGTGAGCCCAGGGTGAGGGCTGAGTTACCCCAGGAAAGGGGAAACCTAGGATTCAGAGAACAAAAGTGACTAGGACAGCAAGACTGTAATATGGGAGAGTCATCTGGTGACCCAAAGAACACACTCTGCAGGGTGATAATGAAGTGATGCAGGTAGTGTCTGAGCGAGTGGTGCGGCCCTCCATCCTCGTAACAGGGGGAAAAGTGGAGGTGGGCCCTAGCTGAAAGTCCCACAGATTGTGGACACAGGGAACATGCAGGGAAGTGCACACCCTCCCACAGCTGCAGCACCCTCACGCTGCAGCGGGAACAGCCACTCCAGGGCTGGGCATGGGGGACTTGTACACAGCCTGATCCACACTTCAGAGTCAGGTCAGCACAGGGAGTCCAAGCTGAGCAAAGAGCAGAAAGAACTTTTGCATGTATGACCGTTCCTGGTGAAAGTATGTGCCTCCGGGTAATGCAGGAGATACCTGGTAGAGACCACGATGGACAGATACAGCATCCAGTCCGACGCAAAGTGGCCACAAGCCATTCCCCAAGTGAGAAACATGCAGAATTTCACCTACACTCGCCGGTGCAGTGGAAAGGAATCAAGACCTAGACAGGCATCAATGGCTCTAGAATAGGAATACTAATTAATGTAAAATCAACACCATTACCAGCCACCAAAAATGGACTTTTAAAAATAAAATGTTTACCAAAAAACTATTTTTTACTGGAAAAATTATAAACAGCGATTTGGAAAGTTCCAAAAGGAATATAATTCATGAAATGAAATTCCACTGAGTTTGTTCTCAATATATTGAGAATTTTACATGTTTCAGGCACTCTTCAAAGGAACTCAATGAGGTTGGTGCTAAACAAAGAACTGAGTCATGGAGTGGTTAGGAAGGTCACTCGCAAAGAGCTCTACAGCATGCTGGCACTCAAAGTGCTTCTTGTTTGAAATGTTAACTATGAATAATGTCGTCCACAGTCAAAGAAGGAAGGAAGGAAGGGAGTGAGGGAAGAAGGAATGAGGGAGGGAGGGAGGAAATTAAATACATATAACATTTGATTGATTCAACAGAAAAACAACTGGTTGACTTAATTGAATAGCTCAAACCACCAACCTACTCATCTGAAACCAGGTAGACAATAGAGAGACCTTTTAATTCACCAAAATACTTGCTTGCTTCATAGAATAACATTATTCACAGTCCACACACTATTGCAAACACACACACGTGCGCACTTCAAAATTCACTGCAGCACACTTCTGTGGGTTCAAGTACACTATTACCTCTATTACACGATCCAACTGAATAACACAAGGGACTCAGAAAATATTTAAGCAGATGATCACATAACTGCTGCCGTGGCCTTCGCACCCCTGAACACCAGCGTTCCCACCCTGTGATCGCCAGAACAATCGTTGCCCGGACTCACCCGCAGCACTCACCTGTCAGAGGGGATACTTAACATATTAACCCACAAAATACTTGCTTGATGTTGAAGGATGGAAATCAGGATACAGAGAAACTTCCTTTGCTAGTGAGATCCAGGAATTTAGTTTGTGAGGTCACACAAGCAGTCCATGATCTTCCCCAACTGGTTTATTTGAAGATTTTAATTTCAAACTACATTTCAATTGAGGGAAAGAAGACTTATTTTTTAAAAGAGCTCAGCTCTAAGCCAGGAAATGAAATAATTTTTGTTCGTTAAAGGACATATATTGTAATCAAAAGAAAACATTACTCACGGTCCCAAGAACAGCCCTTTTTCAGAATTCTAGTTCATCTAAAATGTTCTAAAAAACTCTCCTAAATTTAAAGGAACAAGAACATGAAAATGCCCTTTATAGCTAACTTGTTAGATTTGGGATAAATTTATAACACAATACAGTTATATTATTCATGTGTTGTATGGCAAATGTGCTGCATGGCTTTATATAAAAGTATTTCATTTTATAGGCAACATATTTATGATCTTTCCTAAAACTTGAGGCATATTTTGAAATGTTAAATGATTATGAAGGATTATAATTCACCTAAACTTTATTAAAACAACTATTTACAAAATCCCAACTTGGAGGAAACAAAGATGAATGTTATGGTCTTTGCCTTTAAGAATCATGTAATGTATGGTTTTGATTTGAGGGATATGATGTCACAATTTAGAAGGAAAAAGGCTTTCTTACTTTAACCATCTCCTCTATCTAGCTTCTACCCCAATCTTGGACCCATTACTAAAGAATAATTGAAACTCACAACTTTTATTTGCAAAGCCACCAATCTTATTATAAAAGCCTTTTCACTACTTTAAACAGTAGACATGATGGATGTGGGCTACTTGATTGCAGGGTTCCTGGAGCATTAAGTTAATCTGCAGAAGAAAACAAAATTTATAGCAGAGCAGAGGAAAATCTGAGAGCCAAGAGTGGCGGCTTGGGTCAGGGAGGCCTGTGACTATTAGGGAACCACTTAGAAAAGTGGGACTTCATTACCAGGCACTGGCCACACCACAATGCTTAATGATGGATGCATCCTTCTAGAGTTCAGCCATCCAGCCCAGCCTCATAGCAGGTAGCCTTAACCCCATATTTGCAGAGTCAACAAAGTTGAATCTTGGATGAAGTAGGGTCTTCAGCTTTGCATTTTGGTCCGCTTACCTACAAATGATGAAACTTCTTTGAGTCTCAGTTTCTTCATCTACAAATGATGATGACAACTCAGGTCAGAGAGTGAGAGGATTAAATGAGATACTGTATATAATGAGCTCAGCTCCCAGAACCTGTGGATTTATGAGATTTACTGAGATTTACAGTAGCTATTGCTACTTATTTTTTTCTTCTCCTGGTTTTCTTCTTTCTTCTCTTGTCTCCCAACTATATTTTTTCTTCCTGCTTATATTGTTTCCAGGCAAATTTCTTCATCTAAAATTTTTTCTTTCTACACTTTGTTCCTGTCCCCTGTGGACCCAGAATGTGATCTGTTGTAGAGAATGTTATACGTGAGCTTGAGAAGAAGGAGTATTCTGCTATTACTTTATGTAGTATTTTCAAAAGCCAATTAGATCAAGTTAGATGATATGGCCACATCTGCTCAGGCCAGCTGTGTCTTCACTGCTTCTCTCTTGGTCTCTCCATTCTGGAAGGAGGGTGTTTGAAGACTCGGCTGTAACAGGGAGTTCGCCTCTTCCTCCTTCGGGTTCTATCAGTTTTCGTGCCACATATTTTGATGCTCTGTTCTCAGGTAAAAAAAATAAAACACAGGATCCTATGTCTCCTTACAAAGCTGAGCCCTTTGTAATTAAGCAGCGTCTGCTTACTTGGTTGATTTTCCTTGTTCTGGCATCTGCTTTGTCTGAAAATAGCGATCTCAGCTTTCTTCAGAGCATGGTGTAACTTTCCCTTTTTGGCTAAGTCTGTGTCTTGAAGCCCTTTCAGCTACTATATAAAGTGGGAGAAAGTAGATTTACAGTTGTTTGTAATTAATACAAATTAATACAATAATTAATAAGTAAAAACATAAGAATAAACTCTATCTTGTGTGCTCACACCTGTAAAACTACTTTTGCCACCACTCTATATAATCTATATATATAAAAAGCCAGCAACCTTAATGGTGTCATGACCATAATGACCGTTAGACCAGAATCACCGCGGCCCCTCGCCGGGCGGGCCCCGCCCCCCAAGGAGCGGTTAGGGGCGCCCCTACGCAGCACGATAGGGTGTGAGTTTGATGGGGGAAAGTCAAACAAACAGGGGGGAAAGCTCTTAAGGGGCTGCAGGGTTGGGGTGGTCTGTCCAGAGTAAGTTTGGAGTGTGCTGGGCAAGGAAGAGGAAGATCCGATTAGAAAACGGCATCACCACCGGCCTTGACCCAGAACTGGTGCTGCTGGCCGAACACCTGCTGAAGCCGATGCCCTTGGACAAGCAGGTTGAGACTGGGCCCTTCCTGGAGGCGGTGTCCCACCTGCCACCCTTCTTTGATTGCCTTGGGTCTCTAGTGTTTAGTCCCATCAAGGCAGACATAAGTGGTAACATCACAAAAATCAAGGCTGTGTACAACACCGACCGGGCCAAGTTCTGGACCCTGCAGAACATTCTAGAGGTGGAGAAGAAAATGTATGGAGGAGAGTGGTGCCAAGTGGGGGCCATGCTGGTGCTGATGTGGCTGAAAAGGGGCCTCTGCCTCATATGGGTCTTCCTACAGAGCATCTATGACAGGGAGCAGGACGAGAGCCACCCCAACCTCATCCGCATCAATGCCACCAAGGCCTAGGAGATGGCGCTCAAGAAGTGCCATGGCTGAATTGTGCAGAAGATCTTCCAGGTAGCGCTGTGCCGCGCCCTACAAGCCCAGCTTCCTGAAAGTGCTCTCCAAAGGCCAGAACATGACGGAGGAAGAGTGCCTGGAAAAGGTTCGCCTGGAGATGACGTCAACCACCACCACTGACGTCATCTACGAAATGTACACCAACATGAACGCCGAGCTCAACTACCAGGTGTAGGCGTGCCCAGCGGCTGGCACTCCCAGAAACAGACAAGCCAGAATCACTGCTGGCAGGCCACCTTGGCCTGCGTCCCCCAGAGTGGCCTAGACTCTGGCTGGGGTTGCAGGGGACAGCCCTGGTTTCTGAAAAGTCATTTTTGGGGTCTATCGTAACAGAGCAATAAATAACCACCCTATTTCAGAATTACCTTCAATTTCATGGCAGCACAGACCGACTGCCTTCATTTCATTGTGATAAAAATCAGTTAATGTTGCTAATAAGTCAAGTCCTACAGTTTTCTGATTTTGTCCCCCCACGTGGTGCATGAGCCTGGGGGATCCCTGTCATACACCTCATTTTAAAAATGAGGATCTGGTGCAGTGATGTTTCTGGTCATGTAAAGACCACGAGGAGTCTGATTTGAAATTATACAGGATTTTTCTTTAAAGCAGACTGCTGTGTGCTCCCGTGGTTGCACGCCCAGCCTCACAGCGCTGTCAGTATAGACTCCGTTCTTTCTTACTGTATTTTTCCCGACAGTTTTTTATAGTTAAAAACAACCAGTAAGGCTTTGATGACCTTGACCAAGGGGACTTTATTTTGAAGCTATCAGGTATGAGTAACTGACCATAGATGACTGAACTTGAATTCTTCTGTGTAAGTATTTTCTTCAAGGACAGCCTATCCCACCTAAGAAACTACCTATCATGTGTGTTCTCAGAGGGGAGACCACGAGCCCTCCAGATGCTGAGACCTAAGGAAACATCTTGCTGCCGTAACTGTCCCTCCTGGCACTAACAAGAGCTGTATTTTGAAAGTGTTGGGGTGAATAGAGGAACCCCTAAAGAATTCATGTATGTTAAAAACCCAATGAGGAACAATTGGTGATTTTTATGCAAACACTAAATAATTTTTAAATAAATCTCTATTTTGGAATCGCAAAAAACAAACACACACACACACACACACACACACCAAACACACACACACACACACACACACACACACACACACACACACAACAACAACAACAACAACAAAAAACAACAACACCCCACACTCATTTTGGAGATAGTGAAGGGCAGTTTGTCCAGATTGTTGAGAGCTCAGAATTAGAGTTTAATTGGGATAGAAATCCTGCTAATAGCACCCAATGCCTGAAATCTGAGCACTCTACTTTTAGGTTTTCCAGTTTAAGTTTTTGGAGATTGCCTATTAAAACATTCCTGGTTGGAAAGTGTTTGTATAGAAGCCTATAAGTATTAAGCATTTGCAGTGTTTTCCATGCTTAGCTCTCTGTAAGGAATATGGAATAATGTTAAATGCATCATGTTCTCAAGAAGCTTGAATTATAAAATAAAAAATAAAGAAAAATATAATTATAAAAAATAAAAAAAGAAGAAGCTTGAGTTTTAGGGGTGAAATCAGACAGGCAGACAAGCGGTCTGGAACTAGCAGTCTCAGACTGTGAGAGGGATGTCTGTGGGATTGGGCATAAACCAGCAGGCGGACATCCCCTGAAAGGTCCTGGATTGTGAGAGGGTGCAGGCTGGGCTGAGAGACCCACCTCCTCCCATGCACAAATTTCGTGCACCAGGCTTCTAGTGTATATATATGAGAGAGAATATATAATACTAGAGGCCTCTCACATGAAATTTGTGCACTGGAGGGGGGGCGGGTCCCTCAGCCCAGCCTGCACCCTCTCCAATCTGGGACCCATTGAGGGATGTCTGACTGCCCATTTAGGTAGGATCAGGCCTAAATGAGCAGTCAGACATCCCTCTCACAATCCAGGACTGCTGGCTCCCAACCGCTCGCCTGCCTGCCTTCCTGATTGCCCCTAACCACTTCTGCCTGCCGGACGGATCACACTCTCATCATTCCCCTGCCAGCCTGATCCGACGCCTAACTGCACCACTGCCAGCATGATCGCCCCCAACTGCCCTCCTCTGCTGGGTTGGTCCCACCCAACTGCCCTACCCTGCTGGCCTGGTCACCCCCAACTGCCCAACCCTGCAGGCCTGGTCCTACCCAACTGCCCTCCCCTGCCAGCCTGGTCACCCCCAACTGCCATCCTTGCAGGCCTGGTTTCCCCCAACTGCCCTCCCCTGCAGGCCTGGTCCCTCCAACTACCCTCCCCTGCTGGCCTGATCATGCACAACTGCCCTCCCTGTAGGCCATCTTGTGTCCACATGGGGGTGGCCATCTTTGACCACATGGGGATGGCCATCTTGTGTGTTGGTCAATTTGCATATTATATCTTTATTATAAAGGATTATATCTATATACATAAAGCCTAAGTAACCAAACTACTGAAAGCCCAGTTGACCAGTCACTATCATGCACACTGACCACCAGGGGACAGACACTCAACACACAGGATCAGGCTCCCTTCTGTCTGGATCGAGCCTGTGGGGATTGGGCTCCCTCTGGCCTGGATCAGGCCATCAGGGATCAGGCCAAAATTGGCTATCTGACATCCCCCAAGGCGTCCAAGATTGCTAGAGGGTGCAGGCCGAGACAAGGGGCCCCATCGTGCACCAGGATTCTAGTTTCATTATATTACTAGAGGCCAGGTGCACAAATTTCATACATGGGGTGGGGGGTGGGGTGGTCCCGCAGCCCAGCCAGCATGCTCTCCGCAATCTGGGACCCCTTGGGGGATGTCTGATTGCCTGTTTAGGCCCGATCCCACAGGGATCCCTGCGGATCTGGCCTAAACTGGCAGTCGGACATCCCTCTCGCAATCCGGGAACACTGACTCCTAACCGCTCGCCTGCCTGATTGCCCCTAATTGCTTGCCTGCCTGCCTGATTGCCCCTAACACCTCTACCTTGGCCCCGGCTGTTGCAGCTTCATCCAGAAGGACATCCAGAATGACGTCCAGGCTGTTTGGCTCTCTGGTCTAATTAACATATTTTTCTTTTTTATTATAGATATTACATTATATTAATTAATTAATTATATTATATTATATTATATATTATATTATATTAATTATATTATACTAGTGGCCCATTGCATGAAGATTCACGCAATAGGCCTTCCTTCCCCTGGCTGCTGGCACTGGTTTTCCTCCGGCACCCGGAACCCAGGCCTTTGGTCCGGTCTCAAGGCTTGGCTTCTCCACTCTGGCTGCTCCAAGCCCCTCCTTTTTTCCCCCAGCTCCTCCTTGAGCAGAGTCCAGGGCGGGCTGGAATTCTGGGTCACCCACGGCGACCCAGGCCCCCAGCCCCTCCTTGAGTGGAGCCCAGGGCAGGCTAGAAACCTGGTTTGCCCCTGGAAACCCTGGCCCCCAGCCACTCCTTGAGTGGAGGCCAGGGCCGACAGGAAGCTTGGCTTCCTTCATTGCCAGGAGCAACCCAAGCCTCCTGCTCGCTCCAGCTCCGTGGCCGCTGCCATCTTCAGTAGTCTTCAATCTTCGCTCCATGACTATGTATGCAAATTAACCTCCATCTTTGTTGGTTTAATTTGCATAGTCGCTCTGATTGGCTGGTGGACATAGTGGAATGACACCAATTTGCATGTTTCTCTTTTATTAGTGTATATTATATTATATTATATTATTATAATCTTTATTATAGATATATATATGACTATATTGGAGTGCTTTGTCTTGGTGGGAAGGTGTGGGTGGAGAAGCAGAAGAGTTCTAAGATCTCATGATTAAGTCTCAGTTTTCTAGTGTCCCTATGTCTCTGGGCTGTGACCTTCACAGGGATTTTTCGCTCAGCCTAACCCCAGGTGACACAGGAAGACCAGAGGGGCAGTAGAAGAAATGTCCCCTTCCAGGAATGACAGGCTCTAATTAGGGCTTTGCCCTGGGGAGCATGTCTTTGTGATGGAGAACCCTGGACATATTCTACACAGATTACTACTCCTGTCTGCTTCCAGAAGCCTGAGAGGACCTGCTCAGTTCCTCAGGAGGTAAAATTCATGAAAATATGGGGAAGTCCTCTGAGACTGCTCCCCTCAGGAGTTTTGCCCACGTCACTTGTCTGCAACCTCCATCATTGTCCAAATGACCATTTCTGTGTTCTTAACCAGCCCATGGCTCCAGTGGCTTTTGTCAAGGTCCACAGGTCTGGGATGAGCCTATCAGCATTCATCTGTACCCAGATTTGAGCCTAGCAGTTTGCCCTATGATCTCAGTCCTCTGCTATGTCCAAGAAAATCCACTGATTTTCTGCATGCGTGATGCCTTCCTAAGTCACTACTGGTTAGAGGTAAAACCTCAAGTTCCATTTCTGCTCTTAGATCTCTTCCTTTCCTCTTTACATTCCCTACAACTGTCTTTCTTCCCATCTAATTCTATTACAACCAAGAAATAGATTTCTACCATGCAAATTATAGTCTTCCTTCACCAATGACTTTTCATTAGGAAATGTGGATATTTTGAGACATCTCAAAATATGAAAAGAAGTTGAAGAATGGTAAGTCAGCAAAGCTAAGTAAGAATTATGTTCCTGACAAAGTCCAGGGCACAAGCTTTCTTTTTCTTCCTGGAAGTTCCTAAGTCAGCCAATGATCAGAGGCATCCTACAAATCTTCTTTTAAACTTATTTATTTATTTAATCTTTATTGTTGAGAATATTATGTCCTCCCCCCTCCATTTCCCTCCTCCACCTGTATCCCACCCCACACCAGCCCTTCACCACCCTTTTGTCTGTGTCCATTGGTAATGCATATATGCGTATAAGTTCTCTGATTAATCTCCTTCTACCCCTTCCCTCCTTTCCTCTAAGATTTGTCAGTCTGTTCCATGTTTCCATGCCTCTGGTTCTATTTTATTCATAAGTTTATTTTGTTTGTTAGATTCCTTATTCATTTACTTTGACTTTTAGATGCAATTATTTATAGATATGTAATTATTACCATTTTACTGTTCATAAATTTTATTTTTTTCTTAAAGAAGAACCTTCACCATTTCATGTAACACTGGTTTAGTGGTGATGAACTCCTTTAGTTTTTTTCTTGTCTGGGAAGCTCTTTATCTAACCTTTAATTCTAAATAATAGCTTTGCTGAGTAATCTTGGTTGTATGTCCTTGCTTTTCATCACTTCGAATACTTCTTGCCACTCCCTTCTGGCCTGCAAAGTTTCTGTTGAGAAATCAGTTGACAGTCTTATGGGCCCTCCCTTGTAGGTAACTAAATGCTTTTCTCTTGATGTTTTTATGATTCTTTCTTTGTCTAGAACCTTTGGCATTTTAATTATGATGTATTTTGGTGTGGGCCTTTTTGACTCATCTTATTTGGGACTCTCTATTCTTCCTGGATTTGTAAGTCTATTTCTTTCACCATCCAAGGGAAGTTTTCTGTTATTATTTCTTCAAAAACTTTTCAAAATCTTGCTCCCTCTCTTATCCTTCTGGCAAACCCATGATGTGAATGTCGGTATGCTTGACATTGTCCCAAAGTCTTCTTATACTATCTTCATATTTTTAGATTATTATTTTACTTTTTCTCTTCTAATAGGGTGTTTTTTGCTTCCTCATATTCCAAATCACTGGTTTTATTCTCATTGTTCTCTACTGTACTATTAATTCCCTATAAATTATTTTTCATTTCAGTTAGTGTATCCTTCATTTCTGACCTGTCCTTTTTCATGTCTTTGATTTTCTCACTAAGATCCTTGAAGCTCTTATTAAGTATCTTCAGCATCCTTATAACCATTGTTTTGAATTCTGTATCTAATAATTTGTTGCTTCCATTTCATTTAGTTCTTTTTTTAGAGATTTCTTATCTTTCATTTGTGGCATGTTTCTTTGTCTCTGCATTTTGGCTGCTTCCCTGTGTTTGTTTCCATGTATTAGGTAGAGCTGCTATGTCTCCTGGAATTGGTAGAGTGGCCTTGTGTAGTAGGTATCATGTAGGGCCCAGTGGCTCAGCCTCCCCAGTCACCTGAGCTGGGCAGTCTAGGTGTGCCCCTGTGTAAGCTGTGTACACTGCCTTGTTGAACTTTGATTGCTGTTGGCATCACTGGGAGGAAATGACCTCCAAGCCAATTGGCTGATGAGGACCAGCTACAACTACAGTGGAAGAGTTGCTGTGCAGGAAACCCCCTTTCAGTGGGGCTTTGGAGCTCACCAAGTCTGCCCTTTGGGTTGTTGCTGGTGAATGTGGTAGAGTTGTAATCTGGCACGGTCTGAAGCAATCCACCAGGTTCACTGGCTCTGGGGCCTCCTGGGAAGTACAAAGTTAGTCCCTGCTTATGTCCTACCTGGGGCCACCAGGCACAAGGTACAAAGCAATCTGCAGACGACCATTAATTGTGTTGGGCTCAGAGATGCCCAGAGAGGTGGCCAAACTGTGAACCAAGGCTGGCTGCTATAGTGCAGGGCCTGAGTTCACTTATCCAGAGGTATGGGGCATGCTGAGTACAGCTGCTACTTGTTTTGTTTGACAGATTTTAGAAAAGTCTGAAGCCTGAGACAGGACAGGCCATTCATATGGAAAAGACATTGCAAACAGGTTGGGTTAGGCTGCAAATTGGGTGGGCTGCCCTGGTGTTCTTACCCTGATGCCCAGACAATTTAGTTCCTCCCCATATATCAGTGGTTGGCAAACCGTGGCTCGCGAGCCACATGCGGCTCTTTGGCCCTGTGGCATGGGCCATGAAGTTTCAATCACGCTGTACGTGCACACCCACATGTGGTATTTTGTGGAAGAGCCACACTCAAGGGGCCAGTTTGCCAACCACTGCCATATGTCCCTGGATCCTTTCAAGCTGGAGTTCAGAGAAAGTGAGTCCAAGTAAGTCCGTGTGCTGGCCATTTAAGAGGAACTGCCTGGGTCTCTGGCAACCTCAGTGACACTCAGCCACAATCCCAGCTTTTTTTTACAGCCCTAAGTTACTGGGACTTCTCTTCTTAGCTCTGGAACCCAGGGCTGAGGGATCTGGTGTGGGTCTTAGACCCCTTTCTCCACACAGGATACCACCTCACACAAGATAACCCTCCCAATTAAAAACATGCCACAAGTGGGTGTCAGACTAACATGTTCTGTGCCTCCCCCCCAGCCTACCATTCTCACTGAGGTTTCTTCTTTAATTCTGTAGTTATGGTAGATTTCAGGCAGTTCTGAATGATGGTTGTTCTGTATTTTAGTTATAGGTTTGATGTGCTTGTGGAAGGATGCGAGAACTACATTTACCTACACTGCCATCTTGGTTCCTCGCCTTCAGTGTCCTTCTAATCTTAGCTGGAACAATTAAGACCTCTAAATCATGTTTTAGTTTCATAGCTCTATTTTATTTGACACAAAAAAAATTATGGAGAAAGTCTTCAAAAAGGCACTGGGAGGAAAGTAGCCTTCATGCCCACACATGGGAACGAGGCCTCTGTGTTCCTACACACAGCACATACTGAGCAACCATTTGCTGAATGAGAATAAGTGATTCCATTTCACTTTAACTTCTACAGCCACTACAAATATAAATTATGTTCTGTATAATTGGGATTTGCCTTTAATTGTATTATGCAGCCAACACACAAGACATATATGCATATAAATCTAAAATTATATATGGAGTGAAACTTTATTACAGTAAAATATAGTGAGTGAACCTACCTATTTTTTCATGTGTGTATATATGTAAATGCAAACATGTTTGTGTGTGAATATATGTGTATTTGTGTAGACATATATACACAGAAACACACACACAGAACGGGGAGAGGGGAATAGTTAACTGAATGCATACAGGAAACATCAATCTTAGAATAAGTATCGCCCGCCTATATGACATATTACTCTTGATTATAGAACACATACCAACAGAGGCTGTCATGTACTTAATGAAAAACCAAAGCAAAAGGTAGTCAATCTGAATCTGATGGCAGTATTCTGATTTTGATAGATGTGTGTGTTTTCCTATAAAATTAAAACTGCCACAGAATTTAGAATTTGAATGTTGAAATTCAAATATGTAAATATCATTTATCTAGCTTATACTTCAAAATAAAATATTTTAAGGCCATATATCTATGCCATTTATGTATTTTAAAAATAATGGAATAATTTTATGTATATATTTTAAAACACATTGTAGAACAAGAAAGAGACTAAAATTAGTGACCTAGCTGAATTCCATTGTCACAAATTTCCTTAGAGAAGTTGTACCTTTTGAAAAAACTTTCTTTTATGACTAACACAGTTCAAAAGATACATTTTCTTTAGAAGTTTAACAGGAATTCATTCTAATGTATTTAAGTGTTAAAAGAATGAAAAAACTTCAACTCAAATAGTTTCACCTTTTCTAAGATGTTTCTATACTCCAGTGACTCAAAACCTGTTATGAAAAACTTTACTTACATTTGGAAAATATCTTAATTTCCAAAAGACCTGTCTCCTGGCTATGATGAAAGGAATGGGGAGTTAAAAAGAGAGCCGTATATGTTGCTTCTGCCCAAGGAGACATACTAGCAACATCTTTTTAGATATTACTCCTTGGGCTAGAGTAACAAAAGCAAAAATAAACAGATGAGACTCCAACAAACTAAAAAGCTTTTGCACAGTGAAGGAAGCCATCAACAAAATGAAAAGGCAACCTAGTGAATGAGAGAAGACATTTGCAAATGATGTATCTATCTGGTAAGGGGTTCATTTCCAAAATACATAAAAAAACTCATGCAACTCAACATCAATACAGCAGTTGAAAGATAAACAGAGCAGGAGGGGCAGACAGAGAAAACAGCATGTGCAAATGGCCTGTGGCATGTACTGATCAAGGCAGTGTGAAAAACTACTATGGCTGGAAAACAGAGTTACAAACAGGGCTCATATGTTGTGGATGTCAATGCAGAATTAGGCTGGTAACACTTTGTTCACATTTGGGATGTTTGTCCTCAGCATGAAACACTGGAAAGATCTCTTTGAGGATGAAATAGAGGACAAATTGAAAAGATGGACCCCGCTTCAGGGGCATGTGGCCTATGTAGTTCCACAGGGTCACATTCTCAGTTTACTGCTCTGCTGTTGCCATATTAAAGTTCTAATAATTTTTAAGCCTCACAAGTGATGTAGTCAATCCTATTGCAGGGGTAATAGTAGGTTAAGGGAGACAATTGTCTACAAAAGAAATAACAGTGGCGGATTAAAGTGAACATAAAGAGAAATGATTTAAGAGGAAAAAAGGCAAGGGTTGGTAGTAGACGAACATATTTCATAATTCAAATAATAATTAATTGAAATAATAAAAATTAAAGGATGGAAGAGGAAGGAGAGTAGAAAGGAGAGGCTCAGAACAGCCAGTTTCCAACTGTGGGAATGGCATTCACTTTCCAGGACAAAATGAGCAGCTCCAATCATGATGCTTCTCTCCTCAAAAATAGTGGACATAATAAATGAAATTAAATTAATACATTTATGAAAAATAAATTCCAGATAGTAATAGTTGCCACAATAAAATCGACCCTTTCCTTCTTCCCTCCTTGCCAGCAGAGGCCTGATTTGGTCCAGTGAGACCCTCCTTACCTTACAGGACCAGTGAGGCAACCAGGGCAAAGCCACTCCCTCCTTGGCTATGAGTTTAGCAACAGGCTATGGCCAATGCTGACCAAAATGCTGTGATGGCAAATCTGCTAAGGGCTTCTGGGATATTGCTTGTTACAGAAGAAACAAGTCTAGTGTCTCTTCTCCTCGTCCAGTTGACCTTGACACATGGCCTTGGAAGGAAGGCAGCCATCTTGACATCACTAGAAAAGAGACGAGCTTAGCGTCTCAGGGCAGCAGGACAGTTAAAACCCACAACCAGCTGCTGAATTGCAGAGCGTCCGAGCATCACCTTCAGAATCATGAACTTCCCTTGGTTTAATCCTAGGAGATGAACATCCTTGAGGTCAGAGGCTGTGGCATTCATCTCTTTTTGCTCTGAGCATCTAACACAATCTCAGAGCTGTATGTCATTTGATGAAAGATGAGTTAATATAGGAGCTAGGGATTATATGTAGCTAAAATACCACTAGATTATATGCAGTACTGACCTACATGTGTGCCATCCCTGCTTTCTCACTACATCCCATTTAACACAGGAACGTTATGTTGAATAGAAAGTGGGTATTTTTGCTTCTTTGAATCATAAAATCTAGCTTTGGAGTGCTTTTGAGGATACCTAGCCTAATTAAATGAAGTGCTATTAAATGTTAATTAACATGTGCTATTCAAAATTAATCAGGTCCATAACCAAAATCATGCTTAGCAAGTGATCATACACACAAAAATGAATTTCTCTAGTAGCTTCAAATGATCTAGTATTTTTTTTTATTAAAACAGGGAGACCCTTACCTGTGCCTATGTTTACTAGTCAGAATAGAGGTAGACACAGATTCTAGATGTGAAGAAGAGTAGTCTCTTAGAGCCCACGTTCTGGGGAGATGCTGAGGGTACATGGCTGAATTTACGGGTACAGAAGGCGAATAAATATTTGAACATGCTGAAATAAAAAATAAATACATCCACCAGGAGAACAACTACAGTTAAGTTTACAATGTTTCAGTAAACAGTGGAAAGGGTGTAGGACAAAGTAATAAAGCACCAGGATATCGCCTTTACTCACTTGAATTCATGTAAAATGGATAAAAACCACCTAACTTAAATTTCAACCTAATTTCTTCTATCAGCTAATAAAACATGTTAATACAAGTATTAATAATAACTTGGCAGAACTTATAGAAATATGATAATACTAGAGGCCCGGTGCACAAAAATTTGTGCACTCGGGGGGAGGGGAGGGTGGGTCCCTCAGCCCGGCCTGTGTCCTCTCGAAGTCTGGGACCCCTCGGGAGATAACAACCTGCTGGCTTAGGCCTGCTCCTGGGTGGCAGAGGGCAGGCCCAATCCCTAGGTGCAGCCCCTGGTCGGGCTCAGAGCAGGGCCGATTGGGGAGTTGGGGCACCGCCCCCTGTCATTCACAGAGCAGGGTGAATTGGGAGGTTGCGATGCCACCCTCAGTCATGCTCAGGGTAGGGCCAATTGGGGGGTTGGGGCACCGCCCCCTGTCACACTCAAGGCAGGGTCAATGGGGAGGTTGCGGCGCCACCCCCTGTCACGCACAGAGCAGGGCCAATCAGGGGGTTGGGGCACCGCTACTCTCACTCTCAGGGCAGGGCCAATGGGGAGGTTATGGCTCTACCCCGTCACACACAGAGCAGGGCCGATCAGGGGGTTGGGGCGCTGCCCCCTGTCACACACAGAGCAGGACCGATCAGGGGGTTGTGGCCCCGCCCCTTGTCACACACAGAGCCACAGGGCAATCAGGGGGTTTGGGCGCTGCCCCCTGTCACACTGATCCCGGTGCCGGGAGGCCCCAAGGCTCCGCTGATCCCGGTGCTGGGAGGCATATTACCCTTTTGCTATATAGGATAGAGGCCTGGTGCATGGGTGGGTGCCGGCTGGTTTGCCCTGAAGGGTGTCCTGGATCAGGGTGGGGGTCCCCACTGGGGTGCCTGGCCAGTCTGGGTGAGGGTCTGAGGGCTGTTTTCAGGCTGGCGGATGACTGAAGCTAAGCTCCCAACCGCTCCTTTTTTTCTTTTTTTTTCTTTTTTTATTCTGGGCCAGCTTTAGCTTTGAGGCTTGGCTCCAGGTCTTAGGCCTCCACTGCTGAAAGCAGGTTTCTGGCCTTTGTTTACCTTCTGTATTTGAAACAATGTTGCGATCCTGGTGGCTGAAGCCCGGCGGACTAAAGCAAGTTTCTGGGGTTTTGTTTAGCTTCTATGTTTGTAACATAGTTGCTCAGAGTTGCAGTTCAGAGGCTGGCAGCAGCAGGCGGGGAACGTTGGAGTCCTCCGTCAATGAAGCAAGCAAGCCTCTTGTTAGTTTCAAGCTGCTTGGCTGCTGGCTGCCATCTTGGCTGGCAGTTAATTTGCATATTTCCCTTATTAGCCAATGGGAAGGGTAGCGGTCATATGCTAATTACCATGTTTCTCTTTTATTAGATAGGATACCTTCCTAAATTTTGAGCATGACATTACACAAATGCTTTTTGAGAGAAGTCTGATGAAGGCTTAGAGTACACAGACATTGTCAGAGAAAAGAACACCGCTGACAACTTCCCAGGCCTTTCCTAGCCAGAATGTCTGTAAATTGCAAATGCAAGTTGCAAACTAGGCATTAAGGCAGATTTAGGATAGAGATGCTGAAGATTAAGTGAATTAGCATGAGAAGTAACAGTAACTTGTGGAAAATTAAAGTAAAAAATGACTTTCCTAAAGTCATGATAGAAACATGAGTCTAAAGGACTTTCTAAATGTATGGTTATGAGGGTCTAAGTTAACCAACAGTGGAAGACACAGGTTTCACATGCATTAGTAATCACAAGCACACACAGTTCCTCAAACTGAAAATAACAATTTTACAAAGTATTAGATTCATTGTATTTTAGTCAAGTAATTTGACTACGCAGCATCGGTTGTGTTAAAAGTTAAGTCTAAGGCCAACTTTTAATTAAGTTCTATCAGCAAGGCAACCTACAATTTTCATTAGGGTTAAAAACCCAAGGAGATATTCTATGTCATTTTAATATTTCTGTCCTTGACTCAGAAAAAATGTTGTTAGGCAGTGGAATAGCAGAATGTAGGCGGTTTCTCACTCAGATTAAATACTCAGAATCGGCTATAAACTCTGTAGCTAATGAACTATCCTAGGCTCTTGGGTCACAGTCCGTAAAAAGGCTATAAGAATCCTCACTGAACTTTAATATGCAAAGTCTATTTAAATGGGTTTAGAGTAACAAGAAATTGAGCAGCTCATTCAACCAATGTTGACAAATGTGCAGATTCCTCTTAAATTAATAATCATTATTTGTTTAAGTTAAAGTAATGACATGGTTCAACATTCAGGAGGCACACAGAGGCCCTATTGGAAAAGTCTTAACATGAAATTCTCAGACGGGCAATTACTGACTCTCCCGTGAGGTGCACACGGCGGCAGTCTCCTGTATATACATCTAGGTCTGTATTTTCACACATTCAACAAAGATGTATAAGTATTCTCTGTCTCCTTTTTATACAAATAGTTTTATACAGATGGTACAAAACCAGTAAACACTGCCGGCATATCATTTTTTTATAATTGGGAGGTTATCCCACAATCGTACTTGGAGACTTCTTCAATTCTTTTGAAAGGAACCTATTATTCTAGAGTGCGGACGGACGTGAATTATTCAGCCACTGTTCTCTTGGACACGTGGGAATATAACTACAGAAAAATTCTTGGATGTATTTTGTGGATGGAATGCAATTTAGTTAACTACTGTCTTTTAAAGGACATAGAGTTTCCTTCCAATGTTTTGTTATCACTAATAAGGAGAGAATAAATGTTACTTTGTGTCCTCTTATACCTATACAGATGTGTTTATAGGAAAATGCTTAGGGTGTGTGATACTTTCAGCACAGCTGCCTATTGCCCTCCACCTGTGCAAGCGACACCTGCCCCTCCCAAGCTCATATCAAAGAGGGATTCTAAATCACCTGATATGCCTATAGCCATCAATCACATCTTTAGCCGATTTTTCCATTGAATTCTTTACCTTTTCTAACCAACTGACATGTGCTATATATATATATATATATATATATATATATATATATATATATATACTAGTGGCCTGGTGCATGGATTCATGCACATTGAAAGGAAACTGATTAGAAGAAATATTTTAACATAGCTATTCACCCTTTCTCTATAATGAAATTGTAAACCAAATTCATGATTCACAATGACAGATCGAAACACACATGTGATTGGCATCAGCAAGAACTTTATATGTATCACGCAGGTACAAGTCAACTTAGCCTTTTATTTATATAGAATAAACTTGCTTAATTAGACCTGGTTTCTGATTTAGCTAAACTTTTTCTAGCCCAGGAAGCACCCCAACTTCTCTTTCAGGTAATTGCCAGCAACGCAGAAGTAAATAGCAACATGAAGCAGATTATTATTATAGATCATGCAGGGAGAACAAAGGGTGAAATACTTAACTGTAGCAGTGCTTGACTATATTCATTTTCTGCACAGTGAGAAACCTGAAGTCATTTTCAAGTTCCACCATTCCTTACTTCTTTTCTTCTTTTCAGTCAGGTTAAGTCTCTAAACTTTCTAAATCTCCACTTTCCAGCCAATGAAAAGAAAATAAGATTCTACTGAGTCTTCTCTCTACCTACTCCAGGACTTTTGTGAGGATCAAATGAGATGTGGTACGTGAAAATGCTTCATAGACATTTGGTTAAAGTGTAAAATGTTTGCACCTGGCTATAAAGCAAGTCGTGTTCCTGGGCTGAAGAAACCCCAAGGAAACTAGTCACTAAGGAGAAGGAGCCAGGGGTTGCTTATGTGACATTATTACCCGGCACCCACAGTCTCCATTTCCAGGCTGGGCTGGGCTGTGGGCCACATTTTGTGCCATGGGGTCTCAGAAGCTTTGGCTGCGGGTTGGTGGGTTGTTGCTCCAGGGTGGTGGCAGGGCCTGTGTCCCACTTGGGGGAAGCCGAGTGTTGCTTTGTTGGTGCCAGGTCTGCTGTGCTATTTCTTTATAAAAGCCCAGTGGGCATCATGGCAGCTCCTGCATTGTGTATCTGCCCCCGGTGGTCAGTACACATCATAGCAATCAGTTGGATGATCGGAGGGACACTTAGCATATTAGCCTTTTATATATATACAAAATCTGTGCATGGAGAGGGGGGGTTCCCTCAGCCCAACCTGCACCCATTCCAATTGGGAAACCCTCAGGGGATGTCTCACCACCGGGCTAGGCCCAATCCCAGTGGTTGGACATTCCTCTCACAATCTGGGACCGTTGGCTCCTAACCAATCACCTGCCTGCCTGCCTGATTGCCCCTAACTCCTCTGCCTGCCTGCCTGCCTGCCTGATCGCCCCTAACTGCCTCTGCCTGCCTGCCTGATTGCCCCTAACCCCTTTGTCTGCCTGCCTGATCACCCCTAACTGCCTCTGCTTGCCTGCCTGATAACCCCTAACTGCCCTCCCTTACTCGCCTGATCTCGCCATCAACTGCCCTCCCCTGCCAGCCTGGTTGCCCCCAATTGCCCTACCCTGCCGGCCTGATCTTGCCCCCAATGGCCCTCCCCTGCCGGCCTGATCTCACCCCTAACTGCCCTCCTCTGCTGGCCAATTTGGTTCTGATTGGTCAGTTTCTATGCCAGTCAGCATCAAAAGCTCCACCTCCTAGGCAGCCATCGGCTCCTCACAGTTGACCCAGATTTGGTTCTCATTGGTCAGTTTCTATGCCAGTCAGTGTCAAAAACTCCACCTCCTAGGTAACCATTGGTTCCTTACATTCACCCATATTTGGTTCTGATTGGTCAGTTTCTATGCCAGTCAGCATCTCTGGGCCTATCAATGGGGCCTGATCATAAAGGCAGGGCTGATTAGCAGCCCAGGTGGAGGCAGGCCAGGAGAGAAAGAGAGGCAAGTGCTGATCAATGGCTGCCACAGAGGCTACAGATCAGACCCTGCCTCTCTCTCTGCAGGCCTCTCTCCGGGCCTGATCCACAGCCCTCTAGGCAATCAGTGCTGGGTCGGGGTGCCCACATTGGCCCCAGTCAGTGCTGGGTCATCCTGGCAACCGAGCACTGACATCTGATCTGGTCGAGCCTTTGGTCCTTATGACCCTGGCTCTTTATTATATAGATAAATAGTATATATCTTCAGAAAATATCTATCATAATCTGCCATTTTGTCACTGCGTCTTGCTTATGGTAATATGTCTGCACTGTTTTTTAAATGCTTTTATATATTATTTTTTAATTTGGTTAACGTTGTGTATCCTTCTTACAAAAGCCAGGTATCCTATCTTATAAAAGACAAAAAAGGTAATTAACCTTACCTCCGCTATGCTTCCCATTGGCTAATCAGTGAGATATGCAAATTAACTGCCAACAAAGATGGCGGCTGGCAGCCACACAGCTGAAGCCAGCAGGAGGCTTGCTTGTTCCAGTGATGGAGGAAGCTAAGGTTCCCCGCCTGTCACTGCCCGGCTCTGAGCTCTGAAAGCAACATCTCCAAAAGCAACAAAGTTTCAATTATAGAACCTAAACAAACCTCAGATACCTGCTCTCAGCCAGCCGCAGCATCAGAGCTGGAGCGAGCAGGACGGCAACAAAGTTTCAATTATAGAAAGTAAATAAATCCCAGAATAAAAAAAAATAAAATAAAAAAAGGAGAGGCTGGGAGCTTCAGTCACTGGCCAGCCTGAAAACAGCCCTCAGCCCCTCATTCAGACTGGCCAGGCACCCCAGTGGGGACACCCACCCTAAAGGGGGTGTGACCAGCTGCAAACAGCCATCATCCCCTCATCCAGGCTGGCCAGGCACCCAAGCGGGATCCCCACCCTGATCCGGGACACCCTTCAGGGCAAACCAGCCAGCCCCCACCTGTGCACCTGGCCTCTATCCTATATAGTAAAAGGGTAATATGCAAACTGACCCTAACAGCAGAAAGACTGGGAATGACTGGTCACTATGACACACACTGACCACCAGGGGGCAGATGCTCAATGCAGGAGCTGCCCCCTGTTGGTCAGTGTGCTCCCACATGGGGTAGCTCTGCTCAGCCACAAGCCAGGATGATGGCTGCCAGTATAGCGGTGGTGGTGAGAACCTCTCCTGCCTCCTCAGCAGCGCTAAGGATGTCCGACTGCAGCTTAGGTCTGCTCCCTGCTGGCAAGTGGACATCCCCTGAGGGCTGCTGGGCTGCCAGAGGGATGTATGATTGCCATCTTAGGCCCAATATCCCGGGGAGCAGGCCTAAGCCAGCAGGTGGTCATCCCCCGAGGGGTCCCAGACTGTGAGAGGGCACAGGCTGGGCTGAGAGACGCCCCCCCCCCCCCGAGTGCACAAATTTTTGTGCACCGGGCATCTAGTACAAACATATTTATATATATAATCATTTTTCTAAAATTTTCTGGTTTCTTATATTTTCTTTTAAATATACACACACACACACACACACACACACACACACACACACACATATATATATATATATATATATATATATAGAGAGAGAGAGAGAGAGAGAG
The DNA here is from genome assembly GCF_014108235.1 of Myotis myotis. NCBI lineage: Eukaryota > Metazoa > Chordata > Mammalia > Chiroptera > Vespertilionidae > Myotis > Myotis myotis. The sequence continues at coordinate 50,032,809 of NW_023416320.1, read as the reverse complement.
AGAGGGAGAGAGAGCAATATATATAACATTCCATATAATAAAAGGGTAATATGCAAATTGACCGACCGACAGAACGACTGGCAGAACAACCAGCCTCTATGACACACACTGACCACCAGGTGGCAGATGCTCAATGCTGGAGCTGCCCCCAGCACGCAGTCCCCAGGCCAGCCCCAGCCAAGGCAGGTGCCAGTGCCCCCCCCCCCCACCACCACCACCACCACCTATTGCCCCACTGATTGCCCCACAGATCGGCACTGATGACCAGCCAGGCCTAGGGACCCTATCTGTGCATGATTTTCATGCACTGGGCCTCTAGTCTATTTATATTGTTCATGTTGGATTGTTGAGGATTTAAGGTATTACATATAGTTCCAAGCTTATTTTTTCCAGGTAGACATAAGATTGTTCCAACATCATTTATTGCATAATCCATCAGACTGAAATGTCAATGTTATTTTATACTAAATTTTGGTATGTATTTGCTCTATTTCTGTTTGCTTTTCTTGTGGTGGTTGTTATTTGGTTGTTGGGTGTTTGATGGTGTTACACCAGTCTATGTGTATATACAGTACCACATTCCTTCAATGACTGAAGCTTCATAATTAATCTCAGTATCTAGGAAGGCTAGCTTCCATCATTACTCTTCACTCTCAGGTTTTCCTTTCAGCTACTCATTGTTTCTGTTATTTAGAAATAATGCCATCAGTTACCACAGCCATCCTCATGGAATTTTACTGGCATATGTCAATTTCAGGGATGAATTTACAGATAATTGGTCTCCAATTGGAAACTTGATCTTCCAAGTGCGCAGAGTAACCTTCAAACAGGTCCTGCACATTTCTGAACGTTCATTTACAATAGTTAGGTTTTGATAGTAGAGTAAAAAGGAGTGTTTTCTATCTTTCTATGCTTAAGCAATCATTTATTAATAAAAAAGTTATTTATTTGCTCAATTCATTATTGTTTATAACAGCTTTTCTGTGTATTTTTTAGTATCTTTTCAGTTCATTGATCATTTGCAGAGATAATTGTGTACCTAGAAAATATTATTGTGTGTATACACACACACACATATATATATATACACACACTCAAGTAAAATACGTAGCATATGTTATATATGTAAATATGTAAGCGTACATAAATAACATGTATTATCATACTGTTATTTATTTAGCTATATATTATTTATTTACTTATGTATATTTGGTCATAGTACATTCTATTTTTTAAATTAGCTTAGTCAATTTTTTTCTTTCAAAAAACTAGCTCTGAGATTTCTTTTAGGAAATGTTTTTCATTTTTCAATTCATTACTTTCTAATTTTACCTGCTTAATGTTTCCTGCTTTTCATTCCATTTTTCATACTTTAGATCAGCGGTTCTCCACCTGTGGGTCGCGACCCCTTTGGGGGTCGAAAGACCCTTTCATAGGGGTCACCTAAGACCATCAGAAAACACATATATAATTACATATTGTTTTTTTGATTAATCACTATGCTTTAATTATGTTCAATTTGTAACAATGAAAATACATCCTGCATATCAGATATTTACATTATGATTCATAACAGTAGCAAAATTACAGTTATGAAGTAGCAACAAAAATAATTTTATGGTTGGGCATCACCACAACATGAGGAACTGTATTTAAAGGGTCACAGCATTAGGAAGGTTGAGAACCACTGCATTAGATGCTTAAATTATTATCTCACTTATTTCCTTCTTGTATATTAACATACATGTTTAGGCCTCTGAATGTCTCTGTGTTTGCTACCTCTATTCCCACAATTTAGATGTTAAGTATATCCATTTTATTAAGGTGCTAGAATGTCTACAATATTTTATTTTAGGCTTACATTTTCAAATAGATTTTTTACAGGCTATATTTTAATATTTTAGTATCAAAGTGATTGAAGTCCCACTTTGTAATATCAATTTCATCTTTCATGTGCTATTAGAGAATGCTTTCTGCTCTACTTGGACTGTTGGGACTGATTGTCTTTACCACCTACAATGTTATCAAGCCCTATTAGTTTCCCACTAATACTAAAACAAAGGTATATTTGATCTCTTTAGGTTACAGCAGTATAGAAATATTAATTTCATGTACCTATGTAATTATATTTTTTAGATATTCTTTATTTTTAGATATTCTTTATTTTTTGTTTAATTTGTCAGGTAAATTAAAGTTTTTTGCTAATATTCTGATTCTATTTTATTTAATTCCATTTCGATATAAACTATAGACGTTGACATTATAATTGTATGTCAATTAGCAGTCATTGGCCTTAATTCGACATTTGGTGATAGAACAGTCACAAGCCTGATATCTGTCACTGACATTTGTTTTGTCGATCTTTGCCCCTGTCTTCATTACCACGCTCATATCAAGTTTTGAAAATCACCTTATTATGGAAGTACTTGTTCAAAGGTCAATACTGGGCTTTAATTTGTGATCAAATAGAATTGTTTCCTTTTAATAGTTACATAAACCATTTTTATTTATTTATATCACAGATGTGTTTCTTGGTTTCAACAGTTCATTTTAATACATTCTGTCAGTTTTAAATGCACTTTTTTTCATGTTTTCACAACTCTAAAGTTGGGATGCATTATTAAAATTCATGCAGTAATACAATTATAAGCTTCTTGCAATTGCTTTTGGCTAGAGGTAGCTACCACTGCAGTGCCTGCCACATGAGACTCTCTGAAGAGCCAGTGTTTCTGTGGGATTCTGGGGGAGGGGGGTGGGCATGACTGGGCATCACAGGCAGCAACCACTGAGGACCGTATGTCCACTGTCTGAAGCCTCCTGTGGACCACTTTACAAAGAGACCCAGAATCTGTCAGCATCCAACAAACCAATGGCGTGAGCAACCCTGGTGGAGGAAAGACTACTGGAGGTTTTTGAGACTTAAAATCCTATCTAATAATAGAGAAACATGGTAATTAACCGTAACTTCGCTACCCTTCCCATTGGCTAATCAAGGAGATATGCAAATTAACTGCCAACCAAGATGGTGGCCGGCAGCCAAGCAGCTGAAGTGAACAGGAGGCTTGCTTGCTCCAGTGATGGAGGAAGCCAAGGTTCCCCGCCTGCCGCTGCCGGCCTCTGAGCTGAAACTCTAAGCAACTATGTTGCAATTATAGAACCTAAACAAACTCCAGAAACCTGCTTTCAGCCAGCCAGGCTTCAGCCAGCAGGACCGCAACATTGTTTCAATTGTAGAACAAACCCAGAGACCTGCTTTCAGCAGCTGAAGTCTCAGAGCTGGAGCCGAGCCTCAGAGCTAAAGCTGGCTCTCAGCTCCAGTAACAGCCATAGAAGTTAAATAAATCCCAGAAAAAAAAAAAGAAGGCATAAAAGGAGAGGTTGGGAGCTTCAGTTGCCCGCCAGCCTGAAAACAGCCCTCAGCCCCTCACCCAGACTGGCCAGGCACCCCAGTGGGGACCCCCACCCTGAAGGGGGTGTGACCAGCTGCAAGCAGCCATCATCCCCTCATCCAGGCTGGCCAGACACCCCAGTGGGGACCCCCACCCTGAAACAAAAAGATGGCGGATAATTTGCATACTGAAGGCGGGAGGCACTGGGCAAGGCTGTCCGCAGTACGGGACCGCATATGTGACCCTGCCGGGCGGAGGGCAGTGCTTGAGGCTGTCCGTGGTCCTGGGACCTGAATCTATGACTCTGCCGGGCGGGGGGCAGTGCTTGAGGCTGTCCGCAGTCCGGGACCCGGATCCGTGACCCTTCCAGGCGGGGGGCAGTGCTTGAGGCTGTCCGCGGTCTGGGACCTGGCTCCGTGACCTGGCGGGCAGGGGACACTGCGGGAGGCTGCCCGCGGTCCTGGGACCTGGATCCGTGACCCTGCCAGACAGGGGGCACCATGGGAGGCTGTCTGCTGTCCCAGGACCTGGATCTGTGACCCTGCTGGGCGGGGGGCAGTGCTTGAGGCTGTCCGCAGTCTGGGACCCAGATCTGTGACCCTGTTGGGCAGGGAGCAGTGCTTGAGGTTGTCCTCAGTCCAGGACCCGGATCTGCAGGGCAGGGGGCAATGCTTGAGGCTGTCCGTGGTCCCGGGACCTGGATCCATGACCCTTCCCGGCGGGGCAGCAGCTCACACAGGGGTGGATCAGCCGGGGTTGGACAGGGCAGGATGCCTGGCTTCCGCCCAGCCCCAGTCACTCTGGGCAGGTGAGCAGTGCAGAGAGCCTCTGGACAGGGGAGGCAGGCTGCCTGGCAGAGGGCGGCCTGTACTCCCCACATGGTGGTGGTGACAGCTGTGAGCGCGCAAAGCGGAGCCTGCAGGCTGAGCTGAAGTAGCGCCTGCAAGCCATCAGTGCCCAGGAGTGGCTGCGCAAGATCCACCTCCTGGCCCAGAAGGTGCAGGATTGCAGGGACAGCAACTGTGGCTGGCCAGACTGACGTCCTCCTGGCCGCACCATGGGGGTTTGCGGATCTGCAAAGCCAGAGGCCTCCAGTGTGCACATCCCCCCCTGGCATGCGAACATCCCCCAGCACACTGTCACCCTCCCACACCTGCAACAGTTGCAAACCAAGGCGTGCACAAGTTCCCCCCACCTCTCCACTGCACTTCCATCAACCCAACATGCCTAACACCCCCACAGGATGTGCACACATCCCCTCTGATGTGCTCACGTCCTTTGGAGAGTGTCTGGGTGTTCTGGGCGCTGAGGGTGGGCACCTGTGAGATGACAGTGAGAGGGCGGAGTGGTGATTCCCTGTTCCCACAGAAGCCAGTGCAGCTACAAGATCACCTCTGGGGGGTTAATGCAGGTGCTGAGGCAGGAGCAGGTGCAGATAGACACACCTGGTGGGCGCGGGCGGCCCTCGCGGAGTTGCCTTCGGTCAGCGTTCAAGATCAAGAACCCAGAGGCGGAGAGAAATTCCGTCCTCTCAGTGAAACAGTGGGATAGTCAAGGCGACTGTAGAGGAGGAATGTGCACTTTGGGTGCCAGCACCCATGAGCGAAGGCTTCCCTGACTGAGCCTCGCTTGCTTGGGGCCTAGCGCACTCCTGCTGAGCAGCGGGTGACAGGATGTGCTTTTCTAAATTAATCAGAGAAAACGTTGATTCTCCTGCTGCCCACGAAGGTGGAAAGTTCAGTGGGGAGACATGTGGGGAGTGAGCGAGGTTCCCTGTCTGGGGGTTCCAAATCTGCTGTTGGTTTCTTTCCCCGCTGACTAGAGATATACAGGGTGTCCCCCCAAAATGTATACACACTTTGAATACCTACTAATTCCAGTGGTTTTAAGGGTAAGAAAGAAACAACAATGGAGATGTCATCTGTTAAAAGTGTGGGCACAAACAGGCAGTTGGACATTCCCTGAGGGGTCTCAGATTGGAGAGGGTGAAGGCCAGACTGAGGAGCCCCTCTCCCCCCAGTGCACAAATTTCGTGCACCGGGCCTCTAGTCTATAATAAAAGCATAATATGCAAATCAACTGAACGACCAAACGCAGAACGATAGTCCGGAAGACCTTCCGGACAACCACTTTATGGTACTGGTGCCAGGCCAGCCAAGGCAGGTGTGATGTGATTGGTCGGGGTGCCCCGCCATCACCCCATGATCACCCTGCAGAGGGAGGCCCAGGCCATCCTCTGAGAGGTGATGGATGGGGGGGCGTCCATGATCAACCTCCCCAAAGAGGAAGCCCCAGGCTACCCGGCCAGTGGAGCTGCGGTGGGTGGGCAAGACTTCCCTCTGTGGGGTGATCAATCTGGGGGCCCTGGGATTGATCGCCCTAAAGAGGAAAGCCCAGGCCAGCCAAGTGATCGCACCCCATGCCTATTGCCTGCAGAGGGAGGCGACTGGTGGAAGGGGAGGGGAGGCAGCACTGCACAGATGGCAAGCCATGGCAGTGGCAGGGGCTGTGCCAGCTTGCCAGCAGCTGGGGTAACGAAAGCCCTGATAAGCCCTGATAACCAGCCAGGCCTAGGGGCCTACCTGAAGGGTCCTGGATTGCGAGAGGGTGCAGGCCAGGCTGAGGGACACACCTCCTCCCCTGCCCTGTGCACAAATTTCATGCACCGGGCCTCTAGTGTATCAATAATGAGTCTCTCACCTTTCCATATATTCATTCCAGGAGTTCTTGCTGCTCTGTGTGTGGTAACTGCTCAGAGATGCATAAGATTTTAACATTTTTGGCAAGATGGTCACAATTTTTATCTGCTATGCTATGCAGCCACATTTATCTTTAGTAGTTTTTTTTCTGTTTTTACCTTTTTTTAAAATATATATATATATTATTTATTTTTTACAGAGAGGAAGGGAGAGGGATAGACAGTTAGAAACATCGATGAGAGAGAAACATCGATCAGCTGCCTCCTGCACACCTTCCACTGGGGATGTGCCCGCAATCAAGGTACATGCCCTTGACCAGAATCGAACCTGGGACCCTTCAGTCCACAGGCCGATGCTCTATCCACTGAGCCAAACTGGTTAGGGCTCTGTTTTTACCTTTTATGTTTATTTCCTTACTAGAGGCCCAGAGCATGAAATTCATGCATGGGTATGGTCCCTAGACCTGGCCTGTGATCAGGACATGGCCCCGCCCCCTACCACCACCCATCCCCGGTTCCCACTTTGCCATTGGCCGATTGGTGCCTGTTGCCAAGGGGAAGGGACCAAGAGGTTGGGTGTTCCTGCCTACTCACCAGCCCCACCCCTGCCGTGGGTCACCCTCTGTGTGTGGGGTGACTGGTGGGGTGGGGGCCTTGGCCTGGCCCTGCCCATGGGCCCCCCCCCCCCAGTTCTTCATTCACCATCAGGGGATCAGAGCCTGCCAGCCAGGGAAAGGGGTCTAGAGGTGGTCAGTGCACCTCACTGTGACTGGTCCAGTGATTGTTCTGGTCATTCTGACATTAGGGTCAATTTTATTATATAGGATATAAACACTAGAGGCCTAGTGCATGAAATTAGTGCATGGGGGTTGTTCCTCAGCCCGACCTACACCCTCTCGCAATCTGGGACCACTCGGGGGATGTCCAACTGCCCATTTAGGCCCAATCCCGGTAGTCGGGCATCCCTCTCACAACCCAGGACCTCTGGCTCCTAACAGCTCGCCTGCCTGTCTGCCTGATCGCCCCTAACCACTCTGCCTTCCTACCTGATCATTCCTAACCACTTGCTTGCCTGCCTGATCATGCCTAACCACTCATGTGACTACCTGATCACTCCTAACTGCTCACCTGCCTGGCCTGATCACCCCTAACCCCTTCTGCCTGCCTGCCTGCCTGATCACTCCTAACCACTCTGCCTGCCTAATGCCCCTAACTGCTCGCCTGCCTGCCTGATCACCCTTAACTGCCTCTGCCTCAGCCCCCACTGCTGGGGCTTCATCCAGAAAGACATTTGGAAGATTGTTTGGCTGTCCAGTCTAATAAGCATATTACCCTTTTATTATAGATGTTTTTCTTATAGAATTTTTACATAGACATTTTGTTGTCGCATATTTTAGTTTCTGTGTTTTTTTTTTCTTGCTGATCTATGTATATGTGTTTTGTGTTTAGGAAGGAACAGAATTAGCATCGAAGTGAGATTTTTTTCCCCCCACAGTTTTGGGTTAAGTTTCACTTAGCCTTTAGTTCTTAACAGCCAATGTAGATGGTTAACTAATTTTATTTTCATAATTCAGGGATTCCTTATTTCTGCTGTGGAGACAGATTTCTTCCTAAAATATGGCTTAGTGTGTCTTCCTGATTTATCTCACCCTGTTTGTGGGAGACAAACTAGATTCAGGAAGTTTGTGACTCAAGCCAAAGCCCCCATCTGACTGCTTCAGGTGAAAGATCTAGTCTTGCGTCTCAGAAGGGGCTGCACACCTTCACAAGGTGACCTGATGGGTACCGAGACGTGCAGCGGAGGGGGCCTCGCTCACCAATTCCCCATGTGCCTGGCAGCCTTCTCACTTACTGTCACTAACTTACTGCATAATTAGAACTTTGTTTTCTAGTCTCCTTCTGGCCTTGAGTAATTTTCAGAATGAGAAAGAGGAATGTTTGTTCTGACTGTCATTTTTAATTAATCCTGCTTTAACCAAAGAAGGAATTTAATTTAAAAATGTATGGTCATGCATTTTTTTAAAACGTGGCTGGGAGAGTGAAAACCATAAATTAGAACTGAGAAGGGAAGGGGGACCTTCTGGTCGCTCTTTAGTTTCCTCTGATACAGCTGAGCTCACAGAGCACGCTGACTCCTGATGCCCAGGGGAAACCAGCTTGCACGTTCCAGGCTTCTCAGCAAAGCTGCCTGCACAGGTGGGCTTAGGGGTGGATCTATCACGTTGCAGACCAGGGTGAAGGGCACCCATCCCAGCTGAGTCAAAGGGAAGAAGGAAGGCCAGTCTGCTCTCCATAGAAACGCACAAGGTGTTTCCAAGAAGTCCGTGCCCCCAGCTCCCGGGAAGGTCGCTGTCCCTCCTCCGTACTGAATGGGAATCAGCAGGGCAGCTGATGGCCGCTGATCTGAGCCCCCAGGTGCAGTGGCCTCAAGCTCCATGTGCTGCTTTCGAAGGATTCGACAAGTCAGCCTCCACCATCTCGGTCCCAGACCCCAGGTCCTCATGTCGATTGGGCTGAGCCGCCACCTGAAATGCCCGTCACTGTGAATGTGGTCCTTCCTTCAGAGGCCCTGAACTGAGATAAGGGGACAAGCATTAGTCCCGTGGTTGATTCAGTGGCTCATGTCCTCGCCTGAATGGAGGTCTAACCTTGGCCCAGGCTGCTTGCTGAGCCTGAAGTGGGGTTCCACGGGGACCCACACACGGGAACTAGGGCCCCTGGAGGGCGCCACTGTGTCCATTCCAGCACCAAGCTTGTCCTGCCCTTGTTAGAGAACCATCTGAAAGCACAGCCAGGCAGACAGGGTTCCAGGACTGATCCAGTCAACAGACCCGCCCCAAACCTAGCTTCAGAAACAATATTCTTCCTTTTTATGACCATTTATTACTGTCCCCAAAACTCATCATGATCATAACATTTGCTTGAGAAATCCACTGTGGGCAAAGTCATAGGTATCTAAGATGTATCATCGACATTCCTGGGGAGATTTTTGCCACTGAGAAAGGTTACTAGTGTCTGAAAATCTCCACCTGAAGACACTGGAGGCAGGGCCCCCCACCTTCTCTTTTCCTCCCCTCCTGACTGTAGAATGCTTCCTTCATGTAACATTACATGTTCCTTCACCCTCAGTGTCCGATTCAGATCGCCTCCTGGAGCTGAACTACTCAGTGATGGAGACTATGTCACTGCATGGGATGAATGATCCTGATGATATTCAATTATCTGCCCTGAGAGTTCCTGACCATTCACAGAGGAAGAGTGGGAACCAAGTAACATAAAATTTTAAATAAACTACATGACAAATGACACACGGTGAATCCAATGTATGTTCCTACACAAACAACAGACAATAAACCTATGCAATTCAAGGAAGCTGGAAAACGTAATTGTTTTTTCATTTGCTTGTTTGTCATGTGACTTCTGTTCCTTTTATTTATTTCACATAAATCTATACAATTTTTTCCTAATAGCCCCATCCATAGTCCACTAAACTATGTACCTCTCATCTCTCCCAAGTCCTGAACACATTATTTTATGTAAATGAGCATTGGTTGCTGACTAAATATAAGCTGAGGGACAAGATGAACTATCGAAGGAGGGGCCGATGAGAGCTAGAGGTCCATAAGAACTTAGTACTCCATGTGAAAACTTTTAAATGAAAACAATTGTTCTCTGATTTAATTTTTACATGAGCAAATATTATATGCTTAATAAATATTGGTTATATGCTTGGATGAAAAAATGAATAAATGAGTATAATTTTTTTAAACTCAATATTTCAGAGAGTTCCCAGGCTTTGAGCTCAAAACAGAAAAACTAAAGCTATGTTCTAGTCTTGCCATCTTAATGTATCACTATTAGGTGCAAATAATTGTCACAAGTCAGCTCTGTAATTTCTGTCTCCCCAAGGTCATATGAAAAATAATTTTACTAACAAATTATTGTGATTTGACAATAGAAGACTTCACCACTAGTACATACAATTCTAAGACCAGGAACTGCTTAATGAGGTCAAGCCAGCACTTGATTCCCTGGAATAAATGTTGCCTCAATGTTCTCACTGTGAACCTCGGGTTAACCAACCCTGCACCTTCACAGTCTGCTGTGATGACTACACAATCCTCCTGTGCTGACTTATGCTATAAACTGACTTTAAGGGAATAGGAGCAGCAGCCATCCAATAACATGTATGGCTGTGCTAAAGCAGTAATATAACCTTATGCCTTTAAAAACTGAGAGAGTAGTAGAAGTCACTCCTTTTAAAAAAATAGTGTAAAATATTTGTGGGTTTTCATTTCACACAAAACAGAGACAAAGATCTCCAAGTCCTAATGACTTTGACATGATCTTAGAGAGACGAAGATCTCATTTACAAAAGTTGTGAGGCAGTTGCCTTTTGAAAATGAAATCCTATCTAATAAAGAGGGAATATGCTAATTGACCCTCATGCCATCTCAAAAATGGTAGTGCCTACAGCTAATAAGGAGGGAATATGCTAATTGACTGTCCCACCTTCAAAGATGGTGGTGCCCATAGCCAATAAGGAGGGAATATGCTAATTGCCGCACCCTCAAAGATGGCGGTGCCCACTGCCACAAGATGGTGACACCCAGTCCCCTCAGCCCTGCTGGGGCGGCAGGCATGCAGCCACTCCACATGCCTGCCTCTGGAGTCCCCCAGTCCCTTCATCCCCCCAGCCTCCCAGGGCTGCCCCGATGCACAGGAAAGCCTCGGATGGCGGCTGCCCAGCCGCCCAGGGCTGCCCGAGGCACAGGTAACCAGGGCCGGCTGAGGTTTGCACTGCTGGAAGTGGCAGCAGCAGAGGTGTGATGGGGGCGTCGCCTTCCCCTGATCACCAGGTCACCTCCTGCCCCTGAGGGCTCCTGTACTGTGAGAGGGGTCAGGCCAAGCTGAGGGACCCCCCCCCTCCAGTGCATGAATTTTCATGCACCAGGCCTCTAGTATACATATAAAAATTTCAATGCTAATAATGTTACTCCAGAATTTAAAATAATATATAGCCTTCATTAATTAAAAGATGGTAACAGATGGTAAAGAATTACTAGGCAAAGGATTTCCCTAATGTCACATTATATAAGTAAAAAGTTGAAAAAAAAATAAAATTGATTTTGGTTAAAAAATATAGATTTAAAACACACACAAAAAAAACCAAAAAACATGCTATCTCTTATTTAGAGAGAAGGGAAAGGAGAGGGAGAGAGAAACATTGGGGTGAGAGTGAAACATTGGTCAGCTGCCTCCTTCACACCCCCTACCTATGGAGCTAGCAACTTTTCAGTGCATAAATTGACACCCAAACAACCGAGTCACACCAGTCAGAGCAAACATGCTGACTTTTATATTTTATCAATATATTTCTAATAAAAAGAGAAAGTGTCAGAACCGTATATATACAGGCCATAGAAATGTATATTTATGCCTATTAATTTATGATTTGGATAAAAATTAAAATATCCATGTAACCATAGATGTATACATGTGATACCCTTCTCCATCCAATAGGCCAAAAAGAAAAATATTGTTATTCTGAAGAAGAAGAAAATACTAAATTGTAACTATTTTACTGATGATTGATTATTACATTCTACCCATGGTCCTCAGGAGCTCTGCCATTGCTAAGCTTCAGTTTCAGGTCACATCACACATTTCTCTCTTAAATTTCTCTGTGTGGTTTAATAAAAGACTCCTAAATACCTACATCTCTTTCTGATTAGCTATCTTGGAAAACTAATTAAGTAGTCAATAAACAGAATGAGTATAAGTCAATAGTACCTCTGATAAGCTTGCATGATCTCTAACCTACGACAGCACCGTGCCAGCAATTACGGGGGAAGCTATATCTTAGTTCATTAAAACACTCACGAGGCTATTGAATATTATCTGAAAATGTTTCTCAACTGTTTATATTGCAGCTCTTTGTCACTAAATTTGAACTTGCACAGTTTATTTATTTTTTGTGAAACCTCACCAGAGGATGTTTTTCCCCATTGCTTTTTCAGAGAGAGTGGAAGAGAGGGAGGGGAAACAAGAAGAGAGAGAGAGAGAGAGAGAGAGAGAGAGAGAGAGAGAGAGAGAGAGAGAGAGAAAGAGAGAGACATTGGTTGGTTGCCTCCAAACAGGGGTGGGAAGCAAACCACGACCCAGGCACCTTGGCAAAGCTCTTACCACTGAACAATACTGGCCAGGGCTCACATAGTTTATTTTTAAGCAAGGTAAGTAAGAGACTACACATTTTATTCAACTTAGTATAATTTAATTAATAACTATATATTGTGTCTAAAATTCATTTATTCATTCATTGAGCTAGCATGTATTTTGTTTCTTAAACATGCCAGATGCTGTGCTATTACAGAGATGGAAATGTTAGTAATCATTGGATCAACTGTCACTCAGGTGGCAGTACCGTGGAAGAGATGATGGGTATGTAGAATAATTTAACTTATTATTATAAGTGAGCATGTGTCCTGAATGTCCCCTGACCTCAACAGAATGCTGGTAAAAATGAAATCACCATAGTATTAATATTCAATTTCTCTGCTTCACGGATTTCCACCTGCATGACCACAGGACTTAGGAATGTCCACCTTCAAATCTCCTGAGTTATTTCTGAGGGCCACCAGGCGTCCCACATGAGTTCTCCACCCTCATTTGTTAGCACTTGCCCCAGCATCTCACGGAAGCAAATGGCCTCGAGGACACAGGGCTGGGGCTCCCTGCTTGGCAGAGAACTGTGTCCCCTCCCTCCTGTCTGCCTCCCATGTCATCAATGCTGCTCACCCTCAAGAAGCAAGACAGGCTGACCATAATTGTCACAGTGCCAGCACCAGATTCCACTCTGCGCAGGAATGATGACAACACCACCATTGGCTGATTCTCCTCCCCTCTCTCCTATCTCCCCCATCTGTTTCTTAATTAACCCCCTAGGGGCTCTACTATTGCTTCCCATCACCTTCAATCTTCTAAAATGCCCCACAGATCTTATCTAATAAGGAGGGGATATGCAAATTGACCATCACACCATAACTGTCAAGATGGCTGCACCCACAGCCGAGGCAGGGATTCTGTAACACAAGATGGCTGCGCCCACAGAGGAGGCTGAGTTCCTGTAACGAGCCTTAAAGAGCAATCATCAGGGACCTGAGTCTGTGTGGCACTGGGCCGGGGCAGGGGACCTGAGGCTGCACCCCCTGCCTGGTGAGGCTTGACAGGGGACCTCAGGCTGCACCCCCTGCCCTGGCACAGACCAGGGGACCTCAGGCTATGCCCCCTGCTCAGTAGGGCTTGATAGGGCCCTCAGGCCATGCCCTCCACCCTTGTGTCAGGCTGGGAGACCTGAGGCTGCACCCCCCACCCTGGCACCAGGCCAGGGGACCTAAGGCTGTGCTCCCCACCCATGGGGCTTGACGGAGGACCTCAAGGCACACCCCGTGCACCAGCACTGGGCCGGGTGACCTGAGGCTGCACCCCCTGTCCGGCAGGGCTTGACAGGGGACCTCAGGCCACACTCCCTGCCCTGGTGCTGGGCCGGGGGATCTGAAGGTGTGCTGTGGGACCTAAGGCTGTGCTTCCCCACCCTGCATGCACCAGGGGAACTGAGGCTGTGCCCCCCGCCTGGTGGAGCTTGACAGGGGCCCTGAGGCTGCTCCCCTCACCCAGCAAGGTTTGACAAAGGTGGGGCAGGCCGGGTCTGGATCTCCTGTGTTTTCGAAGCACATGCGGGTGGCAGGCAGGGACTTGACTCTGGGTCCCACAGTGCGCTCCAGACTCTGGCAGGAGGAAGATTTTCATATACATTTTACTAATTTTCTTTCATCTCTGATACTTCTATTATAGAGAAAGGACAAATAGCAATATTAAAATATTTCCTCTAATTAATCCCTTTTAATGTTCATGAATTTTGTGCACCAGGTCACTAGTATCTTTATAAAAATGCAAACTGATCATCTCATTTCTCTGCCTACAAAGAACCCCTGAGCAGCTTTCCACTGGCCAGTGAGGCAGCCCCAGCTCCAGCTTCCAGTACGGACACTCTCAGGTATGTTATGAGGAAGGATATGGGACCGACTGGTCTCGAGAGGAAGGTGTCGATGGGCCAGGCAGAGCAGAGATGCTCCTCGGTCTGTGAGCCACTCCACGAGAAATGGAAGGAAAGTGCCCTTCACACTACAGCCAGAAAGTTATCAAAAAGAAATGACACATTCTCAATATCTCTCATATCTTCAATTACAGAGTACTAAATAAATACTAGTTTTACCATTTCTTAATTTCCTTATACATTTAAAATTGAGAGTAAGAGAGTTTGGATGTTTTGACATAAATGTAAAGGTCACAGAGCAATCAGCATTCTCCCCATGGGTTTCTAAGATCCTTTGCATGGTCTCAGCTGACACGTCATTTCATGGTCTCAGACTACCATGCAAAGGAAGGAATATCTGTCCTCTCTCAATCCAGTTCCACAGCACTCCCATCAGTCTTCCGACTTCTTCCTCACCCAGAGTCGACCTGAAGCTGCTCATTTACCCCCTCACTGTGCCCCTGCTCCAGAAAGGCCACAGTGCCAGCCGCTCTAAGGCTCTCATGCAGCAAACCCAGTGACGACCAGCTGGAGACATTGGGTCCTCCAGTTCTGCAGCGGTGTGCGGACGCCCCGACTGCAGCCTCATTACGTGGTTGATGGATTGATCTGTTTTTAATGCAAGAGAAACTACAAATTACTTTAGATTCGAAAGAACCTTTAATTTTCCCTACATGTTTATTGAGTGGTTACCTCTCAGTCAAGTAAATGCAAGAGGAGGATTCTGCTGCCCTGGGGAATGTGGAAAAGGAACACTTTCTGTGACTAACATGCCACAATTTTGCATGTGGCTCAGGAGACCAGAGACAGGAGGGAATAATTAATATAAGGAGCTTGGAGCCTTTTCCAGGGGAGGCGAGGATGAGCACATGAGCTGTCTGGGAGCTGTCTGGGCCTAGGGAAGCGGTCTCCTGGGATGTGTGTGGGACTGGAAAGCTGTTCACGGACACCCCGGTGGCTTCAGAATCTCCTGGCTTTGAACTCTGTGATCTGAGTTTATCATCAGGGAAATTTCCATGCCTTGAATAGTTACTGCCTCTGTTGGAAACAGATGCTAAATTATGGCTTGGAGAACAGAACACCTTCCAGTCACTTGAAAGACTGATACCCTCACATGAAGTGGAGGCTAGGAAAAGCAAGCAGTCCTGAACATGTGAAATTCACTGTCAGACCCTGCCACTTAAACAAGATACTGTCTTCTACCTCTCATTTTTCATTCTTTAGTTCAATACCCAGTTATCTAATCAAATCTACTGTTATCTCCTTCGGCATTATTACACTAATGCTCAATTGCCCATTTATTATCATTAACCATTCTTAAATGCCAGTGACATTTTCTAAGTATCTATTCTTGAAAAAGGTAAAAAAATAAATTAAAAAGTAAAATATAAATGAGAGGAGTCTTCTATGCAACAGAATTGTCAGTGTCTGATGTTTTACTTAGCCCAAGACATACCAATTCCTCTTTGAAGCGAATATGGAGAAAGTGGCCTCAAACCAGGCTTTCTCTGACTACAGCTGTTCTGACTCAGGACAGAGGAATCCAGGGGAAACGGAGGTTGGAAATTTACCAGGAAAAGCCAAAATCCTACACATCTAGTTAGCTCTTGGTATACTTTCCTGATTTTTCTCCCACTGATGGACCATTAAGCAGGATAACATGGCATTTTTCTTGTAACATTAATATAAGTACTACAAAACAAAAATTCATGCCCGGCCAGCAACGCTCAGTGGTTGAGCATAAACCTATGAACCAGGAGGTCATAGTTCATTTCCCAGTCATGGCATATTCCTAGGTTGCAGGCTCATCCCCAGAAGTGGGCATGCAGGAAGTAGCCAATCAATGAGTCTTTCATCATTGATGTTTCTATTTCTCTCTCCCTTGCCCTTCCTTTCTGAAATCAATAAAAATATATTTTTTAAAAGTAAAAACAATTTAATTAAATGCTAATTCCCAATAGAGGAATTGCACATGAACAATAAATACATTTAATACATGTCCATTGCATTGTTAATTGAAAGTATGATATTCCATTCTTCACTTACATATTGGTCCAAATAAAAATAAAAGCTAGAAATCGCCTCCTTTAACAAGCCATATTGGCACATACATAGGAAATTGAAAACCTTCACACTCAGTATAGAGAGTATACATTTTTAAAAATCTGATGGCAATTTCCTCACATGAATCAAATGTTTTAGAAGCATCCCTGCACTCATCCAGAGATTTCCGACTCTTCCTGAGGAAATCTGAGGTGTGCATTGATCACAGTTTCTACCTTCTTGCAGCTCGAGGACACTAGCCCTCATCTGAATTAGTCCAGGTGCTCACTCCCTTTCTTAGAGCATCATTTACCTTAGAGAACGTCCCATGTGAATGCTATCTGTGAGAACTGTGAGGTGTGCATCTTTTTAAAGAAGCTGCCGCCAGTTTTACAGCCAGGAAGATCTTCCTCAAGGGCTGCGGAGCCCTCTCTGACCTGTAACCATACAGGGACCCACACCATCTCCCAGCCTCTGGGGCAGGGATGGGAGGTGAGAGAGTGACTCTGCAGGTGCCTGATTCCACATCACAAAACTACCTCCTGTTACAATGATAAGAGGACATTTACTTTTCCTTTGAGTAAAGCCGATTAGCAAACACAGATGGCTGCTGGTCTTCCTCCCTCCTCACTGTTAAAGTGTCCCTTCCCTTTGTTAGAGCTGAATTCAGTTCTGGTCTCTGCACCACTGTGACAGCTTCAATAACATCTGTCTGTTTAACTCGGTGCCTGGCAATTTTTGCTTTTAAAGCATAGAAAGGCATGCATAATTATATTGATTAATGTATGATTTATGACAGCAAAAAGTCCAATAATACTAAATGCTTAACAAAATATAAAAATTGTGAAGCAAATAAAATATATCAGAGAAAAACATTTCCCTTTTACCTATCTCCACACACAAGTTTCTAGGCAAGGAAGGGAAGAAGTTGTAGGATGAAAATATCTTGCCTCTGTTCTCATTCTTGGAGCCAGCATCTTTCTTTGTTGGCTGATTATGGTTTCAACTATGGCAATAAAATGGAATAGGACAATAATACACACGTGAAATGCACACGGAGCGCAATGTGACATTACACGTCTCCACAGATGCAGAATTCTATGTAATTGATGACTTCTTGCAACTACTTATATGGAAAACCAAGCCTTTGAGAAATGAGGCCCTGTCACAGTGTGAACAGATAACACGTGAAGTAGAGAAAACCAGCACTGATGACATGACAATGGATTAAATATCGTAGGATCAGGAGATACCAAAGTGATGGTCCTCAGACTTGGCAACCCATTGGAGTCCACTGAGAACGTTAAAAAATATCGATGCCTGGGTGTGGGCTGGGTGTTGGGAGTGTTTGAAGCTCCCTGATATTTCTAATGTGCAGAAATATTAGAGAATCACTGCTATAATCAAACTCAGTGTCCTGCATACATCCCTTAAAACAGCTCACAAATTCCACCTGCACCTGCCTGACTTCAGCCTGAGACTCCGCCTAGGGGCTCCATCTGGCCCCTGGAGCAAGATTACCCTCCTTTCCTTTTATGTCAGGTTACCTGACATCCTGCAGTGACTGAGATGATCTGAGTAGCCACAGAACTGGGTGAAGTGAGAATAGCCTGCATGTCCATCATCACAAGAAGCCCAAGGGCCAATGGAATGCCCCAACCCCAGCAAAAACCTTTAGATCTCTGGGCATTTCCCTGCCTAACCCCACCAGCCACTGCACCCCAATGTGGAAACCACTGAATCTTCTAGAATTCATGTTCAATTATCAGCAAAATCCTTTATTCACACCCTCTTCTCTAAATATTTCCACTACCTTTTTCCTCTAATTAAGCCCTATCAGGCCCTGAGAATAATGCTTCTCTTATAACCCTATTATGGTGGTGTTTTCTCTGCCATGGTCTTTGAAACAATAGTTTTTTTTTCTCTTGCTGCTTCCAGTCCATTTCCCTCAAATCTTCAAAAAATTTCCACTTTTGGTGTCATCAGACACCACCCTTGACTCCTCATCCATTGGATTATCTACAAATCACTTGGTTAATTCCCCTCCTTCCTGTAGGGTCTCAGCAGCTGGCTGTCACTCCCTCCAGCACCAACTCCCACCCCATCACATCTCCTCTTTTGTATTATCCAGATGACACGGTTTGGTCCATCATCATGATACTCTTCGGCATATCTAATCAATTATTTAACCTATCTCTTGCCTCATTCACTCACATAGCAACAGGTCAAGCTTGGTTATCACTAACTCTCACCCCTCTCTGTCTCTACTTGCCTGTAACCAGATGTGACCAGAGAAGAAGACACAGCTGTGCCATCTGATGACACCTGCACTCTTGTAGTCATGCTTGACTTCCCTCTCCTGTACCAAAATTCAGTCATTAGCCATGTTGCCAGTTACATTGCCAATGCATATGTGAACCTGGTCACTAGCCACACCCCACTGCTACACTGTGGCCTCCACCACTCCCACTGCTTATCGTCAGACAGCAGCAAGCAGCCTCCTGCTTCCATCCACGCAGAACACGCAGGTGTCCTTCTAGATAGGTAACTGCTTTACCCTTCAACCCCAAACCCTCCAATAACTTCCTTTCTCACTGGACACTGCCTGTAACTGCCCTGATGATTCTGTCTGACCCCACGTCCTACCAATGTCATTCTATACTTATTCCTATCAAGCATGCTAACCTCCTTGCTGTTCTGCCAATATGTTTGACATGCTCTCACCTCAGGGCCTTTGCACTTGGTAGTCCTAGAGATAAGGATCCTCTTCCCCAAAGAGCCATATAACTCATCCTCTTTAGGCCTCTATCAAATGCCCTCTTCCCATTCACTCACTTACTTAAAATGACAGTTTCCCTCTCCTAGCACCCCTGAACCTTTCCACATTCCACAGCATTATATCCGTGCAGCACACCAGGTAGTTTATGTCTATTTATTTATTATCTGTCTCCCACTAGCATGCTTGTCTTTAGGTTACTCCTACACCTTAGCCCTCTGGCTCTCAAATCACAAGACATGTTTTGCAGTCTCTCACACAGATAATATGTAAATAGATATACTTAATGGTGTTTTCAATCTTTGAGCTCTTGTAAAATATTTTTTATTTGTAGCATTGAAATGCATTGCAGTGTTTATTATAGGAATGCCAGGCATAGTCAAAATTCCTAGCTTGTCAGAGTATAAGACAGAACCATGTTTGGAGACTAATCAACATGGCTTCCAGCGTCATTCACAGTCACATCTCTCCTCCCACTGCTCCTCACCCAGCCTCTGTTTAGCTCTCCTCTCCTCTCTATCACACTTTTTTTTTTTTTAACAGAAAAAGAAATTTCCTTGACTATTTCAGTGGAAACAGACACCCAGGCAGGCCTGGTGTTGAATATGCTCCTCACATCATACATGACACTAATTTTAGGTTTCTAAATTATTATATCTTTCCCTGCAATTAATATAATTCAAAGTACCTATGTTAAGATAATGGGAAAAATACTGGTTGGAAGAAAGAGCATGGCCCTCACCCCATTTTGCCATTACCGGCACGTGAGGGGCTTAGATGAGCTTTCTCCTCTGCCCTCGTTCATCTAATGAATCCCAGGCTCTTTAGTGCAAAGCTCTCTCTGGATGCCCAGCCTGACTGTGACAAGGTTAAATACTGCTGATGATCTGCGAGTCCTCTGCATTGAAAATCTCTCCACACGCCTGTACCACTCTCCTTCAAGTGGCAAAACATCTGTAAACTAAAAACGATTGAGAGCTACATAACTGGTCCTTAAGCATTTTAAGTGTTGTATTTAACAATCCAAACATTTCATTATTTAGCTGGAAAGGCACTGGCTTAACAAAACACCAATGTCACCATTATAAGAGAATAAAAATGAATATTATGCAGTCTGACATTATACATTTCTTGAATGTTGAACCACAGATGACTCCAGAAGCTAAAAAACAATCATTCAAACAGAGCAATTTTCTGCATTACTGCTTGACTTTCTCAAAATAGCTAACCTTTTACATAATGGAAAACCGGAACACAACAGTATGACTAAATAAGATATTTCCACACCTGGTAACCCGGGAGGTGAGGCTCCCCCGCACACTGAGGCTGCTTCTCATCGAGCCTCTTCCTCAGCCATGTTTTATCATAATACAGGGGACACTCTCTAAAGCCTACTTTTTCGACCATTTCCATTTATTTACTTTGCAGTTCTACCCTTTTCTTTAGCTTTAAAAACAAAATTACAATGTGTATTGTAGAATAACTAGAGGCCTGGTGCACAAAATTTGTGCACTGGGATGGGGGGTGGGGCGTGGGTCCCTCAGTCTGGCCTGCACCCTCTTGCAGTCTGGGACACCTCAGGGGATGTCCGCCTGTGGGAACAGGCCTAAGCCAACAGTTGGAAATCCCTCTCACAGTCTGGGACCACTCGCTCCTTACCGCCCGCCTGCTTGCTGCTCCTTACCACTCAGCTCACTGCTCCTTAGCGCTGCCATGGAGTCAGGAGAGGCTCCCGCCACCACCACTGCACTTGACAGCTGTGAGCTCTATCTTTCTGTGTAGTCGTCTGTGGGCCAACTTCTCTCTTCCTTCTCATTTAGGGTGAGCAGCATGTGAGGGCAGAGCATGATGCTGTGGAACACAGAGGACTGCCTGGAGCTGAGGGGAGTGGTTGGGCCCACAGGGTGAGAGGTGGACACAGAGGACACTATCTCACCCAATTGTGGGGCGGGCTGACTTTCATCTGCCTGACCCCACCCAGGGAGGGACTGAGCAGGGTGTCTGCCTCTCCATTCTCCATCCTTCTATCTGTGACACCTGTCACCCTTACCAGGCCTCCCCCAAAATGAGTTCAGCTCAATCCTTGAATGTAAAAGGGCAGGCAGGGGCTGGAGGGTGGGGGGGGGAGCTCTACTCCAGTGCCCCATGATTCCCAGCGACAGGACCTGGTCTCAGGACAGTGGCCACAGATGCAGAACATATATTTGTTTCAAGAAAAGTTGGGAATGCAAACTTTCATATGAGCCCCTATTCCAAAAAGTGGCCATTTATTCACATTGTGGCAAAGACACCTTCCAGAGTAACATAAGTGGGTAAAGTAAAGGCCAAAGTGGGCCAATCTCTCTGAGGTTCGTGGACAGAACCAAGTCTCAGCTCTTCACAGGACACTTCCAGGGTGTTGTGTTTTTTTTGTGTGTTTTTTTGTTTGTTTGTTTTTTTCCCTAAAGGACAGTAGTCTGTCTCCATTCTTATTCTTTGGGATTTTTTCATCATCAGATAAAAGGATATGTACATTGGGGCAATCCTCTCGAGGTACAATATTCCAGTTGCACCCATGTGATGATGACAGCGCCCCTCAGAGGGCGGGAGCCAACAGATGGGAAGCAGGGAATTCTGAAAACCAAAGCAAAGGTTCAGAACACGGAAGAAGTCCTTGGTGTTCTGCTGAGAAACTTGGACTCCTTCTTCTGCGGTCACACAACTGTCACACGCCAAGCAGTCACTCAGAAATATCTTCACATTGGCCAACTTATGGAATTCTCCCTTCTCTCCGTTCTCCTGAGCTGGAATCTGGACGTTGACTGCGGCATTCTCTTGGTCATCATTGTGGGGTTTTTGTGTGTGTGTGTGTATGTATGTGTGTTTTCCCCCCAAAATGTTACAAAGTTTATATGAACATAACATACAAAGATGCAGCCTCCTTGTAGGAACAGGGAAGGAAGGGGTGGTTAAGTAAGGCACATGGAGCTGCAGCAAGCACCAGCTGTGAGGAGGGACAAGGGGGAGAGGAGGTTGGTACTGCAGTCAAGGCCCTAGAGCCTTTGCTGGGGAAGTAGGGATTCCCTCTGAGTGCCACGTTCTGAGGCTGAACTAATTGGTCAAGTTGAAGCAGAGGTGAGTGGCCATATCAGCCATATATGGTGCTGTTTACCCTTTCCCACCCCAGTTCTGCTGTAAAACCCCAGAGCCCTGGATTCTAAAGGCCCCATCCAGAGCAGAGGCCCTGGAAGGGGGTGAGAGGAAGTGAGTAGGGCAAATTTGAAAGCCAATATGCCTGTGTGCTGAGGGATGGGCGGAGACAGTAGTGAGAGGTAACAGGGGAAGGGGTCTCATACATACCCTTCTGTGGGGGGCACAGGTGAAGCAGGCCAGGGGAGTAGGGTAGGAATGGGACACCATGGCCCCAGCCTCTTAGGTATCCCTGTCTGTCCTCTGCAGTAAACATGGAGGAAAGGGGCAGCCTCTGAGGAGGGGCTAGGCCAGGCCAGGTGACCATCTTGAGTTCTGGCTGAGGTGATGGTCCTCACCCTGAGATGCCTTCTAACTGGTGATCGACCCAGGCCTGACTCCCGCTGCCACTGCTGCCGCCCCCAGGACCCAGGTGTTCGGTCGTCCATCCGGTCATGACGGCCCTAGGCTATTATTAGTATAGAAATCCTATTTCAATTGATTTTGTTAATACCTTGCCCTGCAATCTTTCCTTAATTGGATAACTGGCCTGAAAGTACTGCTCCATTTAGCACAGATGACCCACACCTGTCCTTGTCCCATTAGAACATGCACTTGCTGCTGGGTGTTGGTCACTTCCTAACCATGAGAATTATATGACACCATATGAGCTCCAATCCGTACCTCTGAGGAAGCTCTGACTCCCTAAGGTAGGTCACCCCACCCTTGTCTGTGAATGCCAGAATCTGAGTGATGTGGACTGAGACCTACAAAATCCTCCTATAACATGTTAACTGTACCCCCTCAGCGCTAGCCACAGTCCCTGTGGGTGCTGACTTCTCAACCACACAGCTTTCTCCCTCCTGATGATAACGCACCTTGTTCCCAGGGACATCCGAATGTGAAACACAGGTGCTCAGCACCCCAGAGGTTTACAGTTGGAAAATAGAGTGAAATAAAAAATGTCCTCAGTCTACTCTCTGAGCTTTACTTCATGTGATCACAACAGAAAGATTACTGCCTCCCCAAAGATATTTTTCCATACATAAGAGAGGGAATACACCACTCCTCTTCTAATATATAATATATGTATGTATATGTATGTATATATACATATATACATTTATATTTATATTTATATTATTTATATTAGAGGCCCAGTTCACAAAATTTATGCATTGTGGGGAGGGTCCCCTCAGCCCAGCCTGCACCCTCTCCAATCCAGGACACCTCGGGGGATGTCCAACTGCTGGCTTATGCCCGATCCTGGGGACTGGGCCTAAACTGGCAGTCGGACATCCCTCTCACAATCCTGGACTGCAGGCTCCTAACCGCTCATCTGCCTGTCTGCCTGATCACCCCTAACTGCCTCTGCCTCCCGGCCTAATTGGCCCCAACTGCCCCCCCACTGCCAGCCTGGTTGCCCCCACCTTCCCTCCCTCCCTGCTGGCCTGGTCACCCCTCATGGCCCCCCTGCCGGCCTGTTTGACCCATGCAGCCTGCTGTTCAGTCATTTGGTGGTCCCTCACTAACCCCCTTGGCAGCCTGGTCACCCCACGCAGACTGCTGCTCAGTCATTTGGTCACCCCTCAATAACCCCCCCTGATGGCCTGGTCGCCCCATGCAGCCTGCTGCTCAGTTGTCTGGTTGCCCCTCACTAACCCTCCTGCCAGCCTGGTCACCCCACACAGCCTGTATGGTTGTTTGTTCGGTTGTGATGGTCACTTAGGCTTTTATATAGATAGATATATTTACTTACATATACATACAAGGTGTGGCAAAGGTAGGTTTATAGTTGTGCCTATGAAAAGTAATACAGTCATTAATAAAAGATAATCTAATCTAATAAAAGACAAAAAGGGTAATTGACCATACCTTCGCTACACTTCCCATTGGCTAATCAGGGCCATACGTAAATTAACTGCCAAGAAAGATGGTGGTTAATTTGCATATGGAGGCACAATGATGGGAGGTGAAAGTCAAAGGACGGTGATTGGAAACCCAGGCGGCAGGCAAAAGCCAGACCCTGGATTGGAGAACTGGGGCCGCCTTTGCCCGCCCCCCAGCCGGTGATCGGAGAAGCCGCGAGGATCCCACAGCAGGAAAGGGCGGCCTGCAGCCAGCCCCTGTGTGCGCCTGCCCCTGGGTCACTGCAGCGATCCTACAGCACAAAAGGGTGGCCCCACTCTGGCCACAGCTCAAGGGAGAGTACAACATGCAGTGGAGGCCAGAAGCCTGAGAGAGCAACACAGAGGGGTGCCTGCTCCAAGCCTCCATGGTGTGGCTGGGGGCAGGCCCCCAGCAGACACACACACACACACACACACACACACACACACACACACACATGCGCGCGCGCACACACAGCACCTACTCTGAGCCTCCAATGTGGCTGGGGGCAGACCCCCAGTGGGGACACACACACACACACACACACACACACACACACACACAGCAACTGCTCCGAGCCTACGTGGCTTGGATGGGGGCAGGCCCTAGCAGACAGACAGACACACACACACACACACACACACACACACACACACACACACACACAGCAACTGCTCTGAGCCTACATGGCGTGGATGGGGGCAGGCCCCAGCAGACACATACACACACACACACACACACACACACACACACACACACACACACACACACGGGACTCCTGCTCTGAGCCTCTGCTGCCAGACTGTGGCCATGAGTAGGATATCCACTGAGGGCTCCCGGACTGAGGGCAGGCTGGGCTGAGGGTACCCCACACCCCCAGTGCAAGAATTTCGTGCACCAGGCCTCTAATACAAACATAAACTCTGTGTTTCATACACTCACAACTGTAAACCTACATTTGCCAAACATTGTATATGTATGAAACCAGGAAACCTCAATCCAACTTTTCCCCAATAAGTTGTAGCACTGATCCCCTGGAAAATGCACCAGCACCATTCTGGGTGCTATGATGCCAAAGATGAGAGGTGATATACTCGAGGAAATATCATGGGCACCATTTAATGGGTATGGTACTCATTATATACATGGCACTAAATCCAAAAACAAAAAGATATTACCAAGTTTCTTATGGTACTTCATTTGAAAATTTCCAGCTCCTCATGTTGGAAACATGCATATGTTTTGTCATGTAAGCTTGGGAAGTAAACCAGAGAATCTGGTGCTGTAAAGCTTGGTGTTTCAGGGGAACTGAGGGGACAGAGATATCATTGTGCCTGTCACTGTGCTTTTGAAAAAGCTCTAAATAATATTTCTATGTGGCCCAGCCAGCATGACTCAGAGGTTGAGCATCAACCTATGAACCAGGAAGTCATGGTTCAATTCTCGGTAAGGGCATATGTTCAGGTTGTGGGTTCAATTCCCAGTGTAGGGCTTGCAGGAAGCAGCTGATCAATGATTCTCTCTCATCATTGATGTTTCTATCTCTCTCTCCCTCTCCTTTCCTCTCTGAAATCAATAAAAATATTTTCCTAAAAAAATAGTATTTCTATGTGGAAAGTTTGGCACATTGTTCTCTGCCATAGGAGCAATTCTTATGTATCAACCTCAGAGGTCCTGTTAGTGGCTGAGATTCAATGTAAATATTTTACTGTGGAAAGCTCTCAGGAGCAAAGGAAGAACTACTGTTTATTCATGAATGAGACACAAAGCCACAGGAACAAGTAGACCCTGTCCTCTCATAACCTATGTAAAAAAAAGCCTAATATGCTAAGTGTCTGGTCATCCATTCAACCAATCAAAGTGCAATATGCTAATGATATGCTAAGGCCACTCAACCACTTGCTATGATGTGCACTGACAACCAGGGGGCAGACACTCCATCCGGTAGGTTAGCTTGCTGCTGGGGCTGGCTGATCGGGACAGAGCGAGACAGGCCAGACACGCTCTGGAGCCCTCCCTCAGTTCCTCCCCTGCTGGTCAACCTCCCACGCCCTCCCCAGCCCCGATCATGCACCGGTGGGGTCCCTCGGCCTAGCCTGTACCCTCTCGCAATCTGGGACCCCTCGGAGGATGTCGGAGAGCTGGTTTTGGCCCAATTCCACAGGCCAGGCTGAGGGACACCACTGGTGCATGAATTCGTGCACTGGGCCTCTAGTGTACTAATAACTCTTTGTGGAGAAGCCACTACAACATGAGTCCCTGAGCTGGTAACTGAGGACCTCACTCACCAGCACAACCATCAGGGCTCAAGCTCTGTTCTCTCTCCCTCCTGATGACGCTCAACTGCTGCACCTGGCAATGAAGAGACTGTAATAACAACACATTATATAGCAATTTCATCAATCCTGATTCTACCAACAAATGGTGGCCATGTACAAGGAACATATTTTTCATATTTTTTACATTAAAAGTAGTTTACCATAGCCCTAGCTGACTTGGCTCAGTGGATAGTGTCGGCCTGCGGAATGAAGGGTCCCAGGTTCAATTCTGGTCAAAGACATGTACCTCAGTGGCAGGCTCGATCCTCGGCCCTGATCAAGGAATGTGCACAAAGGCAACCAATCCATAGTTCTCTCTCACATTGATGTTTCTCTCTCTCTGTCTTTCCCCCTCCCTCCCACTCTCTCTAAAAGTCAATGGAAAAATATCCTCTGGTGAGGATTAACAATAAAAAAAAAGAGTAGTTTACCATATATGAATGCTTTAAATATATATTCTCCCAGCACTTAGACCTCAGCTCAACTGTTACTTTACATAAATCAGCCATGACCTCCTGTCTTCTCACATAGCTTCACTGGGAGGCTGAATGCCATGGAACTTGGCAAAGGGACTTTGCAGATGAGCTAAAGTGATGGATATTGAGATGGGAGATTATCCTGGATTACTCAGATGGACCCCAAATATAATCACAAGGGTTTTGCAAGACATAGACAAGAGGTTCACACTCAGTAGAAGACATAAGGAGGGAACAAGAGACAGAAGTGAAGCCAGGAGGGGTCCTGGGGAAGGAATGCAGGAACTCGGGAAGCTGAGAAGGCAAGTCAGCAGGTATAGCTCTGGAGCCCCCAGAAACAACAGCCCTTCCAACACTGTGACTTCTGACTTCCAGAACTGTCAGAGAATAAGTCTGTGCTGCTTTAAGTCACTAATAGCAGTGCCCTTATTTTAGGAAATTCACTTACTTCTCATTTTTTTAAAAAAATATATATTTTTATTGATTTTAGAGAGGAAGAGAGAGAGAAAAATATCAATGATGAGAGAGAATCATTGATTGGCTGCCTCCTGTACACTCTACACTGGGGATTAAGCCCACAACCCGGGGATATGCCCTGACCAGGAATTGAATTGTGACCTCCTGGTTCATAGGTCTTTGCTCAACCACTGAGCTGCACCAGCCAGTTTTTTCACTTTCTTCATAGCACTTACCCTTACTTGAAATTGCCATATTTATGAATTTTGCTTACTAAATTTCTTTACACATTTGAATATAACTTCCCTATATGACAAAGAACTTGTCTTAAAAAATAAATGTATTGATTGATTTGAGAGAGTAGGAGAGAAAGAGAGAGATGGACTTGTTGTTCCACTTATTCATGCATTCATTGTTTGCTTCCTATATGTGCCCTGACCAGGGATGGAACCCACAACCTTGGTGCATCAAGGTGACGCTCTGACCAACTGAGCTCCCTGGACAGGGCAGCACTTGTCGATCTTGTTGGTGCAGAAACTCCAGCACTGGGAAGATGCCTGTAGTACCATAGGTGCAAGGTAAATACTGAACCTCGAGCAGAATAGGTCACAGGTGCAGAAAAGACACACATGAACATCAAACCTCGACCTTCTGACAACTGTGCACTCTCTTCTCTGTAGTGTCTGCATCATCTTTATTTTTCAGGGAACAAATTGGTGGGCAGACTGGTGAGAATAAACGTGTTTGGAATCTAGTAATTTCAACTGCTTTATTGAAAAGTGTACATTTCACTGGGGTACAACTATTACATCAATTTATTTTTTCTCTAATCACTGTGGCACTCTTCCTGTTCCTGAAGGATATCTAAAGTAAGTTCAAGTTGAATTCAGTGTAAACTTTAAATATCCTACCTACCTGAACTATCGTCTCTCCCTGTCCGAGGGGTTCTCCTGACTTCATTTTTATCCCACTGTGGTCTGCTTACAAGGAGCCAGGACTGAGTCCACAGAATGAGTATAGCAGGTCTAGTTCAGACACCTTTTAATTTACTTTCCAGAAGGATCCTTATTCATGGCCAATACTTTTCCTTTTGTTTCTGGGGTTGCTTATCTGCAAAGTGGAAAGGACAGCTTTCTTCTCAGCACAAATAAAGAGATTGTGAGATTCCAAATGCACAGATTATAAGAAGGCGTTTTGTAAAACGCAAGGTGGTAGAGAGCAGTGGAAGCCTAGGTCACGTTTGTGGAGCCACACTGTGGGCACAGAGGTGCCTTTCCAACAGTGCACCTCCTAGGACTCAGTCTCCAAAGCTCATCTTTTTACCAAAACATCATAAATTATTGACAAAGACACAAAACAGCTTATTATCAATGGCTTACGTTTACTTCAGGTTATGAAACATATATTATATAGAGATGATACAGTGAAGTTTTTATAGCGTAACTGCACAATGATGAAAGAAACATGGTTTCTTATTGCCATTGAGGGTGGACTCGTGAGCTGTGAATGAATGATAATATATGTTTAAAATAAAGTAAACTTAATTTTTGCCTTTCAGAACTCAAGTCTAAAGGCTGTGTGAAGGCCACTGGCTGCTGGTTGACTCACTTCAAGTAGGACATCTGTGCAAACTTGCTAAAATACTGGCAACACTGACTAGATCAGTGATGGCGAACCTATGACACGTGTGTCAGAGGTGACACGCGAACTCATTTTTTTGGTTGATTTTTCTTTGTTAAATGGCATTTAAATATATAAAGTAAATATCAAAATATAAGTCTTTGTTTTACTATGGCTGCAAATATAAAAAAATTTCTATATGTGACACGGCCCCAGAGTTAATTTTCAAAATGCTGACACGCCACACTCAAAAGGTTCGCCATCACTAGTCTAGATGGACTATTATATCTTCCCAAAGGCCATCCTTGACAAACAAGTGTTCAGTTGAGAAAAGTTAGCACTGATTTGGGAAATTTTAGTTGTTGTATAAGAATTCTAAATATAATACTGGTGTCAGACTCAGGACATCTGCCACTTCCCAATACAGTTACAAGAAGGTATACTAGCAAGTGGGACTGGATTTCATATACTATTTATACAGCACACTCAAAAATACCTAAGTTTTCAAAAACATGAGAAGTTTAGAGATGACAATGGCAGGTTTTTGTTTGACTTGCCTAGCATTTGTCTCTTCTTTTGAAAATGGTTCCTCCTTCTACTCTGCCTTCTATTTCAATGCAGCATGAAGAACTGAGATAGTGCTTCTTATACTTTTCATGTAATTCTTCATAAAAATGACTCAAAACAATCCTATATAATAAAATCCCAGTGACCATAATGACAGAACGACCAGAACAACCGCTTGACCAGTCACTATAAGATGCAATGACCACCTCTTGGTCCCTCACCCCAGCCCATAGGCTCTGATCACTGATGGCAAATGGGGAACTGGAGTGGGTGGTGGGGGATGTGGGCTGCACCAGGACAAGGCCCCTGCCCCGCCGGTCACCCCACACACAGAAGATGACCCGCGGTGGGGGTGGGGCCAGAGAGCAGGCAGCAACAGCCTACCTTTCGGTCCCTCCCCTGGCCATCAGGTTCCCATTGCTGGATGGTGAACCTGGAACCAGGGTGGGTGGCAGCAAGATGGCCCTAGGGACCATTCCCACACACGATTTCATGCACCAGGCCTCTAGTCAAAGTATATTAGGCTTACAAGCCAAAAGTTGATTTATAACTTTTACCACCATTGTGTATTACACCACCTGCCAAGTTGCAGCTGATCAGTACAGGAGACGGACTCTAGTGGGGTCAATTATAGGGTTTTGATCCTCTGGACACAGGTGATGGATCCCAGGTAGAAACCTGACCAGAGCCTGAGCTGTGTAAGAACATCTCTGGATTTTCTCTCTGGGGGTGGAGAATTAAGTGGGGAGTCTTGGAAGACTGTCTCTCATGGCCATCTGGTGAAGCTACTGTGGGAAGACATGAGACAGAGTCTTGGCTAGTCCCACACATTCCTGCAACTTGGTATCCAAGTCTCTCTCCAGTGATATAGGGACCTTTTGGTAAGACAGCAATCATGCCTTTCCTCGTCTGAATTGGATTTTCATTACTTATAACCCTGAAATTCCTGAATGATAAAAAAAAAAATCAAGACCAAAGAAACAGTCTCTTGTGGTATCAGCATATTGTATTAATGTCGGCTGTGTCATTTTTAAAAGAACAGTTTTGAATTGCTTTTGTGTTCAAAAGGAAATTTTAGATACAAAAATTGGTGCTTTTAGTTTAGAAAATAAAATGCTATTCTTTCTTCCTAGCTACTTCTCAGAGTGAATAAGCTGTGTCAGGATGCCCTGTGAGATTATGCAAAGTACTTGACAAAGAATATCCCAGGTTTCCCGAAGACCAGAGAACACTGGGTCTCTCTTGGTTATTCTATGTTAATAACATTCCTATTGAATTCAAAGCAAAAAAACAAAAGTAAAGAAAATTTCATTAAAAATATATGGGAATCATTTTACTCAGACTTATAAGGTGTTCAATGGCTGATAAACTAAGGCCCACACAGTAATAAGATTCTTTAAAGTTCACATTCCATTTTTATATTTGGACAACATGTCATTGTTGACATTTGATCATGGCCCTGGATTTGGGGGCTTCACAACAGCTTGATGGGGAAAAATCTATTTCATGTCAATTAACTAATCAAAAAATGCATATGAGTTCAGAATGAGAAAGGAAAAAGAAATAAGGGGGCAGTGGACAAGGGAGACAAAAAGGTGTCTCGTCTGTGGTTCCTTGTCCCTGGTTTTCTCATGTCTTCATCAGACTAATGGTAATAAAAAACCAATCTACATGGCACCAATAAGGGTGTGCTGTTTTACTTCTCATTCCCTTCCACTGAACCAAACATCCCCTCTCTCCTTTCATATCATTATATTACAGTCT
The DNA here is from genome assembly GCF_014108235.1 of Myotis myotis. Classification (NCBI taxonomy): domain Eukaryota; kingdom Metazoa; phylum Chordata; class Mammalia; order Chiroptera; family Vespertilionidae; genus Myotis; species Myotis myotis. The sequence continues at coordinate 50,001,549 of NW_023416320.1, read as the reverse complement.
GATCTTCAATAAAAAAGCTTTTGCTCTTCCATTGTTAACAAATCTTACACCTACATTGAATTCAATCTTTCTTGCAGGAACTTCGTATTTCACCTTTCCTGCTGGTGGGAAGTAGGCTGCTGTATTATGGGTGCTCTCCAGAGAGGCCCTGTGGCAGCCACCTGGCCAATAGATTAATTTTCAGTGCTGAGAGATGCAAATTTACCTACGTAAGTGGAATGACTGCTCCACTGAAAGGAATCAGTCTAGTGTATGTAACTGTATAGCTCTATACCCACCCATACCTACACCTATGTTACCTACCTGCCCAGTCCTGGAAATGCCGCCCTGCTGGGGAGTGGACTAAGCGAGCTGGGCTTCCTGACACCAGGAAGTACCGACCTGAGGTAACTAATGGCACTAGTATGAGGCAGTGTTTGCCAAGATACTTGATGATTGTGATGTAGTATAGGAGCCTTCGTATAGGTTGAAATCCTTGCCTCTTTTATTTCCCAAAATATCCCAATGGATTTTCATGATAATTTATACATGAAACTGTCAATCCACTTGCTGTGTAGTTCTGTCTATAGTAATAAATAAACTACGTACATGGACACTAGCATCCTGGCTCATGTGACAGGGATATTTCTCACTTTGCCGATAAAATCATCTTCTCAGACACATGGTCCATCACAGTAAATTTTCCAAGTGAATGGAAGTCTCTCTCAAGTCTCACAGGTAGTGGCCGCCTGTCTGCTCTCCAGATGGACGCTTTTGCCTCCGATGTCTCTTTCGTGTAAACCCTTTCCCACTGATAAGAGAAAGTCATCTTAAACTCTCCCTTTGAGGGGAGCCTGGTAATTTATGACAGCTCCACTGAGTTAACTTAACACCATAACATTCACCCGCTTCAAGTACACAAGTCACGTTTAGCACATTTGTACAGCTGTGCAGCCATCATCACAATGGAATTTAAAAATACCTTCATCGCCCAAAGTGGCCTTGTGTTCTTTCACATCCAAGCCCCACTCCCAGCCCAGCCCCAGGCAGCTCACATCTGCTTTCTGTCTCACCAGCGTTGCCTTTCCTAAACCTTCAGTATAAGTGAGATAATCTATGTGGTCTCTTCTAGCCGGCTGGCTTCTTTCATTTAGAATATTATTTTAGAGAGTCATTCATTCTATTTATTACTGGGTAGTATTCCATTATTTATGCAAAGAGGTGGAAAGCTATGTCCTCACAAAAACCTGCACGCAAATGTCTATAGTGGCTTTATTCCTAATTGCCAAAACTCAGAGGCAAACAGGATGATGTCTAGTAGGTGAGTGGATAAACAAACTGAGATCCCTCCAGACAATGGAACGTCAATCAGCCTTGAAAAGAAATGAGTTACCAAGCCAGGAAAAGACACGGAGGAAATGTAAATGGGTGTTATTAAGTAAGAGAAGCCAATCTGAAAACACTACCTGCTGGATGGTTCCAAGTGCAAGACATCTGGGAAAGGCAAAAGCGTGAGAGAGTAAACAGGTCCGCTTTGGTCAGGGTGGGGTGGTGCAGGAGGTGAATCGGCAGAGCACAGGGATTTTTTTCTATCATATATATTTTATAATATACCTATTTATTTCTATATCTATATATTTGAAAGCATAGTACTGAATCAAACACTCAGAGTTGATGACCATGGTTAAAATAGTAATTAAACTTGTTGGTACACATTGAATACATTGCTAATGTCACTTTGATATCACTCAGCCATTACTCATCAGTGGGAACTATTCCTTAAACATAATGGCTCTATGTCCCTGCCATCGGCAACATGTGGCTTATAATTTCAGCAGAACTTAAATATCAGATGGTTACCGAAAGAACAGAAATTCAAAACAAACAGTCCTCATGCAGATCTCAGTTAAGAAAGATATTTTATAAGACACAACCATTCAGTAGAGACTACAGGAAGCAGCGACCAGGGCTCCATCTGTATTCAGGTCAGGAGACCCGCAGCCAGTTGTCAATCACTCCCACTAAGACTTCCATTGAATAATGCAGTGCTCACCAGAGCGTTCAGCCTGTCATGGCATAAGTGGCCACCAGGCCATAAATTTCAAATTAATTAGTTTTTAATGTATCTGTATTCACCAATATACTTCTAGTCTCACTACACAGTGCAGTCTCTCTTTCCCCTATCAAATATGTAATTCGTACAGTGTCAAAATAAGAGATCTTGCTTTCGAAGGATCTACAACATTTAGAAAAAAAAATGAGTATAAAGTCACAGCAATGGCCTGTAAAGCAGAAAGGACAGCAGTTAATTATAGGTAAGTGCAAAGTGATTCCACATTACTGCCTAGTACTGGCTGCTTAGTACTCTTTCAGCCTCCCGGGTTATTATGGGCAGTAGCAAGGGTGTGCTCATGACTTTTTACCTGTCCTTAATTTAACGACAGAGGCCACCAGATTACAGGGTAACTTCCCAGCCTCTCTTCCCCTCCCTAGGAAACAATAGGCTCTGGGCCATAGAATAAAAGGGACGCTCAGTAAGTGTGAGATGGCCAGCACCCATCCAGCTTTTCCTCTGTGAAGAAGGTTACATCATGTGGCCGCCAGGGACACGAGAGATCAAACTGCGTGCACAGAGTGGACAAAACCAACGGGTGGGCAGAAAGGAGGGCCCTGCAACGGCCTAGGCTCTGCATTGTTACTTCCTAGGGACACTGAGCATCATGCTAAGCTGCCATCATTGCAGTTTTCTTAATTTGCAAAGTGCATATTCCTATGGCTTAGTGAACCAAGTATAGAAAGGAAATAAATGACAAAGTCATATAACAAACTACCGAATGATGCATTTATTCTCTGTCTCCCTTAGTATGACTATTATTTTACTTTGCTGGATTTCATTTTACTTTTGGCCAAGTTTCCCCCAATTATTCCTCAAAAAAGCCTAGCATTTGAACCTGTACTTTATACATGGGGTTGCAGATTGCCCCCTCCCCAACCAATTCCACATTACAGCATTGAGTCTTATTTTAAGACATTTCATCTCCCCCAAACCAAATCCCATAACATTAGCAGTCAGCCTCTGTTCCCCTGGACACCAGGTACCTGGCACCCACTTACTACTTTCTCTATGGATTCTCCTGTTCAGAGTAGAAGCATAAAATCAGTGGTTTGTATCCAGCTTCCTCTACTTATTATATTGTTTTCAAGATTCATCCATGTTGCAGCATGTGGCACATGTCAGTACTTCATTCCTTTTTTATGGTAAATATTGAAATTTTATGCAGTAGAGCTCAAAGGATTTAAAATTATAGCTGAATATTGGGAAGGCATCTCAGGACAAGAATTAAAAGGGTCCCCAAACTCACTAATGAGGGGAAATTTTTTTTCTCTCTTCTGTGAAAGATGAGAAGACAAAACCATGATCATTTTCCTTTATCAAGACTGCCTGACGAGATCCCGCTGGCCTTTCCTGGAAGATTCCTGCAGGTCGGCTCCCAGTGAATAATGAGCCCATCTGATGCTCAGGGCCTCTGAGAAAGGCCCCGCATACTGACGAGGGAGCTGAGTGTCCCTCTGCCTCTCACACCAGTTGTGAGGACTGACATTTACCTACTGAGTTATAATTTGATTTCATCAGGAGCTCTCAATCTCTGTCTCAGAGACAGTAATGAAAAACAACGGGTCAAAACACCCCTGGCTGGAGGGCTAGCCTGGCTCTCTGCCCCAGCTTTGATGTCTGGAACAGTGCTATCTTTCCAGATTCCCATTTTGAGGTTAAAGATAAAGGTGATATTGGAAAAATCCTAATATTTTCTGACAGTGCATTTGATAGGAAGGACAGGAATTCTAGTGCCTTTGTTCTCATTCTCTCGGAGCTCCGACGTTTCCTTTTCATTGTTATTAACAGAATAGGCACCATGTAGTCCAGAAGCAACGCATTTCCTAGTTTCAAATGCACTAGACCAAAGAGGACTAGGGTCTGAATAGCCAAGTGCACCAGGGAGCACACTGAAGGTGAAGGAACCAGACGAGCAAATGCACTGGCAACAAGCCAAGAGGTCTATTTAGGGGATTTGGACTGAGCCAAGTTGGCTGGTGAAGATGATTTCTGTAGAAATATAATGGGACGTGAGGTGTGATAAATGGAGATTGGAACTGGTCTGCCGAGTACCTTGAAAGCTATACTACTGGGGAGCCTAGAAATGTCAGGGAACCATGACAGTTTTGGCTCAGGAAGCAACAAGATCAAAGGGAGTTTAAAATATAATTGATGAGACTAGATGGAAAGGATGAGAGAAGGGAGGCTAAGGTAGCTGGCAAACCAAGATACGATCAGCCCAGGATCAGGACTTTAGGAAAAAGAAAGTGAAGAAAGGGCTGAAGATAAGAACTGGAACTATTTAGAGATGGAACGACAGTGTTGACAAAGGTGGACAGAAGTCTGGGAGGAGTAGAGTTAAGACAGGTTCACCAGGGAAAAGGTTGTTCCTATTAAAACCAATCATAGCGTTATCAGCTGCCTGACCCTTCAACTAACAAAGCCACTGAGGTCCTCAAACATTAGACATCAGGAACTGACCTGGGACAAGTGGCCCACCATACATATGCTTTCTCAATGTGCTTTCATAAGTGAGGTCTTGAATCTTTGTTGCTTATTCTCCCATCTTTCGGTCTCTTCTCTTTCTCCCTTCCTTGGCCCAGATTCCTCCTTCTGAATTTTCCACATTAAGCCATTCAAACTGGCTTTGTCAATGACTACTCACAGATAATGCCCATATTTCATTTCAGCCTTTTCAATGAAGAAGGATCCCTTAAATGATCTAAAGGAAAAAGGGGTGCATTGCAAGACTATGTACAGGTTACACTGGGAACTAGATCTTGTAAGGGGCTCCTCCCTCCCCCACTATGTCTGAGACCCAGAGGTCTCTGCTCTTCTCGCACACCCTCCTGACAAGCATCCACGGGCAGCTCCTGGTTTCCTATTCTCCATGACGTTGTCTTGCACCTGCGCCATCACGGACGTCAGCTCTGATCTCCATCCTGCTCCTTCAGTGAAGCTCATATCTCAAATGACAAACTTCCCGTGTTTATTGCCTAGTACAAAATCCAAAGAAAGACACTGAGAGAATTGAATTGTCCAGGTTTATTTCATGTCACTGTAGGACCAGAGTCTGTAAACCATTAGCTAGCCTGTAGGTTGGGTGCCTTTGGGTCAGGCCCTCACTTCTGTGCAAGAGATGCAAATAGAGATACGGTGGTTTGCCAAACCTCACCATCACTGCGATAAGAGTCTATGTTGCTGTAACAAACTCCCACACACTTACTGGCTAAACAGCACAAATTATCTTATGGTTCTGACTATATCAGAAGTCTGACACAGGAATCATCAAGCCAAAGTCAAGGTGTATGTGGCTACATTCTTTCCTGGCGGCTCTAGAGGACGATCCATTTCTTAGCTCATTCAGGCTGATGGAATTTAGCTCCATGTGACTGCAGAACTGAGGTCCCTGTTTCCTGGCTGTCAGCTGAGGACTGATTCAGCTTTTAGGGGCACCCACAGTCCTTGCCTCTTGGCCCCTTCCTCCAACTTCAAAGCCAGTTATAGTGGGTCAAGTATCTCTTGTGGTTTGAATCCTTCCTCCTTTGTCCAGATATCTCTCGCTGACCATAGCCAGAGAAATTATTTGCTTTAAGTACTCATGTGATTAATTTGGTCCTATGTGGAGAGTCTAGGATCACTTCCCCATTTCAAGGTCTATATCCTTAAACACATCTACAAAGTTCCTGTTAGGCAACATTCACTGATTCTGCAGATTAACACGTAGACAACTGTAGGGTGCCATTATTCTGCCTACCACAACCACCTGGATATCAAAGCCTACAGAGTAAGTTGTTTTCCATTAGAAAGAAAAGGGGAGACTACAAAGGCAGGCTTTACAAACCTGGAGTTCATGATGGCAGTTTTGTTTATGCCATCCTGCCCCCTCCCCCCAATCCAGAACCCATTCCTTTCTATTCTTTAAATTCAGCTGCAGTCCAATCTCCTTCAAAACCTTTTCCAAACTTGAACTCATCCTTTCTCAGAACACATGCCGCACTCATGCGCAATGTCAGCATTTCCCCCACATTTTTTAAGTTGATTCAGTCAGTTGCCCATGAACTCAACAATGCTTCTGAGATTTTATTACAGGAAATCCTGAAGGTATAAGAGCTATAAGAATAAATAGACACCATGTTGGCACCAAGGATTGCCTTGATTTCATGAGCACCATTTTGTCTTCTAGCCTCATGAAGGAAGCATCCCACCTTTGAAGCTTTGGCAGAATGCTAAACCATGGCACCGTCATGTAATCTATAATAATAAAAGCATAATATGCTAATTAGACCAGATGACCTTCCGGACGAAGCCATGGCAGCAGGGGCCAAGGCAGAGGCAGCCACCTCGGTGGCAGGGGCCGAGCCCCTTGCATGAATTTCATGCATCGGGCCTCTAGTACATGAACAGCCAATGACTGAAGAACAACAACAAAATAGTCTTCATTACCAAAGCGATATATTAATCTTTGATTGACAACCACAGACATTAAAAACAGTGATATAAATTGCCTTCAGAATGGAAGCATTGCCATTATTTACTACATAATTTTTATATACACATCATATCATTTTCAAAGTATCTTATAGTTCATGATTACATAAAATTAATAAAATATCATTATTTCTTAATATTACAACTATCAGTCTTTTGAGTCAATACATTTACTATTATCAATGGGAAGTTTTCTGTCAAAATAGTTCAAGAATGACTGATAATTGTTTTGTGGTTAAGAAGAATAAACTGAAAACTTAGAGGTAAATCAGTAGATGAGTTCTAGACATTTGAATATCAAAGATACACATTTCACACAGAAAGCCAATATTTAATTAAAGTTTGTAAAACCAGAATTTCACACCTTCTGTGTTTAACAGTAGCTCATCTTTAAAGTAATTTCTAGTTTGTCAAAATACAGTTGGAGACACTAAGCTTTATTCAGTAGTGAGATATTTATTGTTGAAGAACTAAATAAAGGTAAGCATTCAAACTGATTTGACCACAACTCTAAGCTAGAGGCATATTTTATATTGTAGCCAACTATGTATAAATGTAGGAAATTGAGACAAAGCATTCAACAAACCTTCCTCTTTATTGTGTTCCTAGGTATTCTATTTTCTATGTAATCTCTTATACTCAAGTTCTATACCACTCTTTTAAAAATGCTGAATTTAACCTAAAAATAAATTTGATGACCCATTAACAGAAAACCAATAGGTTGGAAAACTACTGTTCCTGAACATTCTACACAATTCACCTAAGGACTTAGAACTATTTTTTTTTCTCTTTATCAATTAAAAAAATCAAATATATAACTCACAGTAGTTATTTTACACAAGAAGGTAAAGCAATTTGTTAAATTATGCTTAAATGTATTATCTTTTATTAAAAATAGTTATAGAATTCAATATATTATAGTTTTATTTATAGAAATGCTCAAGAAACAGATTTAGACTCAGTTCAATATTTATCATTTCATGTCACCAGGAAAATAAATTGTAAACATTTTGGTAAACACATTGGAAGGCAGCATCTTTTCAGTTTTGATTTGTAAATACTCTTAGCTCCTAAGTAAACTGAAAATGTTATTTTGAGTCTCCAGTGTGAATCAGAATAAACATTCTCATGCATATTAAAGCCTCAATTTAAAAAGTTCACTATATTTTTCCACTAATGAAAGAATACAGTTGCCAGAATGAAATGCTAAATCAGCAGACTAAGCTTGAAACACTGACATTAACAACTTCGACAAACAAAAAACCTATCAAGAACCTCTGAACTGGAACCATGACTGTGCCCTCACTGGTGTCGTGGAAATTTCTGTCAACAGAAAAGAACCTAGGCAGGCCAGTGTGGCCCAATGGTTGAGAGTTGACCTATGACAGGAGGTCATGGTTTGATTCCCTATCAGGGCACACGCCCGGGTTGTGGACTCAATCCCCAGTAGGGGCATGCAGGAGGCAGCTGATCAATGATTCTCTCTCATCATTAATAGTTCTATCTCTCTCTCCCTCTCCCTTCCTCTCTGAAATCAATAAAAATGTTTAAAAAAAACAAAACAGAAAAGAACCGATTTTATTGCTATAAAAATATTCTAAGTATATTACTCCAAAATACTGTAGAAGAATTTTTAAATATAGATTTGAGCTTAGTGAATGATGAGATAAAATTTACTGTCAACTTTTATGTATAAAGTATATTGCCAGACAATTAATTTTTAAACATTTACTAATTTTATTTATTAAAATTGTGAAAAGATGAATTAATGCAATAAAATTCGAAAAAAACAATCTATATAACTTAAAATCCCTAAGATGGCTATTTTAATACCATGCTTAAATAAAACATGTTAAAAATAACATTTCCAAATATAAAGTCCCTATATAATTAATAAATCCATGTAGAATTAATAAAAAAAAAGTTGCCCAAATAACTTGTACTAAAATTATAGAGCCATATTTTCAGATTTCAAAATAGTATGTAGAGAAAACTGAACTTTTGTTATATATTGATCAATAGCTGGTTAATGGAAGCAAAGGTGACTCACAACTTTGCTGAGAAAACATAAACAATTCAGATATTTATTGAATTATTTGATTTAAAAAACTTTTAAAAAGTTAATTTAATTCCATCTCAATAAAATTCAGTAATCAATTAAAGGCTAAGTAATGGCCCGGCTGGTGTGGCCCAGTGATTGAGAGTCCATCTATGAACCAGGAGGTCATGGTTCCATTCCTGGTCAGGGGATACGCCTGGGTTGCGGATTCCATCCCCAGTAGGGGGCATGCAGGAGGCAGCCAATCAATGATTCTCTCTCATCATTGATGCTTCTCTCTCTCTCTCACTCTTCCACTCCTCTCCCTTCCTTTCTCTGAAAATCAGCAAAAACATATTAAAAATAAACAAAAACCTAAGTAATGCATTATAATGATAAATGACTCTTAGGAAACAATTTGCTGTAGTTACACAAAAGTTAGTGGGACTGATAACATTTAAACATAATTTAAGTATCCTAAGACAGCACAACAGTTAAATAATACATGAATGATAGAAATGTATGATTCCCCAATCATATGCTATATTTCTGAAAATGTTTTATCACATTCCCAAATTATAAAAATAACTAAATAGATGGGAAAAGCATCATCATAAACAAGAGTCACTGGAATATTGGTTTACTCAAAGAAAGTCGGGACTGTTAGGGCTTTTACTCACTGTAGAAGCATCAGTCCCATGATTTTTAGGTGACTGTTTCTATGGGCTTGACGCATGAGCCACGCAGTTCAGAGCCTATGTTCTCCGTTTCCCGGTTGGCCACTGGAAGAGGCTGCATACAGTGTGACCACCAGCCATGGCCACCAACCATCCCACTCCCCCTCTTAGGTACACTGTTCTTACCATCAAGAAGTGCAGCCATTTTTCCACCCCCTGTTTCTGAGCAGGCTTCAGAGTTGCTGATATCACTTGCGAAATGCCATTCCTGGACTTGAGAGTCAAGGCCGCTAAGACTTACAGCTTCCCTCTCAGACCCTGCCGACCACCCCGCAGGCCACGTGGAGGTGTCCTCCAGACCACACAGAGCACCCCCTGCCCAACCGCCAGCTAGTGCAGCTTCCTGAGGGACCGCATCCAGGACCAGCAGAGGGACAGTCAATAGACAGAATCATGAGAAAAAAGAGCTGCCATTGTGCTAAGCCACTGAGCTTTGAGGTGGCTTGTGACACAGGAATAGTAAGTGAAATGATCATTTACTTTCCTCCTGGGCCTTACCCTCACTTCAGGAAATATCTGCCCTTCAGCACAGTCCTTCCTGTGGCATCTGCAGATGAGCAGCCCGGGTAGAACATAAACTAAAGTGCAATCTGGGAAGACTCTACCGCCAGCCTTCCCGGGGACTGCGCAGGAGCCAGTGTCGCTGCCAGCTCTGACCTCTGACCTGGCCCAGCCCTGCTCCCTGCGTGGGGTGCCGACATGGAAGGCGGAGTGTCTCTCCCACGCCCAGACCTTTGGAACACGTGGCATGTCATCCCCGCTCCCCTGTAGGCACGGGTTTATATTTCATACTTTTCTGTTTGTGTCCTGGCTGTTCAGAGCCACCAATAAATATGACCATTAAAAGTGACCTGAAAAAGTAACAATGTTTGATCATTTTAAAAAATACTGAGTGTGCAGAAGAGCATAAGCAGGAAAATCATGTTGCTCCAAGAATATCAGAATGACTATGAATCCACAATGTCCAATCAGATCAATTCAGACATTCTACCTAAAAATAAATAAATAAATAAATAAAAATACTAAAGCAACTTGAGGACAATGGATTCTGTCTTGAAATTTAATGCTGATGGAGTCTCTGTCCAAGCTGCTCACATCGTCATGCCTCATTTCTCTGAACAATTAGAGTGAGAAAGCCTGCCCTACATCCACACGTGAAAGATGTTCAAATAAGTGAGGAAATATATAAAATACTTCTGAAGATTCCCCAAGAAGGCAGCTGAGGAGACAAAGAAAATGTAGGCAGAAGGTACAGGAGTTGGAGGGGCAGCCAGAGGCCAAGGCTAGCCTATGTCACGAACATTCACCTTGTACTTGACCTACGTGGTAAAGCAGGCCCTTCCCTTTGCCCACAGCATAATTGTGAGTAATGAGCTTACAGAATCTGTGCTCTTGTCACTTCCGCCCTTTGGTCCCATTTCTGTCCTCCAGGCCACCACAGAGCACTCTATTCCGCCCCTAGTTCCATTCAGCACATAAGCATCTGGTCGGAAATTCAACTAAGTCATGGGTTTCAGACATGAATAACACTTTAGGGACACGAGTCTGCCTCTCACGTCCCTTGAGGGCGAGCAGACACAGACACACATGTGAATAAGTTCATGCCCTCAATGTGCTGAAACTAAGGATGGAGTCCAGACACAAGGAAAACACAAAAGAGGGAGTGGTTTGCACCGGGGACAGCAGGCAGGTCCTCACCAGCAAGGTGTTTCTAGAACTGAGTCTTGAAAGACTATGATGGGAACTCGTATGTGGGGAACATAAACAGTAACAATTTTCAGTTATTTGCAGATCGGGTCGAATGGCAGAAGGAAGTGGGCGCATGTGTACAAAACAACACCTTATCCAGCTTCGCTAGCCCTTCCTGCCAGGTGGCACTCACTGTTTCAACTACACATACAGTTCAATATTTATTCCTCTAAATTTTCATTTGTTTTCAATGACTCTAGGCAAATGAAAATAACTTTCATTTATTTATTTATTCATTTATTTATTTATTTATTTTACTTTTTTTTTTTATCCAGGACATTGATTATGCCACTTGTTTTGATGATTTCTGAAATCCTGACAAACCCACCCCTGTCTATGTGCTCATCTAAATCACTGATTTAAAAAGCAGCACAAAGAGGCCCTGAGCACACCCACCACCACGATGCTCCACTTGCTGAGCATCTGGGAACCACCACCGTGCATGGTTACCTTCCAGGACTTTTGCACAGATACCCAAAAGGGCTCTCCACTCAATGTCCCAACACATCTGTCCTCTCAACCTGCTTGTCTGCCATTTCTACCCACCTTATTCAAAGGCAGCGTCTTCCTAAGAGTTTCATCTGGAAATGACCACTCATTAAAATTTCTCTTTTCACAAAATATGGTGGCCCCCAGGTAATAAATTGGTTAAAAATACTCATGAACCTGTATCCTTAGCAAACATTTCTCTCTATTTTGAGGTTTGACTGGGAATATCAAGCCAATGCAAATTCAGGAAACACAGCCATTCAAGAAAGCTATGGGACCAGACAGAAAAGATGCCTGGGGATGAGGTGACTCCACAGCCTCTGCCCTGCAGTCGCTCCTAGCCAGCCAACCATGGCCCACAGACCAGGTGCGATGTTCCTTCTGACCCGGGACTGGAAGGGATATGTCAGTATCACCATGATGATGATGATGAAAACCAGCCACAGAAGACCTGCCTGTGGTGAACCTGCAGCATTGTATAGCTGCTCTTGGCATTACAGTCCCGTTAAATAATCAAGTGGGTCTCTATTTCTTGCCAGTGTCATTGCTCTAAGGATGACCCTTCATCTCCACGCAGAGTCTCTGGTAACTGGCATTTAAGGAGGGAAGAGCCGTGAAGGCCTGCATACATTTTCCTCCATAATCCTGACATGCAATCATCTTCGACCCAATGCTCCATGAAGGGACTCAGGCTGAACTGGGCTCCTCATCGCACCTGGACATGTCTCAGCACTGCCTTTCCTGGCCGGGGTGTCCACCCACTCTTTCCCCAAGCAAGTGTTCCTTATATTATCAAGAATCAATTTTGTTGTTATTGTAAAAAACAAACAAACAAACACAAAACAACAACAAAAAACTCTTTTTAAAACCTCCATCTCCCAGAAGTTTATATGCAGAGTAAAACGCCATTTAGTGAACACCTACTGTGTTCAGACACTATCTCACTTAAGCCTCAGAGAATCGTACCAAATGGAGTATTAGATGGTACAGAAGAATGTGGCTTCCGGTTAGCTCAGGAGCAGCAGCCACGCTCAATGTCTAGGCTTAGACCCTGTCCGACTGGGCACATTAAGCTCTTTACATTTCAGACCCTAATTTAGAGAGCGGGGATGCCTGCCACCCCATGTCCTACCTGGAGCTGTCTAAGGATTTACAAAAGTGGTTCGCTTCAGGCCCTGAGCGTAAGAACAGTGAACTGAGACATACGCAGGGTGAATTGCTTGTTGAAGTTACACGATGTGCAGCATGTCCCTGATTCAGATCATTTTTGTTGTCCAAGTCCCGTTCGTTTTCTCCACCCTGGTTTCCTGGGGACCCCGTTCTTTAAGGATGCAGACAAGAGGGGCCCGTGGAGCAGAGGACTGCCGGCCCTCTGGCCCGCAGCGCGGCCTTCAGAGGGTTTTGTGTCAGAGAATGTCCTTTAACACAGTCCTCCGCGTGTCTCGCAGCAAGCCCTCCCCAGCCCTTCCACGCAAGAACATGCCCTGAGTTAATGAAGGTGTGTGTGTCTCAAAACACAGGTTTTTACTGGCAAAAAAAAAAACAAACAAACAAACAAAAAAAAAACCTTTTCAGAAAAAAGAAATGTTCTCCGTGGAAGAACACGTGCTCAGAGGAAACGCTGCGTCTGCACGTGCCCGCGACTCCTCTCCTGCCTGGAGCCCCGGCGCACAGTGTTAAGGGAGAAACTAGGACGGAAACGTGGAGTCCTGAAACAGCTGGCAGGTGGGGGCGAGGAGCCGCCACACGCCCGTCCCCCTCCCCACTCAGGGCTCCTCACCCCTCTCCCTCGCAGCTCTGGCCTCGCAGGGGCCTGCAGCGAATTGGAGCGAATTGCTTCTTGCCACGACACTGGGTATTTCACAGGAGTCAATCTATGACTTTCAAAATATTAAAAGTTGAAACCTCACTCATATGATAATAATTTTGTTAAGTGGTATCCTTATCTATGCGCCTGGTTGCAAAAGGAGGGAAACTTCTAATTTAGTCTACAGTGAAATTATGGACAATATTGTGTACCATTTCCATAAATTGATTTTGAAAAATTTAAATGAAATTTCTGGGGGGAACACTCCATAAGTGCCTTTCAGCACATGCCAAGCCATTTCAGATGTGCGGTTATGATTATATAATTATTACTTCATTTCCCTCAAACATTTTATTGAGTGTTTGCCATTAGGTGATAGTCTATAGATAGAAATATGAATAATGGGAAATTTCTCTATTAAAAAGGTCAGGTGATTTAAAAACAAAAAAAAGTCAAATTCCTAAGTCTCCATTTCAAACCCTCCACCAATCTATCCTAACAGAACTTTCCAGAATAACTGACCTCCACAGATGACAGAAAGCGGCCTTTAAACCCAGCTGCTTGAGTTTTCACATGCTCCCTGACCTTGCCCACACCAGGTGTTTTTCTGGAGCTTTTGATATGCTTCTCCCAATGCTGGCTACCTAAATTCAACATATCTTTTTAACATTATCTCAAATAATTGTACCATGGTCCCCACCAACCAGAAGTCATCTCTTTTCCCAGCCCTTTTAAATCACTTGCATGACGCCCAGGCTTTGCAGTCGAGGCATCTGGGTCTGGCAACTGGTACTCTAAAGACACTTCTGGAAAGACAGTATCAGAAGTTTCATGTCCCACACATTCCGGTGCAGTGCCTTACACATACAGGAAGGTCATTAAGTATGTTTTTCTTTAAGTTTTAGAAATATAAGCATGCAACATTTCCTGATGCAAAACTGACATACCTCCACTTCTTGTTTCATTCAACACAGTCTTCAGAATTCCCAGAATGCACTGACCCCCGACCACACAGGTTTGAAAAATGAGGGTTCAGTTACACTTGGATTTTGTCTTTAAATATATTTTATTGATTTTTTTTTTTTTTACAGAGAGGAAGGGAGATGGATAGAGAGTTAGAAATATCAATGAGAGAGAAACCAATCAGCTGCCTCATGCACACCCCCTACTAGGGATGTGCCCACAACCAAGGTGCATGCCCTTGACCAGAGTCGAACCTGGGACTCTTCAGTCCGCAGGTTGACACTCTATCCATTGAGCCAAACCGGTTAGGGCTACACTTTGATTTTTTTTCAGCAAATCATTTGGCCATTTATAGGCCTGGGTTTTTCATACACAGATTCAACCAACCACAGGTCAAAAACAGTGTTTTCATCCCAACTACAGATTCCCAGCCACAGATTTGCAAAAGCTGATTGAAAATACTGTTTTCCATGGAGGCTGGTTGACTCCCCGGATGCTGAGGGCTGGCAAGAGTTAAGTTTTGGGGGAGTCAAAGTTATACTCAAAGCCCTCACCAGGTAGCTCAGTATGTTAGAGTGTCATCTGGATATACCATACCAAGGTTGTGGGTTCGATCCCCAGTCAGGGGGCATACAAGAATCAACCAATGAATGCATAACTAAGTAGAACAAGTCTCTCTATCTTCCTCTCCATCTCTCTCTCTCTCTCTCTCTCTCTCTCTCTCTCTCTCTCTCTCTCTGAAAAATCAATTTTTTAAAAAAGTTATATGGAGAATCTCAACTGTGCCAGGCTCACCCTCTAACCCCTCTCCCTACATTGTTCAAGAGTCACCTGTACTGATATTCGAGAACTCAGATTACAATTTCAAAAGCCAACAGTAGGTGGAGCCCTAGGAAGGACACAGGCTAGGCCCAGATCAGGGAGGATGTAGCAGTCCGCCCCACTGGCATGTCCCAGCTTTCAAGGCACAAGGGCTTCGCTCATCGCAGGGCCTGGGGACCCCATGGGCTGTTCCCGGACAGCGCACTGAAAAGGCTGTCGTAGTCAGAGTTCCCCAAGGAAACAGAACCTCATATGTGTACACATATCTCCTCAGATATGTGTATACGTAAGGGACTGACTACAGGAATTGGCTCATGGAGGCCTGGAAGGCCCACAATCTGCCATCTGCAAGCTGGAGACACAGAAAGCTGTGGGTGCGATTCCGTCCAAGTCCACAGGCCTGAGAACCAGGCAACACTGCTGTCCAAGGCCAGGAGAAAGCACATGGCCTGGCGCCAAGGGAGAGGTGAACTTGGCCCTTCCTCTGAGTTTTTGTTCTATCACATTCTCCACAGATTGGTGGCGCCTACCCGCACTGGGGAGGCCCGTCTGCTTTACTCAGTTCACCAACCCGAGTGCTGGGCTCTTCCAGAAACACCCTCCCAAACACCCAGAAACAAGCTCTCCTCGCCCACTTGGCGTCACTCAGCCCAGTCAGGCGGACAGGTAGCATCCCCTGCCAGAGGCCCAGCTTCTCTCATTCCACTGGCACTTCTCTGATGCATCACTGGAAGGCAGGCTGGCAAGCAGCAGACAACCTGAACTCATCTGTTAATTTTATTTCTTTAAAAGAAATAAAAAACCAGTTCATTGCTTTCCAAATAAAAACCAACAGAAGATAAATGGAGGTAAAAGGAACACGCTCCCTTGGAGTAACACAATCTTTGGAAAGTTTGGAATCTTATGTTTGTTAAACGGTAGCATAGGTTGCAAATAAATTGACCAACCACTCCAGTTTGTTAGGAATCCTGTATGCCCCCAGGACATGAGACTTCCATTGCTCAAACGGGCAGGATTCTGGGTAAATCTGGATGACTTGGTCTCCTCAGTTACAAAAGAATGAGCAATAATATTTCATCCATTCAGTGGTATCAATTTCCCAAATGACACTGCGGGTTGGGCTGACCCGGGGGAGCAATACTGTGCTGCATTTGGAATTGGGGCACGCTTCTCTGTGTCAGTGACAGAGAGGAAGAGACGTTGCTTTACATTACCAGGAATACATTCCGCTTTACCGGGCCAAACAGCAGCCGAGAGACTCCCCAGTTCGTCCTCGGGCCCCGGGCAGCAGCCGACCTACTCGGAGTTCCTGTGAATTCTTCTCTTTCAGATTCCACGTTTGAGAGAGGGATCAGATGCTCGTTTTCTTCCTCTGTCTTTGCTCGTTTCGCTGAGTGTGATGTTGTTGCAAATGGCAGGACTCCCTTCTCGTGGCTGAATAATATCCCTTTGTGCATACGTGTCACATCCTCTTTACCCACGGCGCTGTGGATGCACAGGCTGTTTCCATAACTGGGCTGCAGGGACCATGGGTGCAGACACCTCTCTGAGCTAGTGACTCATCTTCTTTGGATATATACTCAGAAGTGGATGGCTGGATCCTATAGCACTTCTTCTATTTTTAACTTTTTGAGGAACCTCTATATCGTTTCCAATGTGGCTGTACCAATTTGCATTCCCACCAACAGGGACGAGAGCAGACTCATCATTTAAATGTGACCTGCTTCCGTTTTCACACTTCCATAAATACACGCGTCTCTCCATTTTAATTAAGGGCTGTGCTGAAACAAGCAGGCACGGGGGAAGCTCCTGCAACGTGACCTGGAGCCTGCTGGCCCTTCGCGTTTCTCAGGGGGAACTCTTTCAAAGTTGCTCCTTTTAGAACGTTAAGACTGTACTTAATATCAGAATTAGGAGCAGAGGGCTTTATAAAAACCACCCGACAGCCTGAAAGCTGAGCCCAGTGGAAGAGGGAGCCAGCTCCACAGCCTGGCCTCAGAGGGTCACTTTCTAACAACTCAGGGTGGGAGTGGACATGGGGCTGCCTGGCCCTCTGCTTTCTCTCAATAAGACGTGTTTCACCTTGAACTTGCTTTTAGTAAAAGTCTCTAAAAAAGTACATGACAGACTCTATTTGAAAAATCACCTTTCACAGGAAGGAAAACCAGGTACAACTACAGTATTAGATTCTGTGTATGATTTTTTTTTTCCAAGCAATTCAGCAGTAGGTGTATGTTACTTGTTTCCATTTTTTCGAAGCACAATCCATACAGCTCTGTTTCTTTCTTGCAATTTCCTGTAATTCATATACTAAGCAAAGTTTTGTCTATAGCAATATCAAAAAGCACTATTTCTCTGAGCTAATAGAAAAAGACATTTAAAACTGGAACTTAACATCTCCACACTAAATTTGCATATAAATTAAACCGGAATGTGTGTGAAACACGCAGATAGGACTCCCTGAAGTTCTGCTCAGTACCAACTGCTCAGATGCTTCTCTGAATTTGGGACCCAATAAGAAATTATTTTTTAATTCCAGAACAAGATGTTAACTGCTATTTGTCATAATATTAAATTTTTTTGTGTGCTAGAAAGCCTGTTTCCCTAAAATTAAAGTGTGTGCGTATGTGTGTGTGTGTGTGTATACACACATATATACACATACATACACATATATACATATATTCACATACTAGAGGCCCGGTGCATGAATTTGAGCATGGGTGGGGTCCCTCGGCCTGGCCAGCAATCAAGACCTATTGCGGGACCGGCCGGGGGGAGGGACCTGCAGGAGGTTGGCTGGCCTGCCTGGGGGAGGGGGCATGGGAGGTTGGCTGTGGGCGAGCACTGACCACCAAGGAGCAGCTCCTGCATTGAGTACCTGCCCCCTGGTGGTCAGTGCGCATAATAGCGACTGGTTGACCAATCATTCTGGTCATTCTGGTCATTCTGTCATAACAGTCGCTTAGGCTTTTATATATATGGACTAGAGCCCCAGCATGCAAAATCGCGCGAGACCCAGACGGTGGGACCCCAGGCCATGCTGCACGGAGCCGCGGGACCCCAGGCTGTGCCACGTGGAGCCACGGGCCCTGCCTCCACAGGCCTTTTATAATATAGGATATCTGTGTGTGTGTGTGTGTGTGTGTATATATATATATATATATATATATATATATATGTTGTTTTTCCTTTTTATATTATCATAGCTGTTTACTGAAGCAATACATTAGACTTTGTAATCAACTAATTTAAAATAAAAGTAAAATCAGAAGTCCTGGACTAATGTTTTTATAAAATGTTGGATTAGTTGCCAAACATTTTCCCTACTGTAAAAAAATTAGCTTTTTATATTTTTCTGTTACTGTATCATTAATAGATCAACTATGCATATATAAATGAAGAAAAAACTTTGAACTATAAAATAATAATAAATTAACACAGGTGTGATTTTTCATATTTTCTCTCTGGGAAATTATTTTTAAGACTCAGAATCTTCCAAGTGTCCTATAGCCGAGTGGACAAGGCATCCCCTGAGCAGACTGAGGGAGGAATAGTGCTATGTGTGCGCCTCACTGACGACCAGTAGTCTTATTAAGAGGACTATGATTTACTAATTCAGGAGCCTGAAGCACAGAAGGTGCTTATACTTTGAAACTTTCACTTGACAAAGAGCTTTCATGAAATAGAAAATGCACAGAAGGACTGTTTCTACGTGACAGTCCCTTTTCACAGTTACAAGTGACAGCGACGGAGGACGGCCGGTCCCCTTTCCTTTCCGTGCGTCAGTGACATAACCAGGCAGATGGCTCCTGTTCTCCCTGCAGCAGAGAGCACTGTGAGCAAGTGGCGGGGTTCCCTCCTTACACATGTTTTATTACAGGCTCTTGAAAAAAAAATTTTTAAATCCTTTCCAAAAATAATTATAGAATAGCATTTAGAATAACCAAACTAAAGAGAAGATTTATTTAATAATCTGCTAATAATTAAAGGCTGAACTCTATTGTGTATTACACTTTTCCAGGTTTTGGCCAAGAACTTTATACAAATTAGCTCATTAAGTCATTGCACAGAGTTGCAGAAAGAAAGCTCATGCAGACCTAACCCTCTGACCTGCGAAAGAATGCCCAGTTCGTATGCTAACCTTGAGAAAAACGCAGTAATATGCTGGGAACCTTGGTACCAGTTCCACACACCTATGGCGCTTTACATAAATCCTGGACCAGCCAAAAGGGTGTGAGTGTCAAGAAGAATGGCAGTCAACATGGAGAGAGACCTAGTGGCAGGTCGATGCGGGTACACCTGAGCTACTGAAGGCAGGGGCACCTGGTCCTCTTTGGGGACAAGGGAGGACGTCTCCCTCATGTACAACCTTACCACCCAATGCAGTCTTGTAAACTTCCTAAATTAAAGACACTTGCATGTTTTGCCTGCAGTGTCTTTCCACAAATTACCATCACCACATTGACAACCTCACAAACCCTACACACAGGGACTTTTGTGGAGCTATTTTACAGGTGAGGGTTCTGAGGGCCAGACTCGCCCAAGCTCCTGCAGCTGGGAAGGGGCACAGCCTTAATCATGTGCTTTCCACCACCACATTCCTGAGGCCACACTCACTGACCACAATGAGGAAATAACCCTGCTGGGGGAGCAGCATTTTTTTGAAGAATTGGTCAGTTCTCCCACCCAGTGGTGTTGGAAAACATCCACCCATCACCCCCTTCTCCAACCGTGCCACCAGGGCTGTGGCAAAAGTCGCCTGGACATTCATCCCCATGTGCATCCACTCACCACCCTCAGGTCTCCAAGCAGAAGCCAAGTTTGCACCCAGGTCTCCATCCTGCCCATGATCGCTGCCCTGCTTGCAACCCCATGAAAAGATGGAGGCTTCCTGAGCCCTGGTTCCTGGGCTGTGATGAGCACACCACATGCGCAGCATCCACAAGGGCCACTACATGCCCCCCACGGGTCTTCAGGACAAGAGTGACCATGTGAACTTGAGGATCATGCTCCTGCAGCTTTACTCATGTGGCAATGAACCAGGTGCCCGCCTGCGACATTCCCTCCTTCATCCTGAAGAATTAATGTTCCTGGGTGTTCTCTGCAGACACTCACGTCTTCGTAGCAGTGTTCCACTTAGTAGGAGCTCAATAAAGATGTTCATGGGAATTGAGCGTAGCCAGAGGCCAGGACTTTTGATAGTCTAGGTCTCAGGAAGTCAGGGGGGCAAAATCAGCAATACCACAACTGGCACTCATTACCTGAACAGCGTCCAGCATGGCAAGGGGTGAAACTAAGGAGGGGCAGTGAAGGATTAAAGAAAACAGACAAGAGAATATAGCTGGGGCCAGGTGAGACACTGTTCTCAGATAGAGAGACAGTGACACAGCCTGCAAGCGGAGTCTTTATTTTATAGTCAGATCCCATGAGGCAA
Source organism: Myotis myotis (assembly GCF_014108235.1). NCBI lineage: Eukaryota > Metazoa > Chordata > Mammalia > Chiroptera > Vespertilionidae > Myotis > Myotis myotis. The sequence continues at coordinate 49,980,942 of NW_023416320.1, read as the reverse complement.
AGCAAGGGAGTGGTCAAGATGTTTAAAATATTCTCGCGAGTTTCAAATCTAATTACATGTACCTGAGAAGCATTGTTTTGGCAGCACTGCCTGCACATCCCGCAGCCTACCACTCAGCCACCTGGGACCACCGGTTTGGACCATGAAGTCAAGCTTACAACCATAGCCTGTGGCTATAATTGTGCTGGGAGAGCTTTCCCCTCCAAGATGGGACCTGCACGTGGCTTTGCCACGAGAGGGCCATGCCCTGTCATTAGTCTGAGGCTTGAACCTGTCCAAATGCTATAGCTGCTCTCCACAATTACCAATTGGGAGGACAGCCTCACAGCAGACCTGAGCTATACAGAATTCCAGAAAGCACAATTTTCTGGAAAATCCAAATTTCATATTACTTAGCTTTTAAAGAAATATAACTAATTAAAAACAAAACTGTTATATAATTGCATATTTTTGTAAGTTAGCTAAAATCATAGACCCGGTAAAATTTTTTCATTATTCATTTGTCTCAGTTCTAGTTTAGAAATTGTATAACTTTAAAAATCAGTATGCCTGCAATTATATCAACAAACACTGATCAATAATTTTAAAAAACTTAGTCATCATTGCTAGCAATTCTTCAACAATGAATTAAAATTTTGGCTTCCTATTATTCATCTTTCACTTTTTGGATGTAAAATTCATTTTGAGGAGAAAGTACCAAATAAGATACAGTATTTGGCACATGCACCAAAGCCAGATGCCTTGGTGTGAACCTTGGAAGCTACTAGCTGAACGATCGTGAGCAAGTTAACTCACTGCACCTTGCTTTCCTCATCTGCAGAATGAGAACAATAATTACGATGTGGAACTGCCAGGAGGACTCGGTGAGCTAACCCATGTGAAGGCTCTGAGCGGTGCCAGGCACATTATGAGCAGTTTTTATTAACCGAATAAAGTTTTCTCCAGAATCATATTCTGCTTTGATTACAACATAGTTGCTCTTCAGATGGAATCAGAACATGTCCCGGTGGTTCAATCCAAGAAGGGGCTCAATTCTAGTTATCAAAGCATCTGAGTCTGTTTATGTGGTCACTAATAAAGTATCAGCCTTATAAAAACTCATTTGGAAGAGTTTGTCCTGCTCTCTATCATAAAAACATCTTAAATTTTGGACAAACACCTTCCTGTTAACTTGGAACTGTCAGACCATACCACAGGGAAAAACCCAAGATGCATGAGGCTCCAGGCAGCCTTGCCACGCCAACCCGTCCCCAAGCACCTGGAACAGCGGAGCTGCTACCTATGACAGGACAGGACACCTGGTGTCTGACCCACAGAGACGCCTTTTCCACCTGGACAGCCGGGCACAGTCCCAGGTCGCAGGCGAGCCTCTGATTCTGAGCCATGCTTCTAACAGGAAGCACGATGCCCGCTGCAGGTTGTCCTGGAAATGGTCCGTGTGGAATTGAGAACAGTGATTACAGACCCCGCATGCGCAGGTGGAGTCCCCGGCTGCCACGGTGCCTCCTGCCTTCCGGCGGCTGTCACTCTGCACCCCCTTAGACACCATTGCTGCCCGCTCAAGGTCTCCACTCTCCAGTCTCCCTGCCGACTGTGCTTGGTCAACACCCCCTCTGGTCTTCTCACTGGGCCACCGTGCATTTCAGGACATACAGAAAGAAAAGTCCTTCTCTCTTAAAACGTGAGTCTTTCTGCACCAGATGAGCAGAAGCTGGTTGATAGGCCATGGAGCCAACATCACTGCACCTAGGATGCACGTGGCATCCACCATGAGAGGTTCTGGAAACAGAGATATAAATACCAAAGAACAAACTCTCCCTCCCCTGTAACCTTTGGGGAGAAAAAAAATACATGCAGCCCTAACTGGTTTGGCTCAGTGGATACAGTGTCGGCCTGCAGGCTGAAGGGTCCCAGGTTCGAGTCTGGTCAAGGGCATGTACCTTGGTTGCAGGCACATCCCCAGTAGGGGGTGTGCAAGAGGTAGCTGATCGATTTTTCTCTCTCATTGATGTTTCTAACTCTCTATCCCTCTCCCTTAATCTCTGTAAAAAAAATCAATAAAATATATTAAAAAAATACATGCACACATATACACAGACACACATGTAAACACCACATTGTGAGAACATTTGCAACAAGATAGTTTGTCAGGTAATATGCAGATAACCTATTTCCTTATTTTTCACTCACTACTGAATGTCAGACTATCTGAGAACAAATCTGCCTCCGTTTTTGATAATAGATCATTATTGTTTTATGAAGGAGAAAGGGCAGATTATTCAAATTATTTTCAAATTACTAACTGATGTACAAGCAATTTCAGATTAACATTATAATTAAGGTCTTCCTGCAGGTTCATATTGTGATGGAGATTTTCCACTTATATTTTTTGAAGAAAATGTAAGTCTTTTTTCTAAGATTATGTTACTTTTTCTTATATTACCTGAATTTATAAACTCGTATTTCATATCCTCCAAGTTTTTTGTCTACTCATTTTTTGATTTTTAAATTTCTGATTTTAAATGACCTTCCACATATGCATACACTTATTTAATAACACTTATTTAATGTTACAGTTTCTTCTGCTTGGTGGATGGCATTTGGGAAGTATATCCATCAGATAGAATATTCTCAATTTTTGTTCATAGTGATGTAGTTTGGATCCTGTCTGTTATCTATTCATTTCAAATTATTTTGAGATTTTGTGCACTGACAAGGAAATTATTCCATCCAAAAGAGAAGGGTTTGATTTTCTTGTCATTGTTATTGGTCAAGACTACCTTCTTCTTTGGTAAAATAAAGCATATTTTAAAAATTAACTATTAGGCAGACAGGAGATGATGCTCTTTCCTCTCTACATTGCCTTAATTTCTACTTGTTCCCTTCCTTCCCTTCACTCTCAGCCTATGAGGAACACCTCCCTTTTCCTACTCCCCAAGGGCAGTGCGTTCCTAAGAAGTCACTCTCCTTCTGAGTTCCTGCAAGGCCCTTCATATGATTCTCTCACAGCCACAGCTGTGGTCCACCAGGGAAATGGGGCATTCGAGGAGGAATACTCATTAACAAGTTGATAAAATGGCAACACTAAAAAGATAAACACCAAACTATAAATATCAAAGTTATTATCTTGTGATACTTTAAGTGTAACTGTTAGCCTCAGAGAAGAGAAAAACAACTAAATGAATCCCTGTTAAAGGGCAGAGGTAGAATGGACATCCAAGGAGAGAGGGAGGAGGGAAGAAGAAGGATTATTTTTGACTTCAAAGTCATATGCTGGGAGAGGGACACTGGTATGGGCCCCTAGGTCTAAAGCAGTTCAGTTCCCTTAAGCCAGTTTGTCTAAATAACTTCTTCTGCATTTAAAACCTTTATATTGACAAAAAATGCCTCACAAAATAAAATTGCATTATACAATTAAATAAAAATCAATGTTGAAGAATGCCAACATCGAATGAAAATTTCCTAAAATGTTCAAAATAGAGAAATGGAAAAACTCAAGTAGAACAAAATAAAAGTCTCTAATATTGCTAAAATGTTTAAAATTTAGTAAATAACAACAAAATATGATCATATGTTCCTTTAGAAAATTGATTTTAAGATTTTTTGAATTTTATAAACCATGAACAAAATGAAAGTCAACCTACAGAAGAGAAGAACATATTTGAAAATCATTTGGGTTAACATCCAAAATATATAAAAAACTCATACAAATCAAAAGCAAAATAAAACAATCTGATTAAAAATGGTCAGAGTTGCCCTAACTGGTTTGGCTCAATGGATAGAGCGTCGGCCTGCAGACTGAAGGGTCCCAGGTTCGATTCCGGTCAAGGGCATATGCCTTGGTTGTGGGCACATCCCCAGGAGGGGGTGTGCAGGAGGCAGCTGATCAATGTTTCTCTCTCATTGATGTTTCTAACTCTCTATCCCTCTTCCTTCCTCTCTGTAAAAAAATCAATAAAATATATTTAAAAAAAATAAAAATGGTCAGAGTAACTAAATAGACAGTTCCAAACAAGACATATAGATGAACAACAGGTACATGAAAAGGTGCTAACATCATAATCATCAGGGAAATGCAAATCAAAACCACAAGGAGATACCACCTCACACCGGGAATGATCTTGTAAAAAGATCATTGCTACAATGTGGAGGAAAGAGAATCCTTGTGCTCTGTTGGTGAGAATGTAAATTGGTGTAGCTATTAAAAACTAAAAGCACCATACAACCCAACAGTCCACTCCTGGGTATTTATCCAGATGAAATGAAAACAAGATATCATCTAGAGACTGCACCCCATGTTCATTGCAGCGTTATTCACAAGAGTGAAGATACAGAAACAACCTAGGTGTCTATCAGCAGATGAGTAGAAAAGAAGGTGTGGTGAACACATTCGATGCAATATTATTCCATCATGAGAAAGAAGAAAATCCTGTCATATGTGATAACATGGATAGAACTTGAGGGCATTACACCAGTGAAACAGGTCAGACAGAGAAAGATAAATACTGTATGATCTCACTTTTAAGTGGAATCTAGGAAACGTAACTCACAGAAACAGAGACTTAATGGTGGTTACCGGAGCTGGGGGATAGAAGAAAGAGATGTTGGTCAACGGGTACAAACTTCCAGTTATGAGTAAGCTCTGGGGAGTTAGAGTACAGCATAATGATTATCTACATATAAAAAAGCCAAGCAATCAGAATGACCAGAATGACTGGAATGAACTGTAGCTATGACACACACTGTGTCCAGCCAACCAGCCTGATAGGGGTGGGGCCAGCTGGCCAGCCACCCACATCCGCTCCCCCTGGCTGGCCCTGGCCCCAATTGCCCCCCCCCATCAGGGGTGGGGCTGGCTGAACTCCCAAGGCTCCCCCACACCCTCTCACCCGGCCAGGCCCCAATTGGCCCCAATCAGGGGTGGGGCCAGCTGGCCAACCACCTGTGGCCCCTCTCCCTGGCCAGCCCTGATCGAGACTGGACCCCACCTGTGCACGAATTTGTGCACAGGACCTCTAGTAGTTAATAATACTGTGAATTATATATACAAAAGTTGCTAAGAAAATAGATCTTAAATATTCTCAACCATGATAAAGAAGTGGTAATTATGTAAGGTGATGCAGGCATAGTTAATGCTACTGTGGGAATCATTTTGCAATATTAGTATGAAATCAATGAGACAAACACCATAAACTTACACAATGATATATGTCAATAAAACTGGGAAAATAAGTAAAAATAAATCTTACAAATCAATAATAAAGAGATCAATGTCTTAGAGGAATAAATGGGCACAAAAAGAGAAAATTTACAAACTAAAAAATAAAAGTTGTTGAAAAATTGGCAGGAAGGAAAAGATGATCCAACAAAAGAAATGTGCTCCCTTTTTCCAGATAAGGAAACTGAAGCATCAGAGGTTAAATACCTTGCCCTCAGTCATCCACCTGGATCAGTTAGGGGAGAGATAGTTACATCTGTTCAATCTCTCAATCAATCCCTCTTATCCTTTCAGTGCAAGTCTTCAGTCCCCAGCTACAGTGGATGTGGCCATCAGATGCCCAGGCCTAGGGGTCCAGGAGGAGAAACCTTGCAGGAAGGTGCATTTCTCTGGGAGATATGACAGAAGCATGTCACTGTCATATAAAATGGAGAAACAAGGTGAGTTATATTTGGTAGTGCTCTTAGTAGCAAAAATCCATTTTCCCCAGGGGGATCAAAATGCACATGGACAAATGCCAAAGCTAAGAACTGGCCAAGCAAAAAGACTAATTAGCTGTGGCAGACACTTGAGAGGACATAAGCAATTTAACAGTGGAGTTTTTCCAAAAGTCCCTAATGCATTGAAAATTAGGGGAGTTATCTAGCTTTCCTTTATGATATTGCTGTCTGTAATTTGTCCCATGGAGAGGTACAAAAATAAATAGGTAAAAGACTGCCAAAAAATAAAAACAGCAGGAAAGAAAGGCAACGTAATCAGAAATGCAGCAGAATATGCCAGTCACATGAGACTGGGAGCCAAGTGCCCATCGATGGCACAACGGTGCCCAGGAAAAGTCTCGGTCAACGTCTGAAGCACAGAAGTAAAGGAAGTCTCTCCCCAGCAAGTCCCGGAAGCGACTAAAAGAGTTTGAGCTGTATTATGACGCTTTCCACATTCAGTTAGCAGTGGGGTTAGTGACCAAGACAAGCCCACCTGGGAAGATGGCTCTCATCAACACAAGGGGGCACCCGGGCTGTGATGCTGCTGGTCCCAGCGCAGCAGAGGGACTAGGGGAGACTCTCCTCTAAATACTGATGTTCTTACCACTTCCGTTGTGCACAAACATGGCGGGATTTTGTCAGTTCACGGTTGTGTTAGACTTATTCTTGAGCCTCATGCTCACTGAGCTGTCCACTCACGCTCACACTGACGCACACGTGGAGAGCAGTGCTCTCCGCATCCCTCACTGCTGGCCTCTGTCCCTTCTCCTCTGTAGGTGACAGCACCCCACGAAGCACTGGGCCCTGGACAGGCCTCTGCCTACAGGTCTCTATTCTCCACTCAACCCATATTCTCTGTGCACTGAAAATGCAGTGGCTGGCACAGAGTAGCTGTGTGTTCAGATTTGATAAACGGATGCTCAAATGTCACAGAGAACAGTAAGAATAATTTAAAAAGTCAAAGAGGGAAGATTGTTTTCTAAACCACTATTACAGCAATGATGAAACTAATTTCTAAGACTCAATGTCTGATGTCTAATGGCCCATCACTATTAAAGTGTAATTAATTCGTATTAACTTTACCTCATCCCTAAACAGTAACAAGAGAGTCAGGAGACACGGTTGGTTTTGGAAAATTCCACCACAGAGTGTGACATTTTCAGATGAAAACCCCGAAACACAAAAAGCGTAAATGAATTTAAAAATGGTAATTGTGGAATCCATTGCACAACTTTTGCCTTGCAAGTCCTGGTTGAGTGATCCTTTGTTGGTTATTCCGGGAGGGAATATTGGCTGCATTCCCTCTCAAAACTCTGCCTGAGGCTGAGCCAGTGAGAATCACACACGAAGTGCTTAGAACCACAGCACCGAGAACAGTGGCTTCCAAACAGTTTTGATTGCAGTTTCAAGAAATACATTTTTCTTAAGACAGACATTATCCATATGTACAAACAGATAACTGAATCAAGTTTCATGTCCATGTGAGGTAATCTACTTTCCAAAATTCTTTAACCCCTACAAACACTCATGAATTATCCAACTTTCTTAGTAGACTCCTGAACAATAATTTCTCCTAAATTTATTTATTTTTAAATATGTTTTTATTTATTTCAGATAGGAAAAGAGAGGGAGAGAGAGCTAGAAACATCAATGATGAGAGATGATAATTGATCGGCTGCCCCTGTGCCCCCACTGCTGGGGATCAAGCCTGCAACCGGGCATGTGCCCTGACCGGGAATCCAACAATGACGCCCTGGTTCATAGGGTGATGCTCAACCACTGATCCACACAGGTAGGGCTCTCCTAAATTTAAAAATTTAAGTTGTGTGATGAGTTGAGTAATAGTTGCTTTATTTTTAATGAGGAAGAAGGATAGATTGAAATAATAAGGGTAACATGACAGTGTGAATAACATGCCTGAGTCCCCAACAAACACCCAGACAAGGGCGTGAGCTCTAATCTGAACAAACGTGAGATGCGTGAAGATACAAAGACAGAGTGCTTACCTGATGTCAGCAGGTCTGACCTACGCAAGCAGGCAGGCCCACTAGCCCTGGCCATTGGCATCACCATCTATTCCTGTCTGCTGCTCCCTAGAGCAGTGATGGCGAACCTTTTGAGCTCGGTGTGTCAGCATTTTGAAAAACCCTAACTTAACTCTGGTGCCGTGTTACATATAGAAATTTTTTGATATTTGCAACCATAGCAAAACAAAGACTTATATTTATTTTATATATTTAAATGCCGTTTAATAAAGAAAAATCAACCAAAAAAATGAGTTCGCGTGTCACCTCTGACACGCATGTCATAGGTTCGCCATCACTGCCCTAGAGTGATCAGCGCCTCTGTTCCTGATAAACTCACTAAAAATTCCTTCTCATTTCTCCTTCTTCACTCGTTCTTCCAAAAGCCTATTGGAGCTGCCGGTGTCAGGCACCAGGGGATGATGAGGACTCGATGGAGATAAAGAGAGACGTGGTTTCTGTCCTCATGGAGTAGTCATTCTAAAGAATCAAGCTGATAGCAGCCACATAAGCAAGAACTCAGAGCCCACCAGCCGTGGGCAAACTACGGCCCGCAGGCCGGATCCGGCCCCTTTGAAATGAATAAAACTAAAAAAAAAAAAAAAAAAAAAAAAGACCGTACCCTTTTATGTAATGATGTTTACTTTGAATTTATATTAGTTCACACAAACACTCCATCCATGCTTTTGTTCCGGCCCTCCGGTCCAGTTTAAGAACCCATTGTGGCCCTCGAGTCAAAAAGTTTGCCCACCCCTGGATAGACAGTGGTAAGCGCTGCGCAGGACACAGACCAAGTGCTGGGAGAGAGCAAAGGGGGCTGGAGGAAGCCGTACAAGGTTGCAACCAAGAGAGACATCGTGATCAGGGGCAGTGAAGTCTGAGACATCAGGAGGAAAGGAGAGCAGTCTTGCAAAGAGCTGAGGGCAGAACTTCCATGCAGGGAGAACGCGAATTGGGGTAGAAATACACCTCCTGGAGAGACAGAGATACTGTGGCCAAGGCATCGTTGGCGAGAAGGAAGAGGACAAGGCTGGGGAGATAAGAGGACCCACGTCAGGCAGGGCCCTGGGAGCCCACGAGGAACCTGGATTTTGTCCTGTGTGTAATGACAAGCAGATGAAGCGCTCAGCCAGCTTGTGACAGTGATTTAGCTTTGAAAGTCCTCCTCCGAGTGCCACACAGAGAATGCATTAGAGAGTGCATGTCCACAGGAAGGGCCGGAAGAGACCATCCAGTCCATCCAGGTCAGAGTCATGTGACTTGGCCTCGGGGTGGCAGTGAAGGTGGGAAAACTCGGGACCTACTTTGTTAGAGAACTTAGGACTCGTTCCATCTAGACAGGAGGGGCAGGCAAGGAGGAGAACTCAGGGAAACGTCTAATCATCTGGCTGGAGCAGCCAGGTCGACAGTGATGCCATTAAGTGTGACAGGACACCTGGGGATGGCAGGATGGTTTGTGGCTCCAGGGCCAGGTGAGAAATGCAGGTGCACAATCCACGTGCTCCCTGCTCCCTGGCATCCTCTCTCTATAGCATCACTTAGCTCTCTCTTGCTTTTCTAATCACGAATATTCCAAACTCTGACCGCTGTTCGCGCCCACACTACCCCGCCATCCTTGAATGGTTGGTACCAAAGAGTCAAGTGCTTTACCTGACCTTAACTTCATTCTGGGTGATCACTGCTAAGCGAGCTGAGAGAATTGGAGAGAAAAGAGCCTACAGCACCCTCCCAGCATAACCCATTGACCAATAATAAATCCTAGGCATTCAAAGAGAGGCAGGGAGGAAGGGAGAGAGGGAGGGAGGAGAGAGAACTCCTCCACTCTACCCGACCCCCATATTCCCCCATCAAGTTTGCACACCTGTTTTCTCAGTGGAGACTGTTCCACGGGGGATGTGGCTGCAGTTAATCCTCCTCTGAAACCTACTGGGCTGGGTTTCCAGGGATTCATTTGAACTGGTGCATGTGTCAAGGCCAGTCACAGCACCCTCAGATCACAACCAGACCTGGGTCTTTTCGTAGCATTTCTCCATGACCCCTTCACCCTGCTCGTTCCATCAGAAGCTTGGTAGGTCCAGTGGCATATGAATGCACAACGGCCTCCTGTGCATCAGGACAGATTACTACTGGCCCAAATGATTTCGTCTTTCCTTTCTATGGGTATTACTGAGCCCATGAAATAACTTTATCCATATGTTTCCATGGGACAGGTGGACATGTGTTCTCTTCTCCTATCTCCCAAAGAAAGATAAAGGAAATTGTTCTGCCTCCACCAGCCAAATTCAAGCATCACTGTCTTAAGGAAATCCCCCCAGGACTTTCTGATCATTAAGGGAGACCCATGCCCAGAGCTTCAGGAATCACTCTATTAACTCAGTACCCTGTCTTTTAATACAAGGTCAAGGTTATGTGTGTGTTCCATATCCCTGGCTGAAACACGGGCATTTTTAACTATGTGTTGTTAAATAAATAAAATTAATTAATGTATTAATAGAACACAGATTACACAGAGCATTGAAAATGGCAGGTATTCAATGAATAACTTGAATTTTTATTGACTCATATAGTTACATTTCAACTTACACTTGATATAGATTTTGAATATGTTTTCTTTAAGTATTGTAAGCATAGCAGTTACTTACCTCTGCATCTATATTTTGTGATGTACTATTTCAGAAGCTAAATCATCTCATGTCAATCCAAAACCTCATTGAGTATTGATGTTAATGTACCCATTACACAGATGTTTACCCAGCACTCATTTTACAGACAAAGTATGCACTTACTCAAAATATTTACAATAGTCAATGTGCCTAAGCCCAAAAATGAATAGCTAAAATAAATTATAATGATATAAAAATAAATACTTAAGGTCATGTATAGAACACAGCCATTGTTTGGTTTGAGTTGCACTCCAGTAACCTACATCCAAGAATATGAAACATGCCCTGGCTGGTGTGGCTTAGTAGATTGAGCATCATCCCGTGCACCAAAAGATCACTTGTTGGATTCTCTGTCAGGGCACACACCTGGGTTATGGGTTTGATCCCTGCATTGGGAGGCAACCTCTCACATCCATGTTTCTCTCTTTCTTCCTTCCTCTCTCTAAAATCAGTAAAAACATAAAAAGAAAAGAATGCATGAAAAATGAAGGGTTACAGTTTTCTCACTTTGGGTTAGATTTCTCTTTGTGTCCTGGTATGACTGGGAAAAGCACATTTCTATCTAATAATAACAGGTAAGATGTACCCAGCATTGCTATGGAAAATTTTAATACCTTGTTTAGTAGAAGGTACTTGCTTGTATTACCTTCTTTAATTCTTTAAAAGGCCTCTTTGGGTACTATCTTTGTTCCTTTATGTGTTGCTGAAGCCCAGGTATAGAGAAGAAAACTTACCTTGCAGAGGATCTCACTGCTAGTCATCAATACAGCAAGTATCTAAATGGAAGGTTTCCTCAGAGCGCAAACTCACCGCCCTGCCACCAGCTCCTCCTCACCATGCCCCACCTGTTACCTGCTCTCCCGTTAGGAACTCCTGAGTAACAACTACTTGACTCTCTAAGAACGTGAAAGTAATTTCTTACAGTTCTGCTTCTTTTTATGCATATTATGTATATATTCTACCTTCTAGTTCCCTTTAAGATTAATTTATTCTTTAAATGTTGTTTATGGTGGTCCCAAAATCTCCCAAGATAATTAATTAATGAATAGCCTCTATTGCTTTGTGATATGCAAAGTATACATTTTTTCTCAGATTAATAGCTGAATCAAAACTAAGGTGGCTAATGAATCTCAAAGCCTTATTTATGCCAAGGCATTAGTAATTATTATTCTTTTACAGTTAACCTTCGGCAAGAGGAATGAATTTTTCCTCACCTGGGAGCGCTGGGATGGTGTTTCTAGAATTGGTTCAGAAGGAAACATTCAAAGGCCAAATGACATACATATATTGGAATATTTGTAAGTGATTCACAGTTTAGTGGGGTTTAAAATAATCTAGTTTAGATTAATAAAGTGAATTCATTTGAGAAAATTTGTATAAAGCAAAGGAAGTGGAAAAATTGAGTTATATTTCTACTGTGTTCCTAATCACTTATGTACAAGTTACATTTAATTTTTCCAGACTATGGTTTACAGAAATTGGTCTTGTTTGGTTAAATTACAAGAAACTCATTGCAAAAGGAACTGAGATGAGTAGCTAATTTTGTCACCTGGGAAATGGGTAGGGGCTATATGGAAATTGCTTCAAGTGGCTATTATGTGTGCATAGGAAGTATGCTCTTATATAAAACTCAGGAATGCATTTAGAAATGGGTTACATTTTTTCTTATTTTTATTATCATTCACCACAATCTTCAAGTTAGTGTTAGAAGACAATGAGCTCTCTTCCCATCACTTCTGGGAGGAGTAACATTTCGCAGTAGTTGGTGTTACAGAGAAGAACATCTGCTTTCCCGTTGTGGATCCATTGGGCACAAAAATATGTCATATTTCACCAGGTCCAGGAACACTGGCTTCTGATTCACAGTGAAATATGCATGCTATATCAAGCAAAATCATTAGCAGTACTTACAAATGACAAGTCAAATGATCCAATATATAAATATGGGACAAACATGTCTTAGATAACTTACGATTGCATAATTGCTCACAGCAGTAGCATCATTAACCTCTTTTTAAACAACTTTTTAAAAAGATGAGTAATGGGTATATTATCTGTACTAATAAAAGGGTAATATGCTAATTAGACAGGATTCGGATTGACCAAATGTCTTCCAGATGTCCTTCTGGACAAAGCCGCAGCGACTGCAAGGGACGAGGAGGGCCAGCAGTCATGGCAGCCGGCAGTGGCAGCAGCAGCAGGCTGATGAGGGCAGCGCCTTCCCTGATCAGCCAGGTCGCCTCCCGCAGAGGGAGGGCAGACTGTGGTTTAGGCCTGCTCCCCACCGACTGTGAGAGGGGGCATGCTGGGCTGAGGGTCCCCCATAGCATGAATTTTCATGCAGCAGGCCTCTAGTCTAATCATTATTAGCTACCTTGTTAGGAAGACTTGGGGGACCATATCAAAATCCTGCACTGAGAGTCTAAACTTTCCACAGTATCATCGTCAAACATTCATTTAAGTGACTATGTTAGGAGTAGCAAGATATCTAAAAATCCAGTTATTGTTGTCATAGCCCAAAATAAAGGACCCCGTTTTCTTTAGTTTCACACCATCTAGTCATAGGAAGCAGCTCATGAGTCCTCCTTGCCTATCTCGCTCTCTTGCGATCATTATGTTTTTAGAGAATGGGGTTAGCAGCCATATTTTCTTCCTTGTTCTTTTTCCCTTACTCATAAATCCTACTATCTGTGTTAGACACAGTTATAATTACTAATACTTACTCTAAAATCTCAGAATTGCTTTTATTTCATTGTTCATTTATGCAATGCTGCACTATGCATCCTTATCCATCTCCCTTGAAAATATATGCTTATATCCCCACTTGATGAAAAATAAACAGAAGTGGCATTCATTTTTAAGTTATGCTTGTCATAAAATGTGAGTGAAAATTAACTATGGATCCTTACATTAAAAAACAAACAAAAGCCCTAGCCAGTTTGGCTCAGTGGATAGAGCTTTGGCTTGCAGAACAAAGGCTCCCGGGTTTGATTCTGGTCAAGGTCACCTACCTCGGTTGCAGGCCCCTTCCTCCCCTTTCCCTCTCCCCGCCCCAACCCCGGTCCTGGTCCTGGCTCTTGCAGGAGGCAACCAGTCCATGTGTTTCTCTTACATGGATGTTTCTCTCTCTCTTTCCCTCTCTCTTCCACTCTCCCTAAAAATCAATGGAAAAATATCCTCAAGTGAGGATTAACAGAACAACAAAAACCCCCAGAAAATCCGACTCTCTGCTTTTCTTGCCTACAATTCTTTATTTCTGTTCACTATAATAAACCCAGGCTTTAGTCTGTCACCACATTATCCAAGGGTCTGCCCTAAATTTCCCAGGTTCCAGGATAACTTGGAAATGTTACTGAATGGTGATGCAGATGTGAGAAATCAGTCTGTTGGAAGAATTTAAAGGATGACTATCATTTGGTATTGTGGCAACTACATCAGCGCTGCTTTTGTTTCCTGCTCATTCATTAATTCAATTCATTCATTCAACATTAAGCACCAACAATACACTGGCCACAAGGCTACACATTTGGATAAGGTCGACTATGTCCCCTGAGGTTCAGACACCTTGTAGTAGGTACAGAAGAGCAATAAGCTGGGTGTTGGGTGACCTTCCAAGGAGCTGTGCACGGGTGCTGTGGGAGCCCACCGGAGTCAGACTGTGACTTAGGGAGACTCTCTAGATGGGTGGAATGCCACTGGCGCCCAACCTGGAGGTCATGAAGGTCTTCCCTCATGTCCCTCGGCAGTGTTTCCAAAAACAATTCTTTGTTTGAGTTGAAAGTATTACTCTGTTTCACAACACTTTAGGCAAGTATTCTGCACTTTCTAGCTGGAAGAAAGCCATGTTATACAAATAACAGCCCATAAAATAACGATGCCTCTGACACTCGAAGGCACCTCAGGCTTGATGACCCCGGGGAAGCTCTCATTCTGCAGGACGTTGCTTGGGCAATATTTCTACTGAAACAGCCTAACTAGCCTTGACCAGCTTCTCCTCAATGACAAAGGGTTCCATGTCCCTCTTAGTCTCCACAGACACTTAAGCACTACCACCATCCCTGCTCTCAACTTGGAAAGTGGCTTACATCAAGTGCCCTTGACCAGTCTATCCAGTCACAAAAAGGCTGTGGCATGCCCATCCTTTCACAAATCATGAAATATAATGTTTCAGAATCTCTCTTCTAAAGAATCTACTTTTTTTCCAGAAAACATGTTAATACAATTGCCTAAGATCTGGAGCAGGGATGAGAACTAATTTATAGAATCGCACTAGTTGTACCCCAATTATTTTACAGTCTGAGAGTCAGAACTCTCAAAGATAGGCATGTTTACGAAAGACCAGAGCAAGACAAATTATTTCCAAGATGTTCTACTGCAAAACTGTTCCACGCACCTGCTTTTTAAGTGGATCTGAGAGTTTCTATTGGCTGTGGACTAAGATGTACAAGTCTGAAAAAAATATGTATACATATGATTGAGACAGATGGTTTAAAAAACATAAGTTCTCAACTTTAATTCATAATTATTACCTTCTCAGTATATTGATGATAATGATCTAGCCCTAAGTGTTACATATACTCCAATTCTTTAATAATTTGCATAATTTGTCATCCTCTTTTGATACCTATATTATTTAAAATACCATGACATGTAACTTGAAGTAAATATAACCTATTTCCAATATTTTTAATATTTAGTATATTTGAAACACTTTGAGATGTTTTCAAAATTGATTTTTAACTTGCATTTCCTAAGCAATTTTATTTTGGAAATTATAATAAGACTATTTTTTTCCTGGTAAAAATTATCGACCTTAAATGGCAGAGCAGTTTCTAAAAACTAAACCCACACAGGAAATTAAAATGCAAAACATGCCTGTCCAGAATGCTCACCCACAGGGAGCAGGGCTCCCTGAGTGGCTTGCAGCTCTGAACAAACTACCTGCTGAAGGTGTGAGGCACATCCACCACAGGGCCTTTGCCGAGCTCGGTGGCCAGGGGGCGCTGCTGCGCAGGCTCCGCTGAAATCTGGAACCACTACACCCCTTTGTGCCTTATTCCAGAGGCCAATAATGCCCGGTGCTCCTTTCTCTCTCTCTCAGCTGGTGAGTTTTGCTCAGGACCGGGACACAGCAAGGAGAGCACTCTGCCGCCTGTGGTCTGAAGCGGGCGCGGCCTGCGCGGATTAGCCACCAGGAGGAAGCTATGAGTCTACCATATGCTCAGTCATTTGGTTCATACCTGCAAGTCCACTTTGCTAGCCCCAGGCCACATGTAGTTATTTAAACATAAGTAAATTAAAATGGGATTAATCGCAAATTCATGTCTTCAGTCCCAGGAGTCACATGAAGTGTTCAGTAGACACATGTGGCCACAGAAAGTTCTATTGGTTAGCACTGGTTTATGCTTAATATTTCCCCATAGCCATGGGCCTGTGCTAGCAGCAGGTGCACACAGCCCATGGGCACCGTGAGGGCACCAATAACTCAGGACTGTTTGATGCCCCCCACCCTCCTGCCCTGCAAGAGTCCTGGCAGGCTCCCTGGCATGTCCCTGACCTCTGCCCCCTCAGCCCCTCTCCAGCTAAGTGACTCCTCCTCATGCCCTCTCCACCCACTGTCCTCACCTTTCCTTGCAGTCAATTCTCACACTTGTCCTATCACTCCATTTACTAGGAACTTTACAATTCTTTTCAACTCTGCTGAGATCTTAATGAAAATTATACTCGCCTTCATAGTCTGGTTACACAGAATTAAAGGGAGAAAGCCTAGGTCCGTTCCCCCATAAGCCCAGTAACTTTTAGTGCATAACTCAGCAAAATGTTTGCTTTTTAAGCAACGAGTATATGGAAACATCTGCAGAGAGTCCAGAAATGAACTAGCCAAGGATCGACTTGGGGCCCTGGTGTCCCTGCAAATGCCTTGGGTCTAGGCTACTCCCACCAGAACAGCGGGGAGCTGGGCACCATAAGCCGGGCACCTGGTGGGGAGGGCAGAGGGCCAGTCCCCGGCAGCATGGCCAACACGCTGCATTTCCAGGAACCGTCACGGCCTTCCCATGTGTCTCTGAGGCTCTCAATTCCGGTGTACATTTATTGTGCGTTTATGTCGTCACATGGGAGAAAGTTGACATTTTCTCATACAAGCAGCTGGAGACGGTTTCTCCCAGGGTGCACAGTGAGGAGAACGGAGACCTAAGTTGTCATTTATACCTTTCGGTACCAGTGATTTATATCTTTGTTGCCACATGCACATATTAATTACTGAAGTGGATACTTTAAAAATAATCTTTATTATGGAAAACAGTATAGAGTTTCCTCAAAAATTTAAAAATGGAACTCCCATTTGATCCAGTGAGCCTACTTCTAAGAATATATCCCAAGAAACCAGAAACACCAATCAGAAAGAATATATGCATCCCTCTGTTAATAGCAGCCCAATTTACAATAGCTAAGATTTGGAAATAGCCCATCAGCAGATGAATGGATTAGAAAACTGTGGTACAAAAAAAAGAACTCTTACCATTTGCAACAGCATGGATGGATCTGGAGAGTATTTTGCTAAGCAAAACAAGCCACAGAAAGATAAGTATCACATGATCTCACTCATATGTGGAATCTAATGAACCAAATAAACTGATGAACAAAAATAGACCCCAAGACAGAGAAGCACAAACAAGCTGTTGAACCTCAGAGGGAAGGCAGGGGCGGGTGGGTGGGAAGAGGTGAACCAATGAACTTGTATGCATATATGCATAACCTGTGGACACAGACAATGGGGTGGTGAGGGCCTGGGGAGGGGGGAGGGTGAGGGACGAGAGCGGCTGGAAGAGGTTAATGGAGTAAAAGGAGGACCTATGTAATACTTTGAACAATAAAGGTTAAAAAAATAATAAAACAAGATAAATAAGTAAATAAAATGTTCTTTAAAGAGCCTTTGTGCTGTTCTCTTGTACTTTGGGGGCAGGTGAGTTAATGTGGATAGAGTGACCCAGAAATGGCAGAATTCAAGTCAAAACCTTCAGAGGTTGGGAGCAGGGAATTGGTTGGCTTGTACATTAAGGATAAATTTGCCATCGCCTATAAGACAGGAGAGAAGAGCTAAGTCAGCAGGAAGAAGAGATGGAGCCAGAGAGAAAAACAAAAATGAAACTGCAGAGAAGATAAACGAAGAAATGTGGTCCAGGATTTTTTTTCTACAAATAATTCAACTTTCAGCTTACCTGTACTTAATATGTTCATTCACTTAAATGAGTAGCATTTTTAATGTAAGATAATTTACATTATTCAGAAACAATAAATAATGTGCAAATATTTTCTTTATAAACAGAAATTATCTATGTCAGTGCTGATGGCCATTCAGATAAAATGATGGTTTTTTTCCTCAAATGGTCAGGGCAGCTTTAGCATTTTAATGTCCAAATGTCATTATGGACATGACATTTCTTCAAAGAGTTTTTCCAGTGACACTAATAACATTGTACTTTGAATCAAATTTAGGTTGTACTCTGAACTTTCTGAATCATGGATCAGACCAATCGCTGCCTTTCAACTTCTGTGATGCGGGGCCACTGTTCCCCTGTCCCCCACCAATCCGGTGTGGACGCCAAAATAAGCATTGATGACTAATTTAATTACGCTAATGAACTAAAAATTAATTTAATTACTAATGGGAAAGAACATGACACAAGAAGACAAGCCAACATGTTCATCAACTCAATCGCACAAACAACTGCGTGGCTTGGCTGTGATGTTGGCCAGTGCCCCTCTTGTTTCCACCGCCTGGCAGAGCCCTCACCAGCTCTGACGGAACACAGCGTGCTGAGAGGCACCGATTCAATCACAACACTTGTTTTGTCCTGGAATTAATACGCAATTCACAAAAATGCCTCAAATAATTCTTGCCGTGTGTGTGTGTGTGTGTGTGTGTGTGTGTGTGTGTACGTGCATGCGTGAGCACACACACACAGGTAGATATATATGTTATGGCAGTTATGATAAGTAATATTAATTACTCTTTCACTATATTTAACACAACTAAAAAGCAAAATAAATTATTATTGCCTATTTTGGAAAGCTTCAGTTAAATAGTTTTGGTGGGATTTTTGTTAAGTGTGTGATTGCATTTGTGATCATAGTATTGCCTATACTTAGTTTGTATAAAAGTGATAAAGCACAGACACATTTCTCACTTTGTATAAATGCATCCAACTACTAGAAGGAAAATTTGACTATGAAAACATACCCACAGTTCTACTGCCTATTTCATGTATATGAAATGATACAAATTTCTCATATGCAACTTATCAATTTTCATTATTCAAAGTTGATATACCTGCTGGGTGATTATCATGCCTTATCTTTTCCACCCAAGGGTAATAACTGTAACATGACTGCATTTAGCATATTCTGTAAATAATTCGCCTAAAGTATTGTGACATACTGGTAACAATGATGGATCACAGCCATAGCAAATTAAATTACTCAAAGACAAAGCAAATAGAAGTAGTGTTAATAATTTCAAAATAAAAATGGGGAAGCTAACAATAACACAATTTTTAAAATTAAAACTGTTGAACATCTTTTTCATTGAATTTTCAATGATATCAGTGAAAAGTCCATATTTACATTTATAAGGAAATTAGTCTTAAGCTAACATGATATATTGAGGGCATTTATGACACATACTTTGCTAATTATTCCATACATAACTCTCCATAGTGGCTGTGTGTCAATTTTGAACATTCTCATACAATCCTGAGGATAGAATCCAAATACAGATATGTAATTACTATACTTCTTAAAGAGTAATGAATGGGAAACATAAAATTCATGCCAGGGGTTTATCCTGAAAATGACAAATATGAATTTATGAAAGTTGATTTTAATATGTATTTTGTGTCACTGCTTTTAAGTGATTACTTTTATAAAACACACACACACAATCATAATTTCCTTTTAAAGAAAAATGTAACCTAGTTCTTCCAAATAAAATAAATTTAAGAAAAACAGAGATCCTTTAAATAAAAATATGATGCATATTTTCAAAATAACAATCAATTTAAACATAAAATAACTTCTTATTACATGCAGAAATCTATTTTTAAAACAATAAGGCAGTTACCAATTATATCTCTACATACGGGAGGCCCAGTGCACAAAATCCATGCACACAGGGGAGGCGGGGGGGTCATCCCCTCAGCCCAGCCTGCACCCTCTTGCAGTCTGGGAGCCCTTGGAGGATGTCTGATTGGCGGTTTAGGCCCACTCCCAGGCCTAAGCCATCAGTTGGACATCCTTAGCGCTGCTGTGGAGGCGTGAGAGGCTCCCAGCCATAAGCCTGGCTCCTGGTGCAATGACCACAAGGGGGCAGCTACTGTGTTCAGCATCTGCCCCCTGGTGATCAGTGCGCATCATAGCGACCGGCTATTCTGCTGTTCGGTCGATTTGCATTCTAGCCTTTTATTGTATAGGATTCTGAGAACAAACCAGAAAATAAGGACAGGGAACAAAGGTAATTCCTGAGGTATGCTGTAAAGAGTAATTTCTAGAGGTTAAAAGAAATCTACTTTGTTTGGTAAACTGAAATAAATGGAGAACTCAATGTCATTACTTAGTTACTACTGCAATGTCACTTCTCTTACATACGAAATCTCTTGTGAACTTCATCATGATACAAACGGCCAAAAATTGTTTCAAAATATGAAAAGATGGTGGAAGAAAAGCCTGTTTGAGAGATGACAAATCTTTTCCAAGCACACATCTGTGCCTTCATAGGGCCTATTTCTGGAAACTAAAATGTCTTGTTTTGAAAGGGAACATGCCTGTGTGTGCAGTCTCACATCTCCTGCACCTCCTTCTGCCACCTGCCCACCTGCAGCTCCGCACATCGCTATGGAAACCAGAAACCTTGTTCTCTGAAGCCTTGAACTGCGTCATCACCACTGATGTGATGCAATCGCATTGCCCGTCTGGAGACCCAAGGCGTATTCCCATTCTCAGCTCAGAGCCACCGCTCTTGACTGTGCTGCTCACTGCATGGCCCTGTGATTCATTTCCCGAGAACCAGATCTGGAAAATGATGCCTGCTTCCACAGCACGGAGGGCTGGGAGGAGCACATCACCTCCTGCCCCGGAAAGGCTCGGGAGTCTGTACAACAGAGAGAACTGGAAGCCGGCAGAGGAGGCCAGGGCCACATCTCTCCTGTAAACACACAATGTGCAAGAGGTTAAACTTACTTTATTCGTCAGGAAACACCAATTCGTGGAAAATATCATTTGTATTCAAATTTACAACAAGCAGAGCGATTCACCTCCGCACTGGAAATCCTCGTGTAAATTAAATCTGCAGTTTCTACTTAGAACCACATTTACAGCTACAGGAGGTTTCCCGAGACGGACTCCACGGTGCTGAGAGCACAGAGCTCCGGGGGTGTGAATGAGCTGATTGAGCCAATCATTTCCTAACACACACCTCTATCCAGAGAGCAGGCTTACACACTAAACGCGTACATTTTCATACGTCCATGATAGCTCCAGAAAGCTGGTTTTGTTGTTTTTTAATAAAACATGGAATCTGGAAAGCAAGCGCCTGAGCTGCAGCCCTGCCTTGCCGCTGTGAGCTGGGCTTCCCTTCCTGAAGCGCAGGTGCCTCACCGAGACGGCGTGCACTGTGTGTTTAGAAGGCAGCTGGCAAAGGACAAGTTTTGATAATATTTTTATTTGATTATACTGTCCCCATAGTTGTTTTTTTTTTCTTTTTTTTTTTTGCTTGAGATGGTTCTTCAGCTCCAAGAATTCTAAATATACTTCCACAGGCTTCTGACTAGTGCTAACACTCACACACGCTGTATCAAATCATCGCAGTCTTGGTGTCTGCCCACAAAGCCTGTTCCTGAATTTCATGGCTTCACCACCGCCCATCAGTACATAATTCTGGATCAAGGTGCAGGCAGTTACTGGATTAACCCCACAGCCATATCCAAACTCAGAAGAGAGAGTTTCTTATTGCTTAGAGTGGGGAAACGATGCCTGCTAATCATTGACATTGTAATCTAATCACCAGACGATGAAAACATCGCTGGAGGAAGTTGGCACTGGTCTAATTACATCACTATTCAGGAGCTTGATGGAGAAGACGGCCGTCCTACCGTCAGTTATGCACTCAATAGACCATTTAGGCCCCAGTCCAAGCTGTGGCTGGGAAGCCAGTTGCTGTGAATTTCAAATCAAGGCGAGTTGTTAGAGAGCTGACTCAGGGGCTCCGGGAACTCTCTGGGGATCTTCAGGAGCCCAGGCGGTGAGGATGGACAGTGTGTTGTGGGAGTGAGAGGCCAGGCAGCCACTCAGACAGGCACAGGTGCAGATCTGCGCTGCCACCTGCTGAGTGACGGGCAGCAGGTCCACCATCTGTAAAATGGGGATAATAAGTGTCAATCTTTCAGGGACCCTGTGGACCCACTCAGTGACTATGGAAGGCCTGGCGCACAGCAGGTGCTGGGAATCGCATGGATGCTCCTTGGTGACCGTGGGCAGGGGAGACGCAGCGAGGCAAAAAGCAGCTTTGGAGCAGCACACACAAGGGCAGGTTCCTCGCTACAGCTGCATCAGTGACTGGAGTGACATGTCCTCGTCCAGGGGCCGCGCCTGCCGCACCTCAAGGGCACGAGACTGCCTGCTGTGATGGGCGGGACCTCGCCCGATTGACCAGGTGCGCGTGTCTCTCTTTCCAGCAGGATCAGTACAGTCTCCTTTTTAAAAGTATTTCAGGTGTCCCCTTCTCTCCCCCAATTGACCCCCTCCTTCCCAACACCCCTCCCTCCCTCCGGCCCAGGCCTACTGCACTACTGCCTGTGTCCATGGGTTATGCATATAAGTTCTCTGGATAATCTCTCCCCCACTTCCTTCTGAGATCTGTTAGTCTGTTCCATGCTTCCATGTCTCTGGATCTGTTTGCTTGTCTGATTTGTTCATTCGATTCCACAAATGAGTGAGATCATGTGATGCTTGTCTTTCTCTGACTGGCTTATTTCACTCAGCATAATACTCGTTTTAAGTGTGTGAGAATAAAATGTAATAGAAACGGTCAGCAGACGATGAAGCGATGAAGTAGATGAAGTACACTCTTAGTGGCCATGAACTTAAGGCTTGGATTCTGCCAACGACCAAAACAAAAAAGGCGGGTGAGCTACACTCATTTCCCCTTGGGCCCTTGTGACTGCAGGAGTTTTGTTTACATCACGGTAGCCTTCTTGTAGCTTTTGGAGGTTAATGACACCCAGTTCCTGTGGTTGAGCCACTGATGGAAAAGACAAGCAGCCACGTGGTCCCTGCACCAAGGAAGCCTTGCAGGATGTCAGGATGCTGCTGAAAAACACCCATTCTGACAAGTCTGCAAAGTGCTGAGTCACATGGGTGATGCGCCAAAATGCCACATCAAGACTTAAAGGCTCCACTGTCAATGTGGAGATGCTGGGAGATAATGTAAGTGATTGAAAATTTATATGTGCATCAATTTGTCTTCTTAATTGTTTATATAACTATACATTGCATATATGTATATATATACATATGTACATATCCATGTATGTATATATGCACATCATATATGTATATTTATGCTTAAGCTTGTATAATTCTGAGTCTATAAAACTAGACTGAATACAAGGAAGTGAGGCTGATTTTTTTTTTTTTAATATATTTTATTGATTCTTTACAGAGAGGAAGGGAGAGAGATAGAGAGTTAGAAACATCGATGAGAGAGAAACATCGATCAGCTGCCTCCCGCACATCTCCCACTGGGGATATGCCCGCAACCCAGGCACATGCCCCTGACCGGAATCGAACCCGGGACCCTTCAGTCCGCAGGCCGACACTCTATCCACTGAGCCAAACCGGTTTCGGCGAGGCTGATTTTTTAAATGGAAATATCTATCCTGAGGGGTGTGTTGTCAATCCAAAGTGGTTGGCCCCAGAGACACACTCATTCTACTGATGCGGACACCCCTCCTCCTTAGTAAATGGCTTTGCCCTAGCTGGTGTGCTCAGTGGTTACAGCGTCCACCCAAGGACTGAAGGATCCAGGGTTCGATTCCAGTCAAGGGCACATACCTTGGTTGCAGGTTCCCTAGCCCCAATGAGGACAGGTGTGGGAAGTAGCCAATCGATGTGTCTCTCATGTCAATGTCTCTCTCTCTCTCTCTCTCTCTCTCTCTCTCTCTCTTTCTCTCTCTCTATCTCTCCCCTCCCTTCCGCTCTCTCTAGAAATCAATGGAAGAAATATCCTCCTCTGGTGAGGATTAAAAAAAATAAATAAATAATAATAATAATAATACCTGGGGGGGGGGTGGCCATATGAAAAAATTAGCTGATTAATTCTGAGTAATAGCATGTAAGTTGTCAACCAAAACCAAATAAGAAATACATAGAAGCATCATATTGTACACACAAGGGTAGCTGCAGATCTTGAAACGGTCATTATATTGGAACCCACACTGGCATATACATGCAGACACACAGAGTTGGGGTGGCAAGGTGCTGGAGCACCACACCAAATGCTTGATCTACTCTGTAATGTCTTGAGCTACCTGATGGGATTACAGGATTGGTGTCCATCCCAATAGTGGCTTTAAAAGGCAAAGTGTAATATACAGAATTCCAAGGACACCTTAAACCCCCGGGGATCTGAGTCTTAGACTGTGGTCACAGTGTGGCCAGGGCACTGAGATGCCTGACAACCTCCCAGTTGACTCTGCCTCAGATGGAGGGACACTGAGTGAAGAGACAGATGCCGTCATTGGTTGAAAACACTGCAGGGGGGGGGGGGTGTTGTCAAAGGAGTTACGGCCAGATCCCCATTTTCCCGATGACAAAAGGCAGTTTCCTGAGGTCGGCACGCAAGCCAGGACTGGAGACCAGACCCGTCCGGTTGGAGGGACGCGCTTCGTCCACTCCCTGACAGAAAGCGGAGGCTGCGCAGATGGAGCCTGGGCCACGAGTGCCAATGGAAGGAGACTCCCCCCGTGCCCAGTTCTGTGCTGCTGTCAGGGGTAAGTGAGCTCTGAAATCCGGACGCTAATTGTGGGGCATCAGGGATTGTCAAAAGGATCCAGAGACTGGAAGCATGGGACAGAGTGGTGAATCTCAGAGGGAAGGCAGGGGAGGGAGGGTGGGTGAGAGGTCATCAACCAAAGACCTTGCATGCACATATGCATGACCCACGGACACAGACAGTGGGGTGGTGAGGGCCTGGGGCGGGGGGGGGGGGAGGGCAGAGGGCAGGGGTGGGCTGGATAAGGTCAGTGGGGGGAAAATGGGACATATGTAATACTTTCAACAATAAAGATTAAAAAACAAACAAACAAAAGACACCTCCTGACAAATAGTCTCCTAATAATATCTTGTATGCACAGCTTTTGGGGGAGGAGGTGATATAATTGCAATATTTCTAAAACTTCCATTTATTATTATTATTATGCATGTGTGCACAGGGCACAGCCAGAGTCTCCAATCTGAAATCAAAACAGAACATTGCAAAAGTCTCAAAGGAGTGGGAGCTTCATGCAGCCAATACAATCTTGATCTAGATTCACTAGGAGCTAACAGGATTCTGTGGCTAAAATCTTCCATCCCCATAACAGGCTAACAAATTTAATGTATGATAAACTTTTTAAATCGTGAATTGGAACTTGTTCTTGATCAGCTTCCCCAGAACCATACAATGTGCGTGGGTTTGCTCGCTTGGACCCCCTGACGTCGGGCACAGCTGCTAGAACATAAACGCTACCACTGCCCGCCCGGCCTTCCTCCCAGTCCCTCCATATTCATCTCCACCAGCTCATGTCCACATCCCTCGGAGGTCCTTCCAAGCTCCTCCTCATCCCTGGCCTCGCCCCAGAGCACCCACCGACACCCTAACGGCCTCACTTGAAACGCTCCATTCTTACTGTTCTCTAATTGAACGTTTACGCCATTAATTCAACCCTTAATCACGCGTGCCCACTGAACGGTATCTCCAGTGTCTCACGTATGTAGTCCTGATGAAATAATTACTTTTTCTAATATGAAAAGTGCCCTCTTAAAGTGAGTAGCTATTGAGCGACTGAGTCAAGAGCACACTCCCAGCTACTCCAAGGAGCTCACCTGATTTTAGGTACGCGAGCCAGGCCAGAGTCACATCCAGGCCACCCACACACTCAAGCCACACATGTTCCACCCTGTCCCACCCAGCACTGCTAACGCCTTAACAGCTGGCACTGTGACGCATTCACCGTTCACAGAGTATTTCCCAAGGGACTCAGCCTAGTCCACACCCATTACAGCCTGAACTGTGTTCCCCCCGATTCGCATGTTCAAGTCCTGACTCCAACAGTTCAGCATGTGCCTAGGTTTGGAGATGGGCCCGTGGAGAGGTACTTAGGGTAAATGAGGTCATATGTGTTGGCCCTGATCCAAGGGGAGATGGTGACACCAAGTACGTGCACGCAGAGGAAAGGCCACATGAGACCTCAGCAGGAAGCAGCCGCCGCGAGTCAAGGACAGAGGCCTCTGCACATGACACCTCGACCTTGGACTTCTGGCCTCCAAAACCATAAGAAAGGAAAAGTCTGCTGTCCCGGCAGCAACATTGTGTTTTGGCAGCCCTAACAGACATGCCCTATGCATCATGGGATTGCCAAATTATTTAGAATGTATCATTTGCTATTTCTTCCTCCTCTCAGACCACACTATTTAAGACAGATACACATACACACACACACACACACACACACACACACACACACACAATGCCTTGAAGTCATAGGTTTTTCCTTTGTTCTCTGAATTGCCAACTTAGTGTTTTAGAAAAGCAATGCTATTTCTGGCATCCACCCTGCCCCCCAAAGGTGTATTGAATTTAGGTTACTTGTCCAACACTTCGCTGGACATCAAGGAATATTGAAGTGTCAACCCTCCAGGTCACAGCGGCGATGGCATCTCCTTTAATATCTTGCATATGTGCTGGAGGGGGTGTGCAGATATAAAAACTTTAGGTTATAAGTTCCCCCAATTTAAACACAAACAGATCAGTGCTCACCTCCTGAAAAGGACAGGGCTTCAAGCAAAGGCTTCCAGCCCTGTGGTCTCCCTCATCCTGTTCATTTCTCCCGGAGACACTTAGGCTGGCAGGAGCCGCGGTGGCCACAGTCAGTCCCTGTCTACTGAGATTATCTGAGGGCGCCCACCACCTGGAAGACATTCTGAAGTGTCAACGCGCATCCTGTCAGCCAGAGAAGATGCCCAACATCAAAGAAAGGCTGCTGTGGACTGAACCTGCGTCCCCTCCCCCCGACACACACACACACAGAAAGCTCTCAGGACACACCGAGTGGTAAAGGCGCATTTTCAAGAAATACTTATTGGATAAATTTTAACACTGCTGAGCCAATCGACCGGATTTTGGGATCACATTTTAGCAAAAAATGAACTTCATTGGATGTCAGTTTAAATTCTTAATACAAAGTGAAAGCTAAAACTGCAACAATCAGAGGGCATTTTAGAAATGTATCTTGGCTAATTTCTAGTAAGGAATGAGATGCCAAAAAGAATTTAAAACATGACACATGCTGAGACTTCTGAACCCTCTGCCACCAGCACATGCGACAACCCAGTTCTCGAAACCAGGCTAGTTCTGCTGTCCACGTAAAATACAAACTGGGTTTCTAAGGCTGAGTACAAAAAATGTAGAATATTTAAAGACTAGTTTAAATCGACTACATGCTGAAATGATCATTTATGATACTGGGTTACATGAAACATTATGAAAATGGATGTCAACTACTTCATTTTACTTATTAAATGTTTTCTACAGGATTTAAAGAAGCATACGGTGGCCTGCCCTGTCCCTCTCTTGTCTCCACGCTGTATATGCTCAGGCCAGTCACCTGTCTGGTCACTGCCCATAGTCACTAGCAGGGTCCTAGTCATCAGATCACCTGCCACGACATCGCAGAGCTTGTGTCCAAGTCACCCTTACTTTATTAATAGTGGCCCAGAGCCATTCACATAATGGTAATGGTAGTATATTGCTATGACGGTTCTATTTTATTATTGGTTATTGTTACTCTCTCACTGTGCCTAACTTATAAATTAAACTATGTCATAGGTATGTATGCATAGGAAAGAGCATGGTATTTAGGTACTGTCCACAGTTTCAGGCATCCCCTGGGGGTCTTGGAACATATGGCTCAGGGATAAGGGGGGAATAGTGTACATTGTTGTCCACATAAAAAATCTAAAAGCGTAGAGACCCTGAACTCATGCTCTATGTTTTTACAGTCTTTACGAGTTTCTAACACAATATTTTTATTTGTAATTTTAAGTAATCTCAATGTATTCTGAGACAAAATTTATTCTCTCAAACCATGGACTTGATATTACGCCATAAAATGAATGTGACACAAAGTCACGTACTCCTATTACTCATTCCTCTTTACTGACAACCTCTTTTTTCTTCAAAAACCTGTCATTCCTGTTCATCTCCGATTTCTTATGGAAGCCACCTCTACATCTTGTTGTCTGTCTTCTTCCTTGGCCCTTTCGCTTTTCCTGCCACACACAGCCCCCATCTGCTCTCATGTATTCTGGACTTTGGACACAATGTTAGGAGAATACTGTCAAATCTCCCAACCTCGGGACCTTTGCACGTCACTGGAGAGGAGAGGCATTGCAGTCACGAGTTTTCAAGTGCCTTCATGCTCTACGTAACCACAAGCAACCCCCTCTCCTTAGCTGGCAAAGCTCCATGCACCGCCATTTCTCACATGCACCTTTCCTCCCCCAAGTAGACTCAGTTCCCGAGAGAGGTCCAGTGTCTTGTCTCCTTTCCCATCTTTTTAAATCTCCTAAAACGCAGTTTCCCAACATATGGATGAACAAAGAAATTCTCAAAAGTTTACAACTATGCCCAGCGCAAAAAGACCGGAGAATCTGAGGACAGGAACGGGCCGGGCCCTCTGGCAGCAGGAAAGGAAACACTGTCTCCTTAGACCTGCCCCGCGATGCGCAAGGCTGAGCATCTCTGCTTCTCCATCTCTAACCAAGGCGCGGGTGTCATTCGGGCGTGGTGACGCAGGCTGGGGTCCAGATCTCCGCTCAGCCATCCCACAAACACTGTCGGCATGCCCCTGTCTCATCCTTCATTTCCTCCCAGATATTGGGGCCTGGTAGAACAACAGATGCTTCCCGGGTGTTACAAAGATGGGGCCCAATATGACCAGCGTTTGCTTAGCAGTCAGCCGGGGTCAGAGGGGTGCTCTGCCCGTGGGAAAGGGCAGGGCCAGCCCTAACGAGGGGACCAGCAGCAACAGCAGCTACTACACACCTGCCGGGAGCTTCCTTAGGGCAGTTGGTTCTAAACCTGCAGGAATGTCATTGAAACTTCCAGTCTATGTTTTTAACTTTTCCTTTCTACCTTCCCCCTCTCATCCTATGACAGGTTTTTAAAACTCTTTCTCTAAACTGCCCTTTAACTCTCAGCTTCCCTCACAACATGGACTTCTCAGCAGTCGGCAGCTCCAGGAGCTTCCCAAAGTCTAGAATTTGTTCTTCATTAGACTCTGCTCCACTTTCAAAATCCGGAAACAGAATATTCTACCCTGACCCAAACCACCCCTTCCTGCACCTCCCTCATGAACTTCAGGCTGTGTGGCCTTCCCAGCCCTGGTCCCTGCCCTGGCTTTTCGACAAATACTCCCTCCAGTCTGACATCCGCAGCCTTGCTAATGTCCTAATAAGTAAACATCCTTGTTTGCTGTCCCCTTCAGATTACAGACAGCTGAGTCGTGCTCCCAGTGCTGCTCCAGATGGTGCTAATGTGACCACAAAGGTCTGTTAATGTTGTCAACTTCCTCCTTATGGGAATCTTCCTATAGAATCTTCTACATCCCCTAAGGCCCTGGCCCCAAACCATTTCACCGCAACCTCTGAGCTCTCCCTTATCTGAGAGAGCCCAGGGCGAGGGCCTGAGGCGGCTCCTGGTGGGAGGTGTTTCCACCCAACCTGCTTGTTTCTCCAGCACAGGGCTGAGCAGAGGACATATTTACTTAACGAATGAACCGATTCCTTTTCCTTCCTCTCTAAGAGGTGCCCACCCCTTCACAACTACCCATCATGCCAACATTCTGGAACTCACTCTTGAAACTAATTCAGTGGCTAGCCTCCTGATTCTCTTTTTCTGTCTTTAACTGGCTTCTTCTACCTCCACTCAGAAAAATACTGTTTTCCAAAATTTTGCCTTCGGGTGAGCTCCTCCCTCCTAAGTGCAATGCAGATGATTCTGTACTGCCTTCCAGAGTCTGCCTGTGTGTTGTCAGCTCAGGACCTGGATGTCAATGGTACATCAGTGGTTTTAGCCAGGAGGCAATGTCAGAATTCAAATGAGTGACATGTCAAAACTGACCCCTTCTCCCGCCCCAACCAAAAGACTCTCCTCTAGATAGTCTTGCTTTCTCGATATTCTTTGTTTTATGCCACTGATTTCAGGAGATTCCGATTCCAAATCTCAGCGCTCCGCCGTGGCCTCCACACCCGCAGATTTGTGGACTTGCAAACTCACTGTCTTCTCCCAACCCTCACGCACCCGGCCTCCCCTGTGGTTTACGCTGCCCAATCTTTATTGAAAAATAGTCCCTTTCTCAAGTTCCCGAGAAACAATTCAATAATAAAATATGTTTCCACGCATCTCAAGTGGCCATTGGAAACAGCATGCTAAAATAATATCATGTAGTTTCGTGTGTTTCGTTTGATTAAGGAACAGATAAAGTGAGCTGGGAAAACAGCACAGCCAAGCACGTGTCCTGGAGAAATCTGAGGTGGAGGTGAGGCCGGTGAGATGTGGGGAGACAGAAACACCTCTATTTATAGAGCGGCCGCGATAGGAGGAATTGGCTGTTCGCTTTCCTTGTGCGAAAGACTAATTTTCCACATCAACAGCAAACACTTCCAGAGCGGAGATTACATTCTGTGCGTGCGTGGCGAGTAAATATTTGCGGAGTGCTTCCCGGCCTCTGCACAGCCTCTGCGGGCAGGGACCCATCTGTCTCCCTGGCCGCGGCGCACCCACGGCCCCTCCCGAGAAGATGTGAAAACCTGCCAAGATCCAGTCATTTGAAATAATGGATGAAGAGTAAATGAAGAGCAGTTGTTTCATTTTAAGAGAAACAAAACAAACACGAGGTCGGGTCAGACAGTCCCGTGACTCGTCCCTCGACCTCCTGTGCAGCTGCGAGTACATGACACCGCTCTCCCAGTCTCTGTCTCCTCGGAAATATAAATAGTGATGATGGCACCGACACACAGGAAGTGTAAACGGAAGTGCGTCCACGTGGCACAGCAGGCGACCTTGGTCCTTTGCTTTCCTCTCCCCAGACATCATAGGAAATGCCTTTCCCTCCCCCCACCCCGCCCCGCTCACACCCTCCAAATGGCCCGAATCTGTTGCCACTATGATCATCAAGCAGGTGGCTACCAGTGTGTACAAACGTGTTCCTCAAACACATGGATTGTGTATGAATGCAATTAATGTCCACTGTTTAAGTTTAGACCAAATATTCCACTGTGTAATTCTAAGAAAAGAGGGTGTTAATTAATGAGTTAAGTGTAATTTTATGAAGTGGATTTTTAAAACTATATTTTTACTGATTTCAGAGAGAAAGGGAGAGGGAGAGATAGAAACATCAATGATGAGAGTGAATCCTTGACCTGTTGCCTCCTGCACGCCCCCTACTGGGGATCGAGCTCACACTCCAGGCATGTGCCCTGACCAGTAGGGAACCATGACTTCCTGGTTCAGAGGTGGACACTCAACCACCGAGCCATGCAGGCCGGGCATGAAATGGATTTATGCAAATAAACCTCTCGTGCTTCTTTAGAACGCGGGTGCTTAGTGATGCCCAAGGCACCTGTCAGAGAACAGGACAGGGTCCCGTGCTCCTACTGTGCTTTTGCCTCCTGTTACACTTACACATGCCCAAGGAGTCCGTCTGGAAGCCTTGGCCCCACAGCGGTCTCCAAGGGCAGACAGGCTAGAGCACGTTTATCCTAACCAGCAACTCTGGTTCCCCCTCTGCCCTCTCTGCAGCCAGGAGAGCTTAGAAAACACTGCATCAACACCTCTACCCTTTCCAGGATTCAGCCCCAGAAAAAGAGCGAGAGAATGTAAAAACAGAGAAACAGAAGCTTTAAATTTAGGGCAGCATTGGAAAAACACAAAATCTGTTTTCCATATGTACATTTGTTATTTAACAGAAGTCTAACAAAACAAATGAGCAACAACAAAAAATAAACTCCCTGAGATGTCCTTCAAAATAAAAAGCTATGCGAATAAGCAACACTACTAAAACTGGTAATAGCTGGGTTAGATATATGTATTCTGCAGGAAAATTTAATAATAAAAAGGAGAATGGTGAAGAATACAATATTGACATCATACTTGACTTGCTAAATGTGTAGCTAGTTTTGTTCCACTCAGAAATTAGCTATTACTTAAATTTTATATAACAGTTACTGTTCTCAAAATCATGGTGTAGGAGAGGTAACTGGCCTCCTTTGTCATTAATGTGAATGGTAATGTTGCCATTGTCAATTACTGAAGAGAAATGTATTACATTTTTTTAAATCACACTGAATTATAAAGAATGGGATTTTAAAAAGATTTGTGCAAGTCAGTGTAAGTATCAAATGATAATAATAAACAATAAGGAAATAGTAACAATAATATTAGGATCAGTGAAGATTTTTTAAAATTAGGTTTTTATTACTTTCCAGAGCCTGCCAAAGTAGTTTAAAAATAAAATCCATTAATAACTCAGTTTTTTTATGCACAAAATATGATTTACTCAATGGCAATGTGATAAAAGTGGAGATATAACTGTGGTTTGGTTTGGTTTTTACGTCACAGCTAATCACTATTTTAAAATAAAAGTGTTTAAAAGTCAGAGAGGAGAATAAATTAAATTGTAATTGAAATATTTTCTTCAATTTTCTGTTGATCATGTAAACAATCCTAAATATCAAGTTCTCTTCTGCTCTCCACGTCGAGTTTTGTTTGTTTGGGTGCACAAGTTTAATTAGTTGCTTACGCTGCCAGTAAGCAGTGAGCAAGGAGACCACACTGCCCCTAGCAGAAGGCTCTCTGACTGTAACAGACGCGGGGCTTTTCCCCTCACTTCATCTAGCTGCCTCAAAAAATGGCTATTTTACTTAAGAAAAGTTACCCTCATAGTGTATAATTTTTTCAACTAGGACAATATATATATATATATATATATATATATATATATTTTTTTTTTGTATATCAAATGTATGTGTATTATCTTTCAATTCCATTCTTTTTATATTTTAAAGGTACCATTTGTTTACATAAATTAGAATTCTTTTAACCACTCACCTTTCATAAAAATTAGAGAAAATAAACCAACCATCTTTTCAAAAGATGAAATTTGTCATTTGTAAACATGAGTGCCTTTATGAATGTGTGTTTCAAACTTTCCCCCCTTATATATAAAAACAGTTGAGCTTCATGCTTACCAAGATAAAAATCAGTGTGCTGCTTGCTTGCTTATAGCCATGTAAGGATATATATAAGAAATAACTAAATGTTTACTATTAATGCTGAACATTTCTTCATTTAAAAATCATTGGACAGACCAGGCATTCTAGACAGGACTCCGATAAACGTCTCCTTTCTCTGCAATGTTAAGACTGAGGCAGATACTGTGAAATTAATTCAGTAATCCAGGATTTTTTTTAAAGTGCAAATTGTGGCATGCCATAAGAGTTCCTGGAACATTTTTATACTTCCAGGACATTTAACAATTGCTTTAAGTTTCTGATTATTTCTTTATCAAAATTCAGGTAATACAATACTTGAGGTCAGTTAATGGTCCAACAGCCAATTTAATTTACATTTCCTTTCCCTCGCCTCCCACCTTCACCTTCCAAGCCCTCTCTCCCTGCAAAATATATTTCTCTCTTTCTGTGAGCAGCTGGGAATTATCCACAGGATTAAGTTGTCCAGAATCAATGGGTGGGTTGCTAGCTGAATGAAAGAACAGGGTTGTTTCCCTTGACAAGCCAGTAGGCGGTGCTAACTACAGGGGGCTGCACTCAGAGATTTTAAACCAAAGAACTCACAGAAGAGGTGGCCAGTATCAACAGCTGTAGAATGACCAATATGATCCACGGAGGAGGAAATCACAAAAATCTGAATGTGACAGAGAGCAGTGTAACATAAGCATATTGTATAATGCATTATGAGTGTCCAATGGAAACCTAAGATGGCCAGAGGTTCTCAGTATGATTTTTACTTACAGATGTCAAAGCACAGGCACATGTGTGTTCCCACGGTAAAGTCCTATGAACATCTCCCTCCCCCGATGGTTTTCATCTCATTGGGATGCATCATACAGTACAACTCAGCTCTGCCCCAGCTGTGAGACCCCTCCCCCCCCCCCCCCCCACACACACACACGGTAGCACCCGCCTCAGTGAAGGTTTTGGTTTGACTACCCAAGTTGTTTCCTTCCCACTCGGTCTCTCTGTTCAAAGAACTAAAGGATCTACAGGGCATGCAACCTGTGAAAAAATACTGTACACATGCATTATCTCGCATTTTTAAATGAATGAGCATCTCTACTTATACACATGATTATGAGAAAAATGATTTAGAAAACCAGAAAGTTACAAGTGGCTTTTAAAATGCTTTTGTGAGTTGTTTAAACCAGATGAAAGACTACATTTTCATCATGTGCTCAGGCACAGCACATATGCACATAAGTCACCGCTGGAAGCTTGCTTCACCTAGGATCCCAGTCACGGCTTAGTTCTCCCCTCTTCAGTGTCGAGTGTGGCCGTCTACAGTCGGGACATGAACCCTCTCCCTGCTACCAATGCAACAGGGCTTTCCTAAGAGACAGCTGCGTGGAGCACAAACACAGCTCGCACCGTGACTTCTACAGACCTCTGATGAGGCAGTGCATGGTGAATAAAGAAATATACAGCACTCTGAATATTTCAATAAACTTCAATCTTCTCCAGAGAAACGGTCATTTGCACTCCTAACTCTATTAGCACCAGGAGTAAAGAAATACAGGCATAAAACCTTTCATTCCACAAACTCAGGTTAAAGACTTGGAGAAATATTGGCCTGAAAAGGTGGTCATGTGTTATTAACCCCTTTGTTATGGGCCCTTCCATGTGTTGGAATTAGTTTTTAAGTCTATAGATAACATAGAAGAAAACTAAGTCTGAGAGATAAAACATATTTCACTTTCTTTCTTTTCATTTTAAAAGAATACAAATTACATGCACATGATAAATTTAAGCTGAGCTTTTCTTGTTAGAAAAAGAAAATAAAGGCTGCAAAAGCAAGTCATTTAAATACCAGCCACCCTCCAGATTTTAAGATTTAAAGTACATACGGCAGAGTTATTTGGAAAGCAGGCTTTCCAGCAGATTCTGTCACTGAGTTTAGTACCGAAACGGCTTTTTATTACCAACCGGTTCATCTCCCAAAAGTCTTACACTGGAAACGTATAACAGAACAGTCACAAACTACCACAAACTCCACAGAATTCACTCAACACTGCGCAGTGCTACCGACACAAGCAACGCCATCACCAACCCCTACCTGTCCAGCCCGGTTCTCAAGGGAAAGCCTTTGGCACCACTGTCAGGTGGCTATAACGAGTCAACAATGTTTCTTTACACCTCGAGTAATGGAGAATTCTGTACCTTAGGGGAGTGGTCTCATTAATACCAACTGTTTCATCCTCAACATGATACCCGATTGCGCATCATGGAAAGTAACTGTGTCCCCATTCCCTGGAAGACACCAGCAAGTCCTTAGCACCCAAGCGCACACCAGAGAAAGGAAGCACCGCCGCTCTGAGACAGCAACACCCTTCGGAACCGAACCTGCAACCAGGCTGGGAAAGACCTCCCGCCTTGTTTACTCCTGGCAAAGAGGAGGAGCCGGAGTTGGGCGCGCGCGCCTGGGCTGGTGCCTGGTGCCTGGTGCCATCCTCTGGGAGCTGGAAAGGTCCCCAGCGCCTGGCCCTGTGGCCAGCTGCCAGCCCCTTGGGAGGATGCTGCCTGGATGCTCCCTCCCCACTTCCCGGTACTTCCAGGGGTCGCCCGCCGGCCTGCGCAGCGCCCAGGGCCCTCGCCCTGCGAGAACTTACAGGGCCCGGCGTGCTGAGTCCCGGCCGCCGCCCGCCGCCGCCCAAGGCGCCGAAGCCGCCAGCCGCTGAGAAGACCTGGGCGCAGCCGAGGAGGGACTGTGTTTTGCGCACATCCAGGAGGGATCGCAGGCAGGGGACTCTCCCCAGCGCCTGGCAGGGCTGTCCCCACCGCGGGCGCGCGCAGACACACACACACACACACACACACACACACACACACACACACACACACACACGTCCTCGCCAGGACCAGCGCTGCCATTGCAAACCCGGGAAACGCCTCCAAAGGGACCAAGTACCTGCTCGCTGCGAGCTGTTCAGCCGTTCACTTCATCCTCCGTTGACAAGGAAACCAAACCGCACTTCATTTTTTTTTTTTCCAGAAAAACCTTCCACTGCCATCATTTGAAAATTGATATAAGGGGAGCGGCGGGGCAGGAAGAAGGGGTAATATAGATATAGATATCAGGATATCTATCATAAAATTATCTCGGGTTTTAAAAAAGTCAAATGTGCAAAAGTCATGGTTAATTTAAAGGAGGGAAAAAAAGTATTTTGCTTAAAAATAATCCCAGTAACCAGCTGCAAGAAAAGTTTCACGTTATCAATGGCTATCAAAAACGGGGGAAAACGAATTTGTTCTCACCGGCTCCAAAAAGGGCACCAAGAAAATGGAAAAGGCACTGCTCAGTGGTTTGTACCCGTATTGCAAAACCACAAACTTGTAAACACTGCGTAAAATCCCACCTATCCAAAAATCTTATCAGAAAAAGAGTAGGCGAAAAAAAAAAGAGGTAGAAACATGCTTTTAAAATATTTTTACAAAGGAAAAAACAGGCACCACACTTCACATCGCTTTTTCCATAAAACCAGTTGCACATCTCGCCGGAGTCGCTCCGCAGCACGGTCGCCGCGGACTCGGGACCTCGCCGCGTCCACGGCCCCATCGCCTGCTAGAAAAACTTGGTTCAGGAAAAGGCTCGAAACCATCTCCTCCAGCGTTCCCAGATACAAACAATAAGCAAAGAAGTGGAAAAAAAAGAAGAAAAAAACAAAAAACAAAAAAAAGGACAAAAAAAAGAATAGGACAAGAATGCCACTGAGAAGGTACTCACCGAGCGGGAGTAAAATGTTGGAATAAAAATGAGATTTGGTATAAAATACAGTATGGCGGTGGGAGGAATGAAGCGCGTTTTTCTCTGGATCTCGACCTCGGATACTGACACGTGACAGGCTGCCTCGCAGGCGGGAGGGCCGGGCTGCCGGGCGCCACGGAGCCGCGCGGGGCCGGAGGCGGGCTGGGCGCTGCGCGCAGACGAGCAGGGGCCCCGGGGCCGAGCACACGCGCGCGCACACGCCGCCGGCGGGGGGCGGGGGGGCGGGGGGGGCAGCGCCGGGAGCGGAGCCGCGCGGGCCGCCCGGAGCGCAGCCGCCTCTGCGCCGTCACTGCCGCCCCCGCTGGCGCCGCCGCCTGGATGCGGAGCGCGTGTGCGGGCCGCGGGGCCGTGGACACGCCTGAGAGGCGGGAACAACTTGCTGCTCCCGAGAACTTGCGCCGCTGCCGCTGCCTCTGGGTGCCACCCGCTCCGTCTCCAGGTAGTGACCGGCGGAGCGCGCCCGGCCAGCCGGCTCTCCCGAAGTTTCTGTCCACCTCCCCCTGCTCCCCAGGTCCCTGCCTCCCAGGCCGCCCCGGCCGCTCCCTCCCCTAGATCTGCGCTTCCTCGCGCAGCTCCGGGAACCGGGCTCCGGCGACACTGGAGGCGTTGCCTCGGGCACAGCCACCCTCCATCTGGGTCGCCATCAACACATCCGCGTGCAGGGCACCGCGTTGCGCGCCGCAGAGGGGAACGTGTGCAGGGGGAGAGACGCAGCAGCCTCTCCTGCAGGGCCCTGTCCCGCGTCCCTCTCGGCGGGCTCCATCGCCAGGGGTGGGGCGTGAATGCATCCCTGCCTGGACCAGGCATTGTTCGGTCTGCGCGCGCGCGCCGGCCTCCAGGCTCTTCTGGAAGGCTCCATGGCTGGGGCTCCTGCCTGACTCCTGCTCAAGTTGTGGGCTGGGGCAGGAAGTCAAGGGCCAGGGGCCAGGGGACGAGTGGGTCCTTTGTGCGAATCCACGGATCGGAAGGGGAGCGAGCAGCTGGCGGTCTCGAGGGGGAGAAGCGCGCCAGGAGCGGGCGCAGCCAGGTGGGAGGTGAGGGCTTCTCCACCTGGCGTCTGGCTGAGGCTGCCTGTCGCCTGAACACAGATTCCATCAGCCAATCTCCGGAAGCCCTGGATGCTTCCACTGCCTGTTCAAGAACCCTGTTTCTGGCGCCTGAGCGCATCCATTTCTCTTCATTTCTGTGCAATACCCACAGCAGGACCGTCTCTCCGTCTCCCCGTGCTGCCTTGAGTCGGGGGTGTGTGGGATTAATCGGCATCTCCGTGTCTGAGAAGTAGACATTGCACAGCTCCAGGGTCCCCAGGTTGCTGTCTCCACGTTCCCAAGGTTGACATTTAAGACGAAATGTCTCCCAGAGGTGACCTACCCTGGACAATTGTGAAAATTAAGTATGCAGCCGCCATAGAGAGCTGCAACAGCAAATAGGTTTCTCAAACATTCTGGTCAGAATCCATTGACCCAACACAGTCTTAATCCACAATTTACACAAAAGAGATTTAAAATAAGCATTAAAATATCATTAAATATTTATTTGGTGGGTTGCCAGCCCTACAACAACTTACTATTCATACAGTGTGAGCGTTCTCGATGAGAAATGCGTCTGAGAAAGTGATTCGGTGCCTTCTGAAGCCTCATTGAATTCTATCCTGAAACCACTGGATTTTAAGCTGCATCATACAGTTCAAATGTGCCTTTCACTCTAAAACACTCTGGGCTTCTTTTTTATTTTTATTTTTATTTTTTAATAAGATCTCTTCACTTGTCTTTTTCTTCTCTGGGTCGTGAGTTAATTTTTGTATCATGGAACCTTAGTTTGTTAAATTTTCCAAATTTTTCTTTTCATGTAAAAAACATCGGATTCCAATCATTGTAAGGAGAAAATAAGATGCTAATGTATATTTCTCTCATCACTTACCTTACCGCAGTATTCAAATGTGAGCCACTTCACTTTAGAAATGAGTTGTGCACCTTTGAGTTAGGCAGTGGCCAGTGTTAGAGACTTATTTCAGAAGAACTTGGAAAACAAGCTGTTTAGAATTGCTCTGCAGAGGTGGCTGGCAGCCAGCTCAGCGATAGGCAGGCTTTTATTATTCAATAAAACGACTCCCCTTTATGTTAAATGCAGTTCTGCTGGGGAAGAAAAAAGCAGGGGACCAGCGTCCTCCCTGCACTTCCCCATCCACTTATATAACCACAGCACAGTGCTCACCGTATTTCATTAATTAGTTTCCAACGTGCCAGTCTCCTCCTTTAGGCTGTGTGGCTGCACTGAGCCGGGAGTAAGCAGGGCTAGTTCAGGGAACTAGTATGGACTGAGCACAGCCTCTCATCTCCTTCTTGTATCTGCTCCAGAGCAATGTGTCATTCCAGTCATTTTACAGATTAGGAAAGTAAAGTCCAAATTTAAAAAAAAATCTGATCTGCCAAGGATTCCATTGTTAGTACTTGTTAGAGGTGGATCGGACCCAGATTTTACTATCTGGTTTTACAGTTAGAGTAAAATATCTCAAAAAAATACATAAAGGATGCTCAGTATTTTCAAATACTGCTATGATGTCAGTGAACAAATGCTCAGTACTCTGAAGTAAGTAGATGTAAAAGAAGTTTGTGGGAATCTATTTAGCTATATTATTGACCACAAATAACAGTAGCAATACACATATTTTCACTCACTTTCTTTTAATTTCATGAAACACAAGGAGAAGAAAATAAACCTTCAAAAGCAGAGATAAAGGGGTTCGTTTTTGTTTCTTTAGCAAAAATTTGCACCACCTATGTGGTGGCCACTTGCTTCTGGTCGCGTCCCCCGGAGTCAACCACAGACACTTTTTAAAGCCAATCTGCAGCTGTGAACTCCTTTTGCTATCCGCTCTGAAGTTAGCCTTGGAGGACTGATAGTTGAGAAGTACAGTGAATTTAAGTTAAGACAAGTCAATAACACCAGTTGAGGAAGAATCTATTTTGAAATCTATGCTACATAATCTCAGTGTTTTTCTACTAGAAGATATTGAGGATACATGAATTATGTGTGCATATATATATATATTACATATGAATATATACTTAGAAATCATGTTACAATATCACAGGTCCAATGTATGCTTTTACAATCAATGCCCTCATACCATTTTGTCTTGTTTTGCTTGGTAATTTTTTCACAACTTAGTGATTTTAATTTTATTTTCATTATATGTTCTGTCCCTCACTAGAAACATACAATACTTATAATTCTCTTTTTTAGTTTGGTGGGTTTCATTTACTTTTTTCAATATTCATATTAGAGGAGCTGCAAATACCAAAACTCGTCAAATATTTTTTACAAATTATCAAACTGATTAGAAAATATGAAAATAAATAGTAACAATATGATATGAAATGAGTAAAATCAGGAAAGTAGAACTGTCAGACGTGCTGTGTAATTTACTTTTTTATATTTCTTATTTCACTCTGCATTTTATGGCATCCACAAAAGTCAGATATATGGGGTCAAATGCACATCTAAATTTTTTATGATTTAGGTATACTCATATAAAGTTAATAAGATATGCATGTATATTGCTAAGAAAATAAATGCAAAGCAAATTAGTATGTCTACTAGCATTCTTACTTTGAATGTTTTGTGGGTTTTTTTGCATTAAATAGATTGAATGTGGTTTATGATAAAGTGACTTCTGGCAAAGGTGACAGAGTTGTGCCCCCTGGAGCCCCCATGGACTCCCATGAACACACGTGACACAGGCAGGAGGAGCTGCACGCACCCTGTGCATGTCTTGTTCTGTGCCATTTGCCATTTTTCACTGATGACGGGCCTGTCAAGCATCTGTTCTAAAGAGAATATCAAATATGTTGGTTTATAAATTTAGAAGCTGCAAATGTATTCAGGGTATCTCTTCAGATTTGAAGAGTTAAAGATAAAAATTCGGCAATCCTAGAGCCAGAAATAGGTCTTTGAAAAGGTACCAAAGGTTAAAAATATCAAGTTATTTTTAAAACACTTTATTATATATTAATATAATAAAAGCATATAAGAAGTCTGAAAGGAACAAAAAAGACAGGAGGTTTATGCAAAACAAAAAAATGCTGGTAAGAAGCATCATACAGGAGAACTATGTGCCATTGGATAACTGCGTACTGTGTCTTAGATGCTTGACAAAGGACACATACTGTCAAAAAATCCTCTTAATCAGAACCACTTTCTAAAGGGCTCTGCCCAGGGACCTGGGACTGAAGCAGGTGAACAGCAAAGGGCTTCACAGCCAGCGAGCAGACAGATAAGGCCATGGAACAGGAAAAGGAACTTCAGTGACCAAGTGTGGTCATACTGGGCAGTGACAGTGCCTGGAGAGGAGGAGGATGCAGAGGAGGCGGGCAGGGGGATGAACAGAAAGAAAGAGAGGAAGTCAAGATGGGAAAGAGGGAAGACCAGAAATGGTCAGAGGAAGCATGTCAGGTGGAGGCCTGGGAAATTTCCCCCAAAATGCATGGATTTTATTTATTTTATTTTTTTGAAACATAAGACAACTACCACACTGGACAGATTTGGGTCATACTGATAAGTCCTACAAGACAGGACAAAAAGTACTTTAAAAAATATTGCAGCCTTTACAGCGTGTGTCTTCAGTGAAACGGAATGTACCTGGACATTCCAGAAAGCAGGCTTGCTGAGTTCACAGACCTGCTCTAGAGGAAGGACAGTTTCCCAAAGAGAAAACCAGAACGAGATCTCACTTATGTTTCAAAAACAAGAGGTTTCTTTATCCTGCTGACTCAGACTGGTAGCAGCAGGCAATGTGCTTTCACTGGAAAATAAATTTTGCATAAGAAGAATCTGAAAGATATTCCCGAGAAAACCAGCATTTGATTGTCAACACCTCAAGATCTTAGACACAGAGGTGTAAGTGCTTCTTTACATTGTGTGGGTGTTGAGTTAGAATTATGATTCTCTTGTTGACTTTTTTTTCTGTTTACTTGTTTTAATTTTAAAAGCCTGGTATTTAGAGGCATGGATTTTTTTTTTTTTTAGCTGAGAGTTATTCATTTGTTTTGTCTAAAGGTTATAGCAATCAAGAGATGAATGGATGCTATGAGTTGGTGATTACCAAGTCTTGGGTTCCTGCAAATAAGAAACACTTCCAAGTCCATGTAATCTAGTACGCTATGCATTTCTTATCCATATGAAGTTTACATTTTGAAAACAAAATTTATTTTTCTAACAATAAAATTGAGTTTTCAAAAGCCAGATAATACAGGAGAATGGTTTTATGCTGACAAAGCATGCGACAATGCACTTTGCAAGCCTCTTACTATTGGTTTGAACACTTAAATAGTATTTGCTTAGTAGTCTGTTGCACTAACACATGTGTGGATAGACATTGGTTAAAATGATGACAGGAAACAGTGAAGTCGCCTGTGTGGGAGGTAGATCTGTAGTTCCCAGGTTCCCTTTAGGCCGCAATGGTTCTCAACCTTCCTAATGCCACTACCCTTTAATACAGTTCCTCATGTTGTGGTGACCCACAACCATAAAATTATTTTCGTTGCTACTTCATAACTGTAATTTTGCTACTGTTATGAATTGTAATGTAAATATATGATATGCTATATGTGTTTTCCAATGGTCGCGACCCACAGGTTGAGAACCGCTGCTTTAGGGGCTCATGGAAGCAGTAAATAGGTTGCTTTCTTTTACATAGTCTCAGTTTCCTCTGATAGTCTCTACTCTCTCTTTTGTTTCTCTGTATTTCAGAACTCAGACCTCTGATATTATCCTACACACATTCAGGGGATAGGATATATTCATACATTAATTCTTGATCTTTAACTTTTATGAAACTAATAGAAATCGTTTGTACTAGTAAATGTATGAATAGACATTTGGTAGAAGCGAGTTTAGGAAATCTACACTAATAAAAGAGAAACATGCAGATTGGTGTCACTCCGCTACGCCCACCAGCCCATCAGAGCAACTATGCAAATTAACCCAACAAAGATGGCGGTTAATTTGCATACACAGGCATGGAGCAAAGACTGAAGGCTCCGGCTGGAGTGAAGACTGAAGAGTGAAGAGGCTTGGCTTCTCCGCTGCAGTCGGACGAAAGGCCTGGGTCCCGGGTGCTGAAGGAAAACCAGTGCCAGCAGCCAGGGGAAGGAAGGCCTATTGTGCAAATCTTTGTGCAATGGGCTTCTAGTAGCCCGGTGCATGAAAATTCATGCACTGGACGGGGGGTCCCTCAGCCCACCCTGCCCCCTCTCAGTCTGGGAGCTCTCAGGGGCAGGAGGCAACCCGGAGATCAGGGGAAAGTGACGCCCCCATCACACCTCTGCTGCTGCCACTGCCGGCAGCACAAGCCTCTGCTGGCCCTGGTTACCTGAGCCTCAGGCGGCCCTGGGGCTGAGGGGACTGGGTGCCACCATCTTTGAGGGCAGGGCAGTCAATTAGCATATTCCCTCCTTATTGGCTGTGGGCGCCACCATATTTTGCAACTGTGTGAGGGTCAATTAGCATATTCCCTCTTTATTAGATAGGATATCTGTATCCCCCAATCTTACCCCTAGATGTCTCCCCTTGCCGGCAACCAATTCCAGCATGTCATAATTTCAAGAGTTTCATCAAAAGGTTGATGAGACTTGGGGACTCAACAGGGTTGAGTGACACATGTAGTCACCTGCTGGGAATGGCTAAAGGCATTTCCCCAAACCTGAATAGGAAACTGATTGCAGCTGCCAGACAGCTAAAAGGCATCTTAAATCTACATGTTATTGCCTACTACTGGCCAAACACCTGAACAGCCATAGGCTATTTCCCCCATTCTAACAATGGACTCTGTACCAAACCCTGACCCTTTGAAGCATATATCTCTGCCTTGCCTCAGGACAAATTGTGTTAATAAAAAGCCTGGGGCCCTGGGGACGGAGAGAACCTAAGGCCTTAGACTTAAGATCTTAGAATGTAGCACCTTTAGCTAAGCTCCTCTGACTCCCAATGCCTTTCAAAATTATATTTCATCTCCAGACTCTTTTTTAGTCCCTGGATTCCTATTTAATCTACCCATAGCCTTCTCCAGATTCCTGAACCCTTCTTGATGCTGGGACAAGAACCCCGGCATCCCCTCAGCAAA
Source organism: Myotis myotis (assembly GCF_014108235.1). Lineage (NCBI taxonomy): Eukaryota > Metazoa > Chordata > Mammalia > Chiroptera > Vespertilionidae > Myotis > Myotis myotis. The sequence continues at coordinate 49,937,058 of NW_023416320.1, read as the reverse complement.
GAGAGGGGTCAACCTTGTTAAAATCTGAAGAGATCACAGCCCTTGGTGGGTTGGCTTCTGGATAGTGAATTATTTGTTATTTTATTCATCTAAAGCGCCAGAGAAAACCAGGGAGAAGATCAAACACAGGCATTCCAACTAAAAATATAATGAACAACTAGAAGGCCACTGGGCAAAATGTGAATATTTCATGCTGCAAACATATAAATACACAAACATCCCGCCTGACCAGCCATTCATTACAAGTAGTCACATGCCTTTGCATGAGACCAGTTTCAGATGCATTTATCTTTACAAATTACATAAAATCAAATGTAGGGCTTGATGGTCACATAACCAGAAAGAGTTTATTACCATTTGATATATATGTCCTTTTTGCCTGTTTTCAGAAAGAATTGGCAACTGATTTTAAAAAATTAAACAGCATGTTTTATTAGTATTCCTTCAATCAACTGTGTTCAAAACTCAGGAGATAACCAAAATGTGTGAATTCCAGAAAAATGTTAATCTTTAAACCGAATCCTTGTTTCTGTTACAAATAAAGGTAATCTGTAATTTTTCTCTTGCCATTTGTGCAGCAGAAAGTGTAACATATTTTAAGATTTATATGAAGAAATCAATAAATATTCTTTAAACCTAATTTTAAAAAATCTATCATCAAAGTATTATAGTACACTGAATGATAGCTTAAAAAGGAAAAAGAAAGATTGCAAATTAAAATGTAAATGCCTGACTCAAAAATACACTGCTTTCTGGAGAGAAGGAGGGCTTTGTAGATAAAATTTTGCCAAAAAGTAGTGTAACTGCTAATTTGCTAAACCTGGCGGGAATAGACGAAGTCTCTTTTCATAGAATTGAGTAGAATTACCAATAAAACTCAGATATCTTCCACTTTTATTAGAATATTGAAACATCATACATCATAGTTTTATGCTGATTTGAATGTTATGTATAATTGAAACAAAAAATCTAGAAGCTGGGATAATGAATTGACAAGTACAACATTCAAGTAGATAAGTATAAAACATATCCAATTTCCTCCTTTATATCCTATAAGCTATGTAAAATTTAAATGGATTGTAACAATATTCATTTGTTATTATGAAATAAATGTATCCTATTAGGAAAATGCTACTTTGGTACCTAAAATATTTACAAATTATTCATCAATGCGTAGAATCTTTTTTCAGCCTATTCAAGCCAGGTTGGGGCTGCCCAGTGGGAATCACCTAATGGGAAAATCTGAGCTCTGAAACCTGTTATCCCACTCAGGAAATGTCCCTGAAGAAATGTGGGCTTCAGTCCTCTCCCCAGGAGACACTCCAACATGGATCAGAAGAGACATCCAGAAACTCAGAAGTGGATATTTTATCCAAATCTCAAAATTTAACTAAAATAGAATCAACATATATCATATTTAAAGATTCTCAGTATTTCAAGGTAAGACTGAAATGTAAACTGCACATTTCTTTATTAATCCTATTTTATTCTTTTTTTTAAAATACATTTTAAGAACAATTTTAATAATATAAAATTTCCTAAAATTTTGCAGAAAAACAGGCACTTGTCATAAGTTAGTTTTCTTAACAGGCTCGCCAGGAAGGATTAAAATTATTTTATTGCTGAGATCTCAAAAAAAGTTGGTTTCTTATGTCTTTGTAATGGTTATCTTGTAATAACTGCAGAATGATTTTCAAATACATATTTTTGTTGTCTTCCTGTGAAGGTTAAGGACCTGGCCTGGATGCATGCCGCTGCGGCCATTGCTGCAGTGCTCTCTCTGCGCTTGAACCACCAGGTTAGGCCTCAGAGACCTGGAGGGAAGGACAGAGAGAGTGCAGGGCGCATCCTGCACATCCGGAAATAGGAGATTTTCAGGGAAGCGTTTCCCAAGTCCTGGTCACAGTCAGATCCTGGGTGGGTTCTTAGACACATGCCTGAAGTGCTGGCAGAGGGTGTTGCTGAGTGGCATCCACATGCTTTCCAAGGCTGTGGGGATGATCGCGGGCCAGATGTGTCTATTGCTGTCACCTGGAGCCAGGCCACTTCTCAAAGGGGCTTGAGGAAGGCCAGGGACCAATGATAGGAACACTTTGTTTTTTGCTTTGAGAAAAGCACTGGGTGATTTGGCTATGCCTTCCATGAAGACCCAGAATTCTGCCAAGAGGAACCAAAAAAAAGAAAGAAAGGAAGGAAGGAAGGAAGGAAGAAAGAAAGGAAGGAAGGAAGGAAGGAAGGAAGGAAGGAAGGAAGGAAGGAAGAAAGAAAGAAAGAAAGAAAGAAAGAAAGAAAGAAAGAAAGAAAGAAGAAAGAAAGAAAGGAAGGAAGGAAGGAAGGAAGGAAGGAAGGAAGGAAGGAAGGAAGAAAGAAAGAAAGAAAGAAAGGGAGAAACGAGGGCCTGAATATGTTTAAGGTCAGTTATTTCAATAAGCAGCCCAAACAGAAAACAGCTCCGATTGTCAAGAGAACACCTATGGTCTCACCTGCCAGGAGGTCCAGTGAAAGGCCCCCCTGGAAGTGCCCAGGTCATGTGCACGTGGCATGAGATGACTGTTGCCACCCTTGCAGCCTGGAAGATCCTTTCCCAGGGAGCCTTCAACAGCACTCTCGGAAACTTATTTCCTGCAGAAGCTTCCATGCTGGATCTCCGTCATCAGTGACGCTGCCCTGTGCCTCTCTGAAAGGCTAGGCAGCGATGTTGTTCTGAGGTGTGGGTGCCGTCATCTCTTTACTCTTTTACTTTTGCCTAATGCCTGTGTTTCCTCGCTCAGGGAAGTGAGCTTTATTGAGGTGCCATGCTCCCTAAGCTGCGCCTGTGCCCGGAAGAGGAAGGCAGAGAAAGCAAGTCACCGTGCCCTCTGTCACAGCTGCTGGAACTCCTGTTGGAGAGATTATTAAATGTGTTTGGGGACATATTGTGCTAGTAGCAAAGTATACAAATGGAATCCTCAATAGTAATGAGAAAGATGTGCTTGTCATAACCTCAGTTTCTCAGTTATCTATCTTCTCAGAGTCCGGAGAGTGATTGGCATAGATTTTGAGGGTTGATGCTCTTTGAATGGAGCTCCCCAGAGGAAGCACCTGAAGGGTCTAAGCGAGGATTAGAGTCCAGAGTTAAAGACCTGAGGGCGCCACACAACAGGGGCAGAGCTGAGAGAGGGCGCAAGTTCCAGAGGATGGATATGCCAGTCCCGTTTTCACCTGTGATTAAAATGTTATTACCATATTTCTTTGATTATAAGAAGCCCATTTTTACGTTAACAAACTTTAACTGGCTTATACTCCACAACAGATGCTTATACTTAATATAGGGGCAGGGTTTCCCCTCACTTGAGAAGCTTTTACTAAAATCACGCTGCATCTTTGATAGTATCGTGGTATTTAAAAATATATTTCATTGATACCCACAGCTTTCATTCATGAATTGTAGAGTTTTATTACTGTAAAGAAGACAGACTATTTGTTATCCTTCATGTTCACTCAGTTTATATAAAGAGTGGGAGGAGGTGATACATTTAGGAATTTGAGGGGCATTAATAATCTATTCAGGGCCCCAGGGGTGGTGTATGAGTGTGGATGCTGGGGCTCAGAGGGGTTCGCCTGCTTTTTAATGTCCCCTTATCCTGCTATGCAAATACCTAGGAGCATTACAAAGAGTGCATGTAGATAGCTGCTATTTGCACTGGTAATATCGCCTACATTCCAGTGTGGACAAGTGATGAGGAATAATAATGATAATGAAGCAGTTTTCAGCAGGTTCAGGAAGAACTGGCCATAAGGAAGGCACTGCTGAGCTGCTCTGAAAGCTGTGGACTCGTCCCTTGTGATGTGCTTTGTCAGGCAGAACTAATTATCTGTGGATGATAAGAGAAAATATGGTGAAAAACAGCAGTCATTTCCCATCGCGGGAGTATCCATTGAAAGCCCAGCCAGCCACGCAGGCAACAGGAGGCTGAACCAGCACCGAGCCTGCAGGGACCTGGCGATGGCCTTGGACGGGGTGGGGCAGGCCGTGAAAATCACTTCAGATCAGGGGTGGGCAAACTTTTTGACTCGAGAGCCACAATGGGTTCTTAAACTGGACCGAAGGGCCGGAACAAAAGCATGGATGGAGTGTTTGTGTGAACTAATATAAATTCAAAGTAAACATCATTACATAAAAGGGTATGGTCTCTTTTTTTTTAATTTTATTCATTTCAAAGGGGCTGGATCCGGCCCGCGGGCCATAGTTTGCCCACGGCTGGTCTGGGAGCATCTTATAGGGCTAGAAAGCAAGAAAGTGAGAAAAAGAAAAGAAAACAAACAACAATGAAACCCCACACACTCCATCACACATGGTCAGATTACCTCAAAGGCACTCAAAATCAACCAATGTCCAAAAATGGAAACATTTGAGCAAGAAAATAAGATTTGATTTGATTATGGTCCAGGGCATAAATATCCACAAGTCCACACTGATAGAATTCAGCGATTGAATCTATAACTAAATGAACGTGAATGGACAACTGTCCCAATGGATTGATTCCAAATAATTGATGTAGACATGCTGTGCTCAAGGAGGGAGAGAGTATCCCCCGTGTGCTGCACATGCTGTCTTCCTTCGAAAGAGTGCAGTAGGAAAGGGGCAGTGGGGAAACCTACAGACAGACTCAGCCCAGAGCTCAAGGTTCACAGGGGCAGTGATGAGTCTTGCTGAGAGTATGCACCTTGTTCTGGGGTGGGGTGTGGTCCTCCGCCACAGTCCAACCAGGAGGAAAACCTTCGGAGCCATTCTGTAATGTAGCAGACCAGGGCTCCCCAGGGTTGTCAAAGTCATCAAAACCAAGAACAGTCCCTAAGAAAGAAAGGGTAAAGGCTGGTGACATTTGAAACGATGTGAAGAATACATGACATCAGGTAAGTGTCCAAAAAGGTAAACTCCTGTTCCCCTCTCCTCCCAGCTGTCTGCATGCCTCTTCTGATGATTAAAATTGAAGGAAGGGAAGCCTCCCTGTGGAGATAGTCTTTGCTTATTTGAAGATTTAGGGCTGAAGTCTTCCAAAGCATCCAGCTTAGCTTGATATTGCTGTAACCCTCTCCAAGCACGTCCTTATTTATTCTTTTCACATCTCAACCCTAGGTTAATTCAGGAAAATTGGGAAATAAGATTTCACCCTGTAAGACATCTGAGATGGTCTCGAACAGAACAATTTCTTGTAACCTACAAGTAGAGATAAATCGGGGCATGAGGACACTCAGCCCGAGAACTGCCCTGCCCGGGAGACACTGTCTGCGGCAGAGATGAACTCCTCACCTTAAAATAGTGATCCTTCCTGGGTTTCCTGGATGAAATCTCTTTAGCTACAATCTCTCCCTTATGATCACCCTTCCCTCTAAGAAGTGATTATTGCAGGGGAATAAACACGGGGGCAAGGTCAGCTATAGATCTTATAAGGTGCTTGTCCAGAGCAGAGAACTGGGAAGCTTGTGATGCGGAAACCCTGGGAAGCTAATCAAACCCTCTCTTTGAATCTGGCACTCATCTGCTTTTCCTCAGTTGGCCCCCATATTCTACCCAGGTTCCCTGTCAACAGCAACATTCTCTCTCTTTGGTCTCATTCCTTAATACAGTTTATTTTGTTATTGTGTGACTTGCTTAGCCAGGCCAGACTTAATAGGAGAATTCTATAAATAGCATTATAACTGAATGGTATGGTTGTCAAGGTAAGAGTTTGGAGCCATTAGTCACTAGATAAGAGGGATAATTTCATGTATGTGTTGAAAATTTTCAGCTCCACATCAGAATACAAAAGTGGCTTCTAGATAGGTTTTAAGAGTGCCTATGAAAATTATAGGTATATTCTCTCTACTCTCTCTCTCTCTCTCTATTCCTTTTATTTTATATATATATTCCTCTCTTATATATGCAGTATGTGTAAATTTTCTTACTTGAAGATTTAAGGCTGAAACTTTGAAAACATTTCTCTTCACTTTATACCTATGTAATTACATAGATATGCAAAATATGTAAAACTATATACATAATTCCTGCTTGCTAAGCAGATTTCTTGAAAGAATTCAAGATAATTGTTTGAAACCAAAAGCAATAGGATTTGGATCTTAACATTCTTAGAATCATAAAGAAATGCTGATTTGGGGGGGAGATTTGCTGTAAGAGATGTAGATCATTTGGGCAATCTGTGGTGATCATTCCCTCCATTTGCAATTATAAATCAACTAGAGGCCTGATGCATGCAATTAGTGCAAGAGTAGGCCTTCCTTCACCCGGCTGCTGGCACCAGCTTCCCTCTGGGACTTGAGACCCAAGCTTCTCTCTAGCCACCAGCAGGCACCCAGGACCTGGGTTTCCCTCGCATCCCCAGCTTTGTCAGGAAGGTTGTCTGGTCTAATTAGCATATTATGCTTTTATTATTATAGATGAAAATAGACACAGCAGTTTATTATGGACAAAAATATTGAAATTGCAGGCAATTCAGTCCATGGAAAATAAGCACTAAGCATAAAGTTCCTGACACATCTATTAGAACTCCTCAGGTTCAAAGCCAGTGCCAGAGAGCCAGGTCATCCAGGCACAAAACCACTTGTGTTAATTGGGAAGGTGAAGGGTCAGTGGCTGTAACGAAAAGATTGGAATAAAATACAGTGGCTCAAATATGATGAAAGGTCACTTCCCTCTCATCTAAATGTCTGCACATCAGGGTGGTGGGCGTATCTACCTCACAAGATCACAGAGACCTAGGTTGTCTTTCTTAATTCGTCATCCATTCATCACCACTGGCCTACTTTTTTGTGTCTTGTAGGTAAGGAAAGTGACAGGAAGCCATCCAGGTCAAGCAACTTCCTGTAAGCAAGTGAGACAGAAATCACACACTTCCTAGTGCTCACATCCCTTGGTGAGACCTGATCACCCAGTCGCAATGTCAACGCTGAACTTGCCTTATAGATAAATAATAGCTGATTTGTGGCTTTCAGCTTTGAAATTGTAGACAATGAAAATAACAATATTCCATTTTGTTTGGTGAGAATTAAACAGAATAAAATCATCTCTCCTCATCAGGGCACGTAGTGACTGAACACGAGGCGTCTTCCTTTCTCAGTGTGATTCTCTCTGCCTGGTGATCTGGATTTGCTGGAAGATCCAGGATCTGGGGTGTTTGCTGGCACTCGAAGTCCCTGTGAGCCTGAAGAGCATGATGCCAGGGAGTTAGAAGTGACACACACAAGGGCTCCAAGGAGCAGTGGAAACATTTTCTGCTTCTTAGAAAATTATTCTACCTTGTGTAGAACCTGGCTTTAATCCCTAATTGAAGAGGAATATGTTATATCATGTCATCTAATGATTTTGGATTAGACAATAGTTCCTGATTCCCGTGGCTCATGATCTCTTGGTGGCAAAAGGCCCTAGAAAACGCTGCCTGTTCCATCGGATGCTCGCCTGGCATTTCCCTCTGATATTATCTAGGTGTTCACAGGTTTACCACAAAGTATTCCTTTGCATATACACTGCATCTTCTTTATCCAGTCATCTATTGGTGGACACTTTGTTTTCATATCATCATATTCAAAAGAAATGCTCTGTTTGTCCTTTGGATTTTAGCTTTACCTCTTACATATTTCCTATGATCCCATTTGTCTCAATGTGACCTATGGCAATAAACTCACTGCTAATGTAACAAACAAATTTTCCTTCTTGATTCTGAAAAAGCTGCAAAAGCCTCCTTGTCAATGTTGGTTCTCTTGTTAGTGCTATGGAAGATGTCACCGCCATGGCTGTTCCATAAATTCCCCGGGAGGTCACAGTCAACACTATGAGATCGTGGTGAACACTGAGAGGGACCAGTTATTACTGGTCATAGTTCATAAAGGCCAAATACATAATCAAGGATTTGAAAACAAGCCCTGCGTAATAACTGGGAGTCTTCCTGCTGTACCGAACATCGGTTGTGAATGAGGTGTTTTCAGTTAATTGGTGTTGTTGGGAAAATAAAACTAAAACAAAAATCTTCTCTCAACCTAGGAAAGGTCTCCATAGAGGTAGCAGAGAAAAACAACAACAACACAGTTTTTGATTAAGTAAGCATCAAATCTGAAAATCATAAGTAATCTGCTAAGAGATTACAAAGACAGAAAGAATCCTCACCCTTTTGTATAGCCAAACAGATACACCTGTCCCATACATGTTCTCAAGGGGAGCAAGGATTGGTCCACAGGGCAGGCTTAGATGGCTCCCTTATCATGCCTAGTTCATCTTACCTTTGCCTGGTAATTGAGGTGACTATGTTTGCTAACTATTTATCCAGAGGAAAAATAAACTTCTCACATCTTTTTGTTTTGGCAGTAATTTTTTTCAATTACAATAGGCATCAATATTATATTGGTTTTATGTGCACAACATAGTGGTTACACATTTATATATATGTGCCTTATGAAGTGATTCCTCCCAGTAAGTCTAGTACCCACCTGGCACCATATGTGGTTATTACAATGTTATTATTTTCCCTGGGCTGTACTTACATCCCCCTGACTATTCTGGAACTATCAATTTGTACTTCTCAATCCCTTCACCTTTTCCACCCATTTTCTCCCCAACCCCCTCCCATCTGGCAACCATAAGTCTGTTCTCTGTACCTATGAGTCTGTTGTTTTGTGTTTATTTATTTATTTTTTTTAGATTTTACAAATAAGTGAAATTATATGGTGTTTGTGTTTCTCTATCTGACTTATTGTACTTAGCATTATACCTTCTAGGTTCATCCATGTTGTCACAAATGGTAAGATATCATTCTTTTTATAGCCAAGTAGTATTCCTTTGTATATATACTGCATCTTCTTTGTCCCGTCACCTATTGGTGGACACTTTGATTGTTTTCATATCTTGGTTATTTTAAGTAATACTGCAATGAACATGGGATGCTTACATTTTTCTTGAATTAATGTTTTGAATTTCTTTGGATAAATACCCAGAAGAGGAATTACTGGGTCATAAGGCAGTTCCATATTTTGAGGAACCTCTATACTATTTTCTACAGTGGCTACACCAATCTGGATTCCCACCAACAGTGCACAAGCACTCACTTTTCTCCACATTCTCCCCCAACACTTGCTATTTGTTGATTTAGTGATGATAGTCAAATGTCTCACATCCTTCTGTCAGGAGTTAGTTTTGCATTGGAACCAGGTGCCTGCCAGAGTTAGCTTTGGCAACCACCCCCACCCTTCCAGAGACTGGGAGGTGAGCACTGTCTCCTTTGATGTCTGCAGTTCAAAGAGATGGCCCTCAGGTCCTTGAGAGAGACTCTTGGATCTTAAAACTGAGAAAAGGCCTATCTAGTTTCAGAAAAATTAATATATATTTTGAAGATGAGAAAAGGTGTTTACAAAATCTTTAAACACAATAAGAAAAAAAATGGAGATAGAAGTCTTTTCATTTCTTTTCAACAGGGAGAATCAAGCTTCTCATTTTTACTTTATATTTGTCCTTACCCAGGAGATGTGTTGTTTTCTTTCACAATCACCTTGCTGGTCACAGTGAGTTCCAGCATCATGAATCCCATCACTTTTCTTGGGTTTTTCTCATTTCCCCGTTTATTTCCAATGTGATATTGTACTGGTATGTATGACTTAGAACACCTAGTAGCTTTACTTTTAATGAGCTGCTGGTTTCTGGACAACGTGATTACTTTGTCTGAACCATTCTTCTTAACTTAGCAAAAGTATCTATTTTTTCTGTATTTTTTCTATGCATTGTTATATGTTATAATCATATGCTACATAACATTACATTATGTATTATAGATAGAGCATATATTATGCATGAAATATATGACATAGTAATATATTTCCAATTCTCTGGAGAATGAAGAAAGCAGGTGCTAAGCCTCATTCTCTGAAGGGTTCTGATGTGTGCTGTCTAAGCACCATGCAAGCATTTTCCTTATACCCACTCTCATTTTGTATACCTGGAATCATTTATAATTGGACTAGAGGCCTGGTGCACGAATTCGTGCATGGGTGGGGTCCTCGGCCTGGCCGGTGATTGGGGACAATCGGTGGGGCCATCTAGTTGCAGGGAGGAACCGTGGGAGGTTGGTCGGCCAACCCCTACCCATGGGGGCCAATCGGAGGTCTGGCCAGCTGGGGGAAGGACTATGGGAGGTTGGTTAGCTGAGAGGAGGGATCACTGGAAGTTGGCCAGCCTGGGGGAGGGACCATGGGAGGTTGGCCAAATGCAGGAGGTTGGCTGTGGGAATGTACTGATCACCAGGGGGCAGCTCCTGCACTGAGCATCTGCCCCTGGTGGTCAGTGCACATCACAGCAACAGGTCACCAGTCATTTGGTCGTTCAGTCGCTTAGGCCTTTACATATATAGATTGTAGTACAACCAGAGTTTAGGAGAGAGACAGACTCAATTTACTCAATTTATTGAATCTTAAAAGTGGAAGTTTAAAATGACTAATATTAGTAAAGCAATTGCCAGGCACAATTCTAAGCACATTACATCTAGTACCACATTTATTTAACCCTAAAGACAGGCCTCCATGGTAGATACTATTGTTATTACTTTTGTTTAGAAAGGAAACAGAGGTACAGAGGCAGGGTTCTGGCTAGTTTCTCAGCTCACCTAGAGAACTAGCAATGGCGCTGGAATTTTGGCTTCCTCCCCTAACTTCAGTAGCTGCTCCATTATGCCCACCTTGTAGAATGAAGTGATGAAGAGGTGAATCCGATAACTCACTAGTGCCATGCTCAGCGTATCACAGGCACTGAGGGGACATCACCCACTTGCTGTTCTGTGGTTGTTGTTACTGTTGTCATTCACCTTCTTCAGGCTTCCTGGGGCATCTTTGTCCCTTCTCTCCACCAACTTCAAAAAGCTTTATGTAACCTGCTCTCTAGGCAATATTCACAAATAGATGCAGAATTTTAAGGTTGGGAAATTCTGAGTTTTTTTCATATTGCATTTTTCTTTTAAAAAATTAACAAGGATTGAATGTAAAACCTCTTCTACTTATGCGGACTGAGTATAGTTTGGGATTGTCTGATGCTAATAATTCATTTTTTCATTTCTTCATTGATTAGATAGTTAAAAGCTATCTGTTGAGTGCCAACTAAATGCTAGGCACTCTGCTAGGTGAGAAGTCCATGCTTTAAAAATTGAGGGGAATTAAGCATATCAGAGGCTCAAGGCCCAAGGAGATCACATCTATTATTAGAACCTCATCTTCACACAGAATTGGCATGAATTATGTCATCTTTCTTTGATTTTTCCAGTAATCTGTTTTTTTTCATTGAGGCAAAATAAACTTTAATGATCTAAGGTTTTCAGTAATGGGTTTCTTTTTTAATTTTTTTGTCTTAGCTCACTGCTTAGGAATACCTCTCCATGTGCAATATATATATATATAATTTATTGATTTGAGGGAGAAATAGAGATAGTGAGTGAGAAAGAGAAACATTGATTTTGTTGTTCATTGCTTGAGTTTTGTATTTGCCCCAACCAAGATTCTTGTATTTGCCTGCAACCTTGGCATATCAGGTTGATCATCTAACCAACTGAGCTACCTGGCCAGGGCCCAATCTGCAATATTCTTCTAGTTAATATTTTAAGACTGATAAAAACTTAGCTTCTCCTTAGGAGACCTGAAACCTACAGAAGCAAAATGTTGACTTTATAAGTGGTAGAAACAAGAAGTTAATGTTAAAAATTCAATGGTTAGTTATAAAAATAATTACGCCCTGATAAAATAACACATCTTGAAAATTTCTCTTTGTGCTGCTCACCTCAAGGTCAATTTTTGCCCCACTCCTCAGTGGTGAGTGCAGGTTGGGGAAGGCTATTGATCAAGTGTAATAGGAGGTAGGTGGCCTGGTTTCAAATTCCACTTCTGGAAAATGGGTTGTTATTGTATGGGAGAAAAAATAATTTTCCATCTACCCTTCTAGGTTTTTGGTTGAGGGCACCCTCAGATGTAATAAAATACATAATTAAAGGATAAAAACAAATAGAAGTTTAATTACCTGTATACCTCCCATATACTGGGAAACACCCAGGAAAATGGAGTAACTTCTTGAAATGGCCCAAGCTCCCACCTTAAATACTATCTCTAGCTGAAGGCAAAATAAGATGTTGTGGGAGGGGGAGTCAGTTGTAAGAGGTTATCAGGAAAAGCATAGTAACATGGATAAGGATAAGGTTGTTATGAAGATTCAAGTCTCTGCTTTATCTCTTGACAAGGGTTCCTAGAGATTCAGTCATTCTTCTATCCCAGTTACAAGAGATGGAGACACCCTTACAAATAGAGATTTCACTGATAAATATAAATGTCTCTTAAGAAGGGGTAACCTCTACTCATTTTCAGAGTGTCTCCTGTGTCTGCTGTTCTGAAAAAAAAAGTCAGCTCAAGATCATCTTTATGCCAGAGAGGCATATTTTGGGCATCAGATTCTTCTTCCCTTTAGTATCTACACTAATAAAAGAGAAACATGGTAATTGGCGTACGACCTCTACCCTTTTCATTGGCTAATCGGCAAGATATGCAAATTAACTGTCAGCCAAGATGGCAGCCGGCAGCCAGGCACCTTGAAACTAACATGAGGCTTGCTTGCCTCAGTGACGGAGGATCGTTGGAGGAAACCAACGTTCCCCGCCTGCGGCTGCAGGCCTCTGAGAGGGCAGTTTAAGAAACATTGTAACAAATACCGCCAGACTTCAGCCAGCAGATTCGCAACATTGTAAGCAAAGGCCAGAAACCTACTTTCAGCTGCGGGAGGCCTAAGAGCTGGAGCCAAGCCTCAAGGTAAAGCTGGCCCAGAATAAAAAAAAAAAGAAAAAAAGGAGTGGTTGGGAACTTCAGTCACTCCCAGCCTGAAAACAGCCCTCAGCCCCTCACCCAGACTGGCCAGGCACCCCAGTGGGGACCCCCACCCTGATCCAGGACACCCTTCAGGGCAAACCAGGCAGCCCCACCCATGCACCAGGCCTCTACCCTATATAGTAAAAGGGTAATATGCCTCCCGGCACCGGGATCAGTGTGACAGGGGGCAGTGCCCAAACCCCCTGATTGCCCTTCAGCTCTGTGTGTGACAGGGGGCGGGACCCCAACCCCCTGAGTGGCCCTGCTCTGTGCCTGATAGGGGGGAGCTCCCCAACCCCCCCCCCCCACGGGCCCTGCTCTGTGTGTGATGGGGTAGAGCCATAACCTCCCCATCAGCCCTGCCCCGAGTGTGAGAGTGGCAGCGCCCCAACCCCCTGATCGGCCCTGCTCTGTGGGTGATAGAGGGCGGCGCCCCAACCCCCTGATGGGCCCTGCTCTGTGTGTGATGGGGTAGAGCCATAACCTCCCCATCAGCCCTGCCCCGAGTGTGAGAGTGGCAGCGCCCCAACCCGCTGATTGGCCCTGCTCTGTGGGTGATAGAGGGCGGTGCCCCAACCCGCCTGATGGGCCCTGCTCTGTGTGTGATGGGGGCAGCGCCCCAACCCCCTGATTGGCCCTGCTCTGTGCATGACAGGGGGTGGCGCTGCAACCTCCCCATCGACCCTGCCTTGAGTGTGACAGGGGATGGTGCCCCAATCCCCCAATTGGCCCTACCCTGAGCCTGACTGAGGGTGGCATCACAACCTCCCAATCTGCCCTGCTCTGTGCATGACGGGGCAGTGCCCCAACTCCCCAATCGGCCCTGCTCTGAGCCCGACCAGGGGCTGTACCTAGGGATTGGGCCTGCCCTCTGCCACCCGGGAGCAGGCCTAAGCCAGCAGGTCGTTATCTCCCGAGGTGTCCCAGACTGCGAGAGGGCACAGGCCGGGCTGAGGGACCCTCCCCTCCCCCCCGAGTGCACAAATTTTTGTGCACCGGGCCTCTAGTTATTATATATTTAAAATTTCAGTTGTATTAGCCAGGTCATAAATATAAAGCAATTATTAAATTATAACTGTGAATGTTGAGATAATTAATTCATAAGTGCTCAACAAATCAGGAGTCCGATAAAATTCATCTGATATTCTATAAGCCAAAGCTTCCCTGTCTTTTTCGTTTTCCATTCAGATTATTCCTGAATACAGCACCTGGATTGATCTTGTTGAATTATTGCCTCACCTCCATCTGTGAGTCCTTACCCGCTCTGCAGGCCTTTTGCTCTCTGACCTTGTTTCTTTCTGTACTGTCTCCCTTGCTTTCTCTGCTCAGGTCACATGAGCTCAAGACTTTCTTGCTATTCTTGGAACAGGAGACATGATCCCATCCCAAAACTATGCAATTGAAACTGCCTTTTTTGGAACACCTTTGGATCTGTAGGCTGCACAGCTGGGTCCTCCCCTCCTTGAGGTCTTTGCTCCTTTGTCACTTTCTCTTTAGGGGTTTCTGTATCTACTTATCAAAATGGCAGATGGTGGTTCCCCTCCCAACACTTTCTAGTCCTCCTTTGTAACACCCCCTATCATTTAATACTAGAGGCCCAGTGCACAAAATACACTTTTTTGTCCACAGGGGGTGACCTTCAGCCCAGCCTGCACCCTCTCACAATCCGGGACCCCTCAGGTAGGGTTCCTAGGCCTGGCCAGTGGTCAGGTCTTATTAGGGCTTTCCTTTCACCAGCTGCTGGCATCTGTCCCTGCCCCCCACTGCTGCCACTGCTTGCCATCTGTGCAGCGCTGCCTCCCTCTCCCCTGCCACTGGTCACCTCCCTCTGCAGATGACAGGCATGGGGTGTGATCTCTTGGCTGGCCTGGGCCTCCCTCTGTGAGGCGATTACTGGCCAGCCCCACACACCCACCACAGTGTCTTTGGCCGGTGGCCTGGGCCTCCCTCTGTGGGGCAATTGATCATAGGGACCCCAGATCAAAAACCCCACAGACGGTGGCCCCACCCACCCAGCCAGGGCTCTTCGATTCATCATTGCATAAAGGGAGGCCCCACCCAACTGCCACAGTGCTGCAAGCCGGGTAGCTTGGCCCTCCCTTTTTGGGGTGATCCATCACAGGGTTCTGTGATGGATCACCCAGCACAAGGAGGTCCCGCCCACCCAGTTGGGGCTCTGGGATTGATTGCCCTGCAGAGGATGGCCTGGGCCTCCCACTTTGGGGCGATCAATCGCAGAGCCCCCTGACCAATCACATTGCACCCGCCTTGGCTGGCCTGGCACCAGTGCCTTTCATAGTGTGGTCGTCCAGAAGGTGGTCTGGAAGGTGATCCAGATGGTCGTTCTGCTGTTCAGTCATTCAGTCTATTTGCATATTACACTTTTATTATTATAGATAGGCTGCAATCTATTTAATTATGTTGTTTATTGTTTGTCTTCCCCACTATAATAAAAACACCATGAGAGTAGGAACTTGTGTCTGTTTTGTCAATGTTATATGCCCACTTCCAGGAAGAGGGTAGTCAATAAGCACGTGGCAGTATAAATTGTATGAGCCCAGAAAGTAAGCACCCATCATTATCAGAGTGAGGAAAAAAGAAGTTCCTTGTATCAGAATATGTAGGATGGCATTGTGATGAAGGGTTGTGAGTTGTATCTTTGGATTATTTGTGTAATTTGTGAACCACTTGGGAGGAATGTAAAGTTATCTTGTATCATCACTGATTACCTTAGTTATTTACACTTACTTTAGATAATCAATGTCTAGGTATTCAACCAGCAAACTGGATATTTTCTCTGGTCTTAGCTGGTTTTCTCTAACAGACCTCACATTTTGCATCAACTAGAAATGCCCCATTATATGTAAAGTAGAGGCCTGGTGCATGAATTCGTGCATGCGTAGTGTCCCTCTGGGTGGCCTGCAGGGATGGGGCCGAAACCCACAGTCCAATGCCATCTGTAGCCCCTACCTGTCGCTCCCACTCATCCCGGCCCCACTGTGCCTACCATGGGCTCGCACCCAATTAGTCCCAATCAGGAGAGGCTCACACTGCTGCAGCAGTGCTCGCCATCATGAGCCCTGTGTCTGGTGTCCTCTCAAGGGGAGTGGCCTGCGGCATCAGGCTGAAACCGGCTCTCCGACATCCCCTGAGGGGTCCTGGATTGCGAGAGGGTGCAGGCCAGGCTGAGGGACCCCACCGGTGCATGATCAGGCTGGGGAGGGACTGCAGGAGGGCTCCAGGGCATGTCCAGCCCATCTTGCTCAGTCCTGATTGGTTGGACCCCAGCAGCAAGCTAACCTTCCAGTTGGAGCATCTGCCCCCTGGTGGTCAATGCATGTCATAGCAACTTGTTGACCAGTTGATTGTCTGCTCCCTGGTGGGTCAGTGCATGTCATACTGAGCAGTTGAGCAGCCTTAGCATATCATTAGCATATTACGCTTTGATTGGTTGTTCGGTTGTTCTGCCGTTCAGTCTATTTGCATATCACCCTTTTATTATATGGGATGTAGTAAACTAATTGTGTTCTTTAAATCCCAAGGAATGGGCCAGTCTCAGAAAACCTTTAAGAAAGACCCTATGAATTTATAGGTAATAAATAAGTCCTAATGTTGAATTAAGCAGAGGCCACATGATTGGAGAATTTTATGGATTTTCTCTACCATGTCTATTAAAATTTTAAAAATGCCACAGAAAGAGTTCTCTTGGCATCTGTTAAATGAAATGTGAATGTGTTTTGAACAATGGGAGGGTACATTTTATTTTTGTGATGCTCTGATTTGTACAAAAATTGCTTGAGTGTTGTTCTGTATCATATTCTATGGAGTGCAATTGACAATTTGGATAACTATCTCACTTCCAGAAGTGCTTATGTCTAAAGGAAATTATAGCCTATAAAAATGATCTCTTCTAAACAAATATATGGTGCAGAATGAAAAAAAATAACACTTTGCTTTTTACTTGACTTAACTTTATTTCCTTGTTTACATTTTAGGTATTGGGTACATCAAATGAAATACTGTTATTGGTCTTATTTAGATAGTTTCATTGCTGTTAGCTATACTGTGCATATTATTCAGTGACTTGCATTTTCGGGGACTTGCCAAATGAGACTTACATTTGATAAAATGTATTAAATATTATATTTTGATTGAATTAAAACTAATTGCATTCATTTCAATTACTGAGACCACATTCTGAAGCATTCTGTGCATTTGTCTTTGTTTTTATGTTGTACAACTCCAGTTTTCTCTAAGCAAACTAGTGATGAAGCAAGAATTGTTTACCAAGAGTTTGTATCATTAAGTAGTTGAAGGAGTTTAACAAATTGTTTTTAATTTAATTCTTTTCAAACTGTCATATTAATATGTAACCTGAACATTTTGTCAGTTTGTAAATTAATCCGCTTGATTACCAGCCTGTAATATCACTTATCCTTAATCTAAATTGCATTAAATTCTTCTTCTCTTGTAGAACTAATCGCACACTTTTGCCCTTGTCTGTGAAGGCAGGAATTATATAACATTTATTCTTCATTGCAGAGTATTTGACAGTGTGTAGTAGCTGCTCAGCAAATATTTGTTAATTAATAATGAACAATCACATAATCAATTTTTCTGAGTGTTTATTTTGAAAGGAATTACAGTCTTAAAAATCACAAAATCAGATGCATTATTATCCTCCAGAAACTGACAGTCTGATAAAAGCTTCAAATCTTTTAAACTTTTGATTTTCCCTAAGATATCCTAAAATATTTTCTCTATTTTTATGACTTCTGCCGCTCAGGCTGCACATCAGTGTGTGGAGTGGACCGGAGGCAGGGAGGGTGCAGCAGAGGGAGAGGTGTGTGGCCCCTGTGGTGGCTCCTTTTCCTTGGAGCTCCTCTGGGAGAAGGAAGAAGACCCCATTGAATCTCGCCTCCTAGTTTGTCTTCTCCCTAGTTTCATGCTCTTTGCAGTAACCCTTGGGATGCTTATCTTGGCTTCATTACCCTCCATTTTTCTCAACCCTCAGCAAGCTGGTCTCTGACTCACTCTTAAGGATTTTTGATCTCTCCAAAAGCACCAATATCTTATTGTTTGCCAAATCCAGAGATATTTATCAGTCCTCATCTGGCTTTGCCTCTCTGCCAAACCTCTCTGCTGATTTAACTTCTCCATTCCAATGCTTAACATAACTACAGTCAGACTTTAAAAATCCAAGCTCCTATTCATTTCTTAACCCATCCGGTTATAGAGGAAACACAAACCAAAATATGTTCTATTATTGCACTTTCATCTGCTGTCATTGTGTATTTACTGACATTTCCAATTAAACAATTTGCAACTCAAGCCTAGGTTTTTTTTGATGCTTTTCTATTGATATTGATTATTCAACATTAATTACCTCTTTTGCCAGATATACAAAATTTGCATTTTAAGATATTTTTGGAAAACATGCATAAAATATTTGATGCTATCAGCAATTTGCTGTTCAGTTCTGGTATTATGTATTTGGTTATGAAAATTTCTAGGACTAGAATTATGGACAGGTTTAAGACACATTTAGAAAGGAAAACTACAAGTAAAAAGTGTTGGTAAAGATTGGTAT
Organism: Myotis myotis; assembly: GCF_014108235.1. Classification (NCBI taxonomy): domain Eukaryota; kingdom Metazoa; phylum Chordata; class Mammalia; order Chiroptera; family Vespertilionidae; genus Myotis; species Myotis myotis. The sequence goes on along the minus strand of NW_023416320.1, from coordinate 49,918,613 downwards.
AGCCCTAACTGGTTTGGCTCAGTGGATAGAACGTCAGCCTGTGGACTCAAGGGTCCCAGGTTCTAACCTGGTCAAGGGCATGTACCTTGGTTGAGGGCACATCCCCAGTAGGGGGTGTGCAGGAGGCAGCTGATGGATGTTTCTCTCTCATTGATGTTTCTAACTCTCTATACCTCTCCCTTCCTCTCTGTTAAAAATCAATAAAATATATTTTTTAAAAAAGATTGGTATAAAGGGTTATGAAAGTAAAAGAGGCACAAACTATTTTTCAAAATATTTATTTTAGCAGGTACAGGGCAATTAGTTCAGTAATGTGGAGGAACCAGGTTATGAAAGAGAGAATACACAAATCAGGACTTTTGGTGGAGTGGACATGACAAAGTTTGAGACGATAAGGAGGAATGGAAGAGCAGGAGATTGGAATCGACAAAGAGAAAGACCCTGCGGGTCAGACACTGCACTGGCCAGGTGTATCACATGGAGTCGCCCAAAGACTGGAGCTGAAGCCTGAGAGCTAGATAAACCATCGTCAGTCAGTGAGGCGACTGAGCTACTGAGAGAAGCAATGCTCAATGCATGGATAGAGAGGCTTGCGAATGAGGCCGGGGAGAAGCGCACGATGCGGTTTGTATGAGTCGCAAGGGGATAGTCTCTGGGCAGTTTAACTTGCTCCATCAGGGTCCAGTAAGCCTGCCCGGAGGAACGGAGAAAGCGCATCTTCTGGGTGACCTAAGGGTCAGTCTCTTCTTCAAGAGTGACCCTTTGTAGTATATTTGGGGAGGGCGGAAGAGTCATATCTGTCACAAATCATCCCTTTGCATCTACTCCTCCATGTCCCGAGCTTATCAGTATGTCCCCAAGTCCCCCTGAGGTTTTGTCTATCTTCATTTCTGCTGACCTACCTGGAACACTGATCACTGCACATTTGCCCTGACAATTTGCTACCCCCTGTCTAACTCTGTGGCAGAAGGAAATTATGTTCTCTAATTCCCATTGCAATGTTCCAAAAGAAAGAATGTATGCAATAGTCTTTACTGAAGGCTTGGAGCGTGTGTGTGTGTGTGTGTGTGCGCGTGTGTGTGTGTGTGTTACTGCCCTCAAGTTAGAGTTGACTAACAATGGGCAGAGACCTGGGTTAAAGATATCTGCATCTTTATTGGGCAGTAGAGACAATATTTGAGGTCATTTGGAATAGATGAGTCATCACTGAGGCTGAGGAAAGAGAACCTTTTATTTAAGAATATATATCATCTTTGAGTACAACCAAACTATGAGGTACTGAAAATATATCACATAAGATATGCAAAAAAATCATAACACTTTATTGAAAGATATTAATAATTTAAAAAATTGAATTATATGCAAAGATAGAAAGATCCAGAAATGTGTAGAGGTGTAAACTCTCCAACAAAACAATGTGAAAATTCAATGCAATTCCAATTAAATTTTCCACATATTATTCTCATGGAACTTGACAAGCTCATTCTTAGATTGATATGAACAATTAAAGAGCCAGGATAAACAAGACAATTTTGAAGAACAAGCTGTGACATTTCACATAATATAAAAGTTTGATAGAAACCTCTAGAAATGATGGAAGTGTGATACTGTCACTGGAAGAAAATAATAAAGATGAAAATCCAATCAAAATGACAACTAATATATGAGACATATTGGAAATGAAAAATTTGTTTTAAATAATTGAAGGTAGAAAACAAAGTTAGCTATAAGAACAATCAAAAGAGAGAGAGGGGGGAGAATAATGCAAAAATGTGTAATATTTTAAGTGTGCTAAGGTTATGAGGAAAAATAAATCATTGTAAGGGGTGAAAGAGTGACCAGCAGAAGGCACCTGTTAGGGCCATCAGGGACTGCTTCTCTGAGCCTTGAGCCTAGAGGACAGATGAGTATGTCAGTGTCTCTAGGACATCAAGAGAGAGGACCTGAGGGAGAAGAGTCTGTGACCAGCTCAAGGGCCAGCAGGGAAATGGCAGAATGAGGCCAAGTCCTAGAAGATGAGGTCAGAATTGGATGGTAAGTTGGGGGAGGGGTGTGCGGACCATATAAGGCTTTGAAGGATCTAGAAGAATGTTGAACCTATTCTGAATGAGGAGGAAACCTCTTGGTGGCTTGAAGGAGATCTGCCTTCTTGTGTTATATCCACAGAGTTTGATGTAATCAGATGATTCACTTCCTCATAGGAAAGCATAGGTAGAAAACATGTAACATGTAATTGAGATGGATGCGTTTAGAGAAAGCAAAAGAGACAACCTTTTGGGTTTATCTCACAATGGAGGATGGTTTTACTCATGGAACTAAAATACCTGAAGCCTCTAAGGTAAAGTGCCCTGAGCCTGGGGCGGATGGAATCGCCAATGTCCCTTCTGCTCCCCTTTCTCAAGTTTTCCATGGGTCACCAACCCTGCTATGTTTGACGCATTCTTTCTTTGAATATATAAATGCATTCATTTTCATCAAAGAATGTCTTGACCTCAGAGTACTGTTTCATAGGAAGACCCTTCTCTGGACCACTGTGAGCTCATCTCCCCTCTTACTCTCCAGCAGTTATATTCTTTATAAATAACTAGAGGCCTGGTGCACAAAAATGTGTGCACTCGGGTGGGTCCCTCAGCCTGGCCTGTGCCCTCTCACAGTCTGGGGCCCCTTGGGGGCCCCTTCCCCTGGCTGCTGGAACCAGTTTTCCTCCAGCGCCAGGAACCCAGGCCTTCACTCTTCGCCCGGAGGAGCCGGCGCGGTGGGCTTCACTCTTCGCTTTTCCCTGGCCACTCCGGCCCCGTGGCAGGGCCAGTGCGGCGGGCTAAGCGCTTAGCTCTTCGCTCGCCACATGGGCCCTGGGGGCATGGCCAAGGCCGGCACGGTGGGCGAGGGTCTTAGCTCTTTGCTTGCTGTATGGGCCCCAGGGGCATGGCCGAGGCCACACCCTGGTAGCAGGGCTGGTACGGTGGGCTTCCCTCTTTGCTCTTTGCTCGCCACTCTGGCCTTCGCTTGTTGCTCCTGCCTGGGGCCTACCGGCTTCGCTCCGTCGCTTGGCACCTACGTATGCAAATTAGCCACCATCTTTGTTGGATGTTAATTTGCATATCACCCTGATTAGCCAATGGGAAACATAGCAAAGGTACGGTTAATTACCCTTTTTCTCTTTTATTAGATAGGATGGTATAGCCCTGGCCAGTGTGGCTCAGTTGGTTGGGCATTGTCCTGTGCACTGAAGGTTGCTGGTTTGATTCCTGGTCTGGGCACATGCCTGAGTTGTGGGCTTGATCCCCAGTAGGGGGCAGCTGATCATTGTTTCACTCTCACATAGATGTTTCTCTCTTTCCCTCTTCCTTCCTCTCTTTCTAAAATATCAATTAAAAATTCTTTTAAAAAATAATAATGGTACAGCAATTACTTCAAAGTTTTTTAAGAAGGCCATATTTTGGCAGTAGATAGAGTATAATCACAAGCTTTATTAAACAAATTCTCAAAATGTAAATGGGCAGGAATTGAAAGTTATCAGACTGATAATCTTTATTAAGTGTTGAATATAACTAATATTTAAACATAAATGAAATATTACAGTATTGAATTCTTTGATGATGTTATCTAGTCAAAAAATGCTGTTAATGAGAATAGGTTTGATAATTTAAAATTTCTTTTTTCCTGCTAATATACAATTTAAATATGGTTTCTCCCTGAAATTCCTGAGTTTAAGAAGATGTTTAAATATAGGAATGAAAGATCATAAAGACACAATTAATTTGCACAGATCACACAATGTGGAGAAAGATTTTTCTTTTTAATCTGGGTCAGAGAAATAACTCTCTATTTCCTGATATATTTTACTTGTTTGTTTGAATTTTCTCCACTTCTTAAAAAATTATCACTCTAAAAATAGTGTTGTTTTTTATGCTCATTCTTGCAAAGCCTTTCATTTTCAATTCCTTTCACAATTCCTTTAAACAAGAGGTTACTATCTGAGTAAGACACTCTTGGAAATGACCTCAATCAAAACCAGTGTTCATTTTCAATGAGATTATCAGTTACAATTAGAGAAAGAAATAAAAAATAATTGATCAAGTTTGAATACTTTTTTCCTAAACTGTCAGTGTTTCTGCGGTTTATAGGTAATTGGTGTGGTAATTCAGTTCTTTAAAGAATAATTTATAAAACAGTATTAGGATTTATTATATGATAATGTGTGGTTTATATTTTGAGATCACATATTCACATTTATAAGTTTTTCAAAAAATGGTCTTAATATAATATACTAGAGGCCCAATGCATGAAATTCATGCAAGGGGCTCAGCCCTCGAAGCTGCAGTGGCTTGCCTCGGCCCTCGCAGCCCCGGCTTCGTCCGGAAGGACATCCGGAAGGTCATTCGGCTATCTAGTGTAATTAGCACTTTACGCTTTTATTATTATAGATAGGCATCAAGTTTTCAGGGACAAAACCAGACCTAAAAGAAAAGGTGCTATTTCTCACCCTCAGAACTGAGGGTGACCTGCTCTTGGAAGTGCCAGAGGGCTGGAAAAACTGCCCTTATTTCCACTGAGCCTGAGACATTAAAGATGCATTTGCAAAAATTAAATATAATTTTTAGTGAAGCATAGCAGTTAGAAAAAAATAATTTAAAATGAATATACTTTAATATACATTCAATAATGGTGAACAACTATAAAAAAGTCTGCATTTGATTTATCCCCTCTGACTGTCCCTCAGTCTTCATTGTCTCAGGAATTGCCACATTTACTTTATAATCACTTGGGCTCCAGACCTGGGGATGGCCCTTCATTTTCTCTTTCATTCACACTCTACATACAACCGTCGCAAACCCCACTGACTGCCATTCAGGAGATATTTGGGTACTTGGAACCCCACCCCTTCTCCTCACCACGTCCTGTCTGGTGCCGGGCCAAGCCTCCCCAAATCTTGCCTAGATGACTGCAGTCAGCTCCCAGCCGGTGCCCCTGCTGTTCCTTTATTTTCCCTTCTATAATCTACTGCAGTAGAGTGAGCCTTGTAACACACAAGTCAGATCATCTTATTTCTCTGCTCAAAATAACTCAATGAACTCATTTTTTTCAGAGAAAAAACAAGCTATGTAAAATGGTCTCAGAAGGCCCTTCAGGCTCTGGTCCACCTCTCAACCATCTACCAAAGGCAGACTTCCTGGAGGAAGCGCCCCCCCCCCAACACACACACACACACACACACACACACACACACACACACACACACACCAGATGCTTTTTCTATGCTGTCTCTGTATTCAGTTCTTTCCCACTCTCAGTCTTTCCTCTTCTTTCCGTCTGGTCCTTGGGTCCCCATCTGTCCACATCACAGGGCTCCCGAGAGAAGAAAGAGACCCTGGGGGGCGCCCCTGACTCCTGGGAAGCCTCTCCCATATCCTGTTGCAGTAAGACACGCAAGGGCCCACTGTTACCTTCACTTGGACTGGGTTACTGCGACACCCAGGACCCAGCCCTCAGTCCTAACAACTGGGAAGAGAAATTCTTATAACGTGGGACATGAGTATCTGGGTAACCAGATGCCTGCCTATGTCACAGTCCTGCTGATAATCTCAGCATACCTGGTTTGCCTGCCTTCTTTGGCTTAGAACTCAAGAGGACTATGTATACTGACCTCTTCAAAACTGTAACTTTTGCTGCATTGAATGGGATCTTGAGAAATAAGAATGAAATTTGGGGACCAAAATAACACCGGGATTTCACGGTTTTGTTGGGCTGGGCATGGAGGCTCGGACTCCGGCTGTCGGCAGTGCCTCATTGTGCGTCAGGCTAGTCTGTGCTGCAGTGTGGCCATGAGCTTTGGACGGCCAGGCCCCACAAACACCCCTCTGCCATCAGTGCCCTGTGCTTTCCTCCCACGTGTCATTTCAGTGGAGGGCAGCCTTAACCTCAGGCAAGGGTTTTAAAATCTTGTCTGAACTTTCAGCCTCAGCCACTGTGGTGTGCTGGGACTTCCTGGAGGTGGCACGCGCAGGTAGGAGATGACAGTGACGTGACACCATGCCCCACACAGAAAGCTGAGCAAAGGGAGGCTCTAATCTAAAGGCAAATCCCATCACCTGCTATCAGCTTTGCTGTTGAAACCTGTGCTGAAGTTTGCTTCATCGGCCTCACCCTGTTATCTTCTTTTCAAACTGATTCGACATTGTCAAGTAAGAAGAGGCTGATAGGCAGTATCTCCTCAGAATCTTAGCATGCACCTCTCCCAGGTCATCTGATGTTCCCCTCTCCATTCTCTCTGCTCCCCATCTTTTCTCCCCTCCACACATACCCACACTGCGGGCACCACTGTTCCCTCCATACACCTCATGCTTTGTGTCTTTGTTCAAATTGATCCAAATGGGAATATTCTCCTTTATGATCTTATGCTCTTAGGAAAATTGCTCATTTTTTAAAAGTTTGTATTCATTGATTGCAAACTTTTAAAAAAATTATCTTTTCGAGAGATAGAAGAAGGGAGAGGAGAGGGAGGGAGAGAGAGAGAGAGAGAGAGAGAGAGAGAGAGAAAGAGAAAGAGAGAACCATCAATTTGTAGTTCCACCTGTTTATGCATTCATTGGTTGTTTCTTGTATGTGCTCTGATGGGGAGATCGAACCCGCAACCTCGGAGCATGGGGATGACACTAACCAACTGAACTACCTGGCCAAGGCTGAAAAATGGCTCAATTTTAAGGCTCATTACAGAGGCATGTTCTTTTTCTCTCTGATTCTGGCCCGTGTGTTCCCAAGTCAGAATTCATAGCTGCCATGAGCTCCCAGGTCTCCTTAGGAAATAGGTGCAGCCTGCCTGGGGGTCTTAGCTGTGATCTGGCTGCATCCGGCAGCTCAGGCTCCTGTCACAAAACAACATAGAGCAGATGGCATAACACACAGAAATGAGTTCCTCGCAGTTTTGGAGACTGGAAGTCTGAGATCAGGGTCTGGTGACAGCATCTGGGTGGCCAATGGCTCCATGCTCACTGTGGCTTCCCATGGCAGAGAGGGAGCACTCCCTCCCCCCTGACCCCTCCTCCCTTTCTCCATCTTCTGCTAAGACTACTGTCCTGTGGGAATGCGACCCAACCTTTATGTCCACAGTGAACCACAAACCTCCTGAGGACCCCATCTGCAGGGACAGTCAATTGGGGGTGTGGCTTCAGCATGTGACTTTTAGGGGGACATGATCTGGTCCGTAGCACTGGGCTTTCCTGGCGAGTATGGGATAAATTTCACTGGGCAGGGTTGGTCTCATTGAACTTTTGACTCCAAGGCCACCAGCACAAGCCTCTCGCTGTATGACTAGAGCATTGCTTTTCTAATTACAATTATATGTGTTAAAGCTCTCACTCATCCCTCTGCCCCAGCTCTTTCTTTGTGTGCTGTCAGTTTACATGTAAGAAATATACCAGCACTTACTGTTCAGAAGTTATGTGTTTCATACCAGCCCAGGAAGAAACCTCATCGAAGTTAAAAATAGCCAAATAGAACATGAAGATGAAGCCACACACACAAGGCCAAGAAGAGCATTTGAAGGGAGCCTGGACTCAGGAAAAGGCGCAGGGCTGCACTCATTGTGCAGGGGGAGGAAACTGAAGCTAAACGAGTGAGCGAGGCGCAGTGTAACGGGAGCACCCGGTGGACCCTGGCCCCCGGGCGTCCGGGGCCTCCTCGGCAGCCTGGAGACTCGCCTGCTTTGCTTGGCGCTCACATTTCCCGGCGCTGTTACTAGATGTTGTAGGTGTCCTCACATTTCTGTACCACAGCAGAAAGTCTAGATTATACCCATCAGACCAGTCAACAGGAAAGTAAAGCTTAAATGAAAAGATTGACATAGGTCGAAAAGCATTTGTTATTATACAGACTATTGATATTACAGAGCAGCAATTTTCAACCTTTTTCATTGCATGGCACACATAAACTGATTACTAAAATTCTAAGGCGCACCATAAAGTATATTTTTTGCCAATCTGACAAAAAAATAGGTATGATTTTGAATCATTCACACCAGGTGGCTATTGTTGTGTGGGCTGTTCTCGTGCTTGTTTGTTTTTTTTGTTTGTTTGTTTTTTAATTTGACAAGCTACAGTGGTCGGCAAACTCATTAGTCAACACAGCCAAATATCAACAGTACAACGATTGAAATTTCTTTTGAGAGCCAAATTTTTTAAACTTAAGCTGTATAGGTAGGTACAATTCTATTAACTTAATTAGGGTACTCCTAAGGCTTAGGAAGAGCCACACTCAAGGGGCCAAAGAGCCGCATGTGGCTCGCAAGCCGCAGTTTGCCGACCTTAGCTGCTAAGGGAGAAGAGGTCAGTGCCCCTGACTAAATAGTCAGGTGCTGCATGTTTAAGAAGTTCTAGTTGCACACAGGTTGAAAATCGCTGTTAGAGCAACGAAGAACACATTGCTTTAGGGAGAAAAGAAGAAAGGTGATGTGTTCTCACATGGAGAGCACTGATGTTTCCTAACCACGTCTGCAACATGATTTCAAGTAATTTACGTTGATTTCCTTAAAGATTGACTTTACAAAATTCTCTAATTTCTGTGCATATTCTCTTGTGAGCATTCAGTGCTACTGTGAGACATGGGACTCATGATGCTTTCTAGTATGTTAAGACATTTAAAACCATGCTAGATAAAAGTTTATGAAATCTGATGTAAAAACATATTGGTAATTCTTTTATTTTATCAGATAAAGCAAAATTTGTCAATATTTTAATGGTATTTACTTTTTGGTATCTTATCTCCTTTGATGACAGTCCAATAATTATTTTGATTACTTGATTTATTATAGTAACCTCACTTATGAGTCATATGCTATATATTGATATATGATATATGAGATGTAGTGTCCTCATTTCTCCCACACTTTTCTGTCCTGACAGCCATTATCTAAGTGATATTATGTTTTATCTGATCACTGGAAGGGCTTCCCAGTATTCTCACTGCTTTGACCCTGTTTTTATCCCACTCTGTCTGCTTCCTCACTGTTGGTAGCTTGATCTTGCTAAAGCACCAATGATCATGTTAATCCTCTGATTTAAACCTCCAGTGGGGCCTCTTTCCTAATAACCTGAAGTTACATTTATTAGGTGGCATGAACTCATCTCCAAATCAGAACTTATCTATCGTTGCAGTCCAATACTTCAGAGAGAGAATGCTGGTTTCCTTCCCAGAAAATATACCTGTGTCTTTGTACATGTTAAAAGATGGAACTACATTTTTTCCACAGAGTGGCCAATTATATTCTTCTTCTAAGGTCTCTATGAACCTTTTTCTCCCTTTGAGGACTTGTCCTGTCCTCCTGGTCACCGGCAGGAGGGTTATAGTGTTTGTCCTATCCACTTGGCTTGCTGTTTGAATTCTATTTCCCCTAAGTTCCTCCAGCTCAGGGTTTGCTTATTTCTGTTGTCTTGCCATCTTACCCCTGAGTTTGTATAGATCTACTTTGCTGTTTTATAAATTTACTAGAGACCCGGTGCATGAATTTATGTACCAGTGGTCCCTTGGCCTGGCCTGTGGGATTGGGCCGAAACCAGCTCCCCAACATCCCCTGAGGAGCCCTGGATTGCTAGAGGGTGTAGGCCAGGCCAAGGGACTCCACCGGTGCACGATCAGGGCCGGGAGAGATGCGAGAGGTTGGCCAGCCAGGGAGGGACTGCTGGAGTGCTCCAGGGTGTGTCTGGCCCATTTAGCTCAGTCCTGATTGGCTGACTGTCTGCTCCCTGGTGGTCAGTGCACATAATAGCAAGTGGTTGAGTGGCCTTAGCATATCATTAGCATATTATTTGTTGGTTGGTTGAATGGCCTACCAGTCCACCGGACACTTAGCATATTAGGTTTTTATTATATAAGATTTTTGTATTGTTTTGTATCTTTATGACTATATTACAGGCATAGTTTTAATTTACTGTGCAAAGACATTTTTCTGGATTTTTTTTTGCCATCAGGCCTTCCTGTTCCCTTTCTCCTCTGTCACAGGATGGCTTAGACTTCCCTTAGTTTCTTTGCAGTTGTTGCTTACCTGTCTATGAGATGTGTTCTTCCTGGACTTAGACACATTTATGTTGAGAAGAGACTAAAGCTTAGTTGTAGCTAGTAAGAATTCTCTGTGATGCGGAGTGTGTGTGTGTGTGTGTGTGTGTGTGTGTGTGTGTGTGTGTGAAGGGGGGTGGTGGGGGAGGAAAGATCTTGGCTTCTCTGGTCTCCAGGCACAGAGGGTGGAACCTGCAGATGTCTCCCAGCGCAATCTTCTTCATGATCCTTCATCTACCCGCCTCTCCCTGTGAACCTGATTTGCCTGCTGGGCTTGGGGAAGTTCTCACAGCAAGTGCTCCTGGAGAATCTCACTGATCTACACAAGGAGGGCTTTGCCTTTGATGCTTGCCTCTTTCTTCAGACACAGTTCTCTACCAGCAGCCGTGGGACCTCCTATGTCTTGTGACATGTCTTTTTGACCTTGATTGCTACTATAGCCCCTGAGTATACTAGTAGATATCTCTTAATGTCATGGAATATGACATTTGGGTATTTCATCCTTGCACTTCTCATCTATTTTGAGTTAGTTCTGAGAAGGGAAGTGGGGCATACCACCTTTTCTCTGCTGTATTCAACTAAGGATAAATTTTCTATAGCAAAATAGGAAGTCTAAATGGATTAGATTTGATAGAAGGAGAACATTTGGGACATAGAAAACTTTGTATTGTATGTATTCTATGTCTGCATTGCATGGTCTAGGGCCTTGCTTACGTTGCTGATGTTGAAGGCATCCTGACTGAGCCAAGACAGGTAGTGAGGACAATGTGGGCAGGACAGGCATCTGGAATCAGTTTATTTTAAGGGTGTTATTCAAGTGTGATTTAGTATTTTTTCATTTTCTCAATTTTAAGAATAGCTATTTTTAAGAATAAATATTATTTTTGTAATAATGCATTTTGTGTTTATTTTTGGTTTGTTTGTTTAAAACATCTTCAAGCATTTAAGATACTCAGTCCTAGAATCTGAGTTCCCTTTTCCAGGCAGACTTCCTTCATTATGAACTTCCTTTTTTAAATTAAATTTATTGGGGTTACGTTGGTTAATAAGATTATATAGGTTTTAAGTTCACAGTCCTATGATACATCATCTGTATATTGCATTGTGTGCCCATCACCCAAAGTCAAATATTCCATCACCATGCAATTGACCCCCTTTACTCTCTACTACCCTCAACCCTTTCCCTCTGGTAACCATCATACTGTTGTCTGTGTCTATGAGTTTCTGTTTGTTTTTCTCATTTGTTGCTTGCATTTTATATCCCACATGTGAGTGAAATCTTGTGGTTCTTAACTTTCTGTCTGGTTTATTTTGTTTAGCATGATATTCTTAAGATCCATTCAAATTTGAAAACATTTATTCACAAAGATAGATGCACCCCTATGTTCATTGCAGCATTATTCACAGTGGCCAAGACAGGGAAACAACCAAAGTGTCCTGCAGTAGAGGACCGGATAAAGAAGATGCGGTACACAGTTACAATGGAATACTACTCAGCCACAGGAAAAGATGGAATTACTGCCATTTGCCACAACATGGACGGATCTTGAGTATGGACTTTCAAAAGCATTTTTGCCACACGTTGTCTGTGTCTCTTTCTGAGCTTTTAGAGGAATGTGTATTTCTTCCCTGCTATGTTAAGATACACAAAATCTCTCTATTGTTCTCTGGTTTAGAAATTATTTACTTAACTGATAAGAAATGATATTTTTATGCTCAAAGAATCTGTAACACATGTGTCTCTTCTGTGGGGTGTCTTGATTTTATTGCGTGCAGTATAGCTTCTTGGTTAACAGCCCTGAAATCAGACATTCTTGCTTCTACATTCAGAAGCCCCCACATTCTGTTGACCTTATGCATGGTTTTAACTACTCTCTCTTTCTTTCCTTATCTATAGAATGAGAATAATAATACCTATTTCATAGGATTATCTACAGTATTCTTAACATGTAAATATTAAACACCTGGGTTAAAATACATTTTCCACATTCACATTACATGAAACTAACTTGCTATTAGCAAATTAGTGATGCTTCATTCAGAAGTGATTTAAAGTTCAGCTAATCTCGGAAAATGCATTCAAGGCTGCAGCAGAGATGGGCTGCTATAACCATGCTTCATTCCTTCCTCCTGAGATGCTGGGGTCCTGTCCACCCAGACACTCTGTCCCAGCGCCCTCTGGACCACAGACTCCCAGTGATGCCAGTCTCACATGGAGTCACTTCCTCAGAACAAAACACCTGTATTTTTTGGACTGTGAACAAGGTAAATTGAAGGGATGGGATAGATCAGGGTCCTCAAACTTTTTAAACAGGGGGCCAGTTCACTGTCCCTCAGACCGTTGGAGGGCCGGATTATAGTTTAAAAAAAAATTATGAACAAATTCCTATGCACACTGCGCAAATCTTATTTTGAAGAAAACAAACAAAACAGGAACAAATACAATATTTGTATTTGCATGTGGCCTATGGGCTGTAGTTTGAGGACCCCTGGGATAGATAAATCTTTAATGAAAAACATGTTTCTCTTTTCATTATCACACATTGATTTCAACATTTAAGCATAAATTGTGAATCTCATTTAAAAAAATAAACCAAGTTCAGTGTTAGGGTATGTTAAGTAGTTTACTTACAAATAACTTCTTCTTATTGCTAGTCATAAAGGATGAGTACCTGTCTTCTATAAATAATATGCATATTCATTTGATAAAACTTTATAAACATGTTTAACACATATATAGGTTAGCACATATCACATATATAAACATTTTCTGTTATGACAGGTGTTTATGTTCTTTAAATAATATTATTTCCATCAAATTTAAATGGAAACATGTATTGTGTAAAACCAGCTTGTGAAGATCAATCATATTTTGCATATAATTGTGCACTTTCATTGCTGTATATTATTGCATCATTCAGTACCCTATATTCATTTACCTGTTCAGCTGTTGATAGACATTTGGGTAGTTTCTCCTTACTAGTACTATGAATTGTTTTGGTATGAATGGTTTAGCTTAAGTCTTTTGCCAGCATATGCACTGATATCTCTGTAGACTAGGAATGGAATGGTTAACCAGAAGGTGAGTTCACATCAGCTTCAGGAGGTGCTATTAACTAGGTTTCCCATGAGAACAGGCCAACATGAGGAGCACCCCACTGGGTCCATGTGCCCTCTGAATTCAGAATAGGCAGGAGGATTTCATAGATGTTCTAAAATCTTTGAACTTCAAAGTGAAAATGTGAGGTTTCTTCTCTCTTTTTCCCCAGGAGTCCATGCAAAACTTCCCCCCTTTTCTCCAAGAGCAGAAAGGCATCACAAGGGGTTTCTGGGAGAGGAAGTCCTGGAGACACACCGCAATCTCACCACATTTTTCCCAGGACAGCAGGCAAACACTTGCCTTGCATTATCTCAACGAAGGTGCTCTTTCAAGCTGTTCTTCCTTGAACAAAGGAGATATGCTCAAAGGTGACTCTGTATAGTCAGGTGGATGTGGACACATCTGGCAACTTTTAATTGGCACCTTTACAGCAGCTCTGCCAGCCAGCCACCAGATGCTGGTGTAAATATCTCATCTGCTGAGGTCTTTCCAGCCACATTGCCTGGTTCAGCAACTATCCATGCAGATACCCAGCGTATCTCCATGGAGCGTGCCAGCTGGGGATAGTTTATCAATTTCAAAAATTCATAAAGTAATATGGCCAACACTACACACACACACATCACTGAAATTTTTTGATGCACAAATTCTGTTCCAAATTTCTCCAGAAACATATTACTGTTATTCTATGTCAGTGCAAGTGCTGGCTCTAAAATAAAGTTCCCAGGGGTTATATCTGTCCTGTTTTATTTAAAACTAGAGGCCCGGTGCACAAATTCATGCACAGGTGGGGTCTCTAGGCCTGGCCAGTGATCAGGGGTGATCAGGGCCATCTCTCCCAGTCCTGATCAGGGCCGGGCCAATAGGGGCTGGCTGGCTGGGGGGAGAGACAGGAGGAGGGACCACGGGAAGTTGGTCTGCCGCAGGAGGTTGGCTGTGGGAGCACACTGACCACCAGGAGGCAGCTCCTGCATTGAGCATCTGCCCCCTGGTGGTGAGTGCACATCATAGTGACCAGTCATTCAGTCGGTCGTTTGGTTATTTGGTTGCTTAGGCCATATATATATATATATATATATATATATATATATATATATATATTAACAGAGGCCCTACCGGTGTTTCTGTGGTTGAGCATCGACCCATGAACCAAGAGGTCACCGGTTTGATTTCAGGTCAGGACACATGCCTGGGTTTCCTGCTCAATCCCCAGTAGGGGGCATGTAGGAGGTAACCACTGGATGTTTCTCTCATCTATGTTTCTATCTCCTCTCCCTCTCCCTTCTTCTCTCTCTCTCAAATAAAATAAAATAAAAATGCTAACAGAGAAGAACAAAGTATGGATACTGCCATGTGTTAATACAATTATAAGAATTATTTATATTGGGGCTAGGGGTGTGCTTGTTCTGACCAGGTACATGTTCTAGTTTGGCAATTCCCCTCTCACCTACCAAAGAAGCCATATTCGTACTTTTGCATCAGAATCAGCAAGAGTTTTAGTTTTCTTTATTTACTTCAATCAGAAGTTCATTCTGCAATAAAAGGTATGGCCCCCTCCCTCCCCACCCTGTCTGGGATATCCAGTAATTGTGTTTGGGTTTAAAAGGACTTTTCTGCTGCATCAGAAAGAGCTATGCTTCCAGTAAGATGATGGATATTCCTTGGGTTTGGTGTTGACAGCACCATAAAAGCCTTATGTGAGAGATAAATCCATAGTGCATTCTCACCTGTGCCTGCTAATGTGGAAGGGTTCCTTATTCTGTGCCACAAATGGCAGACAATTCCTTTAACTGAAGCAAAGTCACGTTTGAGTTGCATGAGACACTGTGATGCACAGAATAGGAGCCCAACGACACAGAGCCGGTGGGTTCCAGGGCTGGAGAGAGTGTCCAGCGGTTGAGTGAAATCAAGTTTCACAGGCAGACAGCATGCTGCATGGGTGATGGGGATTAATTTACAATTCACAATATCCTTATACATACGCAGGGATGATCGTGTATACTCACTCATTTATAGCAAGCATTTTATTGAAGTAAATCATACATGTATGTGTGTATATATCAAACACACGCACACACACACACACACACACACACACACACACACACACACCCCAACACATACAAAGTCTATGAAGCCCTACAAAACAATTCTCTTTCAGTCATTACCAGCCCACCACCCGCATACCAGGGTAGCTTAGAGCATAACAGATTGGTTTTGCTTCTTTTCTAATGTAAAAATTGCATTATATAGTAGGTACTCCTGACTGACTAATTAAGCTTAACCTATTTGTGAAATTCATTTGAATACTTTGTATTTTCAAGTTATTCATTTTAATTGCAGTTTCATGTGAATACATATGAATATATTTTTATTTTTGTGTATAGATGTGAAGTTGTTTACCATTTGGGGCCATTACAAAGAGTGCTTCTATGAACATTCTTTCTCATATTTTTGGTAAATGTATGTTTATGTTGAGTACAAGAGTGGAGTTGTTGGTCACAGAGAATCTATTTTGTATGGCGTGGGGCAGGGATCAAGATTGTTTTCCATGTGGGTACACAATTGATATAGCATCATTAATGAAAAGCTCA
Organism: Myotis myotis; assembly: GCF_014108235.1. Taxonomy (NCBI): domain Eukaryota; kingdom Metazoa; phylum Chordata; class Mammalia; order Chiroptera; family Vespertilionidae; genus Myotis; species Myotis myotis. The sequence continues at coordinate 49,902,869 of NW_023416320.1, read as the reverse complement.
GGCCTTTCCCAATGTGCTTCAGGGTTGAAATCAAAGGCCATCATTGTGCGGGTCTGTATCACAGTTTTCTGTTTGTTATTTCTTATGCAGATATGTTATTTCTCTTTTAGTTTACCCATGGTTTTCATGGTCCTTATGCTAGATATACTGGTAGATGTTAATGCAATTACTCAAATGTTAAGAGCACTGGCAATATTGTATTTAAACCTGCCAAACCGTAAACTTCTCCCTTGGTAAAGAAATTTTATAGGGCATGTAGAGTAGCTAGGCAATCATTTTTAAACTGTAGTCTTCTCCCCCATAATGCCCATTGGTTAAAAATTACAGTTTCTTCATAAGATTGGGTTGGCTTCTCCCAAGAATGTCATCCAAGTGGATAGGTTTTCCAGAGACTGAAATCCATGGTGACATAAAATGGCCTGAGCGCTTGGTCAGGATGTTAATTAATTCCTAGAGGGAAAATAGGTCACATCAGCTCAATGGAAGACCAGTTTTAGAACAATTTTTTTCTTATAGATTTTTTTTTTTCCAGAAAACACCTGTAAATGCTCAAATCCAAACTCCTGGATACAAATGTTCTCCTAGGTCTTAAAACTGAAGACAGGTTGTTCTTTTTTCCTGTTAAGTTCATTTTAACTTTAGTCCTTACTCAAGTCATATAAAAGAGGATTTAAAAATTTTAAATTCTTTTTCTCACCCTGGCCATGTAACTGGGTTGGAGCATCACCCCAGTGCACCAAAAAGGCTGCGGGATCAACCCCAGTCAGGGAATGTACGAGAGACAACCAATCCATGTTTCTCTCTCTCTTTCTCTCTTTTCCTCTCCCTCCCTCGTTTCTTCCCTCTCTCCCTTCCTTTCTCTCTAAAAGTCAATGAAAACATATCCTCAAGTGAAGGTTTTAAAAAAAAAATTCTTTTTCTCTTCCTTTTTTTTTTTTTTTAAAGAGTGGCTACAAAGCTCATCATTCAGACCTATCAGAATGATATGGAATAATTTTGGACTATCCATGTTAGCAATTTCCCACTTTTTCAGCAAAAGTTGAATTTATCAGCCTGGATCTGAATTTTTTAAAAACAAAACAAAACGCACAAACCAAAAAATTCATATGAGGAAAATAATTATCAAAAGTGAATTTGTCTAATTCACTTTTATTTCAGAAGTCTATCATTATGATTATTATAATGGGATTTAAAAAAAGTGAAAAAAGTGGGGGCAAATGTGAGTGAGTATGTAACACTTCATTACTCCCACAAGTTATAGCTAAGAGCTCTTCCATAACTAAGGAGGACTTTCGAATCTGTGAAAATATTATTTTGATGTGGTATTGGAAAACATTTGTCCATATTTTCACTAATTTTAAAAGTCTATTTTATGGGGTAGTGATTGGATCCTAGATAGGTATTCTCTACCTATAAAAATAAAAGAACATCATATTTTTTAAAAAATATATTTTATTGATTTTTTACAGAGAAGAAGGGAGAGAGATAGAGAGTTAGAAACATCGATGAGAGAGAAACATCGATCTGCTGCCTCCTGCACATCTCTTACTGGGGATGTGCACGCAACCCAGGTACATGCCCTTGACCGGAATTGAACCTGGGACCTTTCAGTCCGCAGACTGACGCTCTATCCACTGAGCCAAACCGGTTTTGGGAGAACATCATATTTTTAAAAGACATTCATTTCAAAGCTTCTCTTAATTTTATGATGATAAAGTCACTTTAAATGTTTTTCAAAATACCCAACCTGGCAGTATGTTTATTTCCTTAACACAGAATTCTTGATGTGCATGCTATTAGCATGATTTTTACAATTGAAGTTGTGCAAACACACAGTGAATCGCCCTGCAATAGTCACACATCTTTCTGTGCCTTGCGTCTAGAGCCATCTGGACACCATAGCAGAGTCCTATTCATGACATACAAACGCCTGGATCCTGCCGATGCATAAACAGTAATTAAACACACAAGCCAACTGTGCCTGCCAGATCGGCAACAACTATCCTTTGAGTGGCTTAGAGTTTCCACGCCAATGAGCTGATTGAGAAATTGGCTGGTGATTAAAGATTAATGATTTATGGTGGCAAGTGAGGTTCATTTGCTGCTTACTGAAATATGTTTGACAGAATCTTTATGAATTTTCTAGAATCCACGGTCTTATAGGTATTTATTCTCAAGGAAAGATCTAAATTTCAAGCATGAGGTGCCGTCATATAAGATAGAAGGTGTTTTAACATCTAATGATCACTGAGCAGCCTCTTTTCCTATGTACTCTCTTTGATAAGCAATTTACCTTTTCTGATTTTAAAGAGAATTTTTACATTTTGAATATTGGAGAGATTGTGTGTAATTCTTCTCTGGCTGGTCATAGCCCGTGCTTAAAGCAAGGGGACATGATGGATGAAAACAAGAAGTCATAGAGGCATTTGAAAGAGGCCTGGCTCTACATTTGGTGAATTAGCATTTTCTTTTTCTAAAGATCTTTAGATGTTTCAGAATTTGTTGATACCAGGAGAAAGCAGGTGTTGGAGAGGATTATTCAGCTCAGTGTAAAAATAAACCAGTAGATACCGCTGAGAGCTGGCAGGTGTGTGTGTGTGTGTGTGTGTGTGTGTGTGCGCGTGTGCGTGCATGCTTAGGCTCGTAACTTATGTTTCAGCTTAGTGTTGATTCCTGAGTGATACAGTCTTACAGTTTTTGGAACCTGCTAATTCACTCCTACCAACATAATGCAGAATTTCCTTAATAAATGCAGTAAAGGGTAACTGAGAATATGACTGACCCCTCACAGCCTTAATTCTATATAATAAAAGCCTAATATGCTAAGTTTCCGGTCATTTGGTCATCCATTCAACTAATCAAAGCACAATATGCTAATGATATGCTAAGGCCACTCAACCACTCGCTATGATGTGCACTCACCACCAGGGGGCAGATGCTCTGACTGGTAGATTAGCTTGCTGCTAGGGTCCAGCCAATCCGGCGTGTCTGGCGAGATGGACCGGACATGCCCTGGAGCCCTCCCATGTCCCTCCCCATCCCCAATCATGCACCAGTGGGGTCCCTCAGCCTGACTTGCACCCTCTCAATCAGGGGCCCTACGGGGGATTTCAGAAAGCCAGTTTCGGCCTGATCATGCAGGCCAGGCCCAGGGACCTCATCGGTGCATGAATTTGGGCACCAGGCCTCTAGTGGTTCTATAAATACTGACCTAAGTAATTTATAAAGCTGTTAAAATTATTTCTGCTATTAAAATAAACTCCACAGCACACTCTGGTACGTGACTCTGAGCTCTGAGTCAGCAGAGGCGCGGTGGTGAAGGATGAGGCCTGCTGAGGCACAGGATCAATGCCTGCTGGGCAGGAGGAACAGGCTGGTGGTCTTCTCTGACCATCACCCTGACCGAGGGCCCGTCCCTCCTGGGAAATCTGTTGTTGCTTTGGCTGAGGAGCTTAAGCTTTAACAGTCATATCTCCTGCTACATTTTTCTGAAAACACTCATCATCAGTTTTCATTCATGATTGCATTTGGTACCTTATGGGGATGTCTGTGCATGTTCCTGGATTTCACCTGGATTGCATTTTTGTCAAGAAGCAAGTGTTTCCTATGAGTATCCTCAACACACAGGTTAGTAATTATTCAATTCTCCCAGGTTTTACCTCTACATCGATGCCCCGGCCACCAAGACCCTTGCTGACAAGCGGTAAGAATTGCTCTGGTTTCTCTACTCAGCGGGGATGAATGTAAACACAGCTTAGAGGCGACCCAGAGCAAAATTAGAGTGCCTGCCACTTATTGAACCAAGATTTCTGTTTTCTCAACAATATCCATAACTTTCTGAAATGCTATTGTTTTAACTATTGTTTCCGCTCCAACTCTGTTAGGTGGATTATTTTTCTGGGCCCAATTTCTCAGAGTGAAACAGAAGGATGGCTTCCCTGGAGACACCACACAAGAATCAGCCAGTCAATCAAAGACGAACAAGAAGACCACACATTGCCTAAGCAACTCACTCCCAGCCCAGCTCCCTTTGGGAGACCTAGACCTCAATGGTTACTGTCCAATTGTTAAAAGCAGAAAGTCCAAGTCTCTTAATCACAGGACCTACTCTGCAATCTGAAACAGTGGTTTAAAGCAAATTCCAGGGGGAAAAAAGGAGAAAATACTTATAAATAAGACAGTGAGAAAGTTGGAGAGCACGGACAGTCCATAGTAAAACCAGGCACACTGCCCAGTCTAACTGACTCAGGCTCCTTGACATTATGTATCAATTAAACAAAAAATGAGAGATTATTACCTATAGTCTAGTTCCGTGGTCGGCAAACCGTGGCTAGCGAGCCACATGCGGCTCTTTGGCCCCTTGAGTGTGGCTCTTCCACAAAATACCATGTGCAGGCGTGCACATACAGTGCGATTGAAACTTCGTGGCCCATGTGCAGAAGTCAGTATTTTGTGGAAGAGCCGGTATTTTGTGGAAGAGCCATACTCAAGGGGCCAAAGAGCCGCATGTGGCTCGCGAGCCGTGGTTTGCAGGGCCGCAGTTTGCCAACCACTGGTCTAGATGAACAACTGCCTGAAAAACCTGCTATAAACTGAAGAATGTACTTTGCCAGTCCAGGATCATGTTAATGAACAGTATAAATAAGATTCAAGAAATAAAAGAGGGGGAACTATTTTCTTCTCGAAGGGACTGTTGGTAAAATATAATAACAGCCTTACAAATTTCATGTGCTTTGGGCCCAAAAGTTATTTTCCAGGGATTTTTTTTCTAAGAAATCATGGATGCTATCAAATATTTGACTAAAAGTATGAATACATAGATATCTTTGCATATAAAAGAAAATGGGAGACATCATAAATGCCAAACAATAGGTAGTCATTCAAATGATGTTTTAAAAACATACTTAATATATGCAGGAAATAACAATTATAAGAGTGGCTTACCAAATATACTGCATGATTTGTTGTTGTTGTTGTTTTTGAGTACAGGGGACAGGGAAGAGATTTTAAATCTTAAATGTTAGTAATCACCACCACTGTTTATTAAAGGTGGGTCCTTAGAAGGGTTTTTTAAATGTTTTTATTTTTATTTGCCCTGGTTGGGTAGCTCAGTTGGTTAGAGCATCGTCCTCATACATCAAGGTTACAGGTTTGATCCCCAGTAATGGCACATCCAAGAATCCATTAATGAATGCATAAATAAGTAGAAGAATAAATACCTCTCTCAAATCAATATATTAATTTTTTAAAATTTCCCTTTGCAGACTTGTGTATAAGGTTGTGCATAGAATATGCCGAGTGAATGAGAAGACGAGACTCCTTGAAAAAGTGTGTGTCTACACTGAGTGTGTGTGTGGAGGGGAGAAAGGAGGGTGGGTCTCCCATTGTTACCATAAGAAGACAGCGTAGGGCTGATGGCAGTTTCATGGCTGGAAGTGAAGAGGAGGGGAAATGAAGTGGAATGAAGCCTGGCTGATAAGAAAAACGACTGAGAGGCTGCAGACAGGGCCTCCAGTCCTGGCCGAGGCTGTCCATTGGATGTGTCTTCTCAGTTGTAGCAAAATATGGGACCTGGTTGTGAAATGCCATGTTTTACAGACCAGTCCACTAAGCTATGGACATTGTGAACAGTGGCCCATTCCTGGGTCACATATTATTGTCTTTGTGGTTTGTTACATTAAAATTAATATACTTCTCCAGATCTTCTTAAACATTTTCATTATTCTTATCTTCAAAATACAGCCAAAGGAAATGAAGCTGATTGATCACAGTTGGATAAGATTGATGGTTGATGCTTAATGGACATTCTACAGAGTCCAACTCCCTCCCTGTCTTAACTTTCCATTTACAAATAAAATGTGCTCATTATTCTTGTAGTACTTTGTGCACTTGGAGATGGATCACAGAATAAAGATCTTAATAGCAGATGCTAAATAAATCATGTTTTCTTTTCTTTATGACAAAAAAATCTGATCCAAATATACAACTTCTGACCTAGCTACCTTGGCTCAGTGGATAGAGCATTAGCCGGTGGACTGAAGGGTCCCAGATTTGATTCTGGCCAATGGCACATAACTGGGTTGCAGGTTCAATCCCTGATCCCGGTTCAGGAGTGTGCAGAAAGCAACCAATTGATGTGTCTCTCTCACATCGATGTTTCTCTCTCTGCCTCTCCCCTTCCTTTCTACTCTCAATGGAAAAAATGTCTTCAGTTGAGGGTTAACAACAACAACAGAGTAATAAGCAAATAAATAAATAACTTTCATTTGAAAAAAAATTTAATTGTAGAACTTCTTCTGAAGAAGGGGTTGGAATATTTAATAAGAAGTCGATTCTAATCCTGCCACTTGATTTAACAGGTGAGCTTAGTTAGAACCAGAGACATCCATCTCAGTGTGTGTTGAGCTGACTCATTGGCCTGGTGCCCCAACTCCTGGGCCAGAGTTTGCTTCAACTGCAAGGCCCCCCATAGAGCTCTGAGAGCAAGTTGATTTGCTCAGAATGCTAGCTAGAGAGAGGACTGGCTCAGAAGTGTCCTTGACTTTACTTTCTTGCTAATGACTTTAATTTTTAACCTGTAATCCATTGTGAAAAAAAATGTGTAACTGAACATAGACCCTCACATGGAAGGGCCTATTCATTGTCATCAGGTTAGAGAGCAGGTCCCGGCTGAGAAGCGAAGCTCTCCTGGCCCTGGGTGCATGAGGCTTCACAGAGACGGGTGCAGAGCCAGGGGTCTGAGCAGCTTGGGCTCCTGTTCCCAAATCCAAGCTCTAAGGAAAGGTGCTTTGCCTTTAACAGTTTAGCACATTCCTCTGATTATTTGTACAAAGGATTCAATGACTTAAAATTAAGACAAAACCCAAGTACACTTCTCCAGTGAGGGCTGTGGGCCTCACTCACAGCACATGGAGAGTCTATTTGCTTAAATTTATCTTGGATGAGGATTCTTCTAGACATTAACATATTTTAAAAATCTGTATACACTGCTGTACATTTTCCTATTGCTCTGAAATAAGCATGTGTTATCTTTATCATCAGAAAATAAAATGTACAAAATGTCCCTGAGGGTTGCCCAGCGCCCTGTCCTCAGAGGAGGAAGATGTTGGCACTGGGGAGGAGTGGCTTTCTCTGCCAGGTGCCCAGGTATGTTCAGCCCCAGGGACAGGACACCCTGGCTCCCTGGGTCTGTTTATTTTTTCCTATGGGTAGACTGATTAATCCCATTTGCATCCGCATGTTACTTCTTACATAGGACAATATATGTTGAAGACAAGAATACTTTCACTTCCTCCATCACTACTGCCCTGGTCATACCCCAGCCATCTCTCATCTGCAGTATTTCAATAACTTTCTAACTGGGTCCCTCCTTCTGTCTTTTGACCCCCAAATTTATTCTTTTTAAAAATATTATTTTCTTTTTTAAAAAAAATGTATTTATTGAATTGAGAGAGAGAGAGAGAGAAAAGGAAAAAGAGAGAAACAATGATTTGTTGTTCCTTTTTTATGTAATAGTATTCATTGGTTGATTCTTGTATGTGCCCTGACTGGGTATTGAACCTGCAAATTGGCATATTGGGAGGACACTCTAACCAAGTGAGCCAAGGTTTATTTTCCAATTACAGTTGAAATTCAATATTATATTAGTTTCAAGTGTATAACTCAGCCGGTAGACACTTATGTGCCTTACAAAGTGATCCCACAGTAAGTCTAGTACCCCCCTGATGTGCACATAGTTATTACAGTATTATTGATTATATTCCTTGTGCTGTATTTTCATCCCTGAGACTATTTTAATAACTAGCATTTTGTACTTCTTAATTCCCTTCACTTTTTTCACCCAGACCCTGCCTCTCTGATAACTATCAGTCTGTTCTCTGTATCTGAATATGTTTCAGTTTTGTTTGTCCATTTATTTTGTTTTTCAGGTGCTACGTATAAGAGAAATCTTCTAATTTCTCTGTCTGACTTACTTCACTTAGCATAATACATTGATTGGCCATAAGAAAGACTGAAATCTTGCTGTAGCCAGTGTAGCTCAGTTGGTTAAGCATCACCTCATGCACCAAAAGGTCACAAATTTCAATTCCTGGTTAGGGCACAAACCCAGGTTGTGGGCTCAATTTCTGGTTGGGGCTCATAAAAGAGGCAACTGATTGATGTCTCTCACATAGATGTTTCTCTCTCTCTTCATCTTCCTTCCTCTCTGTCTAAAATCACCAAAACATATTTTAAAAATGATTACAATTTTACCATTTGCAACAATATGGATGGACCCACAGTCTATTCTTAACAGAGCAACTTAGAATGAGCCTCTAAAAAGAAATCTGATTATGTTAGCTAATGCACAGAAACAACCAAGGGTTTTCTATCTTAATCATAATGAAAACCTGAAGTTCCCTTCTACCCCCTCTACCCCATGCATTTCTGTTCTCCTCACTCATCTCCATCACAACTGGGTGCTCCCACTGCAGGAGTTTTGAACACACCGCTTCCTTCCTGGAAATGTTCTTCCCCTAGGAATTTCCAAGACTTGTGCCCTCACTTCCTTCATGTATTTGCTTGAATATTGTAACCAAAACCCAGATTTGGCTGCTTGATGAAATGAAAGCCAAAGTCATGAGACAGGTGCTACTGAAAAGGAAAGTGGTTTATTCAAGTGTCAGCCACCTGAGGAGATGGGGGACTCCTTTCCAAAAGCCTATCTCACTATCTTAGTGCAGGCAGGGGTAAAGCAGAACAAAAACATCAAGGGAAGGGGGTTCAAACGTTCTCTATGTGCAGCCCAGCACAGTCCATTCTGATAAAGACCTCAAAACTGCTCAAGTGATGGATGGTATGGTGTGCATCATCCTGGTTTTATAGCATCATGGCTGAAAACCAGAAAATCTCTGCAAAAAAACTGGGATGACTGAAGGTTGGAGTCTATATCTTTTTTTTAATGTATTTTATTGATTTTTTACAGAGAGGAAGAGAGAGACATATAAAGAGTTAGAAACATCAATGAGAGAGAAACATCAATCAGCTGCCTCCTGCATACCCCCCACTGGGGATGTGCCCACAACCAAGGTACATGCCCTTGACCGGGATCAAACCTGGGACCCTTCAGTCCACAGGCCAATGCTCTGTCCACCGAGCCAAACCAGCTAGGGCTGGAGTCTATATCTTTTGAAGTTAGTTCCTAGAATTTTCTTTAATCCTCACCAAAGGATATGCATTTTAAACTGATTTTAGAGAAAGAGAAAGAAAGAGGGAGAGAGAAAGAAAGAGGGAGAGAAAGAGAAATTCTGATGCCAGAGCAAAACATCTGTGGTTGCATACCTCATACTTCCAACTGGGGATCAAACCCGAGACCTTTTGGTATACCAGATGACACTCCAACCAACTGAGCCATACCAGCCAGGGTAGCTCCTAGGATTCTTATACAAACATGGTGTTTATCTACAAGTTATATACTAGTCAGAGTCAGCATTTATAGAAACAATGTCAAAAGAAAGGGGTGGTGAGTTACAATATCACTTTCAAAGTGAGGCCTTGCCTACCCACTCTATTTATCCTATTTTCTTACTTTAGTCTTCTATATAATTATTAGCTTTAAGCTCAATATATGTTAAGCTTTCTTGTGTTGTTTTGGTTCCATCACTGCAGTTTGCAAGAACACAAGGTCTTTTTTGGACTGTTTTGTTCTAATGGCAAAGTGAAATGACTCTCACACCACGCTGAGTAGGCAATGTGTTACAGGTATATTCACCTCATTCACCTGCGAACCATCAGTGGTAAAATGCATCTGAGAAGCTGAGTGCATTGGGCACTGATAACGTAGAAACAAAACTCGTTGATGTAACACAGGGCGATACAATAGTACCGTTGGGATTACATTTCTTTTTTCTGTTTTGTTTTACTTAACAATTGTTTATTGATGTACTTTTCAAAAAATGTATTTTATTATTGGGAGTTACAGATGTCCCCCCATGTCCCCTCTTTTCCCCCCTCTACCAGGTTTGCACCCTACCCAAGGCCTTCACCTGCCTATTGTTTGTGTCCCTGGGCTATGCGCATATGCATATGAGTCCTTTGATTAATCTCTTCCCCTTCCCCCTCCCTCCTTTCCTCTGAGATCTGTTAGTCTGGTCCATGCTGCATGTCTATGGTCCTATTTTGCTCCTCAGTTTATTTTGGGATTACATTTCTATCAGAAAAACAATATTTGCATTTCTACTAGATCAGAATCTCCATTACCAAGTCATTTTACATAATCTGAGCTTTAAACAACAGTTAACAGTAAGGCAAACAAAGGCATATTGGCTTAGTAATTAGATGGTCCTGGGTGTGCCTGTTAGGCAATGTGCTCTAACATGACCTTGAAAGGGCAGGTAGTTTTCCATTCATGTCAAATGCCCAGGGAAAAGACTGTCATGTACTAACTACTTAATAAATCTAAAAATATTGGTTAATTATACGTAAATGTTATTATCTTCAATTGTAGAAAAATCTTGAGTCTTTATGGTGCTCTTAAATATTACATTAAAAATATAATTTTTATTGATTTCAGAGAGAAAGGGAGAGGGAGAGAGAGATAGAAACATCAGTGATGAGAGAGAATCAGTAATCAGCTGCCTCCTGCACAGCCACTACTGGGGATCCAGCCTGAAACATCTGCCCTGACCAGGAATTGAACTATGACCACCTGGTTCCTAGGCCAACATTCAACCACTGAGCCACACTGGCAGGGCTTAAAGGTTATACTTTAATAGTTACTTTTTCAGCTACCGATCTCACTGCCACATTCTTGGGCAATATTGTTAATCATTGTCTCACACTGTCCAATTGGTGGATCATGGGTTCCAAGAAAAATTGTCCTGCAAGAGGCAATTCAATGGCAAATACATGCAGTGCGGGTTTTACAAGTGTAAGCTTAGGAATATCCCTCCAATTATTTATGAGAAGTTGACCTATGGTTTGAGCAAAATGCTGATTTTTATGCACCTGTTAAAGAAAAGTGCCCACGTGGTGTGGCAAGAGAAAGTGTAAATTGGTAAAGCCTTTCTGAAAAGCATTTGAATAGAAAGATTTATAAGTACATATAGTTAAGGACCAGGCAATTATAAGTGTATTTAGACAGTGGGACATTTATATTTTCCTCATAATTATTCTATTTCCAATTATTTTTCTACATAAAATGGATATTAACTAATGACAATGCCATCAAAATAAAGGCTTATTCTAAATATCGGGATAAGTTATTCATAAGTATACTCAGCCCCTAGGACCCTTGATACACTGACAAATTACTGCCATATATTAGGTGCTGTGCAGTTATAAATGCTGGGATCTGGCAGCTCAGATCCTGCCGCCAGATCCCAGCTCCAATAGCACATGCTCATGGTATTCCGTTCTGAAGGAAGAGGCTTGCCTTCTGGAGCCCTAAGTCAAACACAAATTTGAAAAAAATATTTTCCCCCAAACAAGAACACTCCACTGTTTGTCTGGGCTTTACTGTGGTATCCTAAATACCAGAGTCATATGAACCTTAGAACAGCGGTTCTCAACCTGCGGGTCGCGACCCCTTTGGTGGTCGAACGACCCTTTCACAGGGGTTGCCTAAGACCATCGGAAAACACATGTATAATTACATATTGTTTTTGTGGTTAATCACTATGCTTTAATTATTTTTAATTTGTAACAATGAAATTGGGGGTCACCACAACATGAGGAACTCTATTAAAGGGTTGCGGCATTAGGGAGGTTGAGAACCACTGACTTAGAATCTTCATATGCTTTTATTCATTCCTAGGTCACAGAAACACCCATCACAGTTTAATAAGTACGGTGTGTGTGTATGTGTGTGTGTGTGTGTGTGGTGTGGTGTGTATGTGTGGGTGTGTATGTCTGTTTGTGGTGTGTGATGTGTGGGAGAATATTATACTTTGCCTTCAGGGAGACAATTGCTCAATTAATTTAATTTTTGCCCTTCAATTTTCATTATATCAGCTTGATTATTAAAATTAAGTATGTTAATGAGATGATTTACTACTTAACCAGGGTCATATATATGAATGCAGCTGTTCCTTGGCATTTTGAAGGGGCTGGTCCCTTTTGTAGGTTTCCGTATCATTATCATGTTTTCAGATATGATTTTCTGGCACCACGGAGGGAATTGCATTTCATGTGCACAGGAAAGAAGGCATCTTTGCCCCACTAACTGACATAATCAGATGCTAAAAAGGCACTATTTCCCCTTAGTTTTAGGTGAAGCTCAAAGGGCAAGTACAGAGACTCCACATTCCAAATGAGGTCTTGGCAGCATTGACGTATGAAGACTGGTTTGTAGACATAGCCCCTTGAGGTTGTAAAGATCAAAGCTGAAGTGGCCTGGGCTTTAGGGAGCCGATTTCTTTAGACAAGTTGTCAGGCGCTGTGCCCTGATGTAACTGCTTCCTGCTGCACTGGGAAGAGCCTGGGGGAGGAGACCAAGGAGGACTCTGTGAGAAGTGAGCGGTGTCACTGGAGTTTGGGAGGCAGAGGAGACAAATGTCCCAAAGTTTATTCATTCACCTACTGAAAAATACATTTGTTGCTTCCAACTTTTGCAATCCTATATAATAAAATCCTAATATACAAATTAACCAAATGGCGGAATGACTGGTCGGTGGGGGGCGGGGCCGGCGAGCAGGTGGTGCCAGGTCAGCCAAGGCGGGTACCAGTGGGCAGAGGGAGGGAACGGCGATGGGGGGGTGGCGGTGACCAGCAGCAGCAGAGGGGTGATGGGGGGCGGGGACAGCCACTCGCCTGCTGGTGCCATCCCCCGATCAGCCGGCTGGTCACCTCCCACAGAGGGAGGCCAGACTACTACTTAAGCCTGCTCCTGCAGCTGTCAATCAGACATCCCCTGAGGGCTCCCTGACTGCAAGAGAGTGCAGGCCGGGCTGAGGGCTACCCCCCCAGTGCACAAATTTTTGTGCACCAGGCCTCTAGTACTATATAATAAAAGCCCAGTGATCCACCAGGTGCTCAACGCAGGAGCTGCCCCCTGGTGGTCAGTGCCACTCTCCCACAGTGGGAGCAGCAGCTCAGAGGGTGGGTCTACAGCCGTTGGGTTGACTGGGATGAGTGGCCCTCCCACAGCGGGCTAATCCCCCCAGGCTGCTCCCCACCAGTACAAGAATCACAGCACTAAAAGCTGACGGTTACTAAGCACCATCCTTGTGGTGGGCCAAGGCCCGTGTACTCTCCACAGAATCTCAGATAATCCTAGAACCTGCCTCACAGAGTTGATCTAAGGGTTTCTATTCATTCAGAATGGAATGAGATCATCAGCTTTTAAACAGTTGAGGGAAAATACACACTGCTCCTTTTTCATTCTCTTCCCTCCACCTTCTTGCAAGAAAAGGAACAACTGGATCCCATACCCCACCTGAGCACTGTGCCGAGAGCTCATGGCCCTCGGCTCCCAGTGAGTCTGCCTTCCCATGGCCTATACACCTAACGCCGCTGCCTGAGCATCTTACTCAACTCGTATCACTGACTGAGCACCCACCGTGTCCCAGGCAATGCCCGGGCGCTCGCACCCTGTCCTACTGAGCATGTGTTCTGCCAGGAGAGGACTGGGGTGTGGGGAGGAAACAGCCTCGAACAGATGTGAGGTGCAGCTGTTAGAGGGCACGGGCACCATGAAAACATGGGAAAGAAGCCACATAAGGGCTCTGGAGGGAGGGGCAAAGGGAGGCTCTCTGAGGGAAAGTGGAGGGATGGAGGAGAGCAGGCAGATGCCTGGAGAAGGGCATCCCGCAGAGGGGACAGCCCACGGAGGGGCAGTAGGACAAACAAGAGGCCGAGTGGAAGGGGGTCAAGGCTGGGTCAGGGAGCACATCCTGCAGGGATCGAGGGCTGAGAGACCCTGGCGTCCCCTGAGTGCAGGGGGAGGAAGGAGGGCTGTAGGTGAGGACCCACTGGCTCCTGTGTCAGGAGCAGACTGAGGTGGAGAGGAAGCAGGGAGACAGCAGGAGGCGACAGCACCCTCTGCGGGGGCGAGGTAGAGACAGTGGAAACTGTGGCAGCCGAGGTGGCAGCTTTGGGGTGTGCTGGAGGGAAGCTAGAGCGCGAGGAAGGATGTGGGGGTGGGGAGTGGGGAGGAGGCCCCATGCTCTGCTTGCCGCTGGGAAGGCAGGGTCTCTGGCAGCTGCCGGCAGGGCTCTGGGGTCAGATCCCGTCTGTTTTGAGGGTCTGACTGCAAAACCCAGACCTTAGTTTGAGCTCTACAGGAGGGATGTGGAATGTTCATGGCCAGCCTCCCACCCTGATGTCCAGGAGGTGGGTCATTCCTGTCTGTCTGCCCTAATCCCTCTACACCCCTCCCCAAGCTCTCTTCTTCAGTGATGACAAGTATTTATTGGAAACAAGCAAATGATTTTCTTTTTTTGGTACAAAAGACAACAAAACAGAATGTGTAGTATTATGGAAAGCAAACATTGAAAACTAGGAAAATGAAGCTCCCTTGTGGACACACAGATCAGCTGTGCCTAGAACCTGGGTCACGCGTGACACAAAAGGGTTCAGGGGCCAATGCAAAGGGCTTGCCCAGGTGGTCTGACTCCAAACCCTGACTCCAGTTTCCAGGACAGAGAGGATTCCGCACACAGAATAGAATGGCAGAGACCAGCCTCCAGTCCCCGGCCGAAGGCAACGCTTGCAGTCCTTCCAGAGAAAGAACACTCCTAAGATGCTGGGACAGGGCGATTAGCATCCAGATCATGGCCTCTAACTCCCACCTGTGGTCTGTGGTGCTCCCAGCTCTGCCCCTCCTTTTCCCTTCCAGGTCCCCTCCCAGGTGAACCACGGATGGCCCTTCCTATCCTCCACCCTCCTCAGCTCCAATGGCAGGACCATGCAGGGAATCTGAGGGCCTCAAGGAAGTGCCGTTTAAAGAACCAGAGACAGTGTCTGTCCACCAGCCCCCGTGGCTGAACCAATTAATACAGATGCCTCATGAGTGTGTGTTTAGAACCAGTCCCCTTCTCTCCGCTCCCCTACCGCCCGACTCTGCCACTGTTTAACTTGGCTGTTTTGGGCAAGTCAACCTCTGGAGTGTTAATTCTCTCTCCTTTAAAATGAGAACAAGAGCCCAGTGGGCATGGCTCAGTGGTTGAACGTTGACCTATAACTCAGGAGGTCAAGGTTTGACTCTCAGTTAGGGCACATGCCTAGGTTGTGGTCTGATCCCCAGTGTGAGGTGTGAAGGAGGTAGCTGATCCATGATTCTCTCTCATCATTGATGTTTCTATTTCTCTCTCCCTCTCCTTTCCTCTCTGAAATCAATGGAAGATATCCTACATAATAAAAGCCTAATATGCAAATTATCCCCTCGACCAGGAGTTTGATGGGGAGTTCCACTGCTCACTATGATGTGCACTGACCACCAGGGGGCGGTACAGAACATGTTGAGCATCGGTGAGGAGGCACTGGCAGTGGGTGGCTGTGAAGGTGCTGCCAGCCCCAGTGGGCTTCCAGGTGAGCAGGGCTGTAGCTGCCAGGAGCACAGGGGCCGGTCAGGCTCACTGTGGGTTCGCGCAGGAGCCGGTCTGCCAAGACCAGCTGGGAGAAAGTACACTGCCCACCTGGCTTCTGTTTAGTGCCACTGGGCGGCCCAGAGGCCCACGCTGTGTTCCGGCCTGCTGCGTCCAGCTGAGCTTACAGCATCTCCGCATGGGGACTCAGGCATTGTGAATCAGGTGGAGGGGGTGCGCAGGGGCCTGGGGGCCCAGGTACTGCCCAGAACCCAGAAGTCAGCTGGGACCTGCCCTTCCATGCCAGACGCTCATGCTTCGATCACCGGCCAGGCCTAGGGACCACACTTATGCACAAATTTTGTGCACTGAGCCTCTAGTTATAAATAAAGCTGAACATCCACATGCAGGTTTTTGAATCAACATGAGTTTCAGCACCTTTGGGTAAATACCAAGGAGTGCTATTGCTGGATCCTGTGGTAAGCATTAAGTTTCGTTTTGAGGAAAACTGCCAAACTGTCTTTCAAAATGGCTGCACCATTTTTTATTCCCACCTACAATGAATGAGAGTTCCTGTTGCTCCACATCCTCGTCAGCGATTGGTGTGTCTGTGTTCTGGATTTTAGCCATTCATTAGGTGTGTAGTGGGGCCTCATTGTTATCTCATTGTTTTGGTTTGCTGTTCCCAGATAACATATGGTATGCAGTGACTTTTCACACACTTACTTGCCATCTGACTATCTTCCTTGGTGAAGTGCCTGGTAAGGTCTTTGGGTCATTTTTTAACCAGTGTTTCTTTACCACTGAGTTTCACATTTTTTGTATATTTTAAATAACAGTTCTTTGTTAGATATGCTTTTGCAATATTTTCTCTCAGTCTGTGCTTGTCTTCTCACTCTTTGCACATTGTCTTTTGCAGAGCAGAGTATTTAATTTCAATGAAGTCAAGTATATTTATTATTTTCTTTTATGGATGTTGCATTTGGTGTTGTATTTACAAAGTCAATACCCTGGATCAGCGGTTCTCAACCTGTGGGTCGCGACCCCTTTGGGGGTCAAACGACCCTTTCACAGGGGTTGCCTAAGACCATTGGAAAACACATATATAATTACATATTGTTTTTGTGATTAATTACTATGCTTTAATTATTTTCAATTTGTAACAATGAAAATACATCCTGCATATCAGATATTTATATTATGATTCATAACAGTAGCAAAATTACAGTTATGAAGTAGCAACGAAATTAATTTTATGGTTGGGGATCACCACAACATGAGGAACTGTATTAAAGGGCCACGGCATTAGGAAGGTTGAGAACCACTGCCCTAGATCATCTAGGTTTTTCTCTTATGTTGTCTTCCGGGAGTCTTGTAGGTTTGTGTTTTATATTTAGGTCCACTATCCATTTTGTTATTTTTTGTGACAGGTAGAAGGTCTAGATTCATTTTTATACATGTGGATGTCTGTCTAGTTGTCTCAGCACCATTTGTTGAAAACAATACCTTTGTTCCATTAAATTTCCTTTGCTCCTTTTTCAAAGATCAGATGGCCATATTTATGTGGGTGTATTTCTAGGCTCTCTACTGTGTTGCATTGGTCTATTTTTTTACCAATCCTTGACTATACCAATGACTGAAGCTTCATAGCAATTCTTGAAGTTCCCTTGCTCTGAAGTCTTCTCTGTCTGAAATTAATATGACTCACTCCTGCCTTCTTTTGATTAACAGTATACTTTTCTCCATCCATTTACTTTTAATGTATGTGAGTTTCTATATTTAAAGTGTGCTTCTTAGAGGCAACATATAGTTTGATTTTGATTTTTTTTATCCACTTTGACAATCCTTGAAATTCAATTGATACATTTAAACTCTTGAAGTTCAGTGATTATTGATATATGTGAATTGATATCTACCATTTTGTTACTGGTTTTTTTTTTGTTTATTTTCTTAAAAAACTTAGACAATGTGTATCTTCCAAAAATATGATTATTTTCCTAAGTTATTGAATTGACTGACATTAAAGTTTTCTTAATATATTCTTATTGTTACAGGGCAGTAGGGAGCGAGGAAAATTCCAGGACAAGTGGAATAGGGACACTGAGACAGGAAAGTTAAAATAAAGCCCAACAGTGTGGACAACTTGCATCCAGCTTGTAAATAACAAGCCATTATCTTCCCCAGCCAAGGACACTTGAGAGCAAATGGTTAAAAGCCTCCCTAATGAGAGAATGCTGGAAAAGAGGGGGAAAGGCAAAGGAAAAAAGGGCAGTTTTACTCCCTAATCAGAAAAGCCAGCAGTCTCAAGGCTTTGCAAGATAAAATTGCCAGGTGCTTCTCATTAATTCTGGGACCTTGAGAATTAATCTGCACCAAAATATTCAGCAGAGGAATTTTGAAACCAATAGACAGGAGGGTAAATAACACCCCAGCCCCCCAACCAACCTGCTCTTCAGATTAGCTAAGAGCCCATCTGCGCTTCCTAAGCCAGATGTATAGGTCTGCTAGCTTTGCCTCTTTAATAAGGGTGCATGCTCTAACTGCTTTAATAAATTGGCTTTTCACAAGGCAGTCAAGGTCTCGCCTATAAATTAATTTATATGAGAAGACACGGATCAGACTGAGGTTGGGGACAGTCCTCTCCCACTAGCTCAGGGGGCTGCCCAGGAACACCTCTCTGGTGTCAGTGACAGGTGCCTCTAACATCTTTATCCACCTCATTTCTGTAGAGTCTGTGGTGATACCCCTTTATCATTCCTAATTCTGGTATCTGCATATTCTCTCTCTCTTTTTCCTTGATCCATCTGGTTACAATGTTCTTTCACTGTGTAATTTATTTTCTGACAATGGATTCTTTAGACGTGTGCTGTTTAATTTTTAAACATTTCAGATTTTTTCTAGATATTTTCTGGAAAAGTATTATGTTTTTTTTAAAATTTGTAGCATAATGTCCTTATGCTCAGAGAACATACTTGAATGATTTCAACCATTTACATTTACTGAGATTCATTTCATGCACAGAATATGGCCTACTTTGTGAATGTTACAGATAATTTGAAAATGATGATGGAGATGATTTTGATTTTAGCTTTCTAAATGCCGTTAGGATAACTTGATTGGCTCTGGTATTGCCTATTTTACAGCAGGTTAATCACCAGCATTGTTGTTTGTGTACCCATCAGCTCTTGAATGTTGTATTTTATTGTTGTTCTTTTACTCTTACATTCCTGTTTCAGTTTTAATAATTTTCATTGGACTTTCTTTCAGTTCACTGATTCTTTCCTCAGCTCTGCCATGTGTCATACTTTAATCAAAGATATTCTTAATTTCTAACACGGTGTTTCCATTTGCTAGCCTTTCCTTTAACTCTTTATGAAAGTTTCCATCTCTCTGCTCAAATTTCCCATTGTCCATGTGTGTTTTCTGACCCTGAACCTTGGTTATTTAACATATTAGTCATGGTTATATCAAAGTCTCTATCGAATATAATCAAATTATAATTTCCCTGGGTCTACTTTTTGTTTTTTTGTTTTATTTGGCTCATTGTTGTTATTGTTTTTCCCTCCTGCCATAGGTTATATTCATGTGCTTTGCTTTTGTGAATGTCGCATAATTGTTGATGGGATATCAGACACTGTAAGTATAAGGACAGTAGAGACTGAGGTCCATAATGTCTACATCTAGAAACAGGCACAGCTGTTCTCTTTTCTGGCCTTAGTGGGAGAGGGTCAGCCTTGTGTCAATCAGTCTGAAGTGGTGCTGCCTCTGTTTGCTGCTGTAAACACCCACCGGAGGCCTGTAAGTCCCTCAGTGGCATGCTGCTGTTACCTTGTACAGCCGGCAGGCCTGGAGGCCCTTGCATTTTGTAATGCTTCGCACCTGTGCCGCACAGGTAGCATTTTCTCGGCATTCTCACTCTTCCCACTGTGGTGGCAGAATTCTGCTTCTTATCAGCGCAGGAGCCGGATCTAAGCGAGTTTTTCCCGCCCCCTCTCATGCAGTACATGCCATGGCAGAATTCCTCAGGGTGTTGTCATCAGTGTGGGGAGGGGCGGGGACAAGCAGATTTTCTGCCCATTCCCTCGTAGGTCTTTCAACCACATTTGAGTCAACACAGACAAAATGATAACCCTTCTAAATTTACTTATGGTTAACTGAGTGAAAGATCAATTGCTGGGTTTAAAATAATGTGAGGCAAATTCCTAGTGCCAGGCCTCCATCACTTAAATGATCCTCAATTTTTGGAATGGTGCGCTCATTAAAGTACTTGTTTCCTCAGAAAGCTTATGGAGTGTAATTTTTATAAACAATTAGTGCGATGAAGAGGAACACAATCAGACAACAATGCCATGTTTGCAAGCACTGGTCTAATGAAAAATGTCACAATATTTCATTGATGAAAAATTTAGGAGGTATTACAGCCTGCATTATAAATAGAAATTAAATTTATAGCGCCAATGAATAAATAAAACTCCCAGTTGATAAGCAATTATCCTCAGGGGGGAAATCCACTGTGACATGTGCCAGTTGGCAAGGGGTCCCCCAGCTGGCAGTGCCTGGCGGTGCGGCAGCCCGAATGCGTAGCCTCGCTGAGTGGTCCTCGCACAGCGGAGGCCGTGTGGACAGTGTGGCTCACACACGTTTATGAGAGCGCTGGCAGGGCTTGTGCTCCATCTATTCTGTGTCCACTCTGTGAGGACACAATGACAAATGAAGATTTCATTTTATTAAAACACATTTGTGTCTAGAAACCCTGTGTGTTGACTTTTCCAAATCTCATGGACATGTTCATACGTTGATAAAATGGGAACATTGCTGGAAAAAATAGGTTTGGCTCTATTGTTCCCAGAAATTGTAGGCTAAACTCATGCTGAAATTTCAGGAGCAAATGCTCATTTTGTTGAGGTTAAATGCATTTGAGTTGCTAAACTGCAGAGAGCGGTGATCCTGTAAGGCAAGCATGTCGAACTCACAGCCGGCAGGCAGCATGCCTTGTTTAAGGACAGGGAAGAGGAGCAGGAGGAAGAGTTTAAGAAACTGGCTAAGTCTCACCCGGGGATGGGCTCTAACCACAGAACACACTTTCATATTGTGGGGCAGTTTCCAGAAAAACTCAGAGATTCCAGAGAAAAGGGCGAGAGCACTGGCTCCTCCAGGTGACTGACCTCGACGTGCTGAGCTCTACAGAGACATTTCACTGCGGCGTGTTGACATGTTGACATGTGTGATAGAAAGCTGGTAATGGAGGAAAGGTTTCTGTTTGCTGTGTGTTTGAACCAAGCAAAACCATGCAATTCTCAGAGTGCTCCTCTCCAGCTATGTCCAACACCATCCGTGCTTCATGGCTGAGAACCTGTGGCCAGTCCTTGGACCTGCCCATTTTACTGGATTCCTTAACACTGTATAGGTTGTTCATAGAAGGAACTTGAACCTTAGTGATATTATTTGTGATTGCTTTCTACCCTAATGTGTCTGAAATAATGATCAATGCCAAGTATATATCTTTTACTTAGAACAATCCTTTTTTTTTTTTTTTTTTTTTAATCTGGTATCTTTTAGGTTTGTATAAGAGTAAGATGGGTAGGGAGAATAGATGCAGTAAAAAGTCAGGTCCCCTCCCTCCTTTCCAGGCTGGCTGTCCCCTGGCACACCTGAGCTGAGTTTGGAGATGGAATGGGCAGACAGAGGAGAATGCTGTGCCCAACCTCCCATCGGACTGCAACCCTCCAGTGTATCACTCCCAACCCTTCACTGGTCACTTGTAAACAACACTTAGGCTTTCTTTTCCTGATTACAAAATCTCATGGATTTGTAATAGACAATTCAGGAATACAGAGAAGCAAAAAAAGATATATTCAATTAGTCAATAGAAATACTATTTGATAAAATTAACAATCATTTACAACTTTGGGAAGATGTGTCAGCCTTACAAGAATAACTCTATCATATGTATAATGTGCACATATATTAAATCTCCTAAAGTAAATCTAATAAAAGTCTTGAACTATATCCTATATAATAAAGAGCTGATATGCTAATTAGACCAAACAGCAGAACAACCGTCCAGGCGACCTTCCAGACAAAGCCATGGCTGTGAGGGCCAAGGCAGCAGCCAGGGCTGTGAGGGCCTACCCTTGCATGAATTTTGTGCATCAAGCCTCCAGTATTAATATAAACATACATGAACAAATATATTAATAAGTATACCAAATGTGTTCTATATTAAATAAGTTAAATATTTTGATAAATATTTTTATTGAAATATTTATGAAAATATGTTTTAAATATATTAAAATTGTTGAATCTCACTATATATATTCAAAATTAAATACAGCAGTTTATGTTAAGTCTAGGAAATATATAAAGAAATAATAATATCATTGTTGTTCAATGTACAGGAATACAGATGATCCTTCTCCTTGTGGTAGGACAACTTATTACCATCATTTTGGATGATAACTTGAAGTAGCCACAATGCTTTTCTAAGTATAAGCCCTAACTGTTGATGCATGAGGCAGTAGGAGTGTTCTGAGTCTACTAGTAGCCGTGCTGTGCACACCCCATGGCTTAACTGTTGTCTGTTTTCTTAGCAACAATGATGGGCTGGGTCTTCCGGCAGAGACTGTTATTTCGTGCATGTGTGTCCTACATTTCTTATTTTAAAAGGAAGCATTAGCATTGCATTTCTGTAGTGTCAGCTCTTTCATTGTGTACACATTAAAAATAAGGAACAAAATTTGGGAATCTATAATTTAACATAAAAAAGATGCACTTGCTGTGTCTCGTTTTGTGCAACGATAGGAAGCACACCCACAGCGAGTGAGCTGCTCTGCCACACTGATTAAAGTCCTGCTGCTCAGCAGAGACAGCGCCTCTTTTTTTTGTAACCAAAGTAGTAGCCCCATCAGACCAGCAAGAGGCAGTAAGTGTAGAGGTATCTATCACAGTGCCTTCTAAGTAGAAGTGATTACATTATATCAATAACTGACACATTATTGTACTTTCACAAAATTCCAAATTCCACAATATTTTATAAACATTCCACAAATATTAAAAATAGAGAGATTTTCACAGTGCAAACAGCCCAGTAATGACAACTTGTTCCAGGCTTGTTCTGCTACCTTCCATCCTATCTAATAAAAGAGAAACTTGGTAATTGGTGTACGACCGCTACCCTTCCCATTGGATAATCAGGGCAATATGCAAATTAACTGCCAGCCAAGATGGCGGCCGGCAGCCAGGCAGCTTGAAACTAACATGAGGCTTGCTTGCTTCAGTGACGGAGGACTCCAACCTGCCTGCCGCTGAAGGCCTCTGAGCAACTATGTAACAAATATAGAAGCTAAACAAAACCCCAGAAACCTGCTTTAGTCGCAGGGCTTCAGCCAACAGGATCGCAACATTGTAAGCAAAGGCCAGAAACCTAATTTCAGCAGCAGAGGCCTAAGAGCTGGAGCCAAGCCTCAATCTAAAGTTGACCCAGAATTAAAAAAAGAAAAAGAAAAAAAGGAGCAGTTGGGAGCTTCAGTCACCCCCAGCCTGAAAACAGCCATCATCCCCTCACCCAGGCTGGCCAGGCACCCCAGTGGGGACCCCCATCCTGATCCAGGACACCCTTCAGGGCAAACCAGCCGGCACCCACCTGTGCACCAGGCCGCTACCCTATATAGTAAAAGGGTAATATGCCTCCCAGCAACGGGATCAGCGGAGCCGCGAGGCCTCCTGGCATCGGGATCAGCGTGACAGGGGGCAGTGCCCAAACCCCCTGATCGCCCTGAGGCTCTGTGTGTGACAGGGGGCAGGGCCACAACCTCCCTATCCACCCTGCTCTGTTCGTGACAGGGGAAGGTGCCCCAACCCCCGATCAGGCCTGCTCTGTGCCTGATAGGGGGGAGCTCCCCAACCCCCTGATTGCCCTGTGGCTCTGTGTGTGACAGGGTGCGGTGCCCCAACCCCCTGATCGGCCCTGCTCTGTGTGTGACGGGGTAGAGCCATAACCTCCCCATCTGCCCTGCCCTGAGTGTGAGAGTGGTGGAGCCCCAACCCCCTGATGGGCCCTGCTCTGTGAGTGACAGGGTGCAGCGCCCCAACCGCCCCCCCCCAAGGGCCCCCCTGCTCTGTGTGTGATGGGGTAGAGCCATAACCTCCCCATCGGCCCTGCTCTGTGGGTGATAGAGGGCAGCGCCCCAACCCCCTGATGGGCCCTGCTCTGTGAGTGACAGGGGGAAGTGCCCCAACCCCCTGATTGGCCCTGCTCTGTGCATGACAGGGGGTGGTGCCACAACCTCCCTATCGACCCTGCCTTGAGTGTGACAGGAGATGGTGCCCCAACCCCCCAATTGGCCCTACCCTGAGCGTGACTGAGGGTGGCATCACAACCTCCTGATCGCCCTGCTCTATGCATGACAGGGGGTGGCGCCCCAACTCCCCAATCGGCCCTGCTCTGAGCCCGACCAGGGGCTGCACCTAGGGATTGGGCTTGCCCTCTGCCACCCGGGAGCAGACCTAAGCCAGCAGGTCGTTATCTCCTGAGGGGTCCCAGACTGCGAGAGGGCACAGGCTGGGCTGAGGGACCCCCCTCCCCCCCGAGTGCACAAATTTTTGTGCACTGGGCCTCTAGTATAATATAATATAATATAATATAATATGATATGATATGATATGATATGATATGATATGATATGATATAATTAATATAATATAATATAATATAATACAATACAATACAATACAATACAATACAATACAATACAATATAATATAATATAATATAATATAATATAATATAATATAATAGTTTTCCCTATGAACAGTATATCTATGACTAGGGAATATGACTTAATATTTTCATTCAGCAGGACATGTCATTTTCAATCAACTTGACTACATAAAAGCTTCATGTATCTTGAAAGGTTATTTTGAAAATCACAAAAATTAACTATTTACCCAAGACTCCAGGCTGTAAGGACTTCCCAGTGAACTCAGTTTTCAACATCTCCATGAGGCAGATTCCAAGGACATTCGTTCTCCACTGGTTTGGGTCATTTTGAGCAAAGCTGTTACTTTCCAACCACTATTTAATTAGGACTGGCTATTTATTTCTTTAAATTATCCAGATTATTAATTTATCAAATGAACCAAAAGCATCCATTCCACTTCCTGAATATCTAGCCCATTGCTCACACACCTGGCTAGAAATCCTGGATTAGCCATTGTACAATGATCTTTTATAAATTAGAAAGTTGAATTTGTTGTTAGTGTTGGACAGATATTCTTGAGTCCTGGAGTCTAATAATAATGATAATTACACTAATTGTCTCCCTGGCCCTGGGCTGGGACCTGTGTGGCCTTTCCTGTAATCCTCCAGTATCTCCAGAGGTAGACTACTAAGCTCATTAAAGATGGACTGAGACTCTGAGATGGGAAGTGACTTATATAAGTCGTGTAATTAGTTGTGATGGAAAACAGATAGGACACCAGGGTTTTCTCTTCTCAAACCCAAATCCAGGGTCAAAATTACATAGACTTGGCAATTTTTCCGAATGTTGTTTCTTAGTAGAGGTGGTTATTGATTCAGTAGACCAAGTGGCTAATTTAGCTAGAAATTCAAAATTATTTGAAAATTCTGAATAAAGCAACCCTTGAAGACATGTGAACTAATGCTTTGCAAATCCTCTGTTAGAGATGAAATGAAATATGGTCATTGTATATTCTGAGCTGTAATTTCTGAATTTTTACCTTTCCAGTCATACTTCAGGAGTTTTGGGGATACTGCCTGCTTTATGCAAGTTTTCCGATTAGCATGACTGCCACTGTGCTTTGAAGTAAATGCAAGTAAATGACTGAGAAATGAAAAGACTACAGAATGATTTTTTCCCTCCAGCTGCTTGGGGCTGAGTAGAAAGATTACAGTTAGGAGGCAGGACACCCTAGCTGGCCCCGCAAGAAGTTAAAGAAAATCAAGGACTACAATGAATCAAGCATCTGCATAATTTTAGCTACTAGACAAACAAGCAGGCTAAAGTGCCTTTGTCTGTGGATACAGAAAGCATACAGAATCCTGCCTCAAATGAGACAACATGGGCCTTTATCAAAAGTGGGAACCTCACTTCCGTGATCTGTTCTGTTGTCACTTAACAGTGAGACAAAAAGTTGACCTTGTATCTTGCGAGTTTGCCTTTACTTTTCAATAAAACATGAGCACTGTGTGCCCTTTGCCGGGAGCCGGTCCATGCTTGCTGTTTCAAGGGACCTGGCATATATGGCATACTGTTCTTAATATGTTTGCTCACCTTCTTGGCACTATGTGTTTTAACCAAGGTCACCTCTCTGAGAAAGGTTGTTTCCCCAGGTAGGGATTTTCCCCTGAAGTTAGGGAGGGAATAAAACCCCTCAACTAAGTGCCAGGTGGGTAATTAATCACTTTAACTACGAACAACCATGCTTAAGCTACATAATCTTTACTCCCTGGAATGGAGATAAGAAACGCCCTAACCTTTGTAATAGAGATTGATAGGATTGAATCAACTGGTATAAATACAGATGTAACAAGACAGCAAGAGACAGAACTTAGAAGACAGAACCAAGAGAGACAGAACCAGGAGGCACAGAACCTCCACAGAATGTTCTCTAGAGACAGAAGAACTTCGCTGGAGAGAACATGGCAAAAGATCCTGGACAGAAACTGGTCTCAGAACCTAGAGACAGAACCTAGCGAGAGAACATGGCAAAAGATCCTGGACTGAACCTGACTACAGAAATTGGCAAGAGAACCTGACTAGAACCTGGTGACTGAACCTGGCTGGAGAACCTGGAGAACCTAGCAAGAGAACATGGACACAGAACCTGGCTGGAGATCCTAACCAGAACTTCGCTGGAGATCCTGACCAGAACTTGGCTAGAGATCCTGGCTAGGCCTGGACAGAACCTGGCTGGAGATCCTAAGCAGAACTTCCCTGGAGATCCAGACCAGAACTTGGCTAGAGATCCTGGCTAGAGATCCTGGCTAGGTTGCTGATCAACTGAACTCTGTCTCTGTGTCATTCCTTCTTCGCCGACTCCGTCCACACCTTTGGGGACCCCTGGATCTGCTGGGGTTGGACCCCGGCAGCCCTTTTTATTAAGTTTCCCCCAACATGTGAGAAAATGCAAGAGGATAAACTGGAATGTAAAACTACCCAAAGTTTCATTAAAATGCTTCCAGAGGAGAACTTGATTAATATTCAACTTCCCTCTTCTAGTAGATTCCTAGCACAGTGAAACATTTCAACCTAAATGAAAGAACACATCATCACCAAACCTATGATTATTATGTGTTTGAAACACACCATTTTATCACATCACATAGCACATGATAGTTTGGATCCTAGAAGTTACACTAAAACCATATGCCTAAATATAATTGCAAACTAATTAACTGATTTTCCCCACCAGGGATGAAATAAGCCATTGTCAACCTGAAAGGAAATGCAGATCTATGCATAAGAAAGAGCATATTTCTACTGTAGTAGATATTAATCATAATAAATCAAAGACCCCAATTATCTCCTCACCACGTTCATGCTCTTCTCCATGTGACTTGCAGGGTCTCCCATTCTCTTGCTCATCCTCACACTGCCACTGCCACCATGAGTCTGCATTCCCTGAGATTTGCTGAGCTTATCGGATGCTATCGGATGTTATGCTAGTGGACAGGATGCAAAAAGAGGCTTGGGAATGAATTTGTGTATTCCTACCTGCCTTTTGTTCCTCCCCCAGAGAACATGCCTGAGCTAGTCTGCTGAGGGTGAAAGATCCGTGGAGCAGAGCCAAGTTGCCCCAGGTTCCAGTTGAGGACATCCTTGAAACAATGGCGGTTTTGTAAAATAGACCAAGCAAGGTTATTCAAGCTGCTGGCAGATCCACTGATGACCACAGAAGCTGGAGTGGGAGCAGCCAAGTTCAGCCAGTTCAAATTAGCTGAATTTTTTCAACTCATGAACCAAAATATACAGGTTTATTGTTTTATGCCATTGATGCATTTTGACTCTGTTGTTCCACATCATTATCGCAACAGATAAATGATACTCCTGCCTAATGCTGTAAGAGGCAAAATATAACCCATCTGCTGGTGTTTCCAAGTGGAATCGTGTGCCATTTTATGGAGGAGATAGCAGTTGTAGCAAATAACTATTAACTGATCATCTGATTGAATGGCCTGTCCTCTTTGTGGCTTTCCACCAAATCCACTTTTCTTTGAAATCCTGGGTAACTTTTCTGTGAGGGGGGATAAAGAAATAAAGAATAGCATTAACAGCATCTGTTACTGTACTACACCTTCTACTATATGTTCATGCATGTGTGTACATGTATTTGTGTATGCACATGTATGCAGAGTGCCACCAGAAACACTCATACTTACTTCCTATAAACCAAATGCAGGGGTGTCAAAGAAAAATTGTCCCAAGACAAAATAGACTTTATTCAAGACTTTTTAAATAAGGGAAAGAAATTGAACCCAAATCTGCTCAAACAAAATGTGGGAGAAATTTTAAGCGCTGATGAGCTAGTGGGTAAGTGCTGGAGGACTTTAGTGACGTGGGTCAGTGTGATTAGATCTGCTGTGTTTGCTCATTGGCTTTGATCTTAGTGAAGTTAGACTCTTACCTTCTCAGAGACAGTGGGGGAGAAAGGCACTGTCTTTCTTGGTGATTACATTTGAAAGGAATGACTCCTAAGTCCTTGAGGAAAACAACTGTGGGTTGCAAAACTGGCAAGAAGCTGGGGAAGAATTTATATCTCCAAGGGGCAGAGAAAAAATTAAGGACTGCAAGTTTTCTAGAGTAAGTACTCTAAGAAAAGGGAGGTGCTGGGTCTGTCTTTCATAAGAAAACTGTCTAAAGCTTAGTCAGGCTGAGGGTAATATTAAGGTCATCTTGGTCAGGAATCACATGGAAATATGTTGGAAGCAGAACTAGAAGATTATATTCAGCCATATTCTTCTTTAATTTGGGTTTATTTTCTCTCTGTTCCTTCTTCCCTCCTCAAATGAACTGTACATTACTTTGCATACAACTTATGTACATTCAACACTTCTAGAACATACAGCAACATCAGCGATCGTATGACTTTTTAAAATCTTTATCATTGAGAGTATTACAGATGTCCCCTCTTTGCCCCCCATTGCCTTCCTCCACCCAGATCCTGTCCCGCCCCAGGCCTTCACCACCCTATTATCAGTGTCCATAGGTAATGCATATATGCATATAAGTACTTTGGTTAATCTCTTCCCACCCCTCCCCTCCCCCTCCTTCCCTCTGAGATTCATGCCTCTGGTTCTATTTTGTTTACCACTTTCTTTTGTTCATTAGATTCCTTGATCATTTATTTTTAATTTTGTTTTTAATGATTTCTGAGAGGAAAGTAGAAGGAGAAAGAGATAGAAATATCAATGATAAGAGAGAATCATTGAGGGGCTATCTCCTGCACACCCTACTGGGGATCGAGTCTCAAACACTAGGCATGTGTAGTAGGTGTCCTGTAGGGCCCAGTGGTTCAGCCCCTCCACCCCCAGTCACCTAAGCTGGCCATTCTAGGAGCACCCTTGCATGGGCTGTGTGCACTGTTGTGTTGACTGGGAATCAAACCATGACTTCCTGGTTCATAGATCAATGCTCAAACACTGAGGTACACAGGTAGGACTCTTTTGATTTTTAGATTCAATTAGATATATATGTATTTATTATCATTTTATTGTTCATTATTTTTTCTTTTTTTTCTTTTTATCCTTCTACTTCTCCTTATCCTTCTCCTTCTCCTTCTCCTTCTCCTTCTCCTTCTCCTTCTCCTTCTCCTTCTCCTTCTCCTTCTCCTTCTCCTTCTTCTTCTTTCCCCTTCTTCTTCTTAAAGAAGACCCTTTGATATTTCATGTAATACTGGTTGGTGTTGATGAGTTCCTTTAGCTTTTTCTTGTCTGTGAAGCACTTTACATGACCTCCAATTCTAAATGACAGCTTTGCTGAGTAGAGTAATCTTGGTTGTAGGTCCTTGCTATTCATCATTTTGAATATTTCTTGCCACTCCTGGACTGTGAAGTTTCTGTTGAGAAATCAGCTGGTAGTCTTATGGGTGCTCCCTTGTAGGTTACTAACTGCTTTTTTCTTGCTGCTTTTGAGATTCTTTTTTTGCCTTTAACTTTTGGCATTTTAATTATGATGTGTAATTAAGATATGTGTGGGCCTCTTTGAGTTACTCTTGTTTGGGACTCTCTATGCTTCCTGAACTTGTAAATCTCTTTCTTTTACCAGATAGGGGAAGTTTTCTGTCATTATTTCTTCAATAAGTTTTCAATTTCTTGATCCCTCTCCTCTGCTTCTGACATATTCATGGTGAATGTTGATACACTTGAAGTTGTCTCAGAGGCTCCTTACATTAACTCCATAGATTTAAATTCTTTTTTTCTTTTTGCTCTTCTGATTGAGTGTTTTTTACTTCCTTATATTCCAAATTGCAGATTTGATTCTTGGCATCTTCTACTCTCCTGTTGATTCCCTGTAAATTATTCTTCATTTCAGTTAGTGAACCCTTCATTTCTGACTGGTCCTTTTTCATGTCTTTGATGTTCTCACAAAGTTCCTTGAAATTTTCACTAAATTCCTTGACATTCTCATTAACTTGCTTGAGCATCATTATAACCATTGTTTTGAACTTTGTCTCCAGTAGTTTGCTTGCTTCCATTTCTTTTGTTTGTGACATGTTTCTTTGTCTCTGCAATTTGGCTGCTTTCCTGTTTGGTTTGGTTTTGTTTTGTGTGTGTTTTTGTTCGTTTGTTTGTTTGTTTTGTTTTTTCCCCCTATGTATTATGTAGTGCTGCTCTGTCTCCTAGAATTGGTAGTGTGTCCTTGTGTAGTAGGTGTCCTGTAGGGCCCAGTGGTTCAGCCCCTCCACCCCCAGTCACCTAAGCTGGCCATTCTAGGAGCACCCTTGCATGGGCTGTGTGCACTGTCGTGTTGTAGTTGAGTCTTGATTGTTGTTGGCATCACCAGGAGGGATTGAACCCCAGGCCAACTGGCTGTGAGGACCACCTACAACTACAGAGAAAGAGCTGCTATTCAGGAGACACCCCTATGGATCAGGACTTGTTTCAGTGGGGTGTTGGTGTTCCCTGAGTCTTCCCCTTTAGTATGTTGCTTGTGGATATGATAGAGTTGTAATCTGGTATGGTCTGAAGCTTTCCACCAGGTACAATGGATCTGGGGCCTCCAAGGAGGTACAAAGTCAGCCACTACCTGTGCCCTGCCTGGGGCCACCAGGCCCAAGTTACAGAGCAATCTGCAGATGGCTGCTACTTGTGTTGGGCTTAAATGTACCCCAGAGAGGTCATGCTGAACCTTGGCAAGCTGCTAGTAGTGCAAGTCTTGGGGGCACTTATTGAGAGGGATGAGGAACATTGAGTCCAGCTGCTGCATGTTTAAGAGACTTTAAGAAAGCATGAAGCCTAAGCCAGAACATGCCATTCATATGGAAAAGCCACTGCAAACAGCTTGGGTGTGGCTGCAAATTGAATGGGGCAGAATCTCAGGTAATCTCAAGGATGGCGCAAACATTGTGGGCCAGGTTGATGGAGATTCAGATATGGCTCCTGCCAGTGGGCTCTGTGAGGAGGAAGTCTTAGCATAGGAACATTGACCTCTGCCAGCGCTTTTGTCTGGGAGAAAGTTGCCTCCAGTTCTTGCCCTGATGCCAGACAATTTAGTCCTTCTCTATATGTCTGTGGATCCTTTCAAGCTGCTGCCTCAGTGCTGAAGATCAGAGAGAGTTAGTCTGAGTAAGTCTATGCACAGGGCCTTTAAGAGGAACTGCCTGGATCTCCAGCAGCCTTCATGTCACTCAGCCACAATAGCATTGATTTTTATAGCCCAAAGTTACTGGGACTTCTCTTCGCAGCACCAGAACACTGGGTGATGGTTCTGGTGTGAGGCTGGGAACTCTTGCTCCTCATGGGAGGCCTCCAGAGCCAAGATATACCTCCCAAGTAAGAAAACGTGACATGTGGGTGTCAGAACAGACCATTCTGCAACTCTGCCCCTCCTACAAATCTCTATGTGCTTTATTCTTTATTTCCCTAATTGTAGACTTCCATTCAGCCAGATTTCAGGTGGTTCTGAAAGATAGTTGTTCTATATTTTAGTTGTAAGTTTGATGTGGTTGTGGGAGCATGCAAGTACCATGTTTACCTAGGCCACCATCTTGGTTTCTTATCAAGCACATGACTTTTATATGAAGGTATTAACTCTGGCCTTGACTCTACATGTGGATTCTTGTTGTGTATGGAGTCATGTTCTGTGAACTCACTACAAAAATTAAGTTTGTGAACACAGAAGTGTTGCTCCTGGAAAAATACAGGGCAAGATTCCTGCAGGCCCCTGTTCACATTTCTGCCAATTAGTCAATGCATTTCTTCTTGCACTGAATTCATGGCCAACAGCACTTTTTACACTATTTATAGTGAAGAAATAATGAGAATCTCATGAAACAAAGAAAATAGAGTTTTGGTGTAATCTGAATTAAAACAAGCTAATAGTAGGGATACTGCTGAACAATCTAGAAACATAGGTAAAAGAATTTACTTCAGATTGATCTGTATAATAAAACAAATACTTAACTTTTTCTATGGTGAATCTGTCATATTCTTCTCAGAATGGAAATACCACCTCTTGTGAAATTCAATTAAAAGTTAGTTTACTATATGTCTGGAAAGAGGTACCAATATAGCAGGTGCCTGAGGCTAACTCTGTGTTAAGCACAAAAAGTGTATTTATTGCAAGTGGTTATAAATCAGTCCTGTTCTGGCTTGAAATTATAATCAAACTGACCTATAAGAAAACTGGATTCATCAGTCTGGGAGAAACTTTATTTCTCATTGTTTGATTATATTTAGCTACTCTTCTAAGTTTAGTCACAGATGTTTGCCCTTATCAAAACTATTACTGACCTAAAATATGTAGAAATCAGGGCACACATGAAATGAAGCATATTGACTATGTTTTAAAATATAAGGGTCACACGACTAGCTGAAACTGTTTCTCTATCCCCATAAAGATTGCCTTCAGCAATATTTTCATATGTCATGTTTTCTGCGAGAGGGCACAAAACTACTATAACTCACATAGCAATTTTGAAAATAAGATTATGTTTTGAAAACAGAACTTTAAAGGTTTCTGCTTTGAGAGTTAATACATATATTTTTTGGAATACATACCTTTTTAACAAATCTACCCTAATAAAAGACAAAGATGCTAATTGACTGTACCTATGCTAAGTCCTAAGCCACACCCACCAGCCAATCAGAGCAACTATATGCAAATTAACCCAATCAAGATGGCGACTGACAGCCAGGAAGCTGGAGCAAGCAGGAGGCTTGGTTGCCCAGGTGATGGAGGATGCCAAGCTTTCCGCCTGCCCTGAGCTGGCTGTGGCCTCCGCTCATGGCAACAAAGTTTCAATTATAGAAGATAAATAAATCCCAGATACCTGCTTCCAGCCAGCCTCCACTGGGAGCTTGGGTGGCTAGAGGCTATGGCCAGCCTGCAAACAGCCATTAGCCCCTCACCCAGGATGGCTACACCCTCAGGAGGTTAGGATCCCCACTGGGGGGCTTAGCCAGCCTGAAAACAGCCCTCAGCCCCTCACCCAGACTGGCCAGGCACCCAGCTGGACCCCCCACCCTGAAGGGGCTGTGGTCAGCCTGCAAACAGCCATCAGCCCCTCACCCAGGCTGGCCAGGCACCCAAGGGGGGACCCCCACCCTGAAGGGGCTGTGGCCAGCCTGCAAATAGCCATCAGCCCCTCACGCAAGCTGTTCAGGCACTCCTATATAATAAAAGGGTAATATGCAAATTGACCCTAACAGCAGAACCACTGGGAATGACTGGTCACTATGACAGACACTGACCACCAGGGGGCAGATGCTCAATGCAGGAGCTTCCCCCTGGTGGTCAGTTCGCTCCAACAGGGGGAGCTCTGCTCAGCCACAAGCCGGGCTGATGGCTACCAGTACAGCAGTGGTGGTGGGAGCTTCTCCCGCCTCCTCAGCAGTGCTAAGGATGTTCATCTGCAGCTTAGGCCTTCTTTCCGCTGGCCAGTGGACATCCCCCGAGGGCTCCCGGGATGCCAGAGGTATGTATCACTGCCAGCTTAGGCCCAATCTCCTGGGGAGCTGGCCTAAGCCAGGAGGTGGTCATCCCTCGAGGGGTCCCAGACTGCGAGAGGGCACAGGCCGGTCTGAGGGACTCCCCCCCCCACCGTGTGCACAAGTTTTTGTGCACCGGGCCTCTAGTAAATAAATAAAAGTCAAAATATTTTGAAATGTGAAAATCATGTAAAATTTGAATGCAGTGCCCATTAGTAAAGTTTTATTGGACTATGTCCACATTCATCGATCTGCATACAGGGTAAGAGTGCTTTCGTGCTAAAATGCCAGGAATGTCTGGGTCAAATCTTGTATAGCTCTCAAAGTGGAAAATGCTTACTAGCTGGCTTTTTATGGAAAAGTGTGTTGACTCCTGTTACACATTACAATGTATGCAAATAATATAACAAAACCAGGATTTTATTTTACCACATGAGCTCCCCCCCGCCCCCCTTGATCCTCTGAGAAATGCAAAATCAGTGGGGGGGGGGGGGCGGGCAGCAAGCAGGTGGGTGGAAAGTGGGAAGAAGTCAGTACTGATTCAAACCTTCTTTAAAAAGCATGGTCAGTTTACAGAATAGAAATTTGTGTAAAAGAAAGGAGGAAATGAGAGGGAGGGAGGCCGAGAGGAATGAAGGGAAATGTCACATGAGAATAGAATATTTGACTATTACCATCTTCACGTAATACAGGTTCAGCTCCCTGTGATTACATCACTTGATAGAAGAAAATTTCAGTGAATGAGTTCTGAGCATAATCAGTGCCAGACTACTAAACTGTAGTTCACATAAGGGATGATTTGTTAATTAACTCAGTGAAGATGAAATTCATAAATGCAGCCTTAAAAATGTCATGTGTAGCTATTAGTTATTTCAAAGATAGTTTTCTTCTGTAAAGTTCTAGTGGCGACATACTTATTTAGTAAGGACAAACTACTAAGTCTGGAAAAGGAAAATAAGGTGAATCATCAATTTGTCAGGAACAGATAAATAAAAGTATTGCTTTACTTACCTCCAAGACATAGAGCTTCCTTATCAATAATTTCTCTGAGCTAAAAAAATAAAAAAAAAGGGTGTTTCACAGGAGCTGTAGGTTTTCCTGCCTTCAGTGTAAACTCAGCTTTCACAGGTGATAATGAAGGAGGTGGAGGTGTGTGGAGGAGAGTAGGGCCTGAATTATTCATAAAGGTTAACTGGAAGGGACTCGGTGCCTTGGAAGACGTTGATGAAATATGGATAATTTTCTTTATGACTTCTGATCAGCGCTTTGATGAATGGGTTCCGCAATCATCAGATTAAACCCGTTTCTTACCAGAATGAGTACCTACATTTGTCACCAGAATGACTCATTCGTCTTACTCCCTATGAATAGCTTTGGCTACATTAGACTTGAAGTTTACTTTGGGATAAGTATACCTGGAAAACAGATAGAGAGTGGGTATCATAAGGCAAGAAGAAAAGGATACGCTGTGGAAATTGTCAGCCTTTATATTAGGAATCATTTTAGGAATATAAACAAACACTCCGCTCATTCTTATTTGACAAGGTAAAGTGACAGAGAAAGAAGGCACAGGGGAGGGCTCCCTGGCACTTGCAGGTCAGGGCATCTGGCAGATGATGAGCAAGCTGATTTTCATAGGGTTGTAGAAATTCAAGTTTCACACCACAGTCGGTGCCCATATGTGTTTCACTGTTATTGCCTCCCCTTTGCCAAATAATAATACTTGATGATATTAGTGAATTTTCTGATTTCCAGATAATGTCTATATTTAACTTTGACTTCTATTTTGCCTCAGCTTCATTTATTCTGAAGTCTAATCAGCCTGTGTAATTACTAAACATTTAAATTGAATACTTCCTGATTTGTTCTTAAAATCATCTTAATGTTTTATTAATTTAGTCTCAGGTGGGACTGACCAACCATATGATGTATGGCTCTTCCATGTATCTAGCTATATTATGAATATTCTGAAATCTGATTACAATCTTTGTTGCAGAATTTGTTAGCACAATATAAAATAATTTAAGGAATAAAAATATGAAAGCAAAAATGTTGATGTCCAAGTCTTCCAATTTGTGTAAATTATAATAATTTTACCTTTTTTGAACTCTCATGAGGTATACTTTCAGTATCATTATTTAAGGCAAAGTTAGGTACTATTGTAAATGTTTCTGAACTACTTATGTGTATGCCCATGATGCTTCCATAGTAATAGGCATCATCTTAAGGACCGGGAGTACATATCATAGGACTTTGTGTTTAAGTCACGCTTACTTTATTCAATGATGCCATATCCGCATAGCTTTTATTACAATAAGTTATTATAGCTGCTCTATTTTATTGTTATCATTGTTAATCTCTTCCTTTGCCTAATTTATAAATTAAACTTTATCATAGGCATGTCTGTATAAGAAATAACATTATACATATGGGTTTCAGTTTTATCTGCATTTTTAGGCATCCACTGGGGTATGGAATGTACTCCCCATGGATAAGGGGAACTGGTTTATTCATTTAAAAATTAAACTATATTTTACTTATAAATTCATTTATATGATTTTTAAATTCACTTTTCATGTTATCTGCTTATTTCCCCAGATCTGTATTTTCCCCTCACCTTTTCTTTCTTTTTCTTTTTAAATTTTATTCCTTATTTTACATGATGCGTTTCCTACTAGCACTTTTTAAAGAGGGTAAAATGTTTCTTACCATTTGAAAACATGTAAAATACTGTAGTTATCACAGGACGATGACCTGCAGTTTCTAGGCAGAGATGTATTGAGAATGCGAGGTTCGCAGAGTTCATGGCAATAACACAGCACTAGGGTGTGGGACTTAACATGATTGCTCACCAGTTCCTGGTGCAAAGTAGTTAGAGCTCCAGTCTCACTGAAGTAAGAGGGGGTGTTTCCTTCTGGCTGAGCCTCAGCACTTGCACATACATGTGCAAGAGGAGAACACAAGAAGTGGGTTGGGTAAAACTAATGAATAAAATGATGCCATGCATGGCTGGACAGAGGAAGCAAATACAGTTTATGAGGACAGCATACCAAAAGCTACAGCAATGCGATTCTTACATACTTATGTGTCAATGTGAGAAATAATTTTAAGTATTAAAAGATGGAATAATTCAGCAGGTTAATGTTACAAACCATACATTTTTGTATTTGCATCCAGCCCTCCTTATCCTCCAAGGATAGGTTCCAAGACCCCCAGTGGATGCCTGACACTGGATAGTACCGACCCTATATATAGTGTTTTTTTTCACATATGTGCATACCTATCATACATTTGATTTATAGTTAGTCACAGTAAGAGATCATATACTGTAATAGAATTTATGTGAATGAGCGTAAGTAAAGTCAGTGTGACTTGAACACATGCACTGTGGTACCACAACAGTCAGTAGATCACTGAGATCAAGACCAAGTGGCTAATGGGTGGGTAGTGGATACAGTATGGAGATCAGGACAAAGAGATGATTCATGTCTATTGAGAAAAGGCAAAATGGTCAGTATTAAGCTGGATCATTGGTTTTGTCTGCAGTCTCTAAAATGATGTGTAATTATAATATTTTACAGTTTTGAACTTACAATTTGTGAGCAGTGCAGACCTACTTGAGCTGCAGTCAGAATCCAGGATGGAGTGGATTACTGGGCAGCATTAACCCTCTGTTCTCTAGATTCACACCTGCCCATTTCTATGCTGACCTGTGTCCTGGGTGCTCACCTCCTTGGACAGGGATGTCTGATTATCTTCCTCACTGGCTCCAGGTAACAGGAGGCAGAGGCAGGAGCCTGTGGGATGGAAGGGAAAGGGGGGTGAGGGGTTCTTCTTCACCCGCTTTCTGCAGGCTCTGAGATGGTTGAACTCTGTGGCCTGAGGACAGCTCCAGCTGGAAGCCACACCTACTTGATCTTAATGACCCCAGGGTCCTGAGGACATTTCCTCCTCTTACTCCTGCAGGCCAAGGAGGTGAGATTTCACTACGCAGTGGATTAGTAATCTGGAGCCAGCACGCTTGTTGAGTCCTGTCACTTTGCTTTTCTCTCTAGTCACTTTGGAATTCCATTACAATGTCCTTCTGTTTTCCTGTGGAGCTCTGATATGGGTGAGGACTCAGTGATAGAAATGAACTGAGTGAGAAAAAAAGTCATGAAATATTACAGCGCTAACATCACTGACAAAGGCCTTATGACTCACATGGGGTCACACCTCTATTTTTAAGGGTTCTATCTAAGATAGGAAATTGGTTTAGAAGAAATCAACTTTTAAATAACAAAACAAAAGGGGAAACAAAAGAACAGGAGGAAAAAAAGAAAGAAAACTAGAAAAACTAGAACAGCCAAAACAATTTCAAAAGTTGCTATAAAGCTCTAGTAATAAAGATTGTGTGGTATTGGTGGAAGAATTGACACATTGGTCCGTGAAACCAAAAGAGAATCTGGAAATAGACCCATATATATGTGATCAATTGTTTTTCCACAAACTCTAAAGGCAATTCTATGAAGAAAGGGTTGTGTTCTAACAAATCATGTTGGACTAAGGAGACATCTTTATGTAAAACTAGAGCCCTGGTGCATGAAATTCGTGCATGGAGTGGGGTTACCTCAGCCCAGCCTGCATCCACTACAATCAGGGACCCCTTAGGGGATGTCCAACCACTGGTTTAGGGATTGGGCCTAAACTGGTGGTCAGACACTCCTCTTACAATCTGGAATCGCTGGCTCCTAACCACTCACCTGTCTGCCTACCCGATTGCCCCTAACCTCTCTGCCTGCCTGCATGATCGCCCCTAACTGCCTCTACCTGCCTGCCTGACCACCCCTAAGCAGCCATTGGATCCTTACATTCACCCAGATTTGGTTCTGATTGGTCAATTTCTATGCCAGTCAGCGTCTCTGGGCCTATCAACAGGGCCTGATCAGAAAGGTGGGCTGATCAGCAGCCCTGGTGGAGGCCTGGAGATAAATGGAGGCAATGCTGTTGGCCAGGCCAGGAGTGAAAGAGAGGCAAGTTCTGATCAACAGCTGCCACAGAGGCTACAGATCAGACCCTGCCTCTCTCTCTCTACAGGCCTCTCTCCGAGCCTGATCAGCAGCCCCCTAGGCCAGGGGTGGGCAACCTCTGGCATGTGTGCCAAACATGGCATGCCAATAACTTTTGCTGGCACGCAAAACCCTCTCTTATAATCTTCCATTTACAATTTTTTTCTTAATATTGACTTTTTTATTTTTCAGATAAATTCAGTGTAGGTGCATCTTAGATAAATAAATAATTTTACATAACAAGTTATCTTAAAGACCATAGACATGGATTGACTAGAGAGGGGAAGAGCAATTTCTGTGCCTCTGCCTTACCTCTCCCTGCCTTCCTAGATCCGACCAGTGTTTTGGTTTCATCCACATACTCTTGTGAATCTTTGTTCTCAGTGATGAATTTTGTTAAGTCTCATAATAGGAGTAGCCTGATGGATGAAAGTAGTAGCTCGTGCATATCTCTGAAGGTCACGAAATATAAACCTGATGTAAAATCTCTGTCATCAGTGATGCAGCAGCAAAAGTCCCACTGATAATATCAAATGGAGACATAAAGTTTTCTGTCGGACTATCAGTGTACATGTATACATTAAAAAATAAATGTATTTTTCATCATAATATACTGTGTTTTTGTTGAATGAATTTTATTATTTCTTCAAGGTTGTTCACATACGTACATCTTAAGAGATATCAAGTAGGCGTAACATGTTCTCAAAAAATTAGGGTTGTTATGCAGAAGAATTTTGAGGCAGAGATTTTGCTGGTTTTGGCACGCACTCACAAAAAGGTTGCCCACCCTTGCCCTAGGCAGTCAGTACTGGGTCAGGGGCCCACAGTGGTCCAGTCAGTGCTGGGTTGCCGTGGAAACCCAGCACTGACTTCCAGTCTGGTCCAGCCTTCAGTCCTTTGGACCCTGGCTCTTTATTATATAGATAATAAACCTCAGTCTATATCTTATATCATAGAAAATAATTAACAAAAATTCTAAAACTACAAAGTTTCTTTAAAAAATTTCATTCTTGGATTAAGGAAAGATTACTTAGCTACAGTATCAAAATCAAATTTATTTTAAAATGTGGGAAAAGTGGACTTCATAAAAATTAATATTTGTGCTAAAAAGACTCTGTTAAGAAAATGAAAAGATGAAGACATCAGACTGGGAGAGATATTTGTAAGACCTTATTCTCATTCTACCCATGGTTTAAAGATTGCTTTTGGTAGTTGCTTTGTTGGAACCAAGACCCAAAGTCCACACATTTCATTTTTTTATGTTCATTTTACACAGTATTTCACTGCTGACCCTTTGTTACTAGTGCCCAGTGAGTGTTGGGAGAAGTCAACTGACTTAGACTGTAGCATAGTCTCCATGCTGGATTTGATTGGTGGTTTTTTGTAATATCACTTTACTAGATCATTTATCACAGCTGGTGGATCCAAAAAAACAGAGTGAGACCAGAGGCCTAATAGACTCAGGTTGGTTTCTTAGATTTGCTCTCTGTAGATTTTTAGATTTAAGCCAATCTCCTGCCAGGGTTGGTAGGTGCCATCGCCCCCTGCACAGTGCAGGTGAGGTGATCTATAGGGTGACCTTACTCCTGCTGTCCCTGCAGAGTTATCCCTGTCTCTGGAGCTCTGCGGCCACCTGTGTCTAGCCTGTTAGAAGTTCTGCAGATACACTTATCTTCTGCTTTTTTATCTTGCTGGCTTTAGACACTGTGATTGTTTGTTTGTTTTGTTTTGTTAAATTAGTCCCCACTTATTTTTCTTTCTTCAGATTCTAAACTTTTGTTCTATCATCTCTTTACTGACATATCTGACCTGATGCGTTTGTGTCATCAAAAAATGCCTTCAAGACTGTGCTTTGAGTTCCATCCATGCTGTTGCAAATGGTAAGAGTTACTTCTTTTTTACTGCAGCATAGTATTCCATCGTGTAGATGTACCACAGTTTTCTAATCCATTCATCTACAGATGGGCATATAGGCTGTTTCCAGATCTTAGCTATGGTGAATTGTGCTGCTATGAACATAGGGGTGCATATATCCTTTCTGATTGGTGTTTCTGGTTTCTTGGGATGGAACTGGAGAGCATTATGCTAAGTGAAATAAGCCAGTCAATGTAGGAAAAATACCACATGATCTCACTCATTCATGGATAATAGAGACCATTATAAACTTTTAAACAATAACAGATACAGAGGCAGAGCTGCCACGAACAGACTGTCAAACTACAGCAGGAAGGCCGGGGAGGGTGGGAAAGGACAGAAGGGGGGTGGGTAAGAGATCAAATGAAGGACTTGTATGCATGCATATAAGCATAACCAATGGACATAAGACACTGGGGGGTAGGGGAGGCCAGGGGATTGTCAAGGGCGGGGAAAAAAAAGGAGATATATGTAATACTCTTTGTAATACTTTAAGCAATAAAAAAAAAAATAAAGACTGTGCTTTGAAAGAAAACATACTTTATTGTGTATTTTTGATTCATCCTTTTTAAATGTTTATAAACTATGTATTGTTCTCTCTTTATTTATGGGAAAATATATTTGTTGCTCTCAGAGACAGTGATACAAATTTTAAAGGAAAAGCACGGATGCAGGAAAGACAGAAGTCAGATCGCCAAGGAGCCCCGGGTCTTCTTCGCCCTGGAACCTACCTGGCCTGGGGCTGTCTCCAGCTCACAGGCTTGATCTTCCTATCACAGTGCACGTGCACCCACCTCTTAGTCATTCACTTATGCAATGAGTAACTCTTAGCTCTTACCAGGCCTCAGAGGTATGGACTCAAATTATGCATCACAACAAATAATAGGTAGAACCAGATTGCCAATTTCTAAAAGGAAATAGAGATATCATGTAGACGTGTATTTACACGGACATGGCCAGCACAACAGCCCTTTAGCAGGTCTACATTGGAAGCCAAATTATACACAGAAGTTTGCTGAAGCAGGACGGGAAAGTCTTATGATCCAGATATTTCTTGGCGTGGGACTCTGAGAGGACTGTGTGTGCCAGGGACCTGGTGTGATGGAGTCACTGGCAGGGAAGCCATGGGCATTGGGCAGGACTTCAAGGGGCCTTTGCCAACACGTCGGTGCTCAGTGCTTACTTCGTATGTTTTTCCACTGCTGCCCATCCGTCTGAAAGAAAAAATATTCATTTCAGATTGCCCTTGGACACTTTGTATATTTTAATGTGAGTTTTCTTATTTCTCCAGGGATGTGTTTTGTAGACCTAAATTTTAGATTCTAATTTTATATCCAACTTTTTAGCATAGCCCCTATTGGGTCCTGCATACTGCCTAGATTTATTATGAATTATTAAGTAATTTATTCTATGCACTATAATCTGATTTTATTTATCTATAAAACACTTGAAATTTTATCCCCAAACAAAAGTAAACATGAAATTATTTAAAAAATATTTCATAGACTTTACTTATGGTTGATAGCCATGATATTAATATGCATACAACTATGTGACATAGTTTATTTTTCAATAATGGAAAATGTGAAATACCATGTATATAAAATATGTTATAATTTACTATAAAATATTATAAGCATTAAATTA
The DNA here is from genome assembly GCF_014108235.1 of Myotis myotis. Lineage (NCBI taxonomy): Eukaryota > Metazoa > Chordata > Mammalia > Chiroptera > Vespertilionidae > Myotis > Myotis myotis. The sequence continues at coordinate 49,860,588 of NW_023416320.1, read as the reverse complement.
AGCATTTAATAAATATCCTAGGTTTTATTAAAACCATAATCTCGAAGGAGGAGAACCAAGATGGCGGCATAGGTTAACACCGGAGTTTGCTGCTTTGAACAACTACTTCAAAAGTGAAACCAAAAAACGGAAGGGACATCACCCAGAACCACAGGAACGCTGGCTGAGTGGAAGTCCTACAACTAGGAGGAAAGAGAAACGCATACGGACACTCAGAGGAGGCACAGTGCTGAAGTCAAATTCTGAGGTGTGGAGTGCAAGGAGTGGGCTGGCGGCGGAGGGCGCGGTTGGCGTTTTCAATCAGGAGGGAGTCGCAGACTCTGAACTCCAGATCCGGGCGAGTCTCTAGGGACCCAGACTCAAACGGGAGAAGAGGGACTGTCTGACTTTGGTCAGAGCGAGTGCAGCTTTCTCTCTGAGCTTTGCAGCGGGTGCTGGGACTCAGAGAGGCAGAGCCCCTGGGGACAGGACTGAGAGCCGCCATAACTGCTCTCCCCGGCCCACCCTGTTGATCCTGTGCGACCCGCCCCGCCCAAGCCCTGCACACAGGCATTTGCCGGATAGCCTCAGGCAAACGCTAGATTAGCACCTCCCTAGAGGACAGAAGTTCTCTCACTGCTGACACAGCTGATTCGCATAGCCACTTGGCCTGGAGGTCAAACCCTCCCTGGAATTAGCTACAACAATCAAGATTTAACTATAAGACTTCGAACAAAGACCACTAGGGGGTGCACCAAGGAAGCATAACAAAATGTGGAGACAAAGAAACAGGACAAAATTGTCAATGGAAGATATAGAGTTCAGAACCACACTTTTAAGGTCTCTCAAGAACTGTTTAGAAGCTGCCGATAAACTTAATGAGATCTACAAGAAAACTAATGAGACCCTCGATGTTATATTGGGGAACCAACTAGAAATTAAGCATACACGGACTGAATAACGAATATTATACAGACTCCCGACAGCAGACCAGAGGAGCGCAAGAATCAAGTCAATGATTTGAAATGCGAGGAAGCAAAAAACACCCAACTGGAAAAGCAAAATGAAAAAAGAATCCAAAAATGCGAGGATAGTGTAAGGAGCCTCTGGGACAGCTTCAAGCGTACCAACATCAGAATTATAGGGGTGCCAGAAGATGAGAGAGAGCAAGATATTGAAAACCTATTTGAAGAAATAATGATAGAAAACTTCCCCCACCTGGTGAAAGAAATGGACTTATAGGTCCAAGAAGCGCGGAGAACCCCAAACAAAAGGAATCCAAAGAGGACCACACCAAGACACATCATAATTAAAATGCCAAGAGCAAAAGATAAAGAGAGAATCTTAAAAACAGCAAGAGAAAGAAACTCAGTTACCTACAAGGGAATACCCATACGACTGTCAGCTGATTTCTCAACAGAAACTTTGCAGGCCAGAAGGGAGTGGCAAGAAATATTCAAAGTGATGAATACCAAGAACCTACAACCAAGATTACTTTATCCAGCAAAGCTATCATTCAGAATTGAAGGTCAGATAAAGAGCTTCACAGATAAGGAAAAGCTAAAGGAGTTCATCACCACCAAACCAGGATTATATGAAATGCTGAAAGGTGTCCTTTAAGAAGAGGAAGAGGAAGAAAAAGGTAAAGATACAAATTAAGAACAACAAATATGCATCTATCAACAAGTGAATCTAAGAATCAAGTGAATAAATAATCTGATGAACAGAATGAACTATTGATTATAATAGAATCAGGGACATAGAAAGGGAATGGACTGACTATTCCTGGTGGGGAAAGGGGTGTGGGAGATGCGAGAAGAGACTGGACAAAAATCATGCACCTATGGATGAGGACAGTGGGTGGGGAGTGAGGGCGGAGGGTGGGGCGGGAACTGGGAGGAGGGGAGTTATGGGGGGAAAAAAAGAGGAACAAATGTAATAATCTGAACAATAAAGATTTAATTAAAAATAATAATAATAAAAAAAAACCATAATCTCAAGAAATAAGAAAAACGCCTTATCAAGGGAAATGAGCATATCAATTAGCTTTTTGTTTTAAAAAATGTAAGAAATATAACAATGATGTGTGGAATAGAAGGCAATGGTGAGGGTTAAACCTTGGCCTTGCACTACTGTTTAAATAAAAATTACTTGTCAAATTAGGAAAAAAAACAGACGTGTTGCTTATGAGTTTCTGCACCTTAGAAGGTTTTAATGTAGTGTGTGTTATCATGAGGAGACAATATCCATATTAAAGAACAATCTGCGGGTTTCATAATAACATCAGCTTTATTCGCCAACTTGATCTTGATTTCTGTAATGAAATTCCTGCGCAGATCATGGCAAGGCTGCACCCAGGGCAGCCCCACACCCTGCTTTCTGGTGGGTGTGGCCCCCTCAGCCCTTTAGCTTGGGGTCAGTGCACAGCCAGGCCTCCCTCTGCCCCTTCACTTTGATTCCCCAAGTCCAGAGTCCAGATTTAGGAGGGGAGTTGTTAGCTACTCCTTGCCATGAGAGAGAAAGCCTTTTCTGGGGATACATATTAAGAAATGAAATCAAGTCTCTGCGGTTTGAACATTTAAGAGACAAAGAATTCTAGAAAGTGTGAAGTAGATGATCTGCAAATTATACTGGAAACAGGGCCCAAGAAGTTTTAATTATCAGAAAAAGATAAGCAGTGACAAAGGACGGGAGGTGAGAGGTGCATGGACCAGAGAAGAGCCTTCAGGTTAAAGAACAGAATTTTCTCTAAAATCAAGAGAAACTATTCAGGATTCATAGGGCATCATTAGAAAATGCTATAAAAACTTACCATCCACTATAGGTTGGAAATCATTGTTCAAAATTTCAAAAATATATCTATGAATGTGGCTAAGAACCTGGCCCCCTGCGCTTGGTAACAGTTCACTGTAGCATGTGTATGCTTTGTAAGGGAGAATAGGCACAGAGAGACCAAAGGAATGAATTGCCTTCTTTATTAGATCACTGAGGAGCGTGTATGTCTGCACTAAAACCGAGTTTGCAAGACAAATTGTTTCTATTCTGAAAACCCATGATATACCGTTTTATAGGTAGCATGGTTCACATGGAGCATGGAGTCAACTCCAATGTAGCAGAGATTTAATCATTCCTTAAAAATTGAGCCTCTTGCAATTGTTGATAGTATATTTTATTGCAATTCTAGGTTGCCACTGTTTCTCCAGAGCGGGCGGCTTATCGGGCTGTTCACAATAAAGGACGAGGCCCAGGTACCAGTAGAAGGAGCAGGGCACACTGGCTGGAACAGGCGTCCAGCCCCAGGCTCCTTTCGGTGTTGTTCAGGCAGGTGAGATGCACACACGGACAAGGTTAGTGAAGGGGCTTTAAGACAGAAGACTGGAATCATACATAAACCTTTGGGTTTAATGTTTTCCGGAAGGAAAAGAAAAAGAAAAAAAGACAATGAGTGTCATCTTATTTTCACTCAGTGATTAAGTCATTGATTTTGCAAGCACGTTTTTGCTCATCTATTTAGGTTAAGGAATAGGAATAAAAGGTCTTTATTAATCAAGGTCCTGACACAGGGTAGTTTGCCTTGGAGATAGATGATCAAAGTGTGTGTGTATGCGTGTGTGTCATTGTTACATGTTCTGTAGGTGGAGCGTGGGGAGAAAGGTATTCCACCAAGGACTAGGACGTCCCTGAAAAATGATCTTTTAAAATGAACTAGCCAACTCCAGCCATGACTCTATTACATACAATGTATCTTTAGACATTATCTCAACCATTAAAATTTATTGCATACTCGCCTTTTAGGTCGAGGCGAAGAAAGGAGTAGAAACCATTTTTCATTCTAAGAATCAATTCTGTGGCTTTTAGCAATTTTAGACAAAAGATTGGCAAAGTTCCCCCGTGCTTTCAGTGATATTTCCCAATAGATCAGAGTGTTCCTCACATGTGCCGGCTCTGGGTGGGGAATAAGTTCTTGGTGACCATTGTGAAATGAGTTGCCTTTTGTCCCCTTCACGCTGTTTTCTCATCTAGAGTGTGTTTCTCTTGAATTCTTGGTACTTTAGTAAAGACCCTGATGGGAGATGGCGGGGAGCCCTCCCTTCAGGCAGGCAATGGGAGGTGGCCCAACCTTTCTGCACAGCTTCAGGGAGGTGCTTAAAATAGGCCATTGACGTCCTGTCCCTGAAAGAAAAGAAAAGAAAAGAAAAACTAAGGTGGACATCAGAAAAGAGCAATCCAGGAGAAGTAGCTGGAGGGACTGAATTAGGAGGAAGATTAAAATAACAGAATACACATGGTTCACTGAACAAGGAGAGAGAAGAGGTGGCAGCTGCCTGCAAACGCAGACTAGGACTAGACAGATACAAAGCAGATTTAAGTTCAATATTAGTACATGTTTAAAAGTGAAGTGCATTTGTTTGAGGAAAAGAGAAACAAACCATAATATGCTGTTGGCTGTGTTTTCCCATGAAGCCAGAAGACATGTCAGTCCTGAGAGAATTCATTACCTCCTTGGTTTGACTCCTAGTAATTTAAGTAAGAGTCATTCGGGACAACTTTTTAGAGCCTAAAAGGTAAAGGTAATATGTAAAAATTTGGAGACTATCAGAGTTTTTAAAAATTCATGACAAGAATGATCTGTGATAAGCAAGGTCCTCATTGAAAGCAGAAATTTAACAATAATCCAATGCAATCAAACCTGGAGCCTTGGCTGTCCTGCGGTTGAGCATAGAAAGGGGTATGTCAATTACAGCTGGTTTCCGACCTCATTTTCCCCACTCTATTCAAGTTTCATCAAATGGCTCCTAAGCTGTTAAAAAGGAGCCAATTAACTGCTGGGTATTGTGTCGCTTTTTTATTTCTCTGTTCACCCTCGGGAGTGGTTTCCGATGAGTAGTGAAATTTGCCGAATCGGAAGATGTCCTGAGGAATGAGAAGGCGCGACAACGGGTCAAACGCCCCACGAAGCAGACAATTACACTAATAACTTAGAGGTGGCTCTGGCTAGTTACGACTCAGAAAGGACATTTTCTAGGAAAAGGGAAACTAGTGATCCTTTTTAACAGAAAGGAGTGCCCTGCTCTTTACAAATCAAACTGTATAATTACGCACTGCATTATCGGCATCGTAATGTGCCAGCATTTTGAAAAATTATTATTCCCAAAGAACCAGTTAGGCCAGCAAACTTACTTTCAGGCGCATTTTTATTTACTAGTAACTAGTAATGTGGACTCAGAATTTTCAACAGCGAAATGCAAATTGCTTCTAAAGTCTTCGGCTGCCTCTCGGCTATATGTCTATGGTTGCAGAGGTGGAAAATCTCTTTCCAAAAGAAACTTTAATGTCATCCCATGTAGCTCCCAATTGGTGGCTCTAAAAGCACAATTGTGGTGGCAGAAGCACAGGGGAGGAATGGAGAGAGACCCACGCAGCCAGGTCTCCCACGCAGCCCTGCCTGGCCTTCACCCAGTGAGGTTCCAGTTCTCCCTCATGAACTCTCTGAAGTTACACGAGACCTGCTTCCCCTTTTTGCTTTTTCCTTTTCATTGAACTTATTGAAGTGACACTGGTTAAAATTATAGAGGTTTCAGGTGCACAATTCTACAACACATTATCTGTACACTGTATTGTGTGTCCACCACCACAAGTCAGGTCTCATCCATCACCATTTACCACCCCCCCTTTACCCCTTTCAACCTCCTTCCACAACCCCCCTCTCCCCAGCAATCACCACACTGCTGTCCCTGTCCATTTTTTTGCTCGATCCTCCCTCCCCCAGGTGTCAGCTTCCTCTCTCTCTATGAGTCTTGTTTGTTAAAGTGAAAAGCAGCTCCTACTTATTCTCTGTAAAAACCACTCATAGACTTGGGTCAGTCTAGTCCATTTCCTCGTGGATGGTGACCATGGGGTGCATCTCTGAGCTGGGGAAGGATTTCCTTTCATTCCAGAGCAGCACTCGGCTGGAATGGACACTGTATGGTCAGTTCTGTGTAGTCACCTTGACTTGGGGGATGCAGTGTCTTCTCTCTTGGGACTTATCTGAGACTAAATGCTGGGGCTGCCCAGAAATTTTGCAGCCCCGAGGGTGATGTTTTCAATTGAGACTGTGCCACCCTGGAAAGTAGATTAATACCAGAGAAACCCAGATCTAAATTCTCTGACAAGCATTTTACTTGAGTACTAGAGGCCTGGTGCATAAAATTCGTGCATGGGATTGTGGGGGGAGCCCTCAGCCAGGCCTGCACCCTCTCACAATCCCAGACCCCTTGGGGGATGTCTGACTGGACTTCCCTCATCACAATCTTGGACCGCTGGTTCCTAACCACTCATCTGCCTTCTTGATAACCCCTGACCACTGGCCTGCTTATCTGATTGTCCCTAACCACTCTGCCTGCCTGATCACACCTAACCACCTGCCTGCCTGATTGATTGCCCCTAACCACTTGCCTGCCTGCCTTATCACCCCTAACTGCTCACCTGCCTGCCTGATCGCACCTAACCACCTCTGCCTCAGCCCCTGCCACAGCAGCTTCATCAGGAAGAACGCCCAGAATGATGTCCAGAAGGTCATTTGGCTGTTCAGTCTAATTAGTATATTATGCTTTTACTAGAGGCCCGTTGCAGGAAGATTCCTGCAAGAATAAGGATTCTTGCAGCTGGAGTGAAGCAGAGAAGGGAGTGAAACCCACTGAGGCGGGCTTCACTCCCGCCTCCCCTGCCCTGCTTGCTTCCCTCCCACCTCCACCGCCTTGGCTCCATTCCTGTCTCTGCTGCCTCTATTTGCTCCCTTCTGCAGCACTTCACTTCCTTCTACGTTGTCTTCAGTCTTCACTCCCAGCCAGTATATGCAAATTAACCGCCATCTTGGTTGGGTTCATTTGCATATAATCACTCCGATTGGCTGGTGGGCATAGCGAAGGTACGGTCAACTAGCATCATTGCCTTTTATTACTGTAGATTGTTATAGATGCCTGGATGAGAATTTACCAAACATTTTTTAAAAGCTACCCTTATAGATCTTTAATCATGTATTAGACATTGGCCTACACTTTATGTGCTTGAGTGTATGTCATTCTCATTATAATCCTTTGAGATAGATTTTCTTATTCCCCTTTTTGTTTAGGAAGTAACGTGGGTTTGGACAAATTAACAACTGACCTCATTTCCGAGTGGTTACCAGTTAGACATGGGACACAGTTCTGCCTGACATCAGTCCACAGGAGTCCCGCCCTTCTGGCTACACCCAGGAGCCAGACAGCAGGATTTTTTATTCATAGGAATGTCTGATGCAAAACTTTATCTATTCATGGGTGAGTGAAACCCAGACCTTAAATTGTAAACAGCTCATGTAGCAATCCATGGATCAAACACACTCATAAGAAATTTTCCTTAAGTTCCCGATTAGTGAGTGAGAGTAAGGGCCTCAATGGACACTATGAGGCCACTCTTGCCATGGGGCAAGAAGGTCATCAGCAGAAGGAAGAGCCTATGATGCCGATGAATTTCTCAGTGAAGGCTAGCATTCACGCCCTAGATTCCAATGTAGATATAGATCCTGCATTACTGGTTAAATATATGTAGAAGCCTAAATTAACTGCAAAAATATGAGTATTTCCCATCTCAATGAACTTTTTTATAATCCTAGTAGAGGCTCAGTGCATGAATTCGTGCACCGGTGGGGTCCCTCGGCCTGGCCTGCACCTTCTCACAATCCAGGACCCTTCAGGGAATGTCAGACTGCCAATTTCAGCCCAATCTCTGCAGACCAGGCCAAGGGACCCCACCAGTGCATGATTCTGTGCACCGGGCCTCTAGTATGCATATAAGATCTTTGTTTAATCTATTCCCTCCCTCCGCCCTCCTCACTTCTCTCTGAGATTCATCAGCCTGTTCCATGTTTCCATACCTGTGCATTGAGCATCTATCCCCTGGTGGTCAGTGCCTGTCATAGCTACTGGTTGAATGGTCAAACAGTCAAATGGTTGCTTAAGCTTTTATATATATACTAGGGGGCTCGTGCACGAAATTCGTGCACTGGGGGGTGTCCCTCAGCCCAGCCTGCCCCCTCTCACATACTGGGAGCCCACAGGGGATGTCCTAGTGATGGCTTAGGCCCGCTCCCTGCTCCCCTTGGGGATAGGGCCTAAGCCGCAGTCTGGCCTCCCTTCTTGGGAGGTGACCAGACTGATCAGGGGAAGGCACCAGCCCCATCACCGCGCTGCTGCAGCCAATGCCAGTCACCACAGCCAGCAAGGTTTTTTCATCAACACGGACTCCAGTCCCTTCACCATGAAAAAATGACAACTTTCTTTAGGCATTTTCAAGATGTGTCTTTCATATAATAATAATTTCTTTATTATTTTTTTATCCTCATCGGAGGATATGTTTCCATTGATTTTTAGAGAATGTGGAAGAGAAAGGGAAAGACAGAGAGAAACATCAAAGTGAGAGGAACACTTTGATTGGTTGCCTCCTGCATGAGCCCTGACCTGGGCCCTGGCCAGGGAGGAACCTGCCACCTAGGTACATGCCCTTGGTCAGAATTGAACTCGGGCCCTGCCATCGGCAGGCCAAGGCATTATCCACTGAGCCAAACTGGATAGGGCAGGATATGACATTTCTTAGCCCTCCAGCAGAGGACCTTCGTTTTTTTCGCCAGGAGTGTGGCGAAAAACCCTAGATCATCTTTTTGGATTCTTATTAGCAAGTTACTAAGAATATTACCAGTGCTTAGCCAATGAGCAGTCAGAAAAGGTGTTTCCTCTGTAGTTCACACCAATCACCTGCTTGCCGCCCCCCCCCCCCCCCCCCAGGCCTGATGCCTCTGGCCCAGGCTTCAGGCCTGGGCAGGGGACCCCCATTTCCCCCGATCACTGGATGTAACTTTCTTAGCTCTTTCCATATTACTTTCAGCCTTAATAATGTTAACATATTTCAGGCTTAAAATGATAATCCATTATTTACCTCATTTATTATGTATAAACTAGAGGCCCAGTGCACAAATTCATGCACCAGTGGGATCCTGCGCCCTGGCCTGCGGGATTGGGCCAAAACCAGCTCTCCAATGTCCCCTGAGGGGTTCCAGATTGTGAGAGAGTACAGGCCAGGCCGAGGGACCCCACCAGTGCATGATCGGGGTCGGGGAGGAACGCGGGAAGTTAGCCATCTGAGGAGGGCCCGCAGGAGGACTCCGGGGCATGTCCAGCCCATCTCGATCATTCCTGATCAGCCAGAAGCCAGCAGCAAGCTAACCTATGGACATCATAGCAAGCCATTGAGTGGCCTTAGCATATCATTAGCATATTACACTTTTTTTTCACTTAATCATATGTATTTTATTTACTTTTTGTTTGTTTGTTTGTGTGTTTTTTTTATTATTTAAAGTATTACAAAGGGTATTACATCTGCATCCTTTTTTTTCCCCCCTGCCCTTGACAATCCCCTGGCCTCCTCTACCCCCCAGTGTCTTATGTCCATTGGTTATGCTTATATGCTTGCATACAAGTCCTTCGGTTGATCTCTTACCCCTCTCCCTCCTGCACCCCAACCCTCCCCGGCCTTCCCGCTGCAGTTTGATAATCTGTTTGAGGCAGCTCTGCCTCTGTATCTATTATTGTTCAAAAGTTTATAATGGTCTTTATTATCCATGAATGAGTGAGAACATGTGGTATTTTTCCTTCATTGACTGGCTTATTTCACTTAGCATAATGCTCTCCAGTTCCATCCATGCCATCGCAAATGGTAAGAGTTCCTTCTTTTTTACAGCAGCATAGTATTCCATCGTGGAGATGTACCACAGTTTTCTAATCCATTCATCTACTGATGGGCACTTAGGCTGTTTCCAGATCTTAGCTATGGTGAATTGTGCTGCTATGAACATATGGGTGCATATATCCTTTCTGATTGGTGTTTCTGGTTTCTTGGGATATATTCCTAGAAGAGGGATCACAGGGTCAAATGGCAGTTCCATTTTTAGTTTTTTAAGGAAACTCCATACTGTCTTCCATAGTGGCTGCACCAGTCTGCATTCCCACCAGCAGTGCACAAGTGTTCCTTTTTCTCCACATCCTTTCCAGCACTTGTCGTTTGTTGATTTATTGATGATATCCAGTCTGACAGGTGTGAGATGATACCTCATTATTGTTTTGATTTGCATCTCTCGGATGATTAGTGACTTTGAGCATATTTTCATATGTCTCTTGGTTTTCTGAATGTCCTCTTTTGAAAGGTGTCTATTTAGGCCCTTTGCCCATTTTTTGATTGGATTGTTTATCTTCCTTTTGTTAAGTTGTATGAGTTCCCTATAAATTTTGGAGATTAGGCCCTTATCAGATATGACATCGGCAAATATGTTTTCCCACGCAGTGGGTTTTCTTGTTGTTTGTTGATGGTTTCTTTTGCTGTGCGGAAGGTTTTTATTTTGATGTAGTCCCATTTGTTCATTTTATCTATAGTTTCAAGTGCCCTAGGAGCTGTATCAGTGAAGAAATTGCTTCGGCATATGTCTGAGATTTTGTTGCCTTTGGATTTTATGGTTTCCTGCCGTACATTTAAGTCCTTTATCCATTTTGAGTTTATTTTTTTGTATGGTGTAAGTTGGTGGTCTAGTTTCATTTTCTTGCATATATCTGTCCAATTTTCCCAACACCATTTATTGAAGAGACTATCTTGGCTCCATTGTATGTTCTTGCCTCCTTTGTCAAATATTAATTAAGCATATTGGTTCGGGCCAATTTCTGGGCTCTCTATTCTATTCCATTGATCTACTTATCTGTTCTTGTGCCAGTACCAGGCAGTTTTGAGAACAGTGGCTTTGTAATACAGCTTGATATCTGGTATTGAGATCCCACCTACTTTGTTCTTTCTCAGGATTGCTGCAGCTATTTGGGGTCTTTTTTTATTCCAGATGAATTTTTGGAGAGTTCGTTCTAGATCTATGAAGTATGCCGTTGGTATTTTAATGGGAAGTGCGTTGAATTTATAGATTGCTTTGGGTAGTATGGACATTTTAATGATGTTGATTCTACCAATCCATGAACACGGTATGTTCTTCCATCTGTTTATGTCTTCCTCTATCTCTTTTTACAACGTCCTGTAGTTTTCTGAGTAGAGGTCTTTCACCTCTTTAATTAAGTTTATTCCTAGGTAGCTTAATTTTTTTGGTGCGATGGTAAATGGGATTGTTTTTATAATCTCTCTTTCGAAAGTTCACTATTGGTGTATAGAAATGCCTCAGATTTCTTGGCGTTAATTTTGTATCCTGCTACATTGCCAAATTCATGTATTAAGTCTAGTAGTTTTTTGATAGAGTCTCTAGGGTTTTGTATGTATAATATCATGTCATCTGCAAATAAGGACAGTTTTACTTCCTCTTTTCCAATTTGGATGTCTTTTATTTTTTCTTCTTGTCTAATTGCAATGGCTAATACTTCCAGTACTATGTCGAACAGGAGTGGTGAGAGTGGGCATCCCTGTCTTATTCCTGTTCTTAGGGGAAATGGTGTTAGTTTTTGTCCATTGAGTATGATGTTGGCTGTGGGCCTGTCATATATGGCTTTTATTACATTGAGGTATGATCCTTCTACTCCCACCTTGCTTAGAGTTTTATCAAAAATGGGTGTTGGGCCGAAACCGGTGTGGTTCAGTGGATAGAGCATCGGCCTGTGGACTGAAAGGTCCCAGGTTTGAATCCGGTGAAGGGCATATATCTGGGTTCTGGGCACAACCCTAGTAGGAGATGTGCAGGAGGCAGCTGACCGATGATTCTCTCTCATTGATGTTTCTGACTTTCTATCTCTTTCCCTTCCTCTCTGTAAAAAATCAATAAAATATATTTTCAAAAAAATGGGTGTTGGATTTTGTCAAATGCGTTTTCTGCATCAATTGATATGTCCATGTGGTTTTTCTCTTTCAATTTGTTTATGTGATGTATCACGTTTATTGATTTGCGGATATTGTACCATCTCCTTCCATCCCTGGGATAAATCCTACTTGGTCATGGTGTATGATCTTTCTGGTGTACTGCTGGATCCGATTTGCTAAGATTTTGTTGAGGATTTTGGCATCTACGTTCATGAGGGATATTGGCCTGTAATTCTCTGTCATTGTGTTGTCTTTACCTGGTTTTGGTATTAGGATGATGCTGGTTTCATAGAATGATCTTGGAAGTGTTCCTTCCTCTTGAATTTTTTGTAGTAGTCTGAGGAGGACAGGTTTTAGTTCTTCCTTGAATGTTTGGTAAAACTCCCCTGTGCAGCCGTCTGGTCCTGGGCTTTTGTTTGCTGGAAGCTTTTTGATGACTGCTTCAATTTCTTCCATAGTTATTGGCCTATTGAGATTTTTAGATTTTTCCTGATTGAGTTTTGGAATGTTGTATTTTCTAGGAATTTGTCCATTTCCTCCAGGTTGTCTAGTTTGTTGGAGTAGAGCTGTCCATAGTTTATTTTTTTAACAATCGTTTGTATTTCTGTGGGGTCTGTTGTTATTTCGCCTCTATCATTTCTGATTGTTTATTTGGGTCCTCTCTCTTTGCTTCTTGGTGAGCCTGGATAGAGGTTTGCCAATCTTGTTTATCCTTTCAAAGAACCAGCTCTTTGTTTCATTGATTTTCTGTATTGTTTTTTTGGTCTCTATGTCATTTATTTCTGCTCTAATTTTTATTATCTCCTTCTTTCTGCTCACTCTGGGGTTTTTTTGTTGCTCTCTTTCTAATTCTTTGAGTTGTAGAGTTAGATGATTTACTACCATTTTTTCTTGTTTTTTGAGATAGGCCTGTAGAGCTATAAACTTCCCTCTCAGGACTGCTTTCATTGTGTCCCATAGGTTTTGGATTGTTGTGTTTTCATTGTCATTAGTTTCCAGGATGTTTTTAATTTCTTCTTTGATTTCATTGGTAACCCAATCAATATTTAATAACATGCTCTTCAGCTTCCAAGTGTTTGAGTATTTTGGGTTGTTTTTATTATAGTTTATTTCAAATATTATGCCATCATGATCTGAGAAGATGCTTGGTATGATTTCAATCTTCTTGAATTTGGGGATACTTTGTTTGTGACCCAATATGTGGTCTATTTTTGAATCTGTCCCATGAGCACTTGAGTAGAATGTATATTTCGTGACTTTTATGTGAAGTGTTCTGAAGATGTCAATTAAGTCCATCTGATTTAGTGAGTCATTTAGGATTGCTATTTCTTTGCTGATTGTTTGTCTAGAGGACTTATCCAGTGATGTCAGTGGTGTATTAATGTTCCCTACTATGATTGTATTGTTGTCGATCTCTCCTTTGATATCATCCAGGAGTTTTTTTATGTATTTGGGCGCTCCTGCATTGGGTGCATATATGTTTACCATGGTTATATCTTCTTGTTGTATTGATCCCTTTAGTATTATGAAGTGGCCATCCTTATCTCTTGTTATGGCCTTCACTTGGAGGTCTATTTTGTCCTATATAAGTATTGCTACCCCAGCTTTCTTTTCCTTTCCATTTGCCTGAAAGATATTTTTCCATCCCTTCACTTTCAGTCTGTGTGAGTCCCTTCTAATGAGGTGGGTCTCTTGTAGACAGCAAATGTATGGGTCATGTTTTTTTATCCATTCAGCCACTCGATGCTTTTTGGTTGGAGCATTTAGTCCATTTATGTTTAAAGTTATTATTGAAAGGTACTTGTTTGTAGCCATTTCTTTTTTTGTGTGGCTGTTTTCTTTCTGAGCTTTTTATTTCTTCTTTTTACACCAGCCCCGTTAGCATTTCTTGCATTGCTGGCTTGGTGTGATAAACTCCCTTAGCCTTTTTTTGTCTGTGAAGCTTCTTATTTCCCCTTCAATTTTGCTGGGTAGAGTATTCTTCGATTCAGTCCTTTGCTTTGCATCACTTTGCAAGAATATGTCCATTCTTTTCTGGCCCGATGTGTTTCTGTTGAGAAATCATTTGATAATCTAATAGGAGATCCCTTGTATGTAACTTTCCGTCTCTCTCTTGCAGCCTGTAAGATTCTCTCTTTGTCCTGAACATTTGCCATGGTAATTATGATGTGTCTTGGTGTGGGTCTTTTCGGGTTCACCTTGTTTGGGACTCTCTGGGCTTGTGTGACTTTTTTCTTCCCCACCTTAGGGAAGTTTTCTGATATTATTTCTTCGAATAGGTTTTCTAATCCTTGTTCATCTTTCTGTTGTTCTGGAACCCCTATTATTCGTATGTTGTTTCGTTTCATGTTGTCCCATAGCTCCCTTAGGCTCTCCTCCTGTCTTTTAATTTTTTTCTCCAATGGCAGTACAGTTTGGGTGTGTTTTGCTTCCTTGTCTTCTAATTCACTAATTCGGTCCTCCGCTTCTCCTAGTCTACTGTTGATATTTTCAATGGTGTTTTTTATTGTAGCTATATCGCTCTTCATTTCTTCTTGGTTCTTACATAATTTATTGATTTTTTCATCTGTTTCTTCTTGCTTCTTGCATAAGTTATTGATTTTTTCATCTGTTTCTTCTTGCTTCTTGCATAGGTAATTGAGTTTTTCATCTGTTTCTTCTTGCTTCTTGCATAAGTTGTTGATTTTTTCCTCCATCCGGTTTATGTACTCTAGGACCCTTATTCTGAATTCTTTTTCTGTCATGTTGCATGTCTCTGTATCACTTAGCTGCTTTTCTGGTGAGTCCTCCTTTTCTTACTTTGGGGGTTTCTTTGTCTACCCATGTTTGATCTCAATGACGTATCTAGATGTTGAGTCATTCATTGGCTGCTCCCTGGGTGGCAGTGGCTCCTTGGGCTGTGGTTGCTCCTCGGGCAGTTGCTGTAGCAGCTGCTCCTCAGTTGGGAGCAGCTCCTCTGGTGGGTGCTGTTCACAGCTGTGGTGGCACTTCTGGCTGGTTGGGGGAGGCTTTGCATATTACACTTTGATTGCTTGAATGGCTGACTAGTCAACCAGTCACTTAGCATATTAGGCTTTTATTATAATATAAAATTATTATATTTTATTATAATAATTTATAATTATTATAAATTTTTACTGTGTTAAAAATAGTTTAAGGGAGACCTCTGATAAAATGCCATCTCTCTATCGGTTTATTTCTCAGCATGATCCAGCAATCATCTAACACACCTCTGAGGTTAAAAGGAAAATAAAAACTTTAACAGCACTGCAGATGAAGTTTTGTGAGCTAACTGATTGGCAAAAACTGAGATGGCTGCTCCACTAACAACAAAACTCCTGAAGCTAAAAAATGATTTCTGAAATGGATAATGTCTGTGTTGCCTTTTTTGTGCAGCAAATCCAAATATACTGAAAATAAGTGGAGTTAAGTGCTGTCTGTTTTGTGCTCTCTCAGTGCTGTTTCAGAGTCTTCCAGCAACACAACGTAGTCAAATGTCTATCATGTTAGCATTGCTTCAAAAGGAGCCAAGGCTCAGTTCGTTGGAGCTTCATCCCGTACAGTCAAAGGTTCTGAGTTCAATTCTGTGTCAGCACATACCTATGTTGTGGGTCTAATCCCCAGCCAGAGGATGAACTGGAGGCAGCAGATCAATGTTTCTCTCTCTCTCTCTCTCTCTCTCTCTCTCTCTCTCTCTCTCTCTTTCTCTCTCTCTCTCTCTTCCTTCTCCTCTCTCTAAAATCAATGAAACATATCCTCAGGTCAGGAGAAAAAAAGTACCCAAGTTATTTCTTTCTTGATCCAAATTCCATTAGAACATTTGTACTTCATTTTGCGGCTCATGTGGACAACTGAAAAATAGAGCCAGACTGAGGACAGTTGATCACTGAATTGGGCTTCAAACAATGCAAGTTTCCTGAGTAGGTGTTGGGCTATGGGAAGTCATGCAGCAGAAGGAAGCCTGGTCACAGTGAGCCATGGTGTTGGTGTTTTTTGTATGAGATATGTCCACGGAACACACTCTAAGCCCATTTAGCACAACTCCACTAGTCTGAAGCCACTGCCCAAGTACTGGAGATAGCTTACAACTACCTTCTGTATATAGATTTCACAAGAATGTCTTTATACCTATATAAGTGGATTTAAAGGGATAAGTAGGATGTCATATTAGTGTTTATTAGTGAAGCCCCTATCCAAACAAATCTCTTCTTATTTGAAGGAGAAAAACACACACAATGTAATGTGGCCTATTATCAGAGGTTGTAGAATGAAATAGAAAGCAGATGCTAAAGATTCAGAGATGAGAAAACTTCATAAAATAGGTTACATCTTGGGGACCAAATTTTTAAAGAAAATGTTTTGTGTTTCAATGGGTCAGAAGCACACAGCATTTGTGAATCAGCAACCAGATGGAGGACATATGCTGTGAAGAACTTTGGCAAGGATAGTTTGCAGTCAGTGGCTAAGATAAAAAGAGGTAAAATAAATTAACAGAGAAGTGTGAAATAAATCAAGTTTAATAGAATAATCAAAATCAGCATGAGAGGATTTATTGAGCATTACAGATCTTGTAGAAAAAAATCACTAATGAGGTGACAAACTTGAGAACATTTCCCTGTTTTAAAGAGAAAGCAGAAGTAAGCAAAAGGAGAGTAATGGTAACTGACAAGGAAATTCAAATTATAGGCAACAAATAAACTCTGTTGAGGTAAATAGATGCTACACTGACATGCTCCCAGGACCAAACTGGTATTATAACAAAAATGTAAAAAAAATACAAAATATTCTGAATAATCAACAGAAGACTAGCTGGAGAGAACCCTGATAAACAAGGACATAGAGACTGGTAGGGAGAGTGGAGGCACAAAAGGAGTGGCTGGATTCCCAAGGACTGCGGCAGAATTTCCAGGGGGACATCTCAGCTGTGGGGAATTCTCACTGAGAATTCTGGGGTCTAAATCCCAAGCTGGGCTCCCCAGCAGAGAGCACCAGAACTGAGAAAGGTTCCCACATAACATCTGGCTATGAAAAGCAGCAGAGGTGTTGTCTGCTAGGGCCACACAGATGGAAACACAGGAACCCTTTTAAAGGTCCAACACAAAATTTTGTGTGCAGCCACTCATCTTGGGCTCTCGAGAGGATGGGCAGTGTGCACTGGAACTGTGTGAGCAGAAGCCACACAGGGTTGGGATAACTGGGATTAGAGCTCAGAATGCAGATACCCCAGTTTCCTGTGTTGAGTCATACCCTCATGCTGTGGAAGACATCTTTCTCCAGCGGACCTTTGCCTGGAGGCAAGGCAGTTGCCTCACCCTATTGGAATCCACTTTCCCCCTCTGTGGAGTTTCTGAGTCCCATTAAGAGACTGAGAATAACAATTCACTTTCAGGCAGAAGCAATTGCCTCATGCTGTTAGAAAACCTCTCCTCACCCCCCGTGGTCAGTAGCCTGAGGCAACTTAAGACTGAATATAATCAACCTGAAGGAAGAAGTGTCTCTGGAGGGTTGGAGTCTTTTTCTGATCTCCTTATTGGCCCAGGCCTTGGAAAACAGACCTTGGTGCATATCTGAACTTTTTCCAAAGAGGCTTCCAGAAGAGGGAGCCACGAGTTGTGGATTGCTGATAACTCCAAATAAGGAACTCTGGGTTAATTATAAACAGAGTCTTACACTGTCCTACACTAGAGATAAGGAGGCATAGAAGATCTACCTAATACATATCCACAAACAGGCAGCCAAAAGGGAGACAAAAGCACAAGTCCCAAATGAAAGAACAAGAGAATTCTCCAGAAGAAGAGCTAAATGAAATGGAGATAAGAAATTTATCAGAGTTCATAATTATGATGGCAAAGATACTCAACAGCTTGAGAAAAGATATAGTTACTATGAAGAATGACATAGCAATAATAAAGAACATAGTGGAAGGACTACATAGCAGATTAGGGGGAGCCAAGGATATGATCAGTGAATTAGAAGACAGAGTAGAAAAAATTACTTAATCAGAGAACCAAAAAGAAAAATCAACTTAAAAACAAGATGACAAATTAAGGGAGCTTCGGGACAAGGTAAAACATAAAAACATTCATATAATAGGTGTTCCAGAAGGGGAAGAAAGTGAGTAAGGGATAGAGAATGTGTTTGAAGAAATAATGATACTAAACTTCCCTATCCTGGTGAAGGAAAAGTCACACAAATTCAGGAGGCTGAGAGTCCCAAGCAAGAAGAACCCAAACAGGCCCATGCCCAGACATGTTCTAATTAAAAATGCCCAAAATTAAAGACAAAGAGAATCTTAAAAGCATCAAGAGAAAAGCAATTTACCTACAAAGGTGTTCCCATGAGGCTGTCAGCTGATTTCTCATCAGAAACTCTACAAGCCAGAAGGGTATGGCATGACTTATTCAAGGTAATGGAAAGCAAGGATCTGAAACCAAGATTACTCTATCATCAAGGCTACTATTCAAACTATATGGTGAAATAAAGAGCTTCCCAGACAAAAAAGAAAAAGGCTACACAATGTTTTCACTACCAAACCAGCAGTACAAGAAATGCTAAAGAAACTGCTGTACTGTAAAGAAGAAATAGAGAAACATAGGCATCAAGAACTAAAATGGCAATAAATAATTACCTATCAGTGATAACCTTAAATTTAAATGCATTTAATGCTCTAATCAAAAGTCATAGGGTAGCTGAATGGAAACAAATACATGACCCAATTATATGCTGCCTACAAGAGAACCTCCTCCAAACAAAAGACACACAGGATGAGAATGAAGGGGTGGAAGAAATTTTTCATGCAAATGGAACAAAACAAAACAAAAAAACAAACAAAAAAACAAAAACCTGGAGTAACAATATTCAGATCTGACAAAATAGTCTCCAAAATGAAGGCCATCACAAGAGACAATAATGATCATTATATAACACTAAAGGTACTGATCCAACAAGAGGATATAACCCTGGTAAACATATATGCACACAATATAGAAGCACCTAAATAATAAAAAACAAACAAAACAAAGTCCTCCAGACTTTTAAGGGAGAGATCAACAAAATATAGTCATAGTAGGGGACTTTAACACCCACTGACTGCACTGGATAGATCTTCCAGACAAAAAATTAACAAGGAAACAATGACTATAAATGATGCACTGGGTCAGATGGGTTTAATTGACATTTATAGAACATTTCACCCCAAAGCTGCAGAAAATACATTCTTCTCAAATGCACATGGGTCGTTTTCAAAGAAAGATCACATAATAAGGCACAAAACAAGTTTTGACTTGTTTTGGTCATCTTCTCAGATAAAAAATGGAGTGAAATTAGAAATCAACTATAGTAAAAATACGCAAAAAACATTCAAACAAATAGAAACTAAATAGCATGTTATTAAATAATGAATGCATTACCAATAAGATCAAGAAAGAAATAGCCAAAACCGGTTTGGCTCAGTGGATAGAGCGTCGGCCTGCGGACTGAAAGGTCCCGGGTTCGATTCCGGTCAAGGGCATGTACCTGGGTTGCGGGCATATCCCCAGTAGGAGATGTGCAGGAGGCAGCTGATCGATGTTTCTCTCTCATCGATGTTTCTAGCTCTCTATCTCTCTCCCTTCCTCTCTGTGAAAAATCAATAAAATATATTAAAAAAAAAAAGAAATAAATAAACAACTTCCTGGAGTGGGAAAAAATGGCAGCCGAATAGGCAAATGTGTCTTGCACCTTGTCCCAGGGCCAGACTTGAAATATAACTAAATCAGAGAACATCAACTCTGAATTAACAAACAAGCCCCTGCTGAGCAGGTGACTTACAGCAAGGAAGTACAGAAAATGCCTGGAGACTGGTAGGATGGGTGGAGAGGGCCCGAGAGGGGTGGCAGGCTGGTGGGCTGAGAGGGAGAGATGGGCTGTGTTATGGGAGAATCTGTTCCCTAAAAATAATAGAAGCCCTGCCCAGGCTAAACCCCAGAACTACATCTCATGGAGGCAGGTGTAACATCCAACTGTGAAAAGGAAAAGCCACGGGGCTACTGGCTACTGGGGAGTCTGGATCTGAGACCAAAGCTGTGGAAGGCAGCACCATGAGGGGAAAGTAGTGGGGTGCAGGGGGGAGAGAATGCCACAGTTTCATTTTTGTTTTGTTTTGTCTTTGTTTTTATTCTCTAATCACAGAACACAGGACTCTTCAGGTGAAATCACTCACCCAAGGCTTTGGTGCAGGGAGGGAGTCAGACTTAAGGTATCTGTGGAAGAGGAGAAAGGGAATCAGGGAAAGATAGAAAAGCAGTAGCTAGGAATCTGCATTGGGATGTTCATACACTTCCAAACCTAAATGGCCATTTCTGTGCAGAGGTGCTAGCCACTCCCTGTAGCCTCAGGGCAGGTGATACAGCCTTTCACACCCTACATTTTGAGCTTTACAGAGAAACAAAGGCAGAGGCCAAGAGTATGGGTCTGAATAGTCTCAAGGAGCCCTCAGTGATTGGATTAGAAGAGGGGCCATCCACCCCACTATTCTTGGAACCAGACTGATAAAAACTCCATGGTTCCAGTTGACCCCATTGTTCTCCATACAAAGACCTCTGTCCAACCAAGGGCAGGCAATATTTTGGGCCACTCACAGAAGTGTAGATGTGGGACAGGAAAAAAACACCCATCACATTCCCTCTAAGGGAAACAGAACCAACCCCACCTAAAGCCCTGTCACACACTGACACTTGAGTGATTAAGATTGACAGCTTGCAGACCAGTAAGAAGGGCAGATTGGCCCCTAGAAGCCATGGACTATGGAGACAGACAAGCAGTGGACTGGTGGATCACTTGGAGCTTTAAGCAGTGTGCTAAAAGCCAAAAGACAATGCCTGACAGTAGTTAGCACCTAAGTGCCTAATAGAAAGCCCAGAATTGACAAACAGAACAGGTGAGTGGGGTCCTAAATCAGCTCCCATGGGGCATTAAAACTCAGCTGAAGCAAACTACACTTTTTAAAAATATTTATTTTTTATTTTTATTTGTTTTTTACTACTTTTTATTTTATTATTTTATTTTTGCACCCTTTTCTTGCTCTCTTCTCTTTTTGCTCTCATTTTTCATCTTCTTTCTCCTTTTTAGTTTTTCTCTTTCCTCCCCCTTTTTAAAAATTGATCTTTTTTATTGCTTTACTAGAGGCCCGGTGCACAAAATTCACGCACGGGGCCGGGGGGTGGGGAGGGGGTTGTCCCTCAGCCCAGCCTGAAACCTCTCCAATCTGGGACCCCTCAGGGGATGTCCAACTGCTGGTTGTGGGATTGGGCTTACACTGGCAGTCAGACATCCCTCTCACAATCCGGGACTGCTGGCTCCCAACTGCTCACCTATCAGCCTGTCTAATTGCCCCTAAACACTCCCCTGCCAGCCTTATTGATGCCTAACTGTTCCCCTGCCAGCCTGGTCCCCCCCCCAACTGCCCTCCCCTGCCTGCCATCTTGTGGCAGCCTTCTTGTGACGACATGGGCATGGCCATCTTGTGACCACATGGGGGCGGCCATCTTGTGTGATGGTGTGATGCTCAATTTGCATACTACCTCTTTATTATATGGGATTAATTTGTTATTATTATAGTTGGTTTATTTATATATATATAATTTTCCCTTCCCTGTTCCTCCTCAATTACCCTTTCTCTTTCTTTTTCTTCACTACTCAATTTTTCCTCTCTTCTCTTCCCAATCAAGATGAACCCAAAAAGACTGACAACAAAACACATTTTAATTAAATTGACAAATGTAAAAGACAAAGAAAGAATCTTAAAGGCTGCCAGTGTGAGACAGAAAGTTAACTACAAGTTATCTCCCATTAGACTATCAACTGATTATGCAACATAAACACATCAGGCCAGAAGAGAATGGAATGAAGTATACAAAGTGAAGAAAAGCAAGGGACTGAATCCAATAATACTCTATCCAGCAAATTTATCATTCAAAATTGAAGGTTAAATCAGGAACTTCACAGACCAAAAACAACAAAAAAGTTATTACCAACAAACCAACAATGCAAGAAATGCTAAAGGGACAGTTGTAAAAAGAAGAAATAGAAAGAAAAGAAGGAACATAAGCATAAAGAATAAAAAAAGGCAATAAACTAGTACCTATCAATAGCAACCATAAATGTAACAAAGAAATAGCAATCCTAAATGACTCACTAGACCAGATAGAACTAAGTGACATCTTCAGAACATTTCACCCCAAAGCTACAGAATATACATTCTTCTCAAGTGCACATGGAACAGTTTCAAAGATAGACTACATGTTTGGATACAAGCTAAGTCTCTACTGATTCAAGAGTATTGAAATAATATCAAATATCTTATCAGACCACAATGGCATAAAATTAGAAATCAGCTACAATAAAAACAATAAAAAAATATCAAACACCTGGAGGCAAAATAGCATGCTATTAAACAATGAATGGGTTACCAAAGAAATCAAAGAAGAAATAAAAAACATCCTGGAAACAAATGACAATGAAAACACAAAAATCCAAAATCTATGGGACACAGTGAAAGCAATCCTGAGAGGGAAGTTCATAGCAGTACAGGCATACCTCAAAAAACAAGAAACACTGGTAATAAGTTATCTAACCCTAGACCTTAAAAAATTAAATATAGGGCAACAAGAAAAGCCCAGAGTAAGTAGAAGGAAACAAATAATAAATATCAGAGTAGAGATAAATGACATAGAAACCAAAAAAATACAAAAGATCAATAAAACTTAGACCTGGTTCTTTGAAAGTATAAATAAGATTGATGAAACTCTAGCTAGACTCACCAGGAAACAAAGATAGAGGACCCAAAAAAACAAAACAAAAAAATCAGAAATGAAAGATGTGAAATAACAACTGACCCCACAGAAATACAGAGAATTGTAAAAAAAATTTATTATTAAAGACCTTATTCCAACAAATGGGACAACCTAAACGAAATGTGTATATTCCTAGAAAAAGATAATCTTCCAAAACTCAATCAGGAAGAATCAGTAAACCAGAATTGGCAGACAACTAATAATGAAATTGAAGCAATAATAATAATAATAATAATAATAATACCTCTTAGAAAACAAAAGCCATGGTTCAGGAGAATTCACAAAAAACTATTCCGAAAAATTCAAGAGGAAGGAACAGT
This sequence comes from Myotis myotis, assembly GCF_014108235.1. Taxonomy (NCBI): domain Eukaryota; kingdom Metazoa; phylum Chordata; class Mammalia; order Chiroptera; family Vespertilionidae; genus Myotis; species Myotis myotis. The sequence continues at coordinate 49,837,604 of NW_023416320.1, read as the reverse complement.
TCCAAATTCTTTCTATGAGGGCAGCATTACCCTGATTCCAAAACCAGATAAAGACATGACAAAGAAAGAGAACTATTGCCTAATATCCATGATGAACATAGATGCCAAAATCCTCAAAACATTTTTAGTAAATTTAGATTCAACAATACATTAAAAAGATCATACACCATGACCAACTGGGATTGATTCTAGGGATGCAATTCTGGTACAATAGTCACAAATCAATAAATGTGATACAGCATATTAACAGATTGCAAGACAAATATCATCATATCAATAGATGCTGAAAAAGCATTCAACAAAATCTAACACCCTTTTTTTGGTAAAACTCTCAACAAAGTGGGAATCTATATATATAAAAGGCTAATATGCTAAATGTCTAACCATCTGACTGGTCACTATGACACACACTGACCACCAGAGGGCAGACACTCAATGCAGGAGCTGTCGTGACTCACACTGGCCATTTACAGAGAAACGGCACCGTGGACCTGGTGCCGATAAAGCAACACTTGGCTTCCCCCAAGTGGGACACAGGCCCCACCACCACCCTGGAGCAACAGCCCACCAAATCACAGCTAATGCTGCTGAGACCCCATGGTGCAAAATGGGGCCCACAGCCCAGCCCAGCCCAGCCCAGCCCAGAAACAGTTGCTGTGGGTGCCAGGTGATGAAGTCATATAGCAATGCCTGGCATCCTCTCCCTAGCGACTAGCCTCCTCGGAGTTTCTTAAGCCCAGGAACATGACTTGCTTTATAGCAAGGTGGTAACATTTTACACTTTAACCAAATGTCTGTGAAACGTTTTCCCATGCCTCATCTCATTTGATCCTCACAGAAGTCCTGGAGGAGGTAAATAGGAGATTCGGTGGAATCCTATTTTCTTTTCATTAGCCAGAAAACAGAGATTTAGAAAGCTTAGAAACTTGACCCATCTGAAAAGAAGTAAGAAATGGTGGACCTTGAAAATGACTTCAGGTTTTCTCACTGCGCAGAATATAGTCAAACACAGCTGCTGTTAAATACTTTACCCTTTATTCTCCCTGTGTGATCTACAATAACAATCTGCTTAGTGTTGATATTTACTGCTGTGTTGCTGACAATTACCTGAAAGAGAAGTTAGGGCGCTTCACCGAGCTGGAAAAAGTTTAGCTAACTCAGAAAGCAGGTCTAATTAAGCAAGTTTATATATATCGCCGGTGCCAATTGCACCCTTATTTTTGAATTGTCATTGTCGATTGTGAATTTGGTTGACACTTCTATTATAGAGAAAGGGAAAATAGCGATATTAAAATATTTCTTCTAATTAATTTCCTTTCAATGTGCACTGGACCATTAGTAGAGGGATAATACCTCAACATAATAAAGGCTATATATGACAAACCTACAACCAACATCATACTCAATAAACAAAAACTAAAACCATTTTCCCTAAGAATAGGAACAAGTCAGGGATGCCCACTTTCACCACTCTTGTTCAACATAGTTCTGGAAGTCCTGACCATACCAATCAGACAAGAAAAAGAAATAAAAGGCATCAAAATTGGAAAGGAGGAAGTAAAACTCTCATTATTTGCAGATGACATGATACTATACATAGAAAACTTAAAAGCTCCATCAAAATACAACTAGATTTAATAAATGAACTTAAAAATGTAGCAGGCTACAAAATTAACACCCAAAAATCCATAACATTTTTATACACCAATAGTAAACTCTCAGAAAGAGAAATTAAACAATCCCATTTACCAATGCAACAAAATAATTGAGATACTTATGAATAAACTTAACCAAGGAAATAAAAGACTTGTACTCGGAAATCTATAGGACACTGAATAAATAAAGTTACAGAGGAAGATAGAAACAAGTGGAAGAATATACTGTGTTCATGGATTGGTAGAATTAACATCATTATAATGTCCATTCTACCCAAAGCGATCTATAGATTCATTACAATCCCCATTAAAATACCAATGGCATATTTCACAGATCTAGAACAAATACTCCAACAATTTATATGGAACTAAAAAATAACCCAAATAACCGCAGCAATTTTAAGAAAGAAGAACAAAGTTGGAGGGATCACAACCAGATATTAAGTTATACTACAAAGCCACTGTAATCAAAATAGCCTGGTACTGTCACAAGAACAGAAATATAGATCAATGGAATAGACTAGAGACTGCAGTAATGAACCCAAGCCATTATGCTCAATTAATATTTGACAAAAGAGGCAAGAATATATAATGGAGTGAAAACAGTCAGTCTCTTCAATAAATGGCGTTGGGAGAATTGGACAGATACATGCAAAAAAAAAAAAAAAAAAAATGAAACTAGACCACCTACTTACACCATACACAAGAATAAACTCAAAATGGATAAAAGACTTAAATGCAAGGCAGAAAATCATTAAAATCCTAGAAAAAAAGCCACTGGCAGCAAAATCTCAGATATATTTCACAGCAATATGTTTGAGGATACATCTCCTGGGGGAAAGTAAAATAAGGAGAAAATAAACAAATTGAACTACATCAAAATAAAAAGCTTTTGCACAGCAAAAGAAACAATCAACAAAATGCAAAGGGAGTCCACTGTATGGGAGAACATATCTGGCAATGATACATCTGATAAAGAGTTACTATCCAAAATACATAAGGAACTCATACACCTTAATAAAAGGAAGACAAACAATCTACTTAAAAAATGAGCACAGGACCTAAATAGACACTTTTCTAAAATGGACATACAAATGGCCAAGGAACATACAAAAAAAAAATGCTCAGTCACTGATCATTAGAGAGATGCAATTGAAAGAACAATGAGGTATCACCTCACACCTGTCAGAATGGCTACCATCAACAAATCCACAAATAACAAGTGCTGGCGAGGATGTGGAGAAAAGGGAACTCTAGCACACTGCTGGTGGGAATGGAGACTGATGTAGCCATTATGGAAAATGTATGGAGTTTCCTCTAAATATTAAATATGTAACTGCCATTTGACCCAGTGATCCCACTTCTAGGAATATATTATAAGAAACCAGAAACACCAATCAGAAGGAATATATGCACCCCTATGTTCATAACAGCACAATTTCTAATAGCTAAGATTTGGAAACAGCCCAAGTGCCTCCTAAGTAGATGAGTGGATAAAAAAGCTGTGGTACATTTACCCCATGGAATATTATGAAGCTGTAATAAAGAAACACCTCTTACCTTTTGAGACAGCATGGAGGGACCTAGAGTTTGTTATGCTAAGCATATAAGCCAGTCAGAGAAAGACAAGTATCACATAATTTCACTCATATGTGGAATCTAATGAACAAAATAAACTGTTGAATAAAACACATCCAGAGACATAGAAGCTTGGAACAGACTGTCAAATATCAGAGGGAAGTCAGGGATGTGTAGGTTGGTGGGAAGAGAACAGCCAAAGACCTGATATGCATATATGCATAAGCCATGGCCACAGACAATCGGGTGCTGAAGGCCTGGCATGCTGTGTGGGGGTGGGCTATAAGAGGTCAATGGGGGAAAAATGGTACATATGTAATATTTTCAACAATGTTTTAAAAATATAAACAAATCTGTTGAATTCAAGCATATTTAACTGTGGAAAAAGAAATTCAAATTATAGATGTGACTAGGCAGAATTTAAAGCAAGCACAATAAGCCATTGTTTTTACAAAGACTTGAAAAAAAATAGATATTATAAGGATCTAAAAGTGTTAACTAATACAATTAAAAGTAAGCTCATCTTAAGTTACTCTCATGCTATTCTAAATTCCTGAAACAATAAAGAAATACCATACAGTTTAAAAATGGATTTTCCATTTAAAACTTTATACTTAGCCAATTTTACCCCTAATTATCATAAGGGAGAAATATATATTAACATATGCAATAACTCAGTAAAGATACCTGACCAACATCCATTTGTGAACACAAAGATATGCTAAAACCAATAAAATCTATCTGTGTGTAAAATGAAAATATTAAAATGCAAATAATAAAAGTAAATCTATATTTTATGAATGCTACAGGTATTGTTCTGAATCCTCTTGATTAATTAATTGAACTCACAAAAATAATATGTCTAGAATTACCTGTGTTTTATAAATAAAGAAGTCTTGAAGAGGTAGGTTACATAATGTGTGAAGTTCATGTTACTTAAGAGCCAGGCTCCAGTTTTGGTCAAGGCTTCATGACCTCTGTCTGTCCCCCACCCTATTGGTGGCATGTGCCTCTGAAACCAGATAAACACAAGCTTTTGCCGAAAATTTCCCATATATGATTACAAATTATTCAAATGGTAAAAATAATTGAGACACAGGTTTGAAAGTCTTAATGCTGACAAGTGGCTAATTCTTTTGTTGAAATTCACTTTCTATGGGTCTATGTGCGTGTGTGTGTGTGTAACTTTGGTTAAAAAATGTAAAAGTTATACATGAATACAGCCTCCGTGTAAAAGCACACTGGAGTTTGGGAGGCCCCAAGGCCACCCTTGGGTTCAGTGATTCACTGGTAGGATTCCCAGAACTCGGTAAAGCCATCACACTCCTGGTTACAGTTTTTGCAGGGTGAGGTACAGATTAAACTCAGAACAGGGAAAAAGGCACAGGTAGGCCCAGGAAGGGACGGGAATGAGCTGCCACATTTCCTCTCCCAATTGGGTTGTACAGACAGCACTGACTGACACCAGAGAGTGTGACAACGCTACGGAGTATTCCCAACCAGGGAGGCTCCATCTCTCCAGAGGTCCAACCAACACCAAGTGACTCCAGGCCCCCACTCAGTCCTTCATGTCTAGCACATCCTTAACTCAGACTGTACTGCATCTCTCCTAAAGGCTCCTCCTGCAAATACTATTTCATGGAAGGCTTGGGCTTCAAGATGTGAATTTTGAGGAAGCACAAACATTCAGTCCATAACATTATCCTATATTGCTAATAGCTGTCTCTACTTAGAAATCCTAGGTTGGCCCTGAGGAAAGAGGTGAAAGCATGGAGTAATAACCCCAACTCAGCCCAGACGTGAATGCAGTGTGAGGCACTAGACGTGGGAAAGAAAGGCTAGAGAAGACAGACAAGTTAGTACTTTTCAGGCAACTGATGTGTGTGGACTTGATTTTGTCTCTGGATCACTAAAATGGCGGTGTCTGTATTACAGACATGAATAATAACAGGTGCAATTATTTTAATATTCATAGCTTACGTCCAGACACCACACTCAACATGCCAAGCCTTGATCTCACAAATAGGATATATTCTCAGGTGTAACTCAGCTTTCATTTACTTCTCATTATTTGAACTCTAATTCTGTTTCCTGGGAAACTAGGCACTGGAATTATCAAGTATTCCAACATTTTTAAAATAAATTTATAAATTACTCTTTTGCTATTGAAATTATTTTAGCGAATTCATTTTTCAAGGAATCCCTAAAATTTCTTCCCATAGATTTTTCAACTTAAAAATAGATTTTGGAAAATATAAAGTGCTGTTGGTCATTCAAAATTATACATTTTAATTTTACATTACAACCACTTAAAGTATATATTTACACTGTTCAAAGGAGGTTGAAAAACAACCAAAGGCTCAGACATGTCTGAGTGGGCACAGGGAGAATTCTCTCTGACTGCTGACACTGCAATTCTCCATCTCCTTCAAAGTCAGACTGGAATCTCATTCCCCCCTGGATGATAAATCATTGAAATATCAGAATGTTTACATAGCATATGTTTTCTCATACTTGAGGTGCAAAGGGGAGAGTGACAATATTTTTATTGCATCAGCAAGAGTCACAGGACGAGTTGTCCTGATTGAAGAAATGCTCCTCTTTCAAATTCACTTAAAGGACTTTGCAAAGGCTGAGCTGTGAACATGAGATGGCTGATACGATAAAGCCATGTAACCTTCCACCCATCTCAGTAACTGAGACCACTGCCTGCAGCTGATGGAACTGAGCAGCCTCTATCATTAGGATGGCCACGTGGTTGGATCTTGGAGTGGCTACACCAAGCTCTGGCAATGTGTGCACGCATGCGTGTCTGCATGTAGATATTCCCACATCATGTAGCTGGTTTACCATCATCAATGTGGAGTCCAGGTCAGTGGGATAATCTCATACTTTACCAAAGTATGCCTTTGGTATTTTAATGGGGATTGAATTGAATCTATATATTGCTTTGGGTAGTATGGACATTTTAATGATGTTGATTCTGCCAATCCATGAATAGGGTATATTCTTCCATTTGTTTATGTAGTCCTCTATCTATTTTTTCAGCATTCTGTAATTTTCTGAGTACAGGTCCTTTACCTCCTTGGTTAAATTTATCCCTAGGTACCTTGATTTTTGTGATGCAATGGTAAATGGGATTTTTTTTTTTTTTAGTTTCTCTTTCTATGAGTTTATTATTGGTGTATATAAAAAAGCCATAGATTTCTGGGTGTTAATTTTGTATTCTGCTACATTGTCAAATTCATTTATTAAGTCTAGTAGTGTTTTGATGGAGTCTTTAGGGTTTTCGAAGTATATCATGTCATCTGTGAATAATGACAATTTTATTTATTCTTTTTCAATTTGGAGGCTTTTTTATTTCTTCTTTTTGTATGATTGCTATGGCTAGCACTTTCAGTACTATGACAAACAAGAATGGTGAAAGTGGGCATCCCTGTCTCATTCCTGTTCTTAGGGGGAATGGTTTTAGTTTTTGCCCATTGAATATGATGTTTGCTGTAGATTTTTCATATAAGGTTTTTATTATGTTGAGGTATGATCCCTCTATTCCCATTTTGCTGAGAATTTTTATCAGGAAAGGGTGTTGGATTTTGTTAAATGCCTTTTCTGCATCAATTGATATGAGTATGTGATTTTCGTCTCTCAATTTGTTTATATGATGTATCATGTTTATTGATTTGCTGATATTGTACCAGCCTTGGAGCCCAGAATGAATCCCACTTGGTCATGGTATATGAACTCTCTAATGTAAGGCTGGATTTAATTTGCTATAATTTTGTTGAGGATTTTAGCATCTATGTTCATCAGGGATATTAGCCTATAATTCTCTTTCTTTATAGTGTCTTTATCTGGTTTTTGGATTAGGGTAATGCTGGCCTCATAGAAAGAGCTTGGAAATGTTCCTTCCTCTTAATATTTTAGAATAGTCTTAGAAGGATAGGTTTTAGTTCTTCTTTGAAAGTTTGGTAAAACTCCCTTGTGGAGCCATCTGGCTCTGAGCTTTTGTTTGCTGAAAGTTTTTTGATTACTGCTTCAATTTCCTCCTTAGTTATTGGCCTGTTGAGATTTTTTGATTCTTCTTGATTGAGTTTTAGAAGGTCATATTTTTCTATGAATATATCTATTTCCTCTAGGTTGTTAAGTTTGTTGGAATAGAGTTGTTAATAGTGTTTTTTTTGTTTGTTTGTTTTGTTTTGTTTTGTTTTTACAATCCTTTATATTTCAATAGGGTCTGTTGTTATTTTGCCGCTTTTGTTTCTCTTTGCTTCGTGGTGAGCCTGGCTAGAGGTTCATCAATCTGTTTATCTTTTCAAAGAACCAGCTCTTGGTTTCATTGATATTTTTTATTGCTTTCTGGTCTCTATGTCGTTTATTTTTGCTCTGATCTTTATTATCTTCTTCCTTCTTCTCACTCTGGACTTTTCTTGTTGCTCTCTTTCTGATTCTTTAAGTTGTAGAGTTAGATGATTTATTACCATTTTTTCTTGTTTTTTGATGTAGGCCTGTAATGCTATGAATTTCCCTCTCAAGATTGCTTTCACTGTGTCCCATAGGTTTTGGATTGTTATGTTATCATTGTCATTTATTTCCAGGGTGTTTTTAATTTCTTCTTTAATTTCTCTGGTAACCCAATCTTTGTTTAATAGCATGTTATTCAGACTCCAAGTGTTTGAAATTTTTTATTGTTATTACTGTAGTTGATTTCTTTTTATTAATATTTTTATTGATTTTTTACAGAGAGAAAGGGAGAGAGATAGAGAGTTAGAAACATCGATGAGAGAGAAACATCAATCAACTGTCTCCTGCACACTCCCCACTGGGGATGTGCCCGCAACCCAGGTACATGCCCCTGACCGGAATCGAACCTTGCTGGGGTCCAACCCCAGCGGGCCCAGGGGTCCCCAAAGGTGTGGATGGAGTCGGCAAAGAAGAGATGACACAGGGACAGCATTCAGTTGATCAGCAGCCTAGCCAGGATCTCTAGCCAGGATCTCCAGCCAAGTTCTGGTCTGGATCTCCAGCCAGGTTCTGTGGCCATGTTCCCTCGCTAGGTTCTCCAGCCAGGTTCAGTCACCAGGTTCTAGTCAGGTTCTCTTGCCAATTTCTGTAGTCAGGTTCAGTCCAGGATCTTTTGCCATGTTCTCTCGCTAGGTTCTGTCTCTAGGTTCTGAGGCCAGTTTCTGTCCAGGAACTTTTGCCATGTTCTCTCCAGCGAAGTTCTTCTGTCTCTAGAGAACGTTCTGTGTAGGTTCTGTGCCTAGGTTCTGTCTCTCTTGGTTCTGTGTTCTAAGTTCTGTGTTCTAAGTTCTCTATTCTAAGTTCTGTGTCCTAAGTTCTGTGTTCTAAGTTCTGTCTCTTGCTGTCTTGTAGCATCTGTATTTATACCAGTTGATTCAATCCTATCAATCTCTATTACAAAGGTTAGGGCGTTTCTTATCTTCATTCCAGGGAGTAAAGATTATGTAGCTTAAGCATGATTGTTCATAGTTAAAGTGATTAATTACCCACCTGGCACTAGTTAAGAGGTTTTATTCCCTCCCTAACTTCAGGGGAAAATCCCTACCTGGGGAAACAACCTTTCTCAGAGACCTTGGTTAAAACACATAGTGCCAAGAAGGTGAGCAAACATATTAAGAACAGTATGCCATATATGCCAGGTCCCTTGAAACAGCAAGCATGGACCGGCTCCCGGCAAATTCCCCCTTTTTGATTTTTTAAAAGCGGGCATTAAAAAGAAAAACCCGAAATGCTCTCTTGTATCCATTTTAAGAATAGGATTGGCACTTTCCACTATTACCTGAGTCCTGATCTATCACCCCAGGGAGAGCTTGCCAATCCTGCACTTTCCCAGGGTGGAAAGGCTGCAGTGGGGTTAAGGATAAGGCTGCTTGGGCCTACCTCCTCCCATGCCTTTACATTTACCTTTCCTTCCTCAGAAAAGCATGGACATACTTCTTGTATAAAACGTTCTGTCTGACTGGGAGTAACCTTAATTCCTCTGCTAGCAAGCATATGTGTTAAAAGATCAATACAGAGTCTTATTTCTTTGGACTCAGTATGGCACATCTTCTTAATCTAAAGATCAATACAGAGTCTTCTTTCTTTGGACTCAGTATGGCACATCTTCTCAATCTAAGTTCTGTACTATCCACCTTCTTACCCTACTTATCCTCTATAGGGGGGTCTGTAGCACCCTGGTGGAGTCCTATCTGTCCCGAATGTGGGGGTTCTCAATGGGGGGGGGCTTACCTAGGGGAATCCTGTTCCAGGGGTTCCCAAAGGTGTGGACGGAGTCGGCGAAGACTATCCACCCTCTTCCTACGGTGGAGTCCTATCCATCCTGAGTGCGGGGCGCTTACCTAGGGGAACCCTATTCGGGCGCCATTTGCCGGGGTCCAACCCCAGCAGGTCCAGGGGTCCTCAAAGGTGTAGACGGAGTCGGCGAAGAAGGAATGACACGGAGACGGAGTTCAGTTGATCAGCAGCCTAGCCAGGATCTCCAGCCAGGATCTCCAGCCAAGTACTGGTCTGGATCTCCAGAGAGGTTCTGCTTAGGATCTCCAGCTAGGTTCTGTGTCCATGTTCTCTTGCTAGGTTCTCCAGGTTCTCTAGCCAGGTTCTGTAGCCATGTTCCCTTGCTAGGTTCTCCAGCCAGGTTCTGTCCAGGTTCTCCAGCCAGGTTCTGTAGCCATGTTCTAGTCAGGTTCTCTTGCCAATTTCTGTAGTCAGGTTCAGTCCAGGATCTTTTGCCATGTTCTCTCGCTAGGTTCTGTCTCTAGGTTCTGAGGCCAGTTTCTGTCCAGGAACTTTTGCCATGTTCTCTCCAGCGAAGTTCTTCTGTCTCTAGAGAACGTTCTGTGTAGGTTCTGTGCCTAGGTTCTGTCTCTCTTGGTTCTGTGTTCTAAGTTCTGTGTTCTAAGTTCTCTATTCTAAGTTCTGTGTCCTAAGTTCTGTGTTCTAAGTTCTGTCTCTTGCTGTCTTGTAGCATCTGTATTTATACCAGTTGATTCAATCCTATCAATCTCTATTACAAAGGTTAGGGCATTTCTTATCTTCATTCCAGGGAGTAAAGATTATGTAGCTTAAGCATGATTGTTCATAGTTAAAGTGATTAATTACCCACCTGGCACTAGTTAAGAGGTTTTATTCCCTCCCTAACTTCAGGGGAAAATCCCTACCTGGGGAAACAACCTTTCTCAGAGACCTTGGTTAAAACACATAGTGCCAAGAAGGTGAGCAAACATATTAAGAACAGTATGCCATATATGCCAGGTCCCTTGAAACAGCAAGCATGGACCGGGTCCCGGCAGAACCTGGGACCTTTCAGTCCGCAGGCCGATGCTCTATCCACTGAGCCAAACCAGTCTCGGCTGATTTCTAATATAATGTCATTGTGGTCTGAGAAGATGCTTGATATGATTTCAATATTATTGAATTTGGAAAGACTTTGCCAGTGACACCATATATGATCTATCTTTGAAAATGTCCTATGTGCATTTGAGAAGAATGTATATTCTGTAACTTTGGGGTGAAATATTCTGAAGATGTCAATTAAGTCCATCTGATCTAGTGAGTCATTTGGATAGCTGTTTCTTTGCTGATTTCTTTTTTGTCTAGAGGATTTATCCAGTGATATCAGTGTGGTATTAAAGTCTCCTACTATGATAGTTTTGCTGTCAAACTCTCCTTTGATATTTTCCAAAAGGTTTTTTTTTATGTTTTTGGGTGCTCCTGCATTGGGTGCATTTATGTTTAGCATAGTTATATCCTCTTATTGTATAAATCCCTTTAGTATTATGATGTGGCCTTCCTTATCTCTTGTGAAGGCCTTCACTTTGAGGTCTATTTTGTCAGATACAAGTATTGCTACCCCAGTTTCTTTTTCATTTCCATTTGCCTGAAAGGTATTTTTCCATCCCTTCACTTTCAGTCTGTGTGAGTCTATTGTTCTGATGTGGGTCTCTTGTAGACAGCATATATATGGGGCATGTTATTTTTATCCATTCAGTCACTCGCTGCCTTTTGATTGGAGCATTTAGTCCATTTACATTTAAAGTTATTATTGATAGGTACTTGTTTGTAGCCATATTTATTTTTTTGCCTGTGTTCCTTCTTCCCTCCCCCTTTTTCCCTTCTTTTTACAACAGTCCCGTTAGCATTTCTTGCATTGCTGGCTTGGTAGTGATTAACTCCCTTAGTCTTTCTTTGCCTGTGAAGTTCCTGATTTCCCCTTCGATTTTGAATGATAGCCTTACTGGATAGAGTATTCTTGGATTCAGTCCCTTGCTTTGTATCACTTTGTATACTTCCTTCCATTCCTTTCTGGCCTGATGTGTTTTTGTTGAGAAATCATTTGATAATCTAATGGGAGATCCCTTGTAGGTAACTTTCTGCCTCTCTCTTGCAGCCTTTAAGGTTCTCTTTTTGTTGTTAATGTTTGCCATTGTAATTACAATGTGTCTTGGTGTGGGTCTTTTTGGGTTTATCTTGTTTGGGCCTCTCTTTGCTTATGTGACTTTTTTGTTCCCCAAATCAGGAAAGTTTTCTGACATTATTTCCTTGAAAATGTTTTCTAGCCCTTGCTCTTCTTCTTGTCATTCTGGTACCCCTATCATATGTATGTTTTTTCATTTCATGTTGTCCCATAGCTCCCTCAGGTTCTCCTCCTGTCTTTTGATTTTTTTTTCTCCAATTGCAGGGTGTGTTTTGCTTCCCTGTCTTCTAATTTGCTAATTTGGTTCTCCATTTCTCCTAGTCTACTGTTGAAAGCTTCCATAGTGCTTTTTATTGTAGCTCTATCACTCTTTATTTCTTCTTGATTCTTACATAGTTTGTTGATTTTCTCATCCATCTAGTTTATAAACTGTATGACCCTTAGTCTGAACTCTTTTTTCTGACATATTACATGCCTCTGTTTCATTTAGTTCTTTTCCTGGTGCGTTTTCCCTTTCTTTCCTTTGGGGGTTGTTCTTCTATCTCCCCATTTTTGCTTTCACTGAAGGATCTAGGTGTCTAATTGTGTGGGGATTATGGCTGCATCAGAGGGCCTGGTGATGGGTCATGCAGTCACGGGCAGCAGGTGTTCCTCTTATGGTCATGGTGCAGCAGCTGCTCCTTGGGCAGTCACAGATGGTAGCTGCTCTCCATGTTGTTGCTGGCTGTTCCCCAGGGTTCGCGGGGTGGCTTCTGGCTCCCCATGCAGTTGTGGATGGTGGCTGCTGGTTTCCCGTGTGGTCCGGGGCAGTGGCTGTTCTCATGGCTGCTGGTGAGATCACGGTGCCCAGGGCTAAAGCATCTGGCTGGTACGAGCGGAGCATGCTCCAGAACTCACAGTAGCCCTCAGCCAGGGAAGCTAGAGTCTGGGTGTTTGTGGCTTCACAGCTGAGGCAGCAGTTCCCTGGCTGGTGTGGCTGTAAGTTCCTGGGTGGTGTCTGAGGGCACCCTGGGCGGAGGTGAGGCTGGGCTCCCAGTCACTAAAGCTCTCCCCTTCAAGATGGTGCAGGCTCTGCAGCAGAGCTGGCACTCTGGGAGAGATTACTGTGGTAGCAGAGGCTTCCCGGCTATGAGAACCCTGTCTGCCAGCCCCCGAATGTCCTATGAGATCTAGCTTTCCCTCAATAACACACACACACACACACACACACACACACACACACACACACACACACCACATGTCCACACACTCCCCTTTTGGTCCTTCACTCACTCACACTCTCTCCCTCACTGCCCTCCTCCCTGCCTCCATCTTGAAATTCTCCATTACTTTTTAGAGAGAGTGGAAGAGAGGGGGAAAAACAGAGACAAATATCGATGTGAGACAAACACAGTGATTGGTTGCCTCCTACATGAGCCCCCACCAGGACCCAAGCCTAGGAGGAACCTGCAAGACAGGTATGTGCCCTTGACTGGGAATCAAACCTGGGACCCTTCAGTCCTCAGCTGACGCAATAAAATAGTGAACCAAATTCACTGAACCAAACCAGCTAAAGCATAATTACCTAATCTTTTCAATGGTGTTGAGACTAGCAAGTTTGATTTCCCTCAACTCCTATAAACTTACATGTACAAACATTCATCCTAAACCCCTTCCATTCTGAGAGATGAGATCCTTGGCCTTCCCAGGCCCAATTTTTTTAACCTTGTTCTTGAAACTGTTATTTCTATACTCAGTGTCAGTTTCTGTCTCTGTCCACATCTCTGTCTCAAATCTCTTTTCCTCCACCCCTCTCTTGATCTGTGAATGGGATTCTGGCTATATGCCTCTTTCTATCTCCATGTCTCCATGTTTCTATCTCTATAACTTTGGGCTGGTATGTGTGGAGCATTAGGTGTGAGCCTCCCTATCTCTTTTTCTGTTGTTCTGTCTCTTTCTCTCTGAGGAGTTTCTTTCTCTCAGTGTCTCTGTCTCTGTGTGTATCTGCTTATTTCTCTTTGTGTTTCTCTCTGTATCTTCCTCTTTTTCTTTCATCTGTGTCTTTCCATCATCCATTTCTCTCTCTATCTGCTTGTCTATATGTGTCTCTCCAACCTTTGTCTCTTTATCACTTCCTTATAAGCCTGTAGATGTACTCATATGTCTCCCATTAAATAAAAAATACAACATTAAATACTTCTGAATCACTTTCTTCTTTCCTCTCCTTGAAAATTTAGAAAAAATAATCTAATATGACTACTTCAATATCTTACTCCCATCTACTTTTCAATGAATGTCGCCCTGGCTTCTATCCCCACTCTCTCACTGAACTGTTTTTTGTTTTGTTTTGTTTTGTATTTTTGTTCAATGGGAATCCCTAGTTACTAAATCTAGTACTGATACTTACTAGATCAGGTGGTATTTTAATGTTCTGGAAAATTTTACCCTGTTAATCTTTTTCTTCAACATTCTTTTTTTTTTTCCTTTTGGCTTCCATGACATAAATATCTTATGGTTCTTCTACACTCATTATAATAATTTTCATTTTTTTCCAGCCTCTTCTATGTGTTACCATTCATATTGGTATTTCCAAGATGTGGTAAATGGGAAAATATGACCACACTATTTTGTAGCTCCTTCGAAAAGGAGGTGGAGTATATTTCCCCACTAAATTGAGCTGGCCAGTTTCTTGCTTACACCAAGAGAAAATGGTGAAAATTATATTGTTCAGATCTGGAGAGTAGGCCCCAGAGACTGCAGAGTCAGCCTTTGCTCTCTGGAGAAGTTGAGAAGCAACCTGGGATCAAAGACAGCACAGAAATAGAGCCCAGTAACCCTCGGGTCTCACCTGAGACCTGCCTCCAGGTGACCTGTAAGTTTCATGCAGCCACAAGAGTGAACCCAGGCAAGACTGACAGATAATATTTAATTAACCCCCAGAGATTTGAAAAAATATATTATCATTTTTGTTTTAATCCATTAAGTTTTGGAGTGGTTTTATACATAGCAATAAAAGAGTGAGACACCTGAATTCCTGCTGTTGCTAATTTCTGTCCCCTTTTTTTAAACTATCTTAAAATAACCTTTCAGTGTTATAACACCTTTATTAATGAGTCTTGATGGTCTCAAAGCCATAAATCCTAAATTTTATTAATATCAATAATATAATGTCCACAATTACCTCTAATTCAAAATCTCTGAAAACTGAACAATGACATATGCTTTCCAGTTGATGCCACCACTTTAACACAACCCTAAAGCCTGTGGGCCATTCTCAAGCCTTGTTTTCCTCAACATCCTCCTCTAATTCATCTCCCAGTCCAAAGCTAACCTATTAAATATTTCTTAAGTAGTGCCCTTTCTTCCATCACCGCAGGTACTGTTCTCAGCTCACCTTGGCCCTCTCCTGTTTGAATGACTAGCAATAATCTGTTGAATGGGTTCACTGGCTTTAGTCTCAGGCCTCCTCGAATTTTTATGCATAGTAATATAACTAAATTAAAATTTCGACTATGCCTCTCTGCCTTTCAATTCATCTATGAAATTTAAGATAGTGCTAAATCTGTAACTTTGACATCTATTTAAAATACTTTATAATCTTTAAGAATCTTTAAGAATATTCTGTCACTATGGTGAGGGTCGGCAAGTATAATAATTTAATTACATATGTTTTTATGTCTTTCAAATATTTAAAATTTTACAATGTGTACATTTTATCATCTTGGTCAAAAGCCAGGGAGTTTAAAGTTGACATCAGGCATTGGGAATTAAACAAAAACAAGTGGAGAAAATGAAAAACATAATTTATGATTCACCTAATAATTTTCACTCACAAATGTAATTTTATAAAGGACATGAGGCAAGAAGCATAATTACAGGGTGTGAAACTTCAAAGAATACAGGCTGCAAAATTTTATTTGATCTTTTAATAATTTCTATATGTTTGTTTGTATAAGGTACATTAAAATATCCTTTTCTGATTTCACTTTAAAATTAAATTCTGATATCATTCTAAGCATCAAAATAATTATTATTAATTTTCTTTACTTTAGAGAATTGTATTAGACATTTTTGGCAAGTCAAGCAAAAAATCTCAAATTCAGCAATATTGGTGGTAAAGGAGCACATCCAGTTATCTTCCATTAAGTTGTTTTCTAATTAGTTTCCTATTATTAGACCTTTCAAGTATAGAAACTTTTTCTGTGTGTAATTACATTTAGGATTTATTTTTATAGAAAATGTAAGTGCATCTTTTGTGCATCTTTTTCCAAAATGTTTTCCCAGTTACAAGTGTTATCAAATCATTGCCCTTTAAGCAACCATGGAATAGCTGGCAACTCTCCAACCTAATTTTGAACATTTTAATTATTTTGTAATAAAGCAGGAGGTCCACAATCTCAGAGCATAAGGCAATCTGGGTTCTGCATCTAGAATATGCCCCAGTGAGGCATTGAGCCTGGGGTCAGGGCCACCCAGAGCAGCCAGGCATTGAGCCTGGGGTCAGGGCCACCCAGAGCAGCCAGGCATTGAGCCTGGGGTCAGGGCTACGCAGAGCAGGGTGCAGACACTGCCAGGGCATCAGGAACCAGCAGGGAAGAGAAAGCCTTTTCCTGTAAGGTGACTCATTTTCAAAATTTTGTTTTTTTTCTTGACACCAGCATATAATAATTTTTAAAATGCACTCTGGATTATTATCAGATTGCTCCCTCCCTTTCAGTTTGTAAATGGATTTAATCTGGGCTCTCAAGAGACACGATTTTCTGAACCATCAGTATGCTTATTTATCAGAGTTCAAATTTGTTTACAGAATGACATCACTTAAAAAGAACATTTTAAAAAATGAAAAGAGATCAAGATACTGACCATAACAATCAGAGTGGTAATAACAATGGTCAAGATACTGACCATAATAGTCAGAATGGCAATAACAATGGCCGAGATACTGATCATAACCATCAGAATGGCAATAACAATGGCCGAGATACTGATCATAACCATCAGAATGGCAATAACAATGGCTGAGGTATTGATAACCATCAGAGCAGCACAAGGCCAGGTCCATTCCTTGTAACTTCTCGGGCAACATCAGCATCAGGTACAGCAAGCACAGAATTCACCATTTTTTTCTAGGATTAGAACACTTTCTAGAACAGTAAATTATTGTTTCCTAGTAGTTATTGCCAGGTAACAAAAAAACCCCACAATGACTCCATGAGGATTATAATGACTTTTAATGCTTGAATTAAATCACAGATATTCTAAGGGTCAGGAATAGTTACTGTCAATATTTACTATACAGTACAGTGCCACCGTCATATGGGTGGACATGCATTTCTTAGTTTCCCTGGAAAACTTTGCTTAATCTTAGCAATTAGATACTCTAGTGCTTTTCAAAGTTAGAACTTCAGTACTTGAGGAATTTTAAAACACTCCATCTTTAAGTAGACAATTACCACAACTTTTTAAACACAGCAGACAATAACAATTTTAAAATTTACATAGAACATGGAATATTATATCACAATTGTATAATTATTTTATAAATTTTTATTCTTAAACTATCATTAAATTGTTTTGCATTATTTAATTAACTTTAATTTGTTTAATATTTAATTATTATCATTCTTCTGAAATAATGGACTATTTTTATTCCATTATTTTAACAAGATACTTTTCACTTTCTATGCCTTAAACTTCCTCTTTCCTTTTACACTAGCTTTCGATTGACCCCAGTGAACATGCATTGCAGTCATCATGTGACAGGGCTCTACATTTAAGGTGCTGCTGAGGAATTATTCTCTCACACTCCACAGAATTGAGTGCAATTGCTGTAAAGCAATTAAGAGATTTTAAAATTTGCCTTCAGAGTTAAATTGTCTTCTACTTAATTATGGTTTTCCATCTTTTCAGCAATACCCGCAGGTCCGAAGGTTTGGAACCCCTAGGAAAAGCATGCCTGCCACAACATAAAACCGCAAGAAAACAGAAAACAAAGTAATTAGCAGAAAACATGGAGCTTTACAAAGCAAAGCCTTATCCCAGATGCTCCCAAACTTGTGAGAAAGCCACCCAGGTGAGCGTTCTGACACTAATCACACACCAGGGCCTAATCCGTAAATCAGAGGCTCTATGATGATTGCTTCTGGACACACGCACGTCAACCCCACTCATCCTGCCTGTTTGCTGGGTGAATGTGCCACGACTCTCTTTAAGGAGTGGAATATACTTCCCTTTCTTATCCTTTTTAAAAACATTCATTTTTTTATTGTTTCCCATTTCTTTTTCTTTATTTATTAAGGTATTACACATGTGTCTTTATCACCCCATTGCCCTGTGACTTGTTTCGACCAATAGGATGCAGTGGGGATGATATTGTGTACATTCTGGGTATATAACTTCAGATACCTTACACGTTCCCTTTTAACCCTCATTTTCATCCTTCCATTTTCACCAGCTACCAAATAAAAAAGCCAGGCCACTTGGTAATGACAGGTTATGGGAGGGGAGTGGGGAAAGCCAGATTGAGATAATGTTCAGGACAACCTTGGCACCTGGTCCAGCTCCCAGCTGCATGTAGCCACATGAGTAACTTCAGTTGACACTGTGTGAAGTAGAATTCATCCGCTGATTAGAGCTAAGTTTTGGAGTGGTTTATGTACACAGCAAGAGATAATTGAAAAGTATTTATTTGTCTTAATCTTTAGAAGAGATGGTAGGGGTTGGGGAACTCATGTTCATATATATATATATATGGCTTATATTTTACAAAATAGAAATACTTTCATGACCCAGTGAGAGTAGAAATTTTGTGGGCAGTATTGTCGAGTTTGTAGAGAAGATCTAGGCACCTTATACAATGGCATCATTAACTTTATTTTCTTTTTTCCTTCTTTCCCACCCTCCCTCCCTCTCCTCCTTCTCCTCCTCCCTCTTCCTCTTCCTCCTCCTCCTCCTCCTCTTCCTCCTCCTCCTCCTCCTCCTCCTCCTCCTCCTCTTCCTTCTTCTTCTCTTCTTCTTCTTCTTCTTCTTCTTCTTCTTCTTCTTCTTCTTCTTCTTCTTCTTCTCTCTCTCTCTCTCTCTCTCTCTCTCTCTCTCTCTCTCTCTCTTCTTTGAAGCAAATTACAAAAACTGTTTTTGGCTACTAAACTGATTATTTTAGTAATTTCTCTGCAATAACATCCACATCCTTGTCCTTACTAGATTACCCATGATTGACACATTTATATTGCTTAGTTTGGTTCTTTGATTCCAAACTAAGCACCAAGAAATTCAATATTTTTCGAGTCAGGCATAAATACTTTGGGTTTTTTATTTTAATTTTATGTATATATAAACAAACTGTAAAATGCATTTTTAAATAATGAATAAAGCATCACCTTATTGCACTCCTAAACTGCACATTTCCAGTACTTGCCTAATCCTAAAGTAACACTTAAATTCATAGTATTACAACCGGGAAACATGAAATCAGCAAGAGGGAATAGCTTTCACTAACCACAGCAAACCCCATTATTTTATTAGAAATGCATTAAGCTGGTACTTATATAAAAGAGAAATTTTAGTGAAATCTAAAGACACATTTCATAAAATTAATTATAACTATACCTCATTCCCATCATAATATCTGTTTACTTAATCAAGACTGAGTTAATTTCATTATCCTTTTAGAATCGGATCACTTATTGACTTACTGATATGCTCAATAAGAGTCATTAGTACACAGTGAGAATTTAACAGATTGTCAAATCTCACCATAGAATATTCATTTTTTTAGCCAATGTTGATTCAATATGAGGAGTATCTTTTAGATTGCTATATTTTTACTGTTTTGATGAACAGTTTACTCTCTTTTTCCACTTCACCTTTAGTCCTCTATTGAGTCCTTATTTGGTTTCAACTGAAAAATAAGAGTTTGGTAGAATCAACATCATTAAAATGTCCATACTACCCAAAGCAATCTATAAATTCAACACACTTCCCATTAAAATACCAACGGCATATTTCACAGACCTAGAACGAACTCTCCAAAAATTCATCTGGAATAAAAAAACAAAAAACAAAACAAACAAAGAAACAACAACAAAAAAACCCCGAATAGCTGCAGCGATCCTGAGAAAGAAGAACAAAGTAGGTGGGATCTCAATACCAGACATCAAGCTGTATTACAAAGCCACTGTTCTCAAAACTGCCTGGTACTGGCACAAGAACAGACATATAGATCAATGGAATAGAATAGAGAACCCCAGAATTGACCTGAACCAATATGCTCAATTAATATTTGACAAAGGAGGCAAGAACATACAATGAGTCAAGACAGTCTCTTCAATAAATGGTGTTGGGAAAATTGGACAGATACATGCAAAAAAATGAAGCTAGACCACCAACTTACACCAAACACAAGAAATAAATTCAAAATGGATAAAGGACTTAAATGTAAGATGGGAAAACATAAAAATACTAGAGGAATCCAAAGGCAACAAAATCTCAGACATATGCCAAAGCAATTTCTTCACTGATACAGCTCCTAAGGCATTGGAAACTAAAGAGAAAATAAACAAATGGGACTACATCAAAATAAGCTTCTGCACAGCAAAACCATCAACAAAACAAGAAAGCCCACTGCATGGGAGAACATATTTGCCAATGTTATCACCGATAAGGGTTTAATCTCCAACATTTACAGGGAACTCATACAACTTAACAAAAGGAAGATAAACAATCCAATTAAAAAATGGGCAAAGGACTTAAATAGACACTTTTAAAAAGAGGACATTCAGAAAGCCAAGAGACATATGAAAACATGCTCAAAGTCACTAATCATCCGAGAGATGCAAATCAAAACAACAATAAGACATCATCTCACACCTGTCAGAATGGCTATCATCAACAAATCAACAAATGACAAGTTCTGGAGAGGATGCGGAGAAAAAGAAAGCCTCTTGCACTGCTGGTGGGAATGCAGACTGGTGCAGCCACTATGGAAGACAGTATGGAGTTTCCTCAAAAAACTACAAATGGAACTCCCATTTGACCCAGTGATCCCACTTCTAGGAATATATCCCAGGAAACCAGAAACACCAATCAGAAAGGATATATACACCCCTATGTTCATAGAAGCACAATTTACCATAGCTAAGATTTGGAAACAGCCTAAGTGCCCATCAGCAGATGAGTGGATTAGAAAACTGTGGCACATCTACACAATGGAATACTACGCTGCAGTAAAAAAAGAAGGAATTCTTACCATTTGCGACAGCATGGATGGAACTGGAGAACATTATGCTAAGTGAAATAAGCCAGTCAATGAAAGAAAAATACCACATGATATCACTCATTTATGGATAATAAAGACCACTATAAACTGATAAACAAAAATAGATACAGAGGCAGAGCAGCATCGAACAGACTGTCAAACTACAGCGGGAAGGCTGGGGAGGGGTGGGGGGCGGTAAAAGATCAACCGAAGGACTTGTATGCATGCATATAAGCATAACCAATGGACACAAGACACTGGTGGCTAGGGGAGGCCTGGGAATGTCAAGGGGGGGGATGGAAAGGAGACATTTGTAATACTCTTTGTAATATTTTAAGCAATAAAAAAAATTGAAAAAATATAGTATAGACAAGACCCCCCCACACCCCCCACCCCTGTCTTTGGGATCCTAACCTCCACTCTTTGTCATTTAGAGATAGGGGTTGGCTAATGTCTGTCAGGTTCTCAGCCAGAGCAAAGGCCTTGGCAGTTTTTCATACCAAAATCATGAATTTAATTGATTATGGCTTTATTTTCTGTAAGGGGGTGTTATGTTTCCAGCCTATCTTTCTTATTTTGGGGGACCCATCATAAATCCATGGCTTGGTACCAGAGTGCCTCTACCTTGAGGAGTTCTGAATCCCAGCCTGTGTTTCTCCAGTTCCTTGCTGCTCAGATTCTCAAACGCCTACCTTATCATATGTGCTTTGGCCAATACTTCGAGGGAAAAGCTAGCACCCAATACTGGTATCACAAATCCGTACTTCTCTTCTCTTGAGGGTCTTCACATTTTGGACACAGCTAACTTGGTTTTCTCTGATGCCTCCATCACATATAAGTTTATCATATATATATATACTTTAATTAACCCTGGCTTTTCTCTATTTTTGTTGGCTGAAAGCCCTTATATTCAGCACTAATAATATTATGAAGATACCTTAATTTCTTGTAAAAAAAGTTTTGCCTTTATCCATTTTTACTTTAACATTAAGTCTGAAGTTTATATTATAGATGAGAAATATTTTAATCTGTCTCCAAATGGACTTCTGATTAAACAGCCCAATTTATTGACTAGTTCATCTTTGTTTCCTCTGATGTGTAATGTTTCTGCTATAATACACAAAAGTGAAGATTTGCATTCATTTTTTCCATTCGGTTCCATTGACCTAATTATCTCTTGTACACTATTGGAAATACTCTGTCTTTTGTCTTGAAATATAATAGAGGCAATTTATGTTCTTCAAGATGTCTTGACTATTAGTGACTCAGTGTTATGGAAATTTCAATCAGATTCTTTTCAAATTTTGTGAAAAACACTGCTCAAATTTTATTGGATTGCATTGTATTAATAGAATAAATTTGAGAGGACCTGAGACATTGATTTTTTAAAAAAATGTATAACCATTACAGAAAATTCAGCATTCTTTCAATTCAATATACACTGAGTGGCCTGATTATTATGACTGGTCAGGTTATTATGACCACCCCATCAGTACGTTGTTGGGCCACCTTTTGCCTTCAATACTGCAGCGATTCTTCTTGGCATTGACTCAAGAAGAATCACCACAATACTGAAAGCAAAAGGTGGCCCAATGAGGTACTGATGGGGTGGTCGTAATAACCTGGCCTGTCATAATAATCTGGCCACTCAATATATGTAAATACATTTTCCATGAACTTCATACTTATTTTTAGTTGGATTTATTATTAGGTAATATTTTTCAATTATAAATGAGATTTTCTTTTTTTGTTGTTTTGTTTTCTGTTAATCTTTACCCAAAGATATTTTTCCATTGATTTTTAGAGAGAGTGGAAGAGAGAGGGAAAGACAGAGAGAACCATCGATGTGAGAGAAGCACATTGATTGGTTGCCTCCTGTACCAGCCCTGACCAGAAACCAAGGTATGTGTCCTTGACCATGAATCTAACCGGGGAGCCTTTGGTCTGCAGGCTGACGCTCTGTTTACTAAGCCAAACCAGCTAGGGCAGAGGGTTTCTAGTAAATGAAAAAAATAACTTTATAGATTTGCAGAAAAATTGGGATTTAATTGAGTATAGCTTATACAATTTCCTATATGCTTTATATCTTATATTTGTATGGTCCATTTGTTAGCAATAATGAACCAATATTACTAACTAAAGTGTGCATTCTATTCAGATTCCTTAGACTTTAACTATAATTCCCTGTCCCAGCATTCCATCAGACCCCCCACAGTACCTTTACCTGTCATGGCTTTTCAGGATCTCCTTGGCCGTGACAGTTTCTCAGAATTTCTTTATTTTCTATAACCTTGACAATTTTGGGTACTGAACAGGCATTTTGTACAATGTCCCTCAGTCTGGGCTTGTTTGTTATTTGGCTCATGGTTAGGCTAGTGTTGGAGGTTTTTAGTGAGAATACCGTAGAAGTGAAACACCCTTCTATAGTATGTTATGAATATTCCTTATCACTGATGTTGCCCCCCTGGATTACCTGGCCGATATAGTATTTGCAGGTTTCTTCACTGTAAATGTATTTATTTTTTTCATACTCTACACTTTGGAATTAAGCTACTAGCAGAGGCAACAGTCCATTGTATAAACATACACATTTTATTGATCCTTTCATCAGTCTAAGGATATTTAGTCTGTTACCACTTATGTTGCTGTTGTTGTTAATCTTCACCTGAGGATACTTTCCCCCACTGATTTCCAGAGAGAGTAGGAGAGAGAGAGAGAGAGAGAGAGAGAGAGAGAGAGAGAGAGAACTGTGAGAGAGACACAGCGATTGGTTGCCTTCTGCACACACCCCAACTGGTGCCAGGGATCAAACCTGCAACCAGGCACTTGCCCTTGACTAGAAATTGAACCCATGACTCTTTGGTACACAGGCTGATGCTCCAACCACTCAGGACACTGGCCAGGGCTGTTACCACTTTTTGACTATTATGAATAACTAGTGGCCTGGTGCATGAAATTCGTACACATTGAAAGGGAATTAATTAGAGGAAATATTTTAATATTGCTATTTGCCCTTTCTCTATAATTAAAGTGTGAGAGATAAAAGGAAATGAGTACAATGTATATGAAAATAATACATAATCTTATTAATAAATAATAATAAAATGATATAACAACAACGAACTCATGATACAAAAACAACACTGATGCAAATAATGACTGATAAAATGATTAAACTTATTCTAATATCTCCCTGTATACCACATTAAGAGTAAAAACACTTTCAGAGTGCCTGACTAATTTCCTTTGGGATAAAGCATTTACAACTTTAACTTTAACGTCACACGCTCTTCGAACTCGAGAGAAAGCAACATATAACTGACCATGTGCGAAAACGGGTTCAGGTAGGAATATTCCTACTCTGTCTAGAGTTTGTCCTTGTGATTTATTAATAGTCATCGCAAATGCTGGCATCACAGGAAACTGTCGTTGAATTAATTTAAATGGGAGGCCAGTGTCAGATGGGGACAAATCAATTCTTGGAATCAGAACAACCTCTCCCTCTGTAGATCCGGTTAATACTTCAGCGTCAATTATGTTAGGTCATAATCTTTTGCTAATAAATCTGGTACCATTACAAAGACCCCACTTACTATTAAGATTTCTCAATAGCATGATGATTGCACCCACTTTCAATTTTAATTTATGACATGGCATTCCTGAAGGAGTAATACACTTAAGAAATTCGATGGGAAAAATTTTCCTTTTCAGCATCATCTGTTGAGTCAATGGAATAGTCACTCAAATATGTGTGAAAATCTCCATCAAGTATATCCAAAATTTCTTCATTTAATTTTTGAACATGTTCTTTTTTTAGACAAAGAATTGCACATTTAGATATATTTTTAATATTATCTATAGATATAGTATTTCCAAAGGTGGCTTCAATAATAGATCCGTTAACAATCATTTCATGGGGGATTTCAGTAATATCCGTCCCTAAATGAAAACTGCTATCAAGTTTGCCATCTCCAAGTTATACTAACCATTCGCTATAAGCAGAATCCTCTGATCTAATATTTGTTTTAAGAGACAACTTTCTGAAACATCCCCAAACATCACAGTACTTTAAACTTGTTTGTACTATGACAGATCGCATAGCATGCAGTACAATACTGAGACATTGTCGAAAATCCCCTCCGAGAAGAACTTTCCCACCATATGCAACATTCAAATTCATAATTTCTCTTAGTAATCTGTCTATGGCATTTATAGCATGACTGGATGCCATGGTGCATTCATAAATAATAAGAAGTTGGGCCTTTTTAATGATTTTAGCAACTTTGCTCTTTATATTGAGTCTAGAAATTGAAGTTTCATTTAATGGAATTGGTAATTTATATTGGGAATAAAGGGTTCTTCCACCAAGAAGTAAATTTGCAGCAATTCCTTTAGATGCTGTGGTAAAACAGTACCACCACAACCTCTAATATAATGTGTTAAAACTTTACACAGATATGTTTTTCCACTACCACCTGGACCATCCAAGAAAAAGCATTTGGGGTGTATAGTTTGATCTTCGATGGATGAAGTTATAGTCTGAAAGGCTGCCAGCTGTTCATCATTTAGAGAATTTATCAAAACCTCTGCCCATTATTGCTCGTACAATTGATCACATGTATTTGCATTCATTAATAAAGGATAGTCTGGAAGTTTAAAATTTGAACATTTCATTCCATGCAATGTGAATACCTCCTGAATTTCATTAAGGGCATGTGTATCACAGTTTACACAGGCACCTTCTCTTCTGTGTAATTTCCAACAGAAATCTTCAATAAAATGAGATTTATTATCATACCATAATTTGTCTGCAGCAGAAGAACATCCAAACACACAGATATATGCAAAAAGTTTCCATAGTTGTTTGGGAATATTAAGGATGATTGCATCGTCAATCGTATCTTTCCAGATAGTGTCATCAAGTAATAATCCCTGGTGTTTAGCAGCTTCATGAAATGTATCATAAGTTACACCTCCTACAGTTCGCAGATCCTCAAAACTTATCGCACCTTTTACATACAGAAGCAGAAGTCTAAGATAACATCATTCTGGTTCTCTAAAGCTCACAATGAACAGTCTACCTAATACTTTATTCCCACCCTTTCAGCGTTTTGTCCACAAAGAATTAGTAAATACATAATGCTGTGGAATCTCCCAATAATAATAATTACATGCATCAGAGTCTTCTCTATTCAATAAGAACCAAGTCATCAAGTAGAGTTATGCCTTTTAGCCCTATCTAAAACTTCAGCAAAATCATCTGCATGAAAATATAAATTCTGATCATTTGGCAAATGAATAGCTAATCTTATGATTGCATGAGATTGGTCATGCATTCACATTCCAAAAGTCTCCAAACAGCCTCACGAGCGCTCACATACCTGGAGTCAATGAAGTCCTGGACTTCGTCATGATTGATAATATTTTTTTCAGAAATTTGAATATTTGACCCTTTTAATTAATGCACAGACTTCAATATTTATATGACAGTTATATTTGAGGCACAAATACGGGTTATAAGGGACAATCCAAGTATTATCGACAATTTTATTTCCAATAGAAATGGTGCTACCAGATCTTCGTTTGTATTAGGATATCCATCAGTATTTCCAATGGTTGCATTTTGAAATTCTTTTGGATATCCCTTTGAACATTTTCCATTTTCCATACATGGACTATATGGATTTTGTATTCCACATGATCCATGTACCATATTTGATTTTACAATTTGAAAAATCATCTGGAATTTCTGCCTTAACTATATGGTCAATGTCATTTCTGAACGTAATTTGGACTCACTATCTGATATCAATAATATATGAGTGTGAGGCAGTTCGCGTTTCTGAAATTCAATGGCATGAATCTTAGCTATTACTTTGCCAACAAAATGGAATTTACATATATCATTTAAAAGAGCATTCAGCTTAATATTAAAAACTCTGGCTACCAAGTCAGGTCTGTTTTCAACTTTTTGCCAGAGTTGTAAATTGTTTGTAATATCTGCCCATTTGGGGTTGCATGTCATGGTTATAAATAAATTGGGCTTGCCATACTTCATTACGATTGCCATAGCATCCTGATATCGCTGTTGCATATTTCTAGGACTACCCTCAAAAGATGATGGGAGTATTATCATTTTACCAATAGGCACATTGCTGCTTTCAGATCTAGATTTGAGATAATCCATCAAACCACTATATTTTTCAACTCTCAAATTTAGATTGGTTTGCTTTGATGCTTTATCCGATTGGCCTCCATTTTTGAATATGAATCCACAATAAACTGTTGAGTTAATTTTCCTGCATTTAAAATAGGATTGAACGTGTCCCTCACAGAGAGATGAAATCCATAATACTGCATTTGTGTAACTCGTGTCCTTACATTTTGTCTATTATTATTGTCGACTACACTGTTGTCTCTGAGTCTTAATGCAATATCTGTTCCCCAGCCTTTTTCACCATGTGGAAAAAGAATAGGATACATCATTGCATCTAATGTAGGAAACAGGATACTGATTTGTTTCATTTTAGTGGCACTTGTATTATTAGGATCTGGTTTACAATGAATGAGCAAGTCCCTTTCAAAAGGAGGTTCTCCATCTTCGTTTCTGAATATGACAGCAACCTCGGTTACACGGGGAGAATTATATCTACCTGTGTCACTGTTATGATCGTATTTAATTGCCATTGTTACCTCTGTGGGAGCAAGACCTTTTGCTGCTGCTTCAGATTGGGCTTCCTTTTCTACCTCATGTAGCATCTTGTACGATTTTGTTAATTCATTTTTTTTCATGCATGAGGTTGTTGATATTGATCATGAGTCTTTCTGAGCAGCCCTGGTTTTCTGGCATTGCTAATCTTTTACTTGTAGCTTCGGCTGTATCCAAAATATAGAGTTGAGCAAACTTCCGAGAAACACCATCCGAAGGATGTAAAGTTCCAGTACCGTGATAAACTTGTCCATGTATTCTAAAACACTATGGCCCATATCCTGATGGCGATGCAATATTAGCACCCATGGAAGCAAAAGCAAAAGAACTATTTATGGATCAAATATTTGTCATGAAATTTTTACTGTCAGAATCTTCGTTTGTCATTAATCTTTTTAAATATGCCAGGTAATCTGGAAAATATATATCATTTGGACAGATTTCCCTTTGCTACAACATCAAGTAAATTTCTCATCGGATGGTTTTTCATCAGAGAAATTTAGTGATAGGCAAAATTCACATCGAACAGTCATTCCACCATGACTATGTTGGAGGATTGCATCCTCATGTACTCCATTTTCGCTGAGAAGGCAGTTCCTACGGGTACTGGTAGTACTTGTTGATGACTGTTCTCTAGACATATTTTGTCGTCGCCACCGCCTTCTTTCAACTTCAAAGGCACGTTGGTCTTTAGACATTTTCTGTTGATGATGTTGCTGTTTTTTGGCTTCAAAGCGACGTTTTTCTAGTAGCTGGTGTTCAGATACATTTTGTTGCAGGCGCCACCTTCTTTCAAGATCAGATGCACGTTGCTCTGCAGACATTTTCTGTCGATAACGCCAGCATCTTTCGGCTGCAGAGCTACGTTGTATCAACAGTTTCTCTTTGGACATCGTCCCACCTCTCTACTGTCATGGTCTGAGATGCAGGTGAATGAGAGTCCTGGCTGTCAGGCCACTGAGAGCTGTGTAACCAAAGACTGATTCTCAATGATTCTGTGGAGGTGGGGCTTCCTCCTCCCTGCTGTCAGTTTCCACAGCTGCCATGAGGAAGCTGGGGTGAGAGAGGAGCCACACCCTCCAAGCCACCGGCTTTCTTCCTCTGCTGGACCCCACAGCAGCATCCGGAGCTGCCCGCACCCCCATCCCCAATCTGGGGCCTGGACCCTGCCCACAGCATCGGATGCTGCCAGCCACCTCACCGGGTCACTGATCTGAGGCCCGGATCCTGCAGGCAGCCTTGGGGGCTGCTGGCCCTGCCTCGCCCGGTCACGGCCCGGATCCTGGGGGCAGAGTCTCGCGTTGCCCGCCCCACCTGCAGTATGCAAATTTAACGGCCATCTTTGTTGGGTTAATTTGCATACTCTTCTGATTGGCTGATGGGCGTAGTGAAGGTAAAGTCAATTAGCATCTCTGTCTTTTATTAGTGTAGATGATACAACATGTATTGGTATACAAATTTGTTTTCAGTTTTCTAGAGTATATATCTGGGAGTGCGAATGCTGGTTCATATAGTATCTGTATGTTTAACCTTGAGGACCTGCCAGACACTTTTCCAAAGGGGCTGCATCACTTTACATTCCTATCAGGATTCTATGAGTTTTCCAATTTCTCCATATTTTTGCCAACATTCATTATTATCTAGCTTTTTTATTATATTAGTACCAATGGGTATGAAGTGGTATCTCATGTGAAACAAATGTTAAGAAATACCAAAGTTATAAAAAAGTCATGAAAAATTATTGGATTAACAGATATGATACTAGGTAATATTTTCTAAATAAGAAACCCTGACCAGTATTCTATAACCATATTTTTATTTTTTATGAAATGTTTTTTTCCTCTAGAAATAAGAAATATTCACATTTTACAAATTCTAATATTTTATCTTCCCTGACTTTATAAATGTCACAGTACTAACTTTCCATTTTTGCAACTTAATTGTTGATTTATTATGTTGTTAATTTTGTAAAGGTGCTAAAATCACTCATCACCAAACATTTTTTATTTATATGACAGTTTTTGATTGACTGATTTTCAGTATTCTGACAAATAGCTCATTAACACGATAACCATATAGAAAATTGCCATGCTGGTTATAATTTAAAATGTCTCTAGGTATGTACATTCAGATGATTAATCCTAAAAGTATGGACATAAGTTTTCACTATTCACTTATTTCCAGTTGAATAGAACCTCAACTCAAAGTCATTCTGTTCTATTTGATTTAGAAATAATCATTTTCTGTATATATCTGCTGTAAACTAGCACAGCATGCATGTACAATCTGTAAAAACTGTAGAATGTATAATAACAGTTTCAGAAAGAGAATGTGTGCTTAACTTGAAACTTGATTATATTTCTTTTAGATTAAAGTATAAAGCCAGTGACTCTTGGATTAAGCATGGTCTTTTAAATTATTATATTGTATTACTGTTGTTATTATTATTACACCTCCAATATGCAAAGGCATTGTTGCCTATAAAATGTTTTTAAAACAACTTTATGGGTGGGGGATATTAACCTGAAATGGGACAGAAACTTGTAAGAGTTGGTATACCTACCTCCACTTATTTAATTTGTAAGAGATTTGACCCTGGTTTTGCACTAGTATATGATAAGTCTTTTAAATGCTCATTGTAACTGAACACATTAGAAAGGAAAGAGGCTTAGGCGTTCAAATACACCAGTCTTTTTTAGTTCCAAAGCAAGGAGTAGTTTGTGGGAGTAGACCTATCAATATTAAAAATAAAATTGAGAACTGTAAAGTGTGTGTATATGTGTGTATATATATATATATATATATATATATATATATATATATATATTAGAGGCCCAGTGCATGAAATTTGTGCATGAGGGTGGGGGTCCCTCAGCCTGGCCTGCACCCTCTCGCAATCCTGGACCCCTCAGGGGATGTCTGACTGCCAGTTTAGGCCCGATCCCACAAGGATCCCTACGGGATTGGGCCTAAACTGGCAGTAGGCTATCCCTCTCAAATCTGGGACCACTGGCTCCTAACCTCTTGCCTACCTGCCTGCCTCATTACCCCTAACGACTCTGTCTGCTTGCCTCATTACCCCTAACCACTCTGCCTGCCTGCCTCATTGCCCCTAACTACTCACTGGCCTACCTTATCGCCCCTAACTGTCTCTGCTTGCCTGTCTGATCACCCCTAACCACTCTGCATTTCTGCCTGATCACCCCTAACTGCTCAACTGCCTGTCTGAACACCCCTAACCTCCTCTGCCTCAGCCCCCGCCTTTGCGGCTTTGCCTGGAAGGATGTCTGGAATGATGTCCCAAAGGTCGTTCAGCTGTCCGGTCTAATTAGCATATTATGCTTTTATTATTATGGATTGAGTATCTAATGACATTTTCTTATGCTTTGAGAAAAAGTAATACAAACATCACTGTTATTAAGTTCCTCATTATATATTTTAAGGGCCAGTCTAGACAAATATGCCTTAAAATATATGATGAGGAATATAATAATAAAAGTGATGTTTGTATTATTTTTTTCTCAAAGCATAAGAAAACACCATTAGATTCTCAATGAGTATTTGCTAAAGTAATGAATGACAAGTAGTTATAAAGCATTGAATGATGATCATCACAGTCTCAGACAACAATATTGTGAAAGGAAAGTTAGTACAGTTAACCACTCCACAGTACTATTTAATGACTAAGTGTCAAAAGCAACCACATAATCTGTATTCAGTGGTATCCAGTAGTGAACAAAAATCACATTTTTTCCAAAATACTGCATAGAGTGAAAATATGTACCTTCAAGAGCACTAAGACCCTGCCTTGTATCAACTAACAAAGATATTTGACATTGTTGACTGAAAAGAAAGTGCTGCAGAAGCATTGACATAACCAGAAGCATGTGTTTAGTGAGTGCAGCGGCCTGAGATATAGTGGGCACAGTCAGCATCACACTCTATGACAGCTCATCCAAGAGCCCATCCAACCACACTAAAGCATGCTTTGTTTTGATTCTATGTCTTTTGATTGGAGTATTTATCCATTTATATTTAGTGTTATTATTGATAGGTACTTATTTATTGCCATTTTAATTCTTTATGCCTCTCTCTTCTCATTACATCTCATTACAGCAGTCCCTTTAGCATTTATTGCACTGCTGGTTTGGTGGTGAAAACATTCTTTAGCCTTTTTTTTGTCTGGGGAACTCCTTATTTCACCATCTATTTTGAATGATAACCTTGCTGCATATAGTAATCTTGGTTTCAGATCCTTGCTTTTCATTTCCTTGAATACCTCATGCCAATCCCTTCTAGCCTCTAGTGTTTCTGATGAAAACTCATCTGACAGCTTTATGGGAGCTCAATTTGCTTTTCTCTTGCTGCCTTTAAGATTTTCTCTTTGTCTATTTTTTTTTTGCATTTTAATTATGCTGTATCTTGGCATGGGCATGTTTGGGTGTTTGGGTTCTTCTTGCTTGGGACTCTCTGTGCCTCCTGAAGTTATAAGACTTTTTCCTTCACCAGGCTAGAAAAGTTTTCTGCCATTATTTTTTAAAACACTTTCTCTATACCTTGCTCACTTTATTCACCTTTTGGCACTACTATTATGTGAATATTGGTGTGTTTCATGTTGTGCCACACTCCTTTAAGCTGTCCTCCTGTTTTTTATTATATTTTTTTCCTTTTGGTTCTCTGATTATGTAATTTTTCTACCCTATCTTCTAATTCACTAATTGTTCCTCAGTTTCCACTAATCTTCTGTGTATTCCTTCCAATGTGTTCTTTATTAGTGTGATGTCATTCTTCATTTCTGAATTGTCATTTTTATGTACTTACTACATCTTTTCTCATGCTGTTGAGTATCCTTGCCATCATTAATCTTAACTCTATATCTGATAAATTGCTTATCTACTTTTCATTTAACTTTTCTGGAGAATTCTTTTATTCTTTCATTTGGGGTTTGTTTTTTTGTTTTCCCATTTTGTGTACCTGTTTGAGTTTGTGTCTATGTATTAGGTAGAGCTACTATGATCCCAATCTCTAGTGTAGGGCAATGTCAGATGCTGTTTGTGACTGGCTCTGAGTACACTGCTTGGAGCTATCAGCAATCCACAACTTTTGGTTCTCTCTGCTGGAGCTGAGTGCCTTTAGAGAGGACCAAGATGTGCACAGGCTCTGGTTTTCCAAGCCCCAGACCCAGGAGGAGATCAGGAAAATACTCAAAGCCTCCAGAGATATGCCTCTGCCAGCAGTCTGATTGATATTCAATCTCAATTAGCCTCAGGCTATTGGCCACAGTATGGGGCAAGAGGTTTACCAATGGGGGGGGGGGGCAATTGCTTTTCCCCATGCAGAAACTGCATGGTTGGTAAAAGTGCACCAGAGAAAGATGTCCTCTGCTCTGTGAAGGAATAATTCACACAGGAAACTGGGATGGCTGCCTTCCAAGCCCCAACCATTGATTCTGCTCACACAGCTTTAGCACACTCTTTCCACCCTGTGCCAGAGCCCAAGGTGAGTGGCTGCACATAAAATTTTTTGTGTTTGCCCTTTAAAAAGGTGCCTACATTTCCATGCATCTCTCCTTGGCAGAGAGTAACTCTGTTGATTTTTTAAAAATTCTTTTATTGCTTAAAGTATTACAAAGAGTATTATATATGTCTCCTTTTTTTTCTCCCCTTGACCCTCCCCTAGTCTCCCATGCCCCCCAGTGTCTTGTGTCCATTGGTTATGCTCATATGCATGCATATGAGTCCTTCAGTTGATCTCTTACCACCCCCCGCACCCCCCAACCCTCCCCAGCCTTCCCGCTGTAGTTTGACAGTCTGTTCGATGTTGCTCTGCCTCTGTATCTATTTTTGCTCATCAGTTTATAATGGTCTTAATTATCCATAAATGAGTGAGTTCATGTGGTATTTTTCTTTCATTGACTGGCTTATTTCACTTAGCATAATGTTCTCCAGTTCCATCCATGCTGTTGCAAATGGTAAGAATTCCTTCTTTTTTACAGCAGCATAGTATTCCATCGTGTAGATGTACCACAGTTTTCTAATCCATTCATCTGCTGATGGGCACTTAAGCTGTTTCCAAATCTTAGCTATGGTGAATTGTGCTTCTATGAACATAGGGGTGCATATATCCTTACTGATTGATGTTTCTGATTTCTTGGGATATTTTCCTAGAAGTGGGATCACTGGGTCAAATGGAAGTTCCATTTTTAACTTTTTGAGGAAACTCCATACTGTCTTCCATAGTGGCTGCACCTGTCTGCTTTCCCACCAGCAGTGCAAGAGGGTTCCTTTTTCTCCACAACCTCTCCAGAACTTGTCGTTTGTTGATTTGTTGATGATAGCCATTCTGACAGGTGTGAGATGGTACCTCATTGTTGTTTTGATTTGCATCTCTCAGATGATTAGTTACTTTGAGCATGTTTTCATATGTCTCTTGGCTTTCTGAATGTCCTCTTTTGAAAAGTGTCTGTTTAGGTCCTTTGCCCATTTTTTGATTGGATTGTTTATCTTCCTTTTGTTAAGTTGTATGAGTTCCCTGTAAATGTTGGAGATTAAACCAACTCTGTTGATTTTCACAGCCAGATATTATGTAGGCCCCTTTCTCAGTTCTGGTGCTCTCTGCTGGGGGTTAGGGGGCAATATGGGCTTAGACCCCTGAGCTCTCAGTGGGAACCTCCCCTCCATAGCTGAGATATCCCTACAGTACTTCAGCTGCTCTGTGTGTGAGCCTGGCCAGCCCTTTCACACCTCTGTACTTCCTACCAGTTTTTGTGTGGTCTCCATTTTCCATCCTTGTTTGTCAGGATTCTCTTCAGCTACTCTTCATTTGATTATTCAGGATGATTTTTTGGTATTTTAGTTGTAATTCCAGTTTGGTTCTGGGAGCGTGTCAGTATTGTATGCCTACTCCAGTCACACTCAGGAATCTTGATGTTCCTTTAAGTTTATTTTTAAATTAAAAACTATCCAGCTACAAATTAGCCTATTAATCCAATATAAAGGAAATTATAATGGAAAAACAGTATCACCATTGTTATTAATAATATCCCCCACCCCCATTGATTGGTACGTGGTCACACGATCATTCAGCTACAGCCTGACCATTCAGTTAAACTTTCTAGCATTGCAATTGATATTGATCATGAAAAGATTGATTTAGCCACAGTGATTGGTACCGACAGAAAAGTATCATGATTCATGTTCTTTTGGCCTCTATATAGGCATGAAAAATTAGTGTTTTGAAATAATTGTATTACAACCACATCTTCATTTTTTATACCTTTATTTATTTATATAACCAATAATTTAGCAACCACACTTATGTTTTGGACTAACAATAATATTTTTAAATATATTTTTATTGATTTAAGAGAGGAACAGAGAGGGACAGAGAGATAGAAACATCAATGATGAGAGATAATTATTGATGGGCTGTCTCCTGCATGCCTCACACTGGGGATCAAGCCTGCAACCTGGGCAGGTGCCCCGACCAGGAATCAAACCATTACCTCATGATTCATAGGCTGACATTCAACCACTTAGCCATACTGGCCAGCCAACAATAATATTTTAAAATGTGATACAAGATAATTTTAGCCATCATTTTCCTTTGATTCTGCATTGCCTTCCTTTTTTTTGCCTCACAGGTTCCAGTACACAGTGACATTGTGATGATCAGTCTAGTCACTAAGGAAGATGCTCACATGAGCTGAAAGTCCAGACTTTTACTGGGAACATACTGATATGAGAAGAGTTTCTTGTTGTGCATACCCTTGGCATGTGCATGGCCGTGAACTGGTGGTGTTTCCAGGAGTTACACTGAGGAAAAGCTAATAATCAGAACTAACTTCCAGTCCCTAACCTGCACTGTAAGTATAGAAATATCTAATATTTTCTAGTTCCAAGTTTCCTCTTATGCTAATATATATGTTAATTATAATCAATTATAGATATTTCACCTTACTGCTGGGCAATGTGCCTTCCAGCTCTAGCATTCTGGAGGGTATGAATAGAACTCACACAAGTGTTGCTTCAACTAACCATCCATTGAAAGGTTCCTTTATACATCTATTTATTTATGAAATTTCTTTACATGTGGTGGAGGCTTAGTCTGTCTTTGGACAAGTGTGTCTTCACAACCATAATTCTATTGTCTGGCATGTGAACACAGGCATTCTAGATCCACATTTCTTAAGTTCAAATTTCAAATCTAATACCTATGAGTTGTGTGACCTTGAGAAAGTGACATAACCTTCATTTTCTCCATCTGGAATGGAGTCATAGTCATCCTTACCTGAAAAGGATCTTATGAGTTTTAAAATAGTTACACACACGCCATAGCCGGTTTGGCTCAGTGGATAGAGTGTCAGCCTGCAGACTGAAGGGTCCCAGGTTCGATTTCAGTGAAGGGTACATGGTTGGGGTTGTGGGCTCAATCCCCAGTAGGGGGCATGCAGGAGGCAGCCTATCAATGATTCTGATCATTGATGTTTCTATATCTCTCTCCCTCTCTTTTCCTCTCTGAAATCAATAAAAAATAGATTTTTTAAAAATAAAATAAAATAGTTACACATATGCTGTATTTATTAGGGTTCCTGGTACATACTTTCTGTGTCAAATATTATCATCGTACTAATAGTAACTAAAAATTTTATTAACACTATTAGTACTTTAGATTACACTCTTTGATAAAAAGCGACACAACAACCACTTGATAGCACCCTGAGGATTCCTTATGAGGCACAGTCTCTCTTGAAGTCTCATCTATGAATCTGTAGTTTCTCTTTTTTCTGATTCTGATGTTGGTAGTAAAAACTATGGGTATCTCTTTCAGCCTTATTTTCTCCTTAGCTTCTCATTGGCTATTTATGATGGAGAGAAAGAAGGGGGTCAATGGAAATGGAAGGGAAACATCCAGAAAGCATTTTTATTGTAGTTGAAATCAGTATTCTAAATTAGAATGGAGTAAAATCTCAAACCCGTTAATGGGATGGGACTAAATTTTTCTAAAAAATCTTATCTTTTCAGTCTGTAGTCCTCGAATCTCAGCACGCACTGAGAAGGGCCTCACATGGTGCCAGGCAAGCCTTTCCTAGCAGGTATTTTTACTGGTATTTCTATAAATCATGTACCTGGCTTCAGGGGCCTGCTTACCTAGTTTAAAGGTTTGCACTACTGTCCTGGTGTGATAGTCAATGGTGCCCAAGTTTGATGATCCATGTGTTCATGGTTGCTCTAGTTAAAGGGAGACCTCAGAACAATACCTTCCCACTCAGCCAAAACCCACTAGGAAGGACCATCAGGGTTTTGTTATATTTCTCCTTGGTAGTTGAATTTTTAAATATTTATTCACATTTATTTTTCTCCCCAGAACTTTTGAGCCAATGTCATTTCCCTATCTCACTTCAGTGCTGTCTGACTACTTTGTAGACATTTTTTCCTCATTATATTATACAACAGGAAAACAGCATCAGCATTGTAAATATAAGTTTACAGATATGTACATATTTTTAAATATACCCACACACATTGGCAATATTTGGCCCTGGTTTGGAAAATTTTTCAATTCTTGCAATAGTCTTAAAATAGTCTTGCAAATAGTTCCCCCTGGAGACTAATGATCTGGGTTTGAAACTGTCATATTACAATTTTAATATTTTCATCATAAATGTATATCTAGGAATTTTAAGAGTTAGAATATTTTCTTATTTTATATAAATGGATTTTTTGCTAATTAATGGATTTGAAAAATTAATTTGTAATTAAGATCTGAATCACATTTTAAGATGAATTTTGTTAATCACACGGGAACCAATTTCTTTTGTTTTCATGATATTGACATAGAAAATAATAGAAATGGGCTGTTTTTGTCTGAGAAATGACAGAACTCAGTGATCATTCAAACAGAAGACACTGTGGAGGCAGAATGAAATGTCAAAAGTTTTATTAATATAGGATGTAAATTTTATAATTTATTTTAATATTTAAAAATAACTGGAGAGTAATGCTGTAAAGGAAGATTGATGATATGCCACTGTAAGAGATCATAAAATTTTAACAATGCTGAAAAATTTAAAAAATTAAAACTAGTGCTAAGAACAAAAATGGAAACTAGGTGTGATTTTATAGCCAATGACTGTTGAACACTTGTAAACTTGATTTCAGGGGAAAGATTACTCTTTCTCCCTGCCTTCTAGTTTGAAATGATCACCATTTAGCTATGGGATGATCATTCTTTTATAAGATGCCTTCAAAAATGGCAGCTTTCATAAAAATGTTAGAACCAGTCATGGGGTATACAGTCCAAAACACAGCTGTCCCAGCTCTCATGGTGACAGAGAATGTCTGGTTCTACTTTCTAATCAATGATTGGTGTGCATTTAAGATTTGGGCACCAGCTGAAGCTAGTATAATGAAAAATGAGAAAATTGACATACAGGAAGCGCATCAACGACTGTGTTAGGTTAACGATAATTACAGAATTAGCATTATAGAGATACAATAATCTCTACCTAGTTACTCATTGCTGCTAGACAAGACACAAAATGACAGCAGAAGGAAGAGTCTATTTTTAAACCTAAAATATATAGCCCAGGAGAACATCCTGTCAAATCTAAGATGACAGATAATTTCTCTTCCGCCCAGTGCAAGGGGTAATGAGTTTAAGTCTGACTGAAATGGGACCACATCCCAAAATAGTCATCAAGTCCGTAGCAAAAAATAGGGGTGGCACTAATATTCAGTGCCTGGTGTGTAAGGGAGAATTGGCCTTGCAATGTTGTACTAATGAACTACTAAAACACTCCCTTATTTTTAAAGTATTAATTTTATAGGGATATATCCTGTAGATTTATGGATTGCTCAATCAGGGAGAATAATTATTAAAAGAAATACCAGATAATAATCCAAAATATTTATTTGCATGTATGCGTTAGATCCATTTTTAGTTACTTCTTCCTGTTTGAAGCTACTAGAATCTCTATGTCTACCAAAAACGGGCACTCTCAGTTTGGAAGAGTCTTTCCACTCCACATTTGTAAAGGGATGCTTTTTACATGTAGTGTTCCGTGTATTTAGTAGAAACATTTTTTCAATTTTTATTTATTTTTAATAAAATATTTATATATTTAAGATGTACAATATGATGCTTTGGCGTACATATACGTAATGAAATGATAACTACAGCCAAGCTTATCAACATATCTGTCTCAGAGTTACCTTGTATGTGAGCACCTGAGGTTTATTCTCAGCAAATGCCTGGTATCTGACCCATTATTATCAACTACAGGAGCCAGGTTACACATTGGGTCGCTAGAACCTATTTAGTAGAATCTTAATGACAATTAGCCTTTGTGCCAGCCATCTCTAGGTACTTAATGATAGGAAACCTCTTGAAAGGGAAATTACATAAATCTCTGTAAGGACAAAATTACTGTTAATTTTCTTGTTTGGAAAAGTAATAAGCACACATTTTGGGTGAGCTACAATACACATAAAGCCTTCGCTGTACAGATCATTCTAGAGGAATTTTGTTTGGTGTTCACCCAGGCCCTTCCCACTTGGCACCTGGCGGAGCCCTTCTCCAGAAAGGACAGAAGACATGTCCCCCTTCTAGATCCATTGGATCCGGCTCTGCCTTCATCATGCGGGATCTGCCTCCCCCTGGTCCTTCCAGGAGCCTGTGTTGAGCTGTGTCCATGCATCTTGGGATGACTGTCTCCTTATAGCCGACTTGATAGGCTATCCACGGAGATCTCAGTGTCTCCAGCTGTGATTGCTCAGCATTTAGAAACTCAGGCTTAGCGTGCTTTTCAGTTTATTTATTTAGCAACAGTTTATGGTTTCTATTTGCTTATTAAAAACAGAGCACCGGAAACGCTAGAGGTTAGGAAGCTGCTGGCGGGCAACCCACACATGCATTTCCATAGCGTGTGCCCCAGCTGTTTGGGAATGTAATTGTGTCTCGCCTTCACCACTGTGTAAGGGCTAAATCAATGTCATTTGTTGTAGAGAAAATCCTTAAAGGATCTTCATTCATTAAAAAAAGAGACATCAAAATCCAATCTGTTCTCTTTACTTCCAGTACTATGAGCATCTTTTTGTTGCAACACGTGGCTTTGTCATTTATATGGCACCTCTATTTGCGTAAAATAGCATCTCTCTGTGTTTAATAAGTTAACCATAATTAACCCCTGGGAGCAAAATTGGTCATTAGCTACCAGATCGGCATAAATCAGCTGCTACTTTTCTTACCGTGTGCTTAATCATTACAGCCACCGTTAGCTGGGTGTTAGGTGACACAAGTTAGTCCAACGGCCATTACTTCCTGGAAGAATGGGTGATATAGTTGGATTCCACCGAACACTGTGTAGAATCTGAGATCGGGCTCGACCTGCCACGGTTTCCTGTGCTGGCAGAAGGTCGGAGGCTCGGGGGCAGGCGATGAACAGCTGCAGCGCTCAGAGCAGAGCAGGCGCTGTGAGCTGTCCTCAGTGTCCCTGCTCTCCAGCTCCGACGGGGCCCACGCACGTGGCCCCTGCAGATGCCATGCACAGTGTCCCCCCGTGTACAGTGTCCATGTCCCTCCCGAGGAAACCCCAACTTTATAAAGGGGTCTCCGGGAAAACCTGCCCAAACTCTGTCCCAGAGGAAGGTGGCATTTCATTATGTGGCTGGGAAACTCATCTGCCCATTGCCCTGGACGCAGAGCCCAGCCAGCCCCATCTCCAAGGCTGTTTGATACCTAGGCCCAGGGCAGAGTGGGAGCAGGAGGGGTCCCTGGTGACGGTCTCCTGACACTGTCTGGGGAACTGGCTGCTCCACTGAGAACCTGGGAGGTTGGGCCAAGGCTCAGGCAGAACCGGAGAGCAGGCGTCGGGGAGGCTCACTGAGGATCTGCAGTGAGGTGGCCGTCGTGTCCCCCAGCTGTCTCAGGGGCCCTGGCCTGTCATGGACTGTGTTCTGAGTCTTCCCAGTGGGTCCTATGCCTGCCTCCGTCTGCATCCACACTCCCAGCATTGTGCTCGGCCGGGGGAAGTCATAACAAGTGAACTGCGGACAGATATTCCTGCATAACTGGTCACCACCATGTGCTCAGTGACGATATTACGGCTGATCCTACTTGTCTCTGCTTCTAGCCTATTCCTGTCCCTGCTCCTCTGTCATTTGTGGCCACTTTACAATCAACATCCACACCTCTTGGCCTCTGTGCTGTCAAACTCACTGGACATGTCACCTGCTGAAACCCATTCTTATCATGGCCTGTTTCTGACCAGGTGGGTCCAAACCTCCCCTCCAGGGGCAGAGCGAGGCCCCCCAGGGGCCCAGTAAGGGCAGACTCCACTGGAGCGATACAGTGAGCCCTGCTTCCCCCAGTGTGCTCATGCTTCTCTCTGTTTCCTAGTTGATACTTGGTATATCCACAGAAGTCTCGTTTAATTCCTCTGGTCAGGGGCTGTCCATTCCGGAGTCTGCGCCTTTTCCTCATCACGTCATTTTTCCGTGACCTTGTTCTGGGATGCAGCCTCCTGCCCTCAGTCACCCCCCTCTCCTGCCTCCTGAGCCCTCCCACGGCAGCCTTGGGGATTTTGAAAGACGCGGGGAACTGTGTAAAAGCCTCACCTACCCCGCTCGTTTCTATTTCAAATTTTACATTGTAAACAAAGATAACCAATGTATGAATAGTATATGAATATTTAGTACACAAATAAATTAAGTCATACTTAACACTTTAGAGAAAAAATTACGAGATTTTAAATGTTTTTGGCAGACCTGGAATATGAAAAAAGGCAGGAGAGAAAGAAGCGTGTTCTTGGGCTTGTGGAGAGACATGCCATTGGGGGTAAGGTCACCGCCCCCATAGTGAGGAGGTGCCAGGGTGCCTGGGCGGGAGCGGGCTCCTGCCTCCTGCCTCCGTTCTCTTGTTCTCTTTCCCCCGCCCTCAGGCCTCCCGCTGCCCCAGCCCAGTGAGGTGAGGCTGGGCGCTATCCTGGCAGGAAGGGGACAGGAGCCGGTGGGGGAAATTACTGCAGTGGAAGGCGTGTCTCAATTTATTTATCCTAAGGTTTCCAAAGTCTTTTTGCCTTTACTTCCACATGAAAGTAAAATAAAGTAGGCATGTTCATCAGTAAAGGGTTAAATTACACTAATGCAGTTGTGCTGGGATTCTCGTGTTATTCACTGAAGAGAGGTCTAGTGTTTTAAAAATGGGGCATATTGTTGATAAATACATTAAAAAGCAAACTGCGGGGCAGGGCACCTGTGGCCAGCCAGCTGGATTAGCAGTTCGAGGGGTTCGAACATGGGCCTCAGGAATTGCTCTAAGTTTTGGCCAATTATTATGTGTAGACGAGGAAAAAGCCAGAAAACATGACTTACAAGATACTATTAAGGACGATATTTGTTTGTTAAGAGTTTGTGGCTTAGAACCAAATGGATCAGGAGAAAATATTGCTGGTTCGATGATTATATGTGTTCACGGATTTACAGTACAAATTTGGAGAAGAAATAAACACATCCTCAAAACTGATTCTAGATACTTTGTGTTTTAAATAGGAGACAACAACAACCCGTATTGTTTCGTAAGACCAGATTGCCCAGTCCTCAGTTTCTAACTCCCCCGAGCTTCCCACGCCACCTGTCACCCACGGAGGGCCATCT
Source organism: Myotis myotis (assembly GCF_014108235.1). NCBI lineage: Eukaryota > Metazoa > Chordata > Mammalia > Chiroptera > Vespertilionidae > Myotis > Myotis myotis. The sequence continues at coordinate 49,795,339 of NW_023416320.1, read as the reverse complement.
GTTCCCGGTGGGGCAGCCAGGAGCAGAGTATTAGAAACACTCGCCCTCACTCTAATCCTTGTTTTTGTTTGATTTTGCTCAGAATAAGCTCTGGTTAATTTCCCTTTAGGTTTAAATTAGAACTTGCCTTCCCACACTTTGGTTTGGCTGCTACTGTTTTGCACTTTAAATGTATAATTACATTAAAAAAGAATGTCTGTATATTCGTATGTCTTGTAAAAATTGAGCCAACTGAAATCTTTTTTAGTAACTGAACTGTGTTTCAAAATAGCAATATTAAGACCATGGTTGAAACACAGTATTAGTTTAATGACACTCATATAAAAAGTGTTCTTTTAATGTAGTTTTACCTAATGTTCGCAGGACAATTGTGATGATTTTGGATATTGATAACTTAAGGTGTTATCTAAAATAATAATCATTTGTAAAATATCATTTTAACTAAGATCTTAGTATGTGTTACTATAATGTCTGTGCACTTAGGACCCGAGCAAATATATTCTACTTTGATAACTTGTGAACAGGTTGGTTCAGAAAATTGCTGAATCTTTTATACATTTAATGTATATTATTCTAAATACTAAGCTTCAACATGGTTAAACTTAGACCTAATCTTAATCTATAATTTATCTATGTTGCCACCGTACTCCATTAATGAACTGATTATTTCATTTCTAGTGGCTGGCCAGGAGCATATGTATGAATTCTTAGCTACAGGGTGGAAATTAGAGTGCTCATTTTATTTGCTTATTATTTCCACTTATTAAACAAGCTCCTCTGAAAGCCTTTGAGGGCACAAATGCAAACCGATTCACCGTAAATGACATTTACTCTACAAAGTTAATTTAACATCCTCTGCTCGAGCAGAGAGACTGTGCCAAAGACAAAAAGCCCGACTGCAGCTAGACGCAGAGGACCCAGCTGGATCAGGCTAAGCCGGACTCGTCTGAAAGGCTTACCCCAGTGATGGCTCCAGGCACCCTCCTAGAGCAACGTTGTAGGTAGTTCTCATTGCTACCTACTAGTCACGCCTCACACCTCTGAGCTCCTCCACGAACTAGGAGCTAACTGCTTGCCTTAAGAGAAATATTTGTATAGTTATAAGCATTGTCCATCTGAGTGAGCTTGACTGGCACAAGCAATATTCAGTGCTAATAGTGAGCCTGCCTTCCTTCCTTTCTTCCTTCCTTCCTTCCTTCCTTCCTTCCTCCCTTCCTTCCTTCCGTCCTTCCTTCTGTCTCTCCATATCTCTCTCCCTCTTTTCTTGCCTTCATTTTTCTTTGTAAAAAAATGAAAGAACTATGCACTCATTTAAAAATACTGATTAGGCATTTCCCATGTTCCATGGTCCATGCTGGGCACTAGAGTTAAGCATGAAAACAACATGGCACTTCCTGTGTACAGGATGATGGGGAAGAAAGACAAGTTAAGCAATGAAAATACATTCTTTTCTACCACCCTTCAAGTGACTATGCTCTACCAGATAAGACATTGGGTCTTTGCAAATGTAATTGTACCTGCTGAGCATAAGAAAGAAACCATTGGTGCTGCTCTTGTGTTGATGGTGGACTTCATCATTCAACAGGGCACTGAGGCAAAAGTGTCAAGACTGAACATCTAAGGTGACTTAGAGGTAACACAACTCCTGCCTAATATCAGAGCTTTAGTAAATGGCAGGAGGACAGGAGATGGCAGTGTCTGGACTTGACCGGAACTGTGTTCCACTGCCCAGCACCCTTGTCCACTGAACAAATCCTCAAACTAAGTTCCTGTTACATGGAAGAGAGACCAGAAGCTTACTTTCCAAAACCCAATATTTGGACTTATGCTCAGCTGGATAGTCAGCTAGAACAAAATAATTATTGCCCTGGCCTGTGCGGCTCAGTTGGTTGAACATCATCCTGTGCACCAAAGTGTCATCAGTTCGATTCTTAACTGGGGTACATGCCCAGGTTGTGGGTTCCATCCCAGTCGGGGTATTCGCAGGAGGCAACCAATCAATGTCTCTCTCTCACATCAATGTTTCTCTCACTCTCTCTCCCTCTCCCTTCCTCTTTGCCTAAAATCAATATTTTTTTAAAAAAAATTATCAAAGTAACCTTCAAAAGCACCTCTAAAAACCTGATTTCTACTTTCTATTAAAAATAACTGATAAATCTAAGTTGGAGGTGTGACTAAAAAACCTGGAGTGCAATTTATATTTTAAGTGAATGAAACTATATGAAATAGTGTAAAGCTAAAACACTATCTTTACCAGGTGTGGGGAAGCAGAGGCAGTATCTGGACAATGGAGACATTTAGCCTAAACCATTCTTGTTGCAATTTTTTCTTTTTCCTTTGGCAAAAGGAGGAAATTTTCTTGTTGAGGTAGGTAGATACATTTTCTTAACTTTCACATTAACTTTATCTTCTTAGATAGAGCTGTGCTTCTAAAACTTTGACCGGTTTTGGAGAATAAAATCATCTTCCTTTTATTCATTCCTCCAACTTTTAGGATGCATTTCCACAAGGAGGATATTTAATAAAAGTATATTATTCTGAATCAAAAACCTATGAAGTCGAGTGCAGCAAAGGCAGAAGGAGCCAGCTGCTGCAGACTCCTTGCTAATTCGTGTGCTGTCACTTGCTTTCACTCTGCAGTGGAATCTGTGCTCCCTGCACTCACAAGGCAAACGCTGCAGCATCTGGGCGCTCAACCGCACCTCGCCTGCTCTCATTAAAACTGAACCACCTTGTGAAAAAGATTCGCTTAAATGACTTTTTTTTCCTAGTGCAGGTGCTTAAATTTGTCAAGCTGTCTTTTTAGTTTGGTTGATTATTTCAGCTCTTGCAAATTTATTTATAACAATATGTACAGTCATTAACAGTGTGAAGTGACATATTTATTGTTGTTTTTTCCCCCAAATGGAAACAAACTGTACTTATTAAGTGAGGTGATGGAACTTTTCAATTGCATCAACCTTCTTACTCTAACATTTTATAATAGTCACATAATGATTTTCCTTCTTGATTTTGAAGTTAACCACACAACCAATTTTCTTAAGGGAAAGAAAAAAGTTATCAGTAAAACCATACATCTACCAACTCTGTATGAGCTAAATATTTTTTCCAATTAAAAAGCAATACTTGCCCTAACCGGTTTGGCTCAGTGGATAGAGCGTCAGCCTGCGGACTGAAGGGTCCCAGGTTCGATTCTGGTCAAGGGCATGTACCTTGGTTACGGGCACATCCCCATGAGGGGGTGTGCAAGAGGCAGCTGATCGATGTTTCTCTCTCATCGATGTTTCTAACTCTCTATCCCTCTCCCTTCCTCTCTGTAAAAAATCAATAAAATAAAAAAAAAATAGCAATACTTGCCTGGCCAGTGGTGTTCAGTGGTTGAGCATTGACCTATGAACCAGGAGGTCATGGTTCAATTCCTGGTCAGGGCAAATGCCTGGGTTGTGGGCTCAATCCCTAGTAGGGGATGTGGAGGAGGCAGCTGATCGATGATTCTCTCTAATCATTATGTTTCTATCTCTTTCTCCCTTTCACTTCCACTCTGAAATAAATAAAAATATATTAAAAGACAAACAGAAAATGAAATACCTTTTACATTTCTTTAAATGAAAAAGTGTTAGGAATAAGCTCCACTAAAAAGGAAAATTGAGAAAGTATGACTTAATTAAGGTATTTGTCACCCCAAGAATTCTTAACTAGTATTAAAAACCAATAAAATAAAAACAAAGTATCCTATCTAATAAAAGAGAAACATGGTAATTAGCGTACGACTGCTACCCTTCCCATTGGCTAATCAGGGCAATATGCAAATTAACTGCCATCCAAGATGGCGGCCGGCAGCCAGGCAGCTTGAAACTAACATGAGGCTTGCTTGCTTCAGTGACGGAGGACTCCAACGTTCCCTGCCTGCAGCTGCAGGCCTCTGAGCTGCAACTCTAAGCAACTATGTTACAAATATAGAAGCTAAACAAAACCCCAGAAACCTGCTTTAGTCCGTCGGGCTTTAGCCAGCAGGATTGCAACATTGTTTCAAATACAGAAGGTAAACAAAGGCCAGAAACCTCCTTTCAGCAGCGGAGGCCTAAGAGCTAGAGCCAAGCCTCAAAGCTAAAGCTGGCCCAGAATTAAAAAAAAAGAAAAAAAGGAGCGGTTGGGAGCTTCAGTCACCTGCCAGCCTGAAAACAGCCCTCAGCCCCTCACCCAGACTGGCCAGGCACCCCAGTGGGGACCCCCAATCTGAAGGGTGTGTGACCAGCTGCAAACAGCCATCATCCCCTCATCCAGGCTGGCCAGGCACCCAAGTGGGGACCCCCACCCTGATCCAGGACACCCTTCAGGGCAAACCAGCCGGCCTCCACCCATGCACCAGGCCTCTATCCTATATAGTAAAAGGGTAATATGCCTCCCAGCACCAGGATCAGTGTGACTGGGCAGCGCCCAAACCCCCTGATCGCCCTGCGGCTCTGTGTATGACAGGTGGCGGGGCCACAACCTCCCTATCCACCCTGCTCTGTTTGTGACAGGGGAAGGCACCCCAACCCCCTGATCGGCCCTGCTCTGTGGGTGATAGAGGGCGGCACCCCAACCCCCACCCCACGGGCCCTGCTCTGTGTGTGATGGGGTAGAGCCATAACCTCCCCATCGGCCCTGCCCTGAGTGTGACAGAGGCAGCGCCCCAACCCCCTGATCCACCCTGCTCCGTGTGTGACAGGGTAGAGCCATAACCTCCCCATCGGCCCTGCCCTGAGTGTGAGAGTGGTGGCGCCCCACCCCCTGATCGCCCCTGCTCTGTGGGTGATAGACGGTGGCACCCCAACCCCCACCCCACGGGCCCTGCTCTGTGTGTGATGGGGTAGAGCCATAACCTCCCCATCGGCCCTGCCCTGAGTGTGACAGAGGCAGCGCCCCAACCCCCTGATCCACCCTGCTCCGTGTGTGACAGTGGGCGGTGCCCCAACTCCCCTATCGGCCCTACTCTGTGAGTGACAGGGTATGGAGCCCCAACCCCCCTGATGGGCCCTGCTCTGTGCGTGACAGGGGGCAGCGCCCCAACCCCCTGATCGCCCTGCGGCTCTGTGTGTGACGTGTGACACGTGACGCGGCCACAACCTCCCTATCCACCCTGCTCTGTTTGTGACAGGGGAAGGCGCCCCAACCCCCTGATCGGCCCTGCTCTGTGGGTGATAGAGGGCGGTGCCCCAACTCCCCTATCGGCCCTACCCTGAGTGTGACTGAGGGTGGCATCATAACCTCCAGATCAGCCCTGCTCTGTGCATGACAGGGGGTGGCGCCCCAACTCTCCAATCTGCCCTCCTCTGAGCCCGACCAGGGGCTGTACCTAGGGATTGGGCCTGCCCTCTGCCACCCGGGAGCAGACCTAAGACAGCAGATCGTTATCTCCCCAGGGGTCCCAGACTGGGTGCCCAGACTGCGAGAGGGCACAGGCCGGGCTGAGGGACCCCTCCTCCCCCCCCGAGTGCACAAATTTTTGTGCACCGGGCCTTTAGTATTTTATATTAGGCTAAATATTAACAAACTAATAGTACAGGTCTTCTCAATTAAAAATGTTAGTGGCAGTGTTAGACCTTGGTTCTTAAGTTCAGCAAAGAAATAATTCAGAGCCAAGAACTCTAGAGCCAGAAGTTTACTAGAAGTCCTTTAGAACGAAGGTCAGAGGTAGAGGAGGTGAGCCAGCTGGGCTGCATGGACTCAGGAAACAAGATTTTTTTATATTTTTTTATTTAAATATATTTTATTGATTTTTTACAGAGAGGAAGGGATAGGGATAGAGAGTTAGAAACATTGATGAGAGAGAAACATTAATCAGCTGCCTCCTGCACACTCCCCACTGGGTATGTGCCCGCAACCCACGTACATGCCCTTGACTGGAATAGAACCTGGGACCCTTGAGTCTGCAGGCCAATGCTCTATCCACTGAGCCAAAATGGTTAGGGCAGGAAACAAGTTATAGATGCAAAAGAAGGTCCCTTAGGGAATGGAAGGAAAAGATATACACCTAAGGAAAGAAAGTGCGGAAAGGCAAGGGCAGAGAGAGGGGGAGAGAGAGAGAGAGGCCTAGGTCCTTTGTCTTAAGGGTGTCTATCTGTTTTCTAAAGGCAGGGATTTTAGGGAGGTGTCATGTCAGGGGATTATTTCAATAGAATATTCATTAGCATTCCAGGTGTGGCCTTTAATATGTTGATTCATCAAGTTGAGCATATAGGATCAGTGGTCTCTACTGATTGGTTTGCACTAGGATAGGGGGTCACCGGTCATTGCATCTGATCCTGATGTCAGCCCAGGCCTTATTTCATCTTTCGCTGCTTTTCACGGCCTGGAGCTGAAATACAATTGAGGCCTACATGTCATTTTTAGTTTGATCAAAACTCCACATCTGTGATCAACAGACCAAGCCTTTGTTCCTATGATTATTTGATGCTGATCAGAACCTTATTGTCCTGAGGGCTTAATGGGCTCAGTGGTTCAAGCTGGGCAGGGAGGAGGAGGCAGGTGAGTCCTGTGCTGGATGAGGCCAGTCTGAATCAGCTGCCTCAGTTTCCCCATGCCACTTGCCAAGGAATTTTCCAAGCTTCTTACTATTATGCCTCAAAAATATAAATTAGAGAGAAAGAGAGGTAGGGAAAGAGAGAGAGAGAGAGAGAGAGAGAGAGAGAGAGAGAGAGAGAGAGAGAGAGAGAGAGAGAGAGACTTCTTTAAGTGTTATTGGTGTTCGTGTACAGCAAGCATGTCAAACTCATGGCCCACGGGTTTGGCCCGTGTTAGCCTTTGAGTTTGGCATGCTCAGTGTACAGTATCCTTCTGAAGTTTCAAAGATGTTCACTTTTATCAACCTTAACTCCTCAGATCACTTCCTCCTATTACCTAAACTGTGGAGCCAAATTAGGTCCTTGTGATATTTCAGCTTAAGGAGAGAAAATAGTGAAATTCCACTGAGAAGATGCTGTGTTATCGGCTAGACCTGAGACCTGTCTCCCGCATTTGACGTCAGAGGTGATGGGCTGCATTTGATTGCTTATTGTGTGCTGTTTTCCAGAGTATTTTTCACATGAAAGTCTAAACTTACATGTTCAGCACTCACAACACACACACACACACATAGTTTGCAATTTTAAAGAGTCTTCAAAATGTGGGTCCTTTTTCCTCCAGAAAACCACAGCCACAGTAAAAGATTTCAGGGCAAATTACCTATTGTGAATGAAAAACGTACTCTTTTGAGTGAATGATGAACGTCATAGAATACAGAGCTTTTCAGTAAGAATGTTTGCTATAAACAGAATGCAGGCATTGCTGTCAAATTGCATGTGTACCTACAATATTTTTTTTTTAACTAATCTGCATTCTTTAGTTAACATCTTAATCTCGTTAGGGGTCAATGCCCAATTTTTGCTTTATAAATGGGTTCCAATGAAGAAATAATTTGTTTCATTATCACACAAAATGATATTTCACAGTCTAGAGTGTAATGAATTCAATTGAATATCTTAAGAGAACATAAATCTCATCACATACTAATATAGAGCTCCTCAACTTGAACTCTACAGGTATCTTAAACCCTCACTTTCCTTTTCTAAGACTCTATAGAATGCATGGGGCATCCATGTATTACTTGCAATGTTCATTTTATTTTGACATAGACTAAAATACTATTGAAATGACAATGCCTTTAAGAAAAATCATGGAACAGAAAAATGCAAGCTTTTTTAGGAATCTCACAACAGAAAAACACTTAAAAATTTTGAATATTGAGTATTGAAGATTTAATAGCCAATAAAATCGACAAGCTGTGCACATGTGGGAAATGATTTTGCAAAGACAGTTGTCCTTTTTTGAATCTGTTTAGACTAAAAGAGAGGGCTCCTGAAATCAGGTCATTTGCATTCAGGTAATAGCGCCCTCAACCGCTGGCTGTTTCAGTTTGAGCAATTTACTTGATGATTCTTTCCTGAGTCTCTTACTTTTTAAAAGAGGAGGAGAAGCACCTGTCTTGCAGGGTTAGATTTAAATTAATATCTTCAAGGCAATTTACAACTGAACATACAAGCACTCACAACACACACACACACACACACACACACACACACACGCGCACGCGCGCCTGTACCTGTAATTAAAAGAAAATTAATTTGATCCACCATCTCTCAACTTTTCTCAAAGATGTTAGAAATCCTAGACAAGAGGCCGAGTGAGACCTTACAAAACTCTCCAGGAGACTGTGTCCCAGGAACCCGGCACCAGGATATACAGCCAGCAGACGATTTGAAGGAGTCTCTGACCTAAACCACTGTCTTATTCCTCTCCTTTGACCACTTAATTTTCTTTGCCTCTTTCTAGAGGCGAAGCACTAGGGAGCCCTGCCACCCCATTTCTGATCTGCACATGTGTAGGCATGGTGCCTTTCATTGTTAATCTTAAGCTTGCTGTTCCACCTCGTTCCCGTGAATTAATTTGCCTTTCTCTTTCCAGAAAGAGATAGCTATTTTATCTTTACTTCTGCACCTCATGGCTTTCATGTGTCCCTACATTCATTTTCCTTAGCATGTCCTGTTTTAACCCTATTGCTAGGAAGCTGAAACACACTCTCTCCTCAATGGCTGATGAAAAATAGCCTGAGGCCCTGAGGAAGAAGGGAGATTACTTAATGACACCTTTAACAAATGTAGATATTCACTGCCAGGTTACAAAAAGAATCTTAATTTTGTTTTTCCTTGTGAAAAAAATTCTATAGTTTTTATACAAAATATCACCATTCTAACTTGTCATTTGTATGCATTTTTTAAAGATCAAGTTATTTTTTAATATGTTTTTATTGATTTCAAGGAGGAAGAGAGAGGGAGAGAAAGATAGAAACATCAATGATGAGAGAGAATCAGTGATTGGCTGCCTCCTGCACACCTCCTACTGGGGATTGAGCCTGCAACCCAGGCATGTGCCCTTAACTGGAATTGAACCAGGACCCCTCAGTCTGTAGGACAACGCTGTATCCACTGAGCCAAACCTGCTAGGGCTGTATGCATTTTTGATGATAGAAATGAATATTTCAGGCCTCCTACAGACAGAACCTTGAGATAAGCACAGAATAAGGCATATCATAGAGTCAATATGGGCCCTGTCTTCAGTGGACTCATGACTGGAAGGCGGGCCTCATGCTCATTTTGTGCGATACATATCATAAATTGGGATGACTGGACTCCAGCAGCAAATTTAGATGGAGCAGAAACATCAAAGGAGATCTGCAAGGTGGGCTTATTCCTGGAGTAACAGAAGCCTTCTGGAAATGGCACCACATCTTTTCTGAAACAGTTGCCTTTTAAATGATCTTATGGTGAATTATGTTTAATAAAATGATGGTTTTTGTACTCAATTGTGTGACCTAAAAGCATCTACATTGTTCACAAGAATTTTCTTTGTTTAAGGGAGAGATTTTTTTTTAAATCCAGGATGAGTCTCAGACTTTCTCAAGACAACATTAGCAGCAACAAAATATGCCTCTTGAGAGGAAAGCTAGAGGTAGTTTATAGTTTCCTCTAAAACAAAGAGCTAAACCAGTAAATATTTCCCCAAACACAGTGTATGCTATTTTTTAAATATCATTTGTTTGATAGTCTTTCCTAGTAGATACAAATTTCTTGAGAATAGATATTATCTCTGCCATTAAATACAGTTAGTCCTCAATAATACTTCATTGAAATAATAAATAAATGTATGCAAAAAAAAAATATATATATATATATATATATATATATATATGCAACCATAATGCCTGCTATGAAGGAATCAATAAACTGTATATTACTCCTTACTTGTTTTAAGGGCTGCTGAAGCCATCTTTAAAATTTACAGTCCAAATGTTTAAAAGCAAGGACTAGAGCATAGATCTGAGCAATATTTACCTTTGCAGCAACTATGGTATCATATATATAAACTAGAGGCCCGGTGCATGAAAACTCATGCACTGAAGGGTGGGGTCCCTCAGCCCAGCCTGCCCCCTCTCATAGTCTGGGATCCCTCAGGGGCTGGAGGTGACCCGGCAATCAGGAGAAGGCGACACCCCCATCACACCTCTGCTGCTGCCACTGCTGCCAGCGCAAGCCTCGGCTGGCCCTGAGCCCCAGTCAGTGGGGGGTGCAGAAGGACCAGAGGCCCCCAGCGGGGCTGAGGGAACTCTGGCAGCAGGCACGCAGAGCCGCTGGGCCTGGCTGAGGAATGGAGGATACTCTCAACAACATGAGTTATAACTTCCAATTTTTTGGACACCACAGTCAGGCTTCAGCTTCGGGGAGGGAGGAAGAGAGGGATGGGGAGCTCGTTGGAGGAGCCTGGGCGAGTGGTCAGTCACTTGGGGGTGCAGAAGGACCCAAGGCCCCTGGCGGGGCTGAGGGGACTCCGGCGGCAGGCGTGCGAAGGCAGCCGACCTTCTCCCCCCCCCCCCCCCCACCGTGGGTGCTGCCATCTTGTGAGGGTGTGATGGTTAATTTGCATTTTACCCCTTTATTATATAGGATCCTTAATTTTGACATTGGCTGAAATGTATGCATATTATATAATTGCCCAGAAATAGGGGTGTGGAGTGGTTTGGCACTCACCTGCCATGGTAGAAACGGCATTCTACTGCTCTGTACTACTAAGCTTTAGCAAAGTAATTAATGTGCACTATTGGAATTCAAATGGCATTGCATATTTTTATAGAAATGAAAAAGTAAACCCTTTTTTATTATTATTATTTCTGTTAATCCTCACCCAAGATATTTTTCCATTGATTTTAAGAGAGAGTGGAAGGGAGGGGGAGAGACAGAGAGAGAAACATTGATGTGAGAGAGACACATCGATTGGTTGCCTCCCGCACATGCCCTGACCAGGCCAGGGATGGAGCCTGCAACCTAGCAACATGCCCTTGATCAGAATTAAACCCAGGACCCTTCAGTCCACAGGTGAAAGCTCTATCCACTGAGCTGAACCGGCTAGGGCAATAAGAAAACCCTTTTTGTGATCTTACTTAAAGAGCTTGCCTTCACAATCTTAACTAACTAGCTTGTTAATGAGCCTGCTCTTTTTTCCAATTACACACTTTTAATAGCTAATGATAGCAACAATAGGTCATCATTAGGGGACACCAGACACCTACATTACCTGTTTAAATCTATACATTAATGCTGCCGAGAAGGTTCCTGTTATTGTTCCCATGGTACCAAGGTCAACTGCCTGACTGTCTTTTTGCTGTTGCCTTGATTACTAGGCAGTTTTCCTGCCTCAACTTCCCATTTTGTACCTGCCATGGTCCCATTTTCCTGCAGAAGGTGGGAGGTGGTTCTGTTGGTGGTCGGCCACCTGTGCTTCCAAATCCCACTTCTGCTGAATCCCCTTCTCTCTCAGGTAATATGACTGTTCCTTTTCCCAGGTCATTGCTCTCCTGAGAGCCCCGCCCCCAGGACAGCTGTGAGTGGCAGCTTTTATTGAATGAAGGCTCTGGGGAGTTTCTTCCTGAACTGCAGGAAGTTCAAGTTAACTGATGAGCACACCTGAGCTGCAGAGTCCTCCGTCCTCTGGCCCAGCTGTGCTCATCAGCCTCCGCTCTCTTTGGCCCCATGTTCTGGCCAGGGTCCCCGCCTTTTCTTCTTTTCCCTCTGAGGTTGCTTCCTTTCCCCTTTTCATTTTCTTTTCTTTTTTTAATAATATTTTTTTGTTTTTATTTAATTAGTTTTTAAATTATAGTTGACATACAATATTATGTTTCATGCATTCAATGTAGTGATTAGACATTTATGTGGCTTATGAAGTGATCACCCTGCTAACTCTGGTCCCATCTGACACCATACAGAGTTATCACAATAGTATTTATTTATTTGGGTGAATCTATTTTATTATTATTATCTTTCTTGTTGAAAGTATTACAGATGTCCCCTTTTCTTCCACACTGGCCCCCCTCCTCCCCACGCCTTCACTGTACTGTTGTCTGTGTCCATGGGTTATGCATATATGCTTATACGCTCTTTGGTTGATTTCTTAGGGCTCCCCTCCCACTCCCCACTGAGATTCGTCAGTCTATTCCCTGCTTCCATGCCTCTGGGTCTATTTTGTTCATCAGTTTATTTTGTTCATTAGATTACACATATGAGTGAAATCATGTGGTACTAGTCTTTCTCTGACTGGCTTATTTCGCTCAGCATAATGCTCTCCAGAGCCAGGCAGAGACAGCTACACACACTGGCTTGCACCAGAGTGCTGCCCGGGGGCCTGGGAGCCACATCAAGGGGCCAGTTACAAAGGCATCTACAATAGCATCGAAGCAAAATCCAGAGAACTCCCGAATGTTTTTTGATTTGGGGGGCTTTTTTTTCTTTCTTTTCTTTTTGTTTGGTTTGAGTTTTCTTTCTCTTCTCTCCTTTTTTCATATTCTGTAATTGCGATCTTTTATTTTAGTCCAGTTTTTTCTTTCACACTCTCTTTACATTTTGTTAATTTTTATTTTTAATTAATTTTCCTTTACTTCATCTTTTCTTTTTCTATTCTTTATTTTGTTTTATTTTATTTAGTATTATTATTTTTAATATTATTTTTGTTATTTTCTATCTCTTATTTTTGTACTTATCCTCTTTCTGGTCTCTTCTTTGCGTTTACATTTGTTTTCCCTTCTCAAGACTTCTCTCATTATCCCTCAATCTGGGAAGCAAACCTCAGATGCCTTGTATTTTATTATGCAAGAGACTTTTGCTTCCACTGGATTCTTGTTAATGTTTGCCAACACTGAAGTTTGTCCATTTCTAGATCATCTATCAAGACACTTGGTTTAGTCAAACAAGGTCTTATTTGGAAAAAAATGCTGCCATTTATTTGCCTTTAATTTATTTTCTTCTGTATCAAACATGATCAAATTAGTGCTGAAGGCCAAACACCTAGGAAGTGTTGAGCTGGGATTTGAACCCAGGCTGCTCCCACACTGGGTGGATGCTCCGTGCCAATGCTCGTTCATGATCCATGTTGGTGACGCCCCTTAGCAGTCCCATATCTGGTCTTTTCCTACCAGATCTGACCAAGAAGGCCTGCACCTTCTTCCCAGCCTGACAAAGCTGGAGAAAGGCATCTTCCTGACTGCAGGCCATGGCCTCCCTTTTCTTAGAATATTTACCGTAGAACAATATCAATTGTATGTCCTTTCTCTGTCCCTGTGTGATGTAAGTCTGTTCCAGTTCTTTGGAAGTCTCACAATCTAGCGATGTCTTTCTCAAGGACCTGGGAGCCATTTCATGGAAGTGTCATCATTGACGGGACAGAGCAGCGTCCCCTACCTCCCAGTCTCCGTGGGAGGTTAGGAGCCTTACTGACCAGTGACAAGTAGCAAGTAAGATGGCCTAATTGACACTGGCCAACCTCTCACTCAGTGCTCTACAGTGCTCAGAACTCCCCCTACTGTGTTTCAGTAGCATTGAGTCCCGTCTCTCCCCCACCACAAGAATTTGAATGAAGTCTTCTTGTCTGTTTAATGTTTCCAGTATGACTTTTCTTTGACCTCTCTCATGCCCAGCTAACCCCGCTCAGCTGAAAAATGGAAGGTGCACACTGGATGTTACATACACTTTCAAATGCCTTTTATCCTTGAGAAGGGTCCCACAGTTGTACAAATGTACTGTTGATGAGTCAGTCAAAGCTCCTGTCCCATCCTGAGGTGGAGGGGCACCCTCTGAGGATTTTTCTCAGTGGGGCAGCGTGTGCCCTTCCTTGGCTCAGCTGCCACAGGACAGGACAGGACAGGGTGTTGTTATTAAGATGCGGGTGAGGACAAGCACGGATGCCTTTTTCCAAGGAGCATTCCCATGCTGACACTGTTATGTCCCACACTGCTGACGTATGACCAGTTATGGTGCTGAGTTCCCAAGCAATTGGAGCTCATTTCCCAGCATTGAATTCAACGTTAATTTTTTTTTCTAAAATGGAATCGGTGGCTTAAAATATCAGAAATGAACTTTTACCAGGTATTCTACATGCCAGTTTCTCTCAGATAACAGTGCTGCAGGCCTTCTTTACAACCTAAAACATTTTATAACAATCTCCTTATCCACACAGTTTTGAGATGGCTGCTGACAGCCACAACAGAAACGGAATAAAAACACTTTCCTATTCTTTTGAAATAGAATCTATTTCTGGAGACTGGCTCTCTGTGAGACAAAGCTATCCCTCCATCAGTTTATCCAGATGCATTTTCCTTTCAAAACACCAGTGTCGAGCCTGGAATCCAAAGCTCTCCGCTAATGGTTTCCTTGGCAAAGCCTTTGTCTTCCCGCAGAGCTAATCTCTAGCTTTAAATTCAGATGAGATTCACTTGGTTGGCTATTTATTTCCTTTCCGACTTTTCACTCCTCTCTATTTCTATTTTAACAATCTGATGGAAAAACATAACTAATTCTGTTATGACAGCATGCTCTGATACTGCTTAGTGTCCATCAGCAGCTTTTTTATTAAATCATGTTTCACAGCAACCTTGTTCAATTTCTAAAAATCTTTTCAGTCTCTCATTAGTGAGAACCCAAAACACCAGAACATAACCCAGCCCCTGATCAGTGTGTTTGTATGTCTCTCTCTGTGTGTGTCTGGCTTTGTGCACAGATAGTTACCTGTATAGCAATATGCACATATGAGCACAGGTGTGTTTCATATGGCTGAACATTTGGAGATCATTATTCAAGAATCTTTAGAAATCTTTTCCAAATACGAACGTGAATCACTTGATACAATATAACTATTTATGTTCAGTGTTTTGAAATATTAGAAGTTGAAAGTGTGCTTTAAAGTCATTGAATTTTTTTTAAAAATTATCTTTATTGTTGAAAGATTTTCCCTTTTGACCCCCTTCTGTCCCACCCCATCTCCCTCAGGCCTTCATTGAATTTTGATTCATGAAATTTAATGTGCTGATATTTTAGCCTTTTAATATCTTAATTGGTCTGCATTAGGACAAAAGTTTCAAAGGTCAATGAAGCAGTTTCCTATTCTTGAGGTCTCCCAGCAGTTCTCCACTCTGGGAGTCCATTCAATCCCTTGGGGAGCTTTAAATCTCATGGGGCCCCATTCTCAGAGGAGGATTCTCTCCAGTTGATTTCAGCACACATCTGCTATGAGACCATTTCCTCATTGTGTCCAAGGGGAGGCTAGAATCCACACATGCAGATACGCAGCGCAATGCAGTGGGAATCGGGACAGACGTGAACAGGAGCTGTGGGAGCAGAGGCTCCCAGGGAACCAGGAGGCTCCCTCACCAGCACCCTGCATGCTGTTCCAGAGGTACCTCAGAAAAATGTGAGAACAGATGAAAATCAAAAAGTGGACTTAACCCAGCACAGGACTGAATGACAGAAAGCCCAGAATGGTACACAGGCTTAAGTGTCAAGATTGGGGCAAAAAGGAAGATTTTTCTGGGGAGGTGACCTCCATAGAATCCCATAGCATAATGGTAGGGGTTGAACATATTGAGTACATGGAAAAAAAATAGATTAGGTTTTTCTTAATTAGTAACTACAAAAAAAAAAAAACAAACAAAAACTTCTAAGAACTGAATTGTAATTCTCAATATTAGAATAATCAATATTTTAATATTCATAGTAACATGGAAATTCACCCATTTCAAGTTTTATTTTTTCAATATATTTTTATTGATTTTAGAGAGGAAGGGAGAGAGATAGAAACATCAATGATGAGAGTGAATCCTCGATCAGCTGCGTCCTGCACACCCACTACTGGGGATTGAGCCCACAACCCATGAATGTACCCTGACCTGGGAATGAACCCCAATCTCCTGGTTCATAGATCAAAGCTCAACCACTGAACCACACCAGCCAGGCTCCTTTCAAATATTAAAATCAACTTAAAGCCAAGGAGCACAGAACCAAATTTTACCCATTTAAGGGAATCAACCTTGATGCTATGAAAGTAATGTATACATGACAAAACTGGATAGCAAAAGGAGAAAGAATGAGAAGGGTAGTGCTATTCATTTCTTGATATTTTAATGCTTCATGTCAATAATACTGTATATATGCTGTGGAATAAGAAGTAACAAATACAGAGGTGGGCAAAAGTAGGTTACAGTTGTTCATATAGAAATAATATAATAAATAATAATGCAAAAATTAAATTGTTTCTTGCACTCACAGTTGTAAATCTACTTATGCCCACTCCTGTGTAGCATTATTTAAAACTAAACACTAGAAGATCTAAATTCGGTGATGTAATTATGCTGAGGGTGAACAATAAAGTGGGTTTAGTTGAACACAAAATAATCCCGCCCCACTTACTAAGTTGATAAAGGAAGAAACAGCAACATAAATATGTTATTTAAAGATAAGAGAGTAATCACCAGGAGAAACAATTATAAGAGCTAAATGTGGGCAGGGGTGAGGCAAGATAGATAATATTACATTTGAATTTTAAAAAATATATTTTTCTTGATTTCAGAGAGGAAGGGGGAGGGAGAAGGAGACAGAAACATCAATGATGAGAGAGAATCATTGATGGGCTGCCTCCTACAGGCCTCACACTCGGGATCAAGCCTGCCACCCGGGCATGTGTCCTGACCAGGAATCGAAACGTAACCCTCCTGGTTCATAGGTGCATGCTCAATCACTGAGCCACGCAGGCCAGGATTGACTTTTAACAATCGTATTTGTTTGTTTTACATAATGAAGTTTATATATTACTTTAATAAACAGATACGTGTTTAAACTATGACCTTAGATGTATATTCTGCAGCTAAGAAATGCATTAAGGTGGCAATGCTCCACTCTGCAACAGTTACTTATTTAATGGTAACCAGATGGCACCTACCTTGGTCACTGACAGTCTAACCATTTCACAATCCTTAAAATCTAAGGAGCTTCCCATCCAGTTTATTTAATCCATTCATCATCCTGCCTACACCTCACTCATATTTATAGCTGTTAATGATTTTCTGAGCACATCATAATGCAAACGTCTTGTTTTTGTGTTTCCCCCTGTCTTCCATAAGATGTTAGGATGTGTTGACACTGTTGGTAACTCACTTGAAAACTGTGTGTTTCCTTATATTCTGGACAGTGTGTCTCCTCACCCCACTTAATACCTCTGCTCAGTTTCTTCTCAGCCTCTGTATTGGGCTTCTCTTCTTGGTCTCCATCCCAGGTCTCCAGCTCTCTCTTTGGGTGTTCACCTTTGTAAACATGGCTTTGTATAATGGCTCCCAATTTTATACTAAAGTCTGACCTCTTATTCAAAGTTATTCTATATATAAGATTTACCATGTATTTCCTGTATTTGAATAGCTCACTAGCACCTTAAACTCAAACTGTCATGGATTCATAACTATTGTATGTCCCCTGTCCCATTCTACCAATCTGCTTTTCCTTCTCATCGTGTCCTGTTATTTATTTATCTTACCACTGTTCATGAAAAACAACACTGGGGTTGTCAATGAGTGACCTTCTTTACTGATCATTCTTCCAGTCATCAAATCATGTTGACCCTTCCTCTGTAATAACTTCAAAAAAAGTCTCCTCAACTCTCTAAACTAACCTGCATGTGTTTTAGATGCCATCCCTTTTGTAAAAATGATCAGTTCCAGCTAATGTGGGTCTGTTTTTTCCCTAAAAATGTGATGGCCATTTTAAAATCATTTTTTATTGCAGAACAACTGTTATCTCTTCACTGCACTTGCCTACATCCCACCCACTCTTCAAATAGGCACGATATCATTTCCTCTATAAAATCTTCACTCACTGCCTAGACGTGTAGCACACTCACTCCTTTGAAATCTGTAGACTTCCTATCCACACCAACTACTTGGCATTGAACCTGTTCAATATGTTAGGCTGTAACATTTTACCCCTTAAAAATCATTTGTCTTACCCCTGGGAAAGATTTCTTGAAAACAAAATGTATCTTAATGCCTCTTCAGGTTCCCAGCATCTAACAGTGGGTCCTGCTCATATTAAATTCTCACAGTATATTTTTTGATGGGAGAAGTAAAAAAGAATTTCCAGAGAATACTCTTTCCCAAATTTCTTCACATAATTTATACATTTAGAGACCTATAGTAAAGCACTAGCATTTTATGAAAAATGATTTCACATGCTCTCTTCATGTATGAGGATAATTTTGTTGAAAGGTATACATTAGTGATTATTACAAGCTTAGTATGTGTTAGTTGATTGAAATGTCCAAAAAATATCCATCCAAGAACTAAGACTGTTATGTCTAAATGGATTATGTTTTTAAGTTAGCAAAATGACACACATTATTCAAGGAAATATCTTGGTTTCTACTAAAAATGGCTGCTGATTATATAAAATTTATTTTAAGCTTTTGGTAAATATTCTTCTAATTATTTGTCACATGAGATGCCTGGACATGTATTTAGCCAATTTGGCTCAGTAAAAATGATGTTAGCCTGGGAATAGTTGGGTAAAGTTCAAATGAGATTAAAGAAGATGAAACAAATAATTAAGAAGATGGGGAAGACATATGGAGGAAAATAGTCATCTAATTATTCTCATATCAAAATTGCCCATGTATCCATGATCATCTGGTTATAAAGACAAGAGAGACTGGAGGCAAATGGAGAGCAAAGTGATGTATGTACATTAATATTTTTATCTGTGTTCTTCCTGAGGCTGTTCTTCGTTTCCATCTGCAAGGATTAATTCTTTCCCAGGATAGTTTTTTATTTTTATTTTATCATTTCATGTACTTCAGCTTACTTTAAAATATGCTGCAATCAATAAATGGCCCCAGAATCCTAATGTCTTGCAACAATGAATATGTATTTTTGACTCATGTACTCCCTTCAGTGACTAAAGCAAATTCAAGATCTATCCTCACCTAGAAAAGGACAATCAGTAGTTTGAACAATCACATATTCTTTCTCAGCTCATTCCTGCCATCACATGTGCACATTTATTGTCTTTCCGCATATAAAACACCCTCACCTTCTTCTCAAGTGCAATTATCAAAGAGTCTCACCCATCACAGAACTGACTTGAAGTCAAGGGTTCCAGGGTATTTTCTCTGTTGGTTTTGCATATGGATTCTTCTGATCCAGGGGTTTCTGAACTTGTATGACAAATTATATCATCTACGCACTCAATTTATAATGCTGCAATAAATATTCCTGAGAAATAAAGGAAGCTGGTCAGTGCCTTGCAGGCACCCGATAGTTACAGGTCCCCCGCAGTGCAGGTGCGGCTTGGCTCTATGTGTTTTCACTCTTGGACCCTGACTATAGATTAGTCTTGATCTGGGTCATGGTGAGCTCTGAGAAGAAAGAGTAAAGAGCACATTGGACATAATGACTCTAAATGTTCTTACTGGGAACACACTTGTAACTGCCACTCATATTTTTTTTTAAACATTTTTAAAATTTACTTTTATTGATTTTTTTACAGAGAGGAAGGGAGAGGAATAAAGAGTTAGAAACATCGATGAGGGAGAAATATCGATCTGCTGCCTCCTGCACACCCCTTACTAGGGATGTTCCCGCAACCAAGGTACATGCCCTTGACCAGAATTGAACCTGGAACCCTTCAGTCTGCAGGCTGATGCTCCATCCACTGAGCCAAACCAAATGTGAGTTAGGGCTCACTTTTTTTTTTTTTTTTATCTTTAAGAGTGAGGCAAGATATAAAAATATTTTTTTTTTATTGTTGAAAGTAATACAGATGTCTCCTTTTTTTTCCCCTTTGACCTCCTCCACTCTGCACCAGCCTCCGCCCCAAGCATTGTCTGTGTCGATGGGCCATGCATATCTACACAAATTGACCATACCTTTGCTACTCCTCAAGCCATTCCCACCAGCCAATCAGAGTGACTATATGCAAATTAACTCAACCAAGATGGCGGCCGGCAGCCACAGAGCTGGAGTAAGCAGTAGGCTTGGTTGCCCTGGTGATAGAGGAAGCCAAGCTTTCTACCTATGCTGAGCCAGCTGTGGCCTCTGCTCATGGCAACAAAGTTTCAATTATAGAAGACAAATAAATCCCAGATACCTGCTTCCAGCCAGCTTCCACTGGGAGCTTGGATGGCTGGGGGCTGTGGCCAGCCTGCAAACAGCAATCAGCCCCTCACCCAGGATGGCCACACCCTCATGGGGTGAGGGTCCCTGCTGGGGGGCTTGGCCAGTCTTCAAGCAGGCATCAGCCCCTCACCCAGGCTGGCCACACCCTCATGGGGTGAGTTCCTCCCTGGGGGGCTTAGCCAGCCTGAAAATGGCACTCAGCCCCTCACCCAGACTGGCTAGGCACCCCAGTGGGGACCCCCACCCTGAAGGGGTGTAGCGAGCCTGCAAATGGCCCTCAGCCCCTCACCCAGACTGGCCAGGCACCCCAGCATGACCCCCCACCCTGAAGGGGCTGTGGCCAGCCTGCAAACAGCCATCAGCTCCTCACCCAGGCTGGCCAGGCACTCCTATATAATAAAAGGGTAATATGAAAATTGTCCCTAACAGCAGAACCACTAGGAATGACAGGTCATTATGATACACACTGACCACCAGAGGGCAGATGCTCAATGCAGGAGCTGCCCTCTGGTGATCAGTGAGTTCCCACAGGGGGAGCTCTGCTCAGCCACAAGCCAGGCTCATGGCTGCCAGTACAGCGGTGGTGGTGGGAGCCTCTCCCACCTCCTCAGCAGCACTAAGGATGTCAGATTGCAGCTTATGCCTCCTCCCTGCTGGCAAGTGGACATCCCCTGAGGGCTCCCGGGCTGCCAGAGGGATGTCTGAGTGCCAGCTTAGGCCCAATCCCCTGGGGCGCAGGTCTAAGCCAGCAGGTGGTCATCCCCTGAGTGTCCCAGACTAAGAGAGGGCACAGGCCGGGCTGAGGGACCCCCCGAGTGCACAAATTTTTGTTCACTGGGCATCTAGTATGTATATAAATTCTGTGGTTAATCTCTCCCCACTCATTTCCCACACCCACCTTCCCTCTGAGATTCCAGTCTGTTCCTTGCTTCTATGTCTCTGGATCTATGTTGTTCATCAGTTTATTTTGCTCATTAGATTCTTCATATAAGTGAGATCATGAGATACTTGTCTTTGACTGGCTTATTTCACTCAACATAACACTCTCCAGGGCCTTCCATGCTCTTTCAAAGGGCAAGAGATCCCTTTTTCAGCTACATAGTATTCCATGGTATAAATGAACCACAGCTTTTTTATCTTACTGCTCAAAGAAAGTCAGCACATTCCAAACTGACTTCTAGAGCTCAAGAAAAGGTAGAACATATTTTGAAAAATAACACCATCTACTACATTAAATTAGCCTAAGGTTACTACTACAAATGAAAATGCCTTGGGCGTGTTGTGTATATGCATTTGTGTTAAGCACACAAACCACAGAAAGAGCTAGAATATAGTATATGATATATACTAGTTTTTGTAAGTGGGAAAGATCTAAAATTATGTAGAATTTTCTCTAGGATATCTCTTTGTGAACTTCCTTGCTTCTTTGATACAGGTGAGGATTACAAGAATATTTTGTCCAATGATATGCCTCCATTACTTCTAATTGCTCTGTGCCATCTAATTAAAATCAGCTATTGAAGTCCAGCTTCATCTCCTGTCCTCTACCTTCCTTCATCGAGAGGCTCACATATATAATATACAATAAGATGTACAAGAACAAAATATGGCATACCAAAGTGACTTATTCCTATTGTACAAAGAAACCCACATGTTTTTTTGTTTTGTTTTTAATACTGATTTTACTTCTAACATTATTGGTAATGTCAAGAACAGCCATGTGGAAATAGGAGTTTCAAGGGAATTTTTTTGAAATTTGATTAATTCATATGCAGTGACAGATGATTGCTCTGAACTCTTTGGACCATGGCTTTCTGTCACACTGATCAATAATCTGTCTGAAAAGCAGCATGGTGAGAAGAACGATATTTACTGAGTATACAGTGGTTCAGTCACCATGATGGACTACTCTACTCACTAGTAACTGAAGTGGTAAGACTCATTCTATGACAGTTCTGCTATCTCAATTGTCGTTTCACCTTGGGCTCTAATAATAATATCTAATCAAAGGGAAACTAACATGATTTGGCCTTAATATACAATATAATTCAACTATGAAAACCAGTTTGGGTAACAGATGTTCTCAAAGTACAAATTAACTTATGAAAAATATTTTTTTCTAATTCCTACAAACAATAGACTTAACTTTGTTTGCTAGTTCTGTGTTTCAAGTAGATTATTATAATTAAAAAATAAAAGAAATAATATTAGCTAAAGACATTTGCTTGACAATGCTGACATATTTTGAGAAGCATCTAATTTATCTTATAGATAGATCCATGTTATCCTATCTAATAAAAGAGAAACATGGTAATTAGCGTATGACTGCTACCCTTCCCAATGGCTAATCAGGGCGATATGCAAATTAACTGTCAGCCAAGATGGCTGCTGGCAGCCAGGCAGCTTGAAACATGAGGCTTGCTTGCTTCAGTGACGGAGGAAACCAACGTTCCCTGCCTGCCTTGCCGGCCTCTGAGCCTGCAAGTTTGAAACATTGTAACAAATATAGAAGCTAAACAAAACCCCAGAAACTTGCTTTCAGCGAGCCGGGATCTCAGAGTTGGAGTTATACATTGTTTCGATTATAGAACCCAAACAAACCAGATACCTGCTTTCAGCAGCAGAGGCCTCAGAGATGGAGCCAGAGCTAAAGCTGGCCCAGAATAAAAAAAAAGAAAAAAAGGAGCAATTGGGAGCTTCAGCCCTCAGCCCTTCACCCAGAATGGCCAGGCACCCCAGTGGAGACCCCAACCCTGAAGGGTGTGTGACCAGCTACAAACAGCCATCATCCCCTCACCCAGGATGACCAGGCACCCCAGTGGGGACCCCCACCCTGATCCAGGACACCCTTCAGTGCAAACCAGCCAGCCCCACCCATGCACCAGACCTCTACCCTATATAGTAAAAGGGTAATATGCCTCCCAGCACCAGGATCAGTGGAGCCGAGAGGCCTCCAGCACCAGGATCAGCGTGACAGGGGGCAGCGCCCAAACCCCCTGATCGCCCTGCGGCTCTGTGTGTGACAGGGGGCGGGGCCACAACCTCCCTATCTGCCCTGCTCTGTTCATGACAGGGGAAGGCACCCCAACCTCCTGATCAGCCCTGCTCTGTGCCTGATACAGGGAGCTCCCCAACCCCCTGATTGCCCTGCGGCTCTGTGTGTGACAGGGTGTGGCGCCCAACCCCCTGATCAGCCCTGCTCTGTGTGTGACAGGGTAGAGCCACAACCTCCCCATTGGCCCTGCCCTGAGTGTGAGAGTGGTAGCGCCCCAACCCCCTGATTGGCCCTGCTCTGTGGGTGATAGAGGGCAGCGTCCCAACACCCCCCCCCCCCACGGGCCCTGCTCTGTGTGTGATGGGGTAGAGCCATAAGCTCCCCATCGGCCCTGCCCTGAATGTGACAGTGGCGGCGCCCCAACCCCGTGATCTGCCCTGCTCTGTGTGTGACAGGGGGCGGTGCCCCAAATCCCCTATTGGCCCTACTCTGTGAGTGATGAGGGGAGGTCCTCACCCCCCTGATGGGCCCTGCTCTGTGCGTGACAGGGGGGAGCTCCCCAACCCCCAGAAGGGCCCTGCTCTGTGCGTGATAGGGGGGAGCTCCCCAACCCCCTGATCGATCCTGCTCTGTGCATGACAGGGTAAGGATCCCCAACCCCCCTGATGAGCCCTACTCTGTGCATGACAGGGGGCTATGCCCCAACCCCCGGATTGGCCCTGCTCTGTGCATGACAGGGGGTGGAGCCGCAACCTTCCCATCGACCCTGCCTTGAGTGTGACAGGGGGCGGTGCCCCAACCCCCCAATTGGCCCTACCCTGAGCATGACTGAGGGTGGCATCGCAACCTCCCAATCCGCCCTGCTCTGTGCATGACAGGGGGCGGCGCCCCAAATCCCCAATCGGCCCTTCTCTGAGCCCGACCAGGGGCTGCACCTAGGGTTTGGGCCTGCCCTCTGCCACCAGGGAACAGGCCTAAGCCAGCAGGGCGTTATCTCCCAAGAGGTCCCAGACTGCGAGAGGGCACAGGCCAGGCTGAGGGACCTCCCCTACCCCCGAGTGCACAAATTTTTGTGAACCGGGCCTCTAGTATATTATATAAAATTGTTGAATCATTATATATGGAGGCACTGAAAAAGATACATTTTTTGTCAATCATAATCACTTTGCGATTGCATTTATTAGAATTGCTGTTCTTTAAGCCCTCAAATTTATGAATTAACAAGAAAAAGTCAATTTATCTTTCATTATGAATAAATGTGCTTCTATTTGTAATAGATACATAAACAACATTATAGCCTAAATTAGAGTTCTCATTTCTTTTAATCACACATGGAACTTTTTAAAAAAGTAGACCACATTTAAAATCAACAAATTTCAGATTTCCTAAACATAAAATAAATCATTTAGAAATCAACAGTAAATAAACTTAAGAAAATATTTATATACTTGTAAATAGCAAAAATAAACTATTTTAAATAGTTCAAGTTAAAAATAACTCAAGTTAAAAATATCACTGATATTAGAATATTTTAAAATAGACAATTGTCAAAATGCCACATATCAAATATGGGTAAGACTCATAAAGTCATATTTAGAGGGAAAATGTAAAACACTGAATATGCATATTAAAAATGAAGGTTGAAAATTAATGAGCTAAGCATTTACTTTAAGGAGTAAGAAACAGAATGACAGGCAAAATAGAAAGGAACAAAACAAAGAAATGTAGACATGAACATGAATGTGATTGAAAACAGACATAGTATAGAATAGACAAATCAAACTAGAAATTGGTTCTTTGAAATAACTAATAAAGGACACACAAATAGTTCAATTTAATAAAGAAAAATAATCAAGAGAAGAAAGTCACAAATAAATTATATAAGGGATAAAAAAGGGAAGAATCGTCCCTGAGAAACTAAACATAAATTTAGAGTATGAATAATTATATGCCAATTAACTTGAATTTTTATTTTATTTTAATTTATTTTCCTTTTTATTGAATTTATTGAGATTTCAGGTACAAAATTCTACAACATATTATCTCTAGATGTAACAGTGGTGTAAATAAAATGTACTAATTTATTCTAACAGCTGTAATATGAGAAATATCGTTTATATTACTTTGATGAATTATTTAGGAAGAAAATAAAAAGCTATAAAATCTAATAGAAATTTAGTACTTAGTTAGAGTTAGAAATATAAATTTAATAGATGTATTAAAATTATTTCAAACAAAATATCCTAAAATATTTATATAATGTGAAGAATTTTGAAAATATTTTCTAGGAGACTTTTATTTGCTACATATTAAGTAGATGTTTTTTACCCACATAAATTTTGTAATGTCTTGGTATTTGCAGGAGGTGTTCTTTCATGGGAAATAATTACTAAATAATTCCAAATAAATGTTTGAATATGGTAGATGACATAACACCAGGAAAAGGGGTGAGGGTAGGATTTAGAATGTTAACATTTATTTGTTCTTAATCTCACTCATTATTTATTTATTCACTAGAGGCCCGATGCATGAAATTCATGCAAGAGTAGGCCTTCCTCCCCACCGCCCCCCACTCCCCACCCCCTGGCTGCCGGGACCCGGGCTTCCTTTGCAGCCCTGGCTTTGTCCGGAAGGACATCTGGTCTAGTTAGCATATTATGCTTTTATTATTATAGATTCTCTGAATAGACATTTATATGTTCATATCATGGCTCTTCGTTGCTTCTTCTGCTGTTCAAAGCAAACTACTTTACCTGTGAGATATAGTCATTTACACTAAGGTGTGACTGATAAAACAATATCATTCCTGAGAATAAGTGCTTTTTATTCAAAAACTTATAGTTGGAGATATAGAAAAAATATATCTTCAGTATTAAATCTTATATGTTCTTAATTTTCAGAGCTGTTCTATTCCATTTTTACTGTTCAAAGTGAATTAACAGAGTACAGAATCCTTGAAATTAGCCCTGGTTATTAGCATGTGTATTTATTTCTCCACTTTTGGTCAATTATCCCTCCACCCTCCAAAAAGAAAGCATCCTTATTCTTGTGGTAAAGCGAACACCTGATTTACACAGTGGAATAGCACTGGGCTGAAAAAAAGGAAGAAATTTTACCCTTTGCAGCAGCATGGATGGGCCTGAAGAGCATTGTACTAAGTTCTATAAGCCAGTCAGAGGAAGATAAATAGCATACGATTCCACTCATATGTGGAATCTAATGAACACAATGAACTAATAAGCAAAATAGAGACAGGCTCATAGATAGAGAGCAGGCTGGCAGCTGTCAGGGTGAGGTGGGAGGGGGCTGGGTGATGGGGTAAAGTTATTGAGCAAAAAAATAAAAAATAAATAAATCATGGACAAGGACAACAGTGATGGCTGGGGTAAGGGCTGGGGAGGTGAAGGAGGGTAGTGGAGGGATAAATGGTGATGGGTGGAAACTTGGCTTGGGGTGGTGAACACACAATACAGTGTATAGATGATGCATTATAGAATTGTGCACCTGAAACCTGTATAATTTTGTTAACTTGTGTCATCCCAACAAATTAAATTAATAAATAATGCTATTATGGTAAAGGTACTTTGTATAATTTTTTGTTAAACTGCAGGACTCCACATATCTATTTACAGCGTTATGAGCAAATATCAACATGGAGTTGTCACTGAATTTATTTATATTTTAATGTAATTTGACATCTTGGGAGCCAAGTCTCAACACATGTTACCTCATGATCCATTAAGCAGTGACAGCAGAATATGCGTGTCATTTTATACAACCAGGAACAACCTTGACTACATACAAGAACTTAAACGCTGGTGCAATTACCCCATTTTAGGTTCAGTGACAAATGAAAGCTGACAAAGTAGAAACGAAATTAACATACTTTGAAATGGAAACATGTTCACTCTAATGGACCAGTTTCTGCATTCACCTGCCATCTCTCCGCTTCACCCACAACAAAGGGAAAACTTAATAAAGTTAGATGAACCTGTAAGCTTCAATCCAACACGAGTTTGCAGGTGCAAACTTCCTCATGTCCCCTGTTAGAAGGCCTGATTTTCACAGACACGTACATTTTCACTGAAGATTCTTATGGAGGAGAATCTCACCTCGAGTCTTAGTTTAGCAAAGACATAAAATACATTAACCCTGCCTAGTCTCCATGTTCATCTAAGGCAGTGGTTCTCAGCCTTCTGGCCCTTTAAATACAGTTCCTCATGTGGTGACCCAACCATAAAATTATTTTCGTGGCTACTTCATAACTGTCATGTTGCTATTGTTATGAATCGTAATGTAAATATCTGATATGCAGGATGGTCTTAGGCGACCCCTGTGAAAGGGTCGTTCGACTGCCAAAGGGGTCGCGACCCACAGGTTGAGAACCACTGATCTAAGAAAATGTCTCCTCTTGCACAAGGCTAAAGTGATATCAACTTCTTGGAGCTCTGTTTATATCTTCGATTGACCCACTTTGTACCTAAGAAATATTCTTTAAATGAAATAGGAGATATTATTTTACTCTATCTTAAATTTTCACAGTTAAGAAATAAGTTATACAATACCAATAGTTTATGAGAGTTTTGTGAACCATCCAATTTTTATGAACATAATTTATTGTTAGAAACACCTTAATGTATTCCATGAAAAGAATATCCACCTATCAAAATATTTTAAATTATTTTCATTTTCAAGTCACTGTGTTATTAAAATTTACCCCTAGTTCCTATTCTTCTACAGTTTCTGAATTATTAGCATAATTCTCAAGGGGATAGTTTAAGAAGTGATTTAAAAATATTTTTATTAGCCCATTTTCTTCCTAGGAACTTTAAGTAATGGAAACACCTAAACATGAGATATACTATTCTATAATTACTCAATGACTGGTAACTTAGCTATTTCTTCATTTACTTTATAAATTCAGAATTTTATGCTATGCCTATTGTAAACACAATTATTATAAGTGTCTAATGTGAGATATTTGATTTTTATCTCCTCTTTATATCTGAGAACCAAGGATCTAATTGATAATGATGGCCAGTTCTCTACAAAAATCCACCTCCTTCCTCTTCCTTTTGCGTAGGACGGTGGTGGACACATGGGTAGACTACATCCCCAGCCGGTCTGGCAGTAAGTGTGGGCCCGGTTCCCTCCTCTCCAATGTGAGCCCGCCTGAGGCGGGTGATCTCTAGGACAGAGATTCTGGGAACTATGTCTTCTTTGTGTTTTCTTTCTCTTCTTCCTCCTGGACACAAATGATATTAAGAAAACGAATGAATAAAAAGGAAACGTAAAAAGGTCTAGGTTGTTGAATCAAGGCATAGAGAAAGCTCCCTAGAATACTTGCCCTGCCTTTTACGGAAACTGGACATTAGCCTCTCTTGTCTTTGCTGTCATATGTAGCACATAAGAATGCAGACCTTTGTACTGGGTTGGGATATTGTCATCAACTAGTTGATAAGTAGGGTTGGGAGACTGAAATTTAGAAAGTGAGAGAGTCTTGTCAAATTGTGGTGAACACTTGATAAAAGTCATGTGAGTTAACCCCTAGAAGACAGAGCAAATATATGTTGAACTTTTACCAGGGGTGGGGAATGTCCAGCTTGTGGACTGAAATCATTTGGCCTGGCCCTTCCAAGGCAACCACAGGTGGGACCTGAAATAAATAAATCTGGAGCTTTTTCATCGCAACGTGACTTTACATTAAGTGAGTTACATTAAGCAAATGATGTTATAAATATCCAAATGGTCCTTGGCAGAAAAAAGTTCCCCACCCCTGTTTTAGAAATAGTTGAGGGAAAATAAGGTTACCATCTATTGACTGCTACAGGCAGGTTAATGTAAGATATTATAGGAGATGAGGTTAGAAAGGAATTGATAGATTTGCAAGGAGAGGGAAGGAAAGTGAGTCTAGAAAACGGGAGCTCTAGGGAGCTGCAAAATTCTAAGCTCCTTATTTTAGACTAGTGGCCTGGTGCACAAAATTCATGCACAGGGGGGTGTCCTTCAGCCCGGCCTGCACCTTCTCCATTTTGGGATTCTTCGGGGGATGTCCAGCTGCCGGTTTAGAAAGTGAGAGAGGCCCACAGGGATCGGGTCTAAACCGGCAGTAGGACATCCCTCTTACAATCCGGGACCGCTGACTCCTAACCACTCACCTGCCTGTCTGCCTGATAGCCCCTAACCACTCTGCTTGCTGGCCTGCTTGCCCCTAACTGGCCCCCCACTTGCCCCAAACTGCCCCCTCTTACCAGCCTGATAGCCCCCAACTGCCTCCCTGCCAGCCTGATCAACCCAAACTGCACCCCCCACCAGCCTGCTCGCCCCCAACTGCATCCCCCTGCAGGCCTGATCACCCCCAACTGCCTTCCCCTCTGGCCTGATCATCCCTAACCACCTCTGCCTTGGCCCAGCCACCATGGCTTTGTCCAGAAGGATGTCCAGAAGGTCTTTCTGTCTAATTAGCATATCACCCTTTTATTAGTATAGATAGCTTCAGGCTGTCACCACCATTAAAGTCAGAGAGGACCAATAGCTGATCAAAGTTTAAAAAAAATACAATAGGACTAATGATGGTGTCTAACAAAGAAATATGGTGGGTTCATTAACATACAAATTTGGGAAACAACACATATCAGAGAACAACAGACTTTTCTTTTAAAACAATTTTTTAAAATTATATTTACTGTATTGGGATGACATTGGTAATAAGATTAAATAGGTTTCAAGTATACAATTCTTTTTTTAAATATATTTTTATTGATTTCAGAGAGGAAGGGAGAGGGAGAGAGAGATAGAAACATCAATGATGACAGAGTATCATTGATCGGCTGTCTCCTACATGCCCCCTACTGGGCCACTGAGCCAAACCAACTAGAGCTCAAGTATACAATTCTATGATACATCATCTGTATATTCCATTGTGTGCCCACCACCCAAAGTCAAATCTTCTATCATCATATGTTTGACCCCCTTTACCCTTTCCTGCCCTCCATCATTCCGCAGCTATCACGTTTTGGGTGAATTTTATTGGCAAAGAAATGGTGAGCTTTGTCTAAAATGCTAATGACCATTCAGAACTTAATTTATTCTCCTGCTAACAAGCTTCCATCAGAAGAAATGGATCATGAAAGTGGTATGTCCCTCTTGGAGGACATATTCTCAATAAGATGAGCATTTGCTGCCATGTGAGATAAGGCCACAGTGTAACACAGACAAGGCAGAACATGTGAGGGCAAAGTTGGGAGTCAAAGATGGAGAATAGAGTATTAGTAAAAATCAGAGTAATAATGGCAGTCAGGGCCTTATTTGCCATTGAAAATTACTTAACTTTTACTCTGAGTGAAAAGGGGAGATTTGCAGGGTTTTCCACTGAGCAGTGAAACAAGCTCAATTAAACTACTTGTAAGAGGGATTATTCTGCTGGTGTGTTGAGAATAGGATATAGTCAGAGACCTAGGCACAGTGATCTTGTTCAGGCAGGTATTGAAATAACCCCACAGAAAGACAGGGGTGGATTAGACCAGGCGGAAATGAGCAGAAGTCGGGAAAGATGCTGGATTCTGTGTGTGTTTCAGGTAGACGCAAACAGGAATTCTCCTGGATTGGATACAGGATGTAAAAATGAAAGAAGTCAGGGATTCTGGTTTTTGGCCTTAGCATTTGGAAGGATGGAGTTGTCAACAGCAGAGGTGGAGAAGCCTTTAGGAGGAGCAGTTTTAAAAGGAGATTTCAAAGGCATTTTTAAATTTTGTTTGAATATTCATCCTGAAATTTGATAAATGTATCTTACCAGAAGACCTAATGCTTTCGTCTTACAAATACTTAGTATATTGAAGCAATAAAAAGTTAAAGTAACTGTTATTTGAGTTAGATTATGAAACTCACTCTCACACTATGGAAGGAGAAATCAGACCACAGGCCACCTCTGCCTTCACTCAGAGGTGGGAATGCTGAACCGGGGCTAGCGATTCATTCCTCTGAAATGAAGGCAGAGGTGGCCTATGGTTTGCCTCCTAATTCCACCCTCTGGTCCAGTCCTGTTTCACCATCTGACAATGATGTGCCTGTTTGTTCAGCTGAACCAGTGTTTGCTGAGCACTTACTTTGCACCAGGTCTACAGTTGCTGAGGGTCCTTAAGTTCAGCCCAGAGGTCGAGGCAGATACACAAACACACTGCTAGGAAGTATAGTTGGTACGTGGTCTGTGACGACAGAAGGGGTCTTCAGGAAATGACTGCAGGATTGCGAATAATAGCCCTTCCAAGTGTGCTGTTAGAAGCCTGGCTTTAGGCAGCAGCTTGAGAAACGTGCCCAGACCGCCTCTCAGGGGCAGGGGAGAGGGGTTCACCTGCTCCAGCACATGGAGCTCCATCCCCAGTGCTCACATTAGTCAGTCCTTGCATCTGGAATGGAAGTTTCCCTTCTTTCGTTGAAGGCCCTCACTAGCCCAGTTCAGCCTTCCCTCTTCTGGTGAGCCACTTGAGACTCTGGTCAAAGTTAGTGTTCTCTTGTTCTTGGGTCTGTAAAGCCTAGTGTAGTGAGTGATGTGACTGCATGGATTGTGGATCTTTATGTTTTCATCTTCTACCCCCAGAAATTATTCCTGGGATTCAGCACAATGTCTGACACTCAAATGTGGTCAGCAATTGTTTCTAGATGTAAATTAGTGAATGTTTTATTTTTTAAAGAGACATTTCTGAAAATGATATCATTACTCATGTTCTTAGAACTGAGGTTTGATTTAATTTGATCATCCATTATTTATCTTCAAGCTACATCTTCTATTTTTGGAAGGAATTCTTTTAGAACATGACCTACTGTTCTATTGTTTAAGACAGCCCCATGAGTCAAGGTTGACTCTCAAGGAATCCTATCTAATAAAAGAGAAACATGGTAATTAGCCATACCTCTGCTACCCTTCCCATTGGCTAATCAGGGCGATATGCAAATTAACTGCCAGCCCAGATGGCGGCCGGCAGCCAGGCAGCTTGAAGCGAACATGAGGCTTGCTTACTTCAGTGACAGAGGATACCAACGTTCCCTGCCTGCCGCTGCCAGCCTCTGAGCTTGCAATTTGAAACATTGTTACAAATATAGAAGCTAAACAAAACCCCAGAAACCTGCTTTCAGTCAGGCAGGATCTCAGAGCTGGAGTTGAAACAGTGTTTCGATTATAGAACCCAAACAAACCAGATACCTGCTTTCAGCAGCCGAGGCCTAAGAACTGGAGCCAAGCCGCAGAGCTAAAGCTGGCCCAGAATAAAAAAAGAAAAAAAGGACCAATTGGGAGCTTCAGTCAGCGCCAGCCTGAAAACAGCCCTCAGCCCCTCACCCAGACTGGCCAGGCACCCCAGTGGGAACACCCACCCTGAAGGGTGTGTGACCAGCTGCAAACAGCCATCATCCCCTCCCCCAGGCTGGCCAGGCACCCAAGCGGGACCCCCACCCTGATCCAGGACACCCGTCAGGGCAAACCAGCCGGCCCCCACGCATGCACCAGGCCTCTATCCTATATAGTAAAAGGGTAATATGCCTCCCGCCACGGGGATCAGAGTGACAGGGGGCAGCACCCAAACCCCCTGATAGCCCTGCGGCTCTGTGTGTGACAGGGGGCAGGGCCACAACCTCCCTATCTGCCCTGCTCAGTTCATTACAGGGGAAGGCACCCCAACCCCCTGATCAGCCCTGCTCTGTGCCTGATACAGGGGAGCTCCCCAACCCCCTGATCGCCCTGCGGCTCTTTGTGTGACAGGGTACGGCTCCCCAACACCCTGATCGGCCCTGCTCTGTGTGTGACAGGGTGCGGCGCCCTAACCACCCCCCCACGGGCCCTGCTCTGCGTGTGACAGGGTAGAGCCATAACCTCCCCATCGGCCCTGCCCTGAGTGTGACAGGGTGTGGCGCCCCAACCCCCTGATCCGCCCTGCTCTGTGTGTGACAGGGGGGAGCTCCTCAACCCCCTGATCGGCCCTGCTCTGTGCATGACAGGGGGTGGAGCCCAACCACCCCATTGACCCTGCCTTGAGTGTGACAGGGGGCGGTACCCCAACCCCCCAATCGGCCCTACCCTGAGTGTGACTGAGTGTGGCATCGCAACCTCCCGATCCGCTCTGCTCTGTGCATGAAAGGGGGTGGCCCCTCTACTCCCCAATCGGCCCTGCTCTGAGCCTGACCAGGGGCTGCACCTAGGGATTGGGCCTGCCCTCTGCCACCTGGGAGCAGGCCTAGGCCAGCCGGCCGTTATCTCCCGAGGGGTCCCAGACTGCGAGAGGGCACAGGCCGGGCTGAGGGACCCCCCCTCTCTCCCAAGTGCACAAATTTCTGTGCACAGGGCCTCTAGTCTACACTAATAAAAGAGAAAGATGCAAATTGACCATCCCTCTACCATGCCCACCAGCCAATCAGGAGTGAATATGCAAATTAGCCCAGCAAATATGGCAGGTTAATTTGCATACACAGGCACCAAGTGGCCCAGGGGTCCCAGGGATGGGTGTCCTCGGGACCAAGGCTGCTCTGAGTCTGTAGGCCTGCAATTAGGTCTGGAGCGGCTGGGGTCCTGGATGATCCCTGGTTGCTCCAGGCCTATGCACACAGGTGCTGAGAAGCTGGGGGCGGGGAAAGAACATCTCCAGGACCCAGGCACTCCAATCCAGCGAGCGCTTAAGCATCTTGGAGCAGGGCGGGAATGTCCCCCACAACAAGCAAGCAGATAGCAGACTTAGGGGGACTGTTTGCCACTGGCCCCGGTGGCGAGGGACAAGCAGGCCCCCACAGAGAGCAGACACCAGGGTCTGCAGTGGCGTCAAGCAGGCAGGTCCACAGAGAGCAGAGAACACGGGGAGCAGGCCTAAGCTGTCAGTAGGACATCCTCTGAGGGCTCCCAGATTGGAGAGGGTGCAGGTTGGGCTAAGGGTCCCACCCCCTGCCCCTAGTATAACATAAATTAGATGGGTTTCGAGTCATTTGTGTTGTCTTTCTGCAGATGTGGTAGGACATATCTTTTAGATTATAAAGTAATATATGTGTGCATAAATAATTCAGGCATCGATGTTAAGTATTACAATGAAAACAGACAGTTCTTCCTGTTTTCTTTCCATTTATCCATGTTATAACCAACAGGTAACCATGTTCACAGTCAATATTTATCCTTCCAGAATTTTCTGTATGCACTGCCAAAGATAGATGTCAGTCAACATACAAAGTATTATTATTGGCTTACTTTTTAAATGCCTATTTACTATTTTCCTCTTTTTTATATATTTCTCCAAGTCTCATATTTGCCTTTTATATTTTATATGGCATTGTTTGCATATAAAATTATATTTTAAAGTTTATAGGAAATGCATTATGTTAATTTTGACTTTGTGGCAGCTGGTTTAATCTCTTTTTGTGTCTGTGACCCTGACTGACAAAGATTTAGCCTCTTGAACTGTAACAACAGGAACAATGACCGCTGTGGTTAATGCTGCTTTAAAATTGCCCAGAAAAGGTACTGTCACGTTAGAAGGACTCAACAGACATTCTGGATCCATTGATGCTATGTATCTTCTAAATGAGTTTCACTAATGGATGCATGTTCAATTCTACACCGACCCTCACACTTTTGCATTCTATGGAGTCTTGAAATATTATGAATGCCTGAGGCACTCTCTCTCTGGAGCATGCCCATGACTTTCTCATCTGTTTTTCCTTTGATTTCTCTGTCCCAAGCTCCAAGGGCCCTTCCTTTGACTCTGTAACTTGTGTCCTGAATCCTCGCAGTCCAGTTGGATCACTTCTGCCTCTGCGACTTTCTTTCTAAAAGGCTAAATAAAGGATTAATATACAAAATATATAAGGAACTCATACAACTTAACAAAAGGAAGACAAACAATCCAATAAAAAAATGGGCAAAGGACCTAAATAGACACTTCTCCAAAGAGGACATACAGATGGCCAAGAGACATATGAAAACATTCTCAAAGTCACTTATCATCAGAGAGATTCAAATCAAAACAACAATGAGATATCACCTCAGACCTGTCAGAATGGCTACCATCAACAAATCAACAAATGACAAATGCTGGTGAGGATGTGGAGAAAAGGGCACCCTAGTACACTGCTGGTGGGAATGCAGACTGGGGCAGCCATTAGGGAAACAGTATGTAGTTTCCTCAAAAAATTAAATATGGATCTGCCATTTGACCCAGTGATCCAACTTCTAGGAATATATCTTAAGAAACCCAAAGCACCAATTAGAAAGAATGTATGCACCCCTATGTTCATAGCAACACTATTTACAATAGCTAAGATATGGAAACAGTCCAAGTTCCCATCAGCAGATGAGTGGGAAAAAAGCTCTGGTACATTTACACCATGCAATACTATGCAGCAGTAAAGAAGAAGACTCTCTTATCCTCTGAGACACCATGGAGGGACCTGGAAAGTATCATGCTAAGTGAAATAAGTCAGTCAAAGACAAATATATGATCTCACTCATATGTGTTATTTAGATTCCACTATCTAAGTAACAAAATAAACTGATGAAGAGTGGATCCAGAGACTGGAAGCATGGAACAGAGTGTGGAATCTCAGAGGGAAAGCGGGGGAGGGTGGGTGGGTGGGAGGTAATCAACCAAAGACTTTGTATGCATATAAGCATAACCAATGGACACAGACAATAGGGTGCTGAAGGCCTGGGGTTGGGTGGGCTGGGACAGGCTGGAGGAGGTCAATGGGGGAAAAAAGGGGACATATGTAATACTTTCAACAATAAAGAATTATTAAAAACATTTTTTAAAAAGGCTAAATAAACTTGGGCTTAAAAACAGAACAATTGAAATTATTAAGAAAAACCTCTATAATTAAAATAGGTTTTATTATCCATCATTTTGAAAACTATATCTTAATCCATATCAGAATAAACTTCTCCTTCCAGCTTTGAATTCTTGCTTCTGTTCAGAGTGAGATTATTAGCAGAGCTCTTCAAGGAGAGGCAAGGTGGGCCACCCGAGACTGCAGCTCAGCTTCGTGCTGGGAAATAACTGATAATGTAAAGCTGATTTCATTTTCTTGCATTTGCTAATTGGTTAAGGAAACCCATAACTTTTTTAAATATAAGAGGATTAATAGCTAATGCTATTATTATTTCATAATAGGAAAACCAGAGCTATTATTTAAACATAACAGTCCTTGACTTATAGCACTAATTCTAAACTTTCATTTTTGAAACATGATGGAATATCACAGTACACTCCTATACTTGTCCATTATTGTTGAAGGTAAACATGGCGATTCATAGGTAATTATGGGGTGCGGACAGGGTTGTGTGTGAAACTTGGGAGAAGTGTTTATGTACCAACTGGAAATTTCCCACCCATTCTTATTATCCTGAAATTATTATGTTTGTGTTTTCAGGTAGCTCAATATACCATTTCCTGTTATGCACATGCATAGCTTTCATACTGTTAAATGACTACCATGTGGCTGCCACCACACTCGACAAGCTCCCTATGTCATTTCATTAATCTTTACAACAAGCCTAAGGGATAAGTGTTTCCATGTCATTTGACACTTGAAGAAGCTGATGTTTGAAGATATTAGGTCACAGAGTGAGTCAAGGGTAGATGTAGTGAAACTCACTCTGTTTCACTGTACAGCCCATGCTCTTTGCTCTACACTCACTCCTATGGGGTTCAGTTCTTTAATAGTGGTAAATCAAATTCTCTGCAGATCCAGAATTAAGACATGCCCAGGGTGTCTGAGCTGGCTGCTCGTGTCATAGTTTTGGAAGGGCAGCAGGGTTGATGGCCTAGCAGGAGGCCCAGTGACATGGGACAGAATGCTATATGGTCAGTACTGTGATACCTCTCCTCCTTGACCACATCAACGAGTAATAAAACACAGAGAGAAAAAAATATTTGGTTGAAATTAATTCCTACTGGGGGTGTTTGATTGATTGAGTTGTGTAGTAATTTATACCGGGCACATTTGAGCCAATAGAGAAGCAGAGATGGTAAAAGGAGATGGGGAAACATGCTGGACTCACCTAGATTTTGAAATTATGGATTTGAAACAGATTCTTCACACCTTCACAAGTCCCAGGAATCTCAGACATCTCTTTGTATCATCGTGAACTTCATCTATTTGCCTCCAGAAGGGCTGGGAAGCAATCAGGTCATTCTGTAAGCAATTAGTCTGAAATGGCTCTACTGTGAAGCTCAGAATTCTGCTCAGCTCTGCAGGAGGAGTGGTGAGTGAGATGGTCACAGATCTATCAGTCATGGTGCTTGCCAGTGAACAGGGATGAAACACCATGGCAGTTATTATAACAGGAGGCAACTGAGGGGTTCTCTCAGAACACAGCTTATTTCCTCAGCTGTAAAAAACCAAAAGTCTCTGATGTACCATCGATATATATAAAAGCCAAGCAACCCAAATAATGGAATGACCAGAACAACCAAAATGACCAGTTGCTATGACATGCACTGCAGCAGCCAACTGGCCTGATGGGGGCCCCAATCGCCCACCCCCAACCTCCCATGGCCCCTCCCCCCAACTGGCCTGGCCCCTGATTGGCCCCCCACCTTGATTGGGGTTGGGGCCAGCCAGCCTACTGCCTGCGGCCCCTCCCCCTGGCCAGCACCACCCCTTATAGGCTCCCCCTATCAGGGGCAGGGCTGGTGGCTAACCTCCCACGGCCCCTCCCTCCTAGCCTGGGCCTGATTGGCCCCCACTGGGGAGGGCTGGCCAGACCCCACCTGTGCACGAATTCATACATTGGGCCTCTTGTTGGTATAATAATATTTAAATTTTTTTTGAAAAAAGATAAGTGTTACCTTGAATGTACATATAATTTGGAAGGTGAGTTGTGATTTCAGAAATGTTTGAATGTCTCAGAATCGAGGACATCAAGGAAGACTTTCATGGGAATTAATACTTAATTGGAGACTAGAGAGATGAGTGAAAACTAGGGTTGCAAAGAATTGAGGAGGAGCTGCAACAGGCAGAAGCAATGATCTATATTAATGTCACTGAGGTGAAAGAGCATAAATGCATAGGCAATGAAGGACTTGTCATTAACAGAAATTCCAGGTAAGACTGACTAGCATGTGAGGGCTGAGGATAGGAAAATCCTATGGATCATGTCATGGACTTCAAACCCAGACCACTGAAAGGTTTTAGCAAGGGAATGACATGATCTACCATCTATCAAAAATACACCAATTTCAAGGTGGAGAAAAAATTGGGCTGGAACAAAATTTGTGTAGGGAGATATCAAATAGATAGTCTTATAGTTGTCCCAGAGAGGGTGTATTGAACAACCACTGTATTGTTGGGATTTCTGCTGTCAGCCAATGGCTTCATCTACAGGGATGTTTGAGAATTCTTCCGTGTTGAGTACTTGACAAACCCAGTGTGTAGATGGCAGCTGGCCAGGCCAGGCCTTAGAGCTCTGCAGAGCTGGGCACCAATGGGCGAACACACACTCACACTGTGCAGCCAACACTCTTTTGGTTGATGGGACAATAAGACTATGCAGGAATTAAAATCAAAGACTATATTTTGTTGATTTCTGTAATATAAAAGTTGAGAAAAACAAAGCATTGACTCAACTTTGGACAACAATGGTTGCAAGTTTAAAGAGTAAGGGATTGAGTTGGGCATGGGAAGAATGATGGGTTTTGGAAAGGCTTAGGGAACTGGTTGAGGCATTCTGCACGGGATCCACCTGAGCAGAAGTCAGTGCAGGATAGGAAAGCAGTCTGTGTGAGCCTCCTGCTGGTGTAATAGGGGATGCCAGCATCACATAGCAGAATGGTGATCTTGGTGCCACATAAAATCCCTCACATGATCACAAAGGCTTGTCAATCCTGCCTCCGAAATAGCTCTCAGATCCACACTGTCTTCTGAAAATATCTTCCATGTGCTGAGCACCTTTCTGCTTTTCCCCCTGTCCCTGGACAAAGCCTGCTCTCTCCATTTGACTTAGGCTCAGCTGCTCTCTGGCCTCCCTCTCTGGCCGCATCTTCTACCCAAGCCTCTCTTTCTCACGATGGAATCTTCAGCCAAAAGGAACTTCTCTCCTTTCCACAGACATACAGGTTCTCCGTCCCTCTCAAATGCTGCCCCTGACCTTTTCCCTTTGAATCCCCACTGCTTCCATATCCTTCCACCTTTACTTAGCCACCACTTCCCCCAGAAACCCTCCTTTCCCTCAACGCCCAAGCTTATTAGCAAGCTTTGGTCATTGCAACATTGGCTTTTATCTGCACCTTAGCACTTTCAGCCCGAACTACACTTGTTTGCATCCATCTTTGAACCCTCCACGGAAGCACAGCAACAGAAACACAGCCTGTGAAGCTCTGTTATACACCGCCTCACATTTCCAGTTTCTGCAATAACGTTGCGGAAAAAAACAAGAGAAACCAAGATGGCGGCATAGGTTAACGCCGGAGATTGCTGCCTCGAACAACCAATTCAAGGGTACACCTAAAGATGGAACGGACATCATCCAGAACCACAGGAAGGCTGGCTGAGTGGAAATTCTACAACTAGGAGGAAAGAGAATATCATACCCAGACTCAGAGGAGGCGCAGTGCTGAAGTGAAATACTCAGGTGCGGAATGCGCACAAGGAGCGGGCTGGCAGTGGAGGGCGCGGTTGTTGTTTTCAATTGGGAGGGAGTTTCATACTCTGAGCTCCAGATCCAGGGCGAGTCTCTAGGGACCCAGACTCAAACGGGAGAAGCGGGACTGTCTGGCTTCGGTCGGAACTCGAAGGCAGCTTTCTCTCTGAGGTTTGCAGCGGTTGCTGGGACTCTGTGAGGCAGAGCACCTAGGGACGGAACTGAGAGCAGCCATAACTGCTCGCTCCCGCCCGCCCTGTTTGATCCAGTGCGACCCACCCTTCCCAAGCCCTGCACAGAGCCATTTGCCAGATAGTCTCAGGCAAAGGCTAGATTAGCACCTCCCCAGAGGACAGAAGTTTTCCCACTGCAGACACAGCTGACTCTCATAGCCAGTTGGCCTGGAGGTCAAATCCCCCCAGTATTAACTACAACAATCAAGGCTTAACTACAACAAGACTGCGCACAAAGACCACTAGGGGGTGCACCAATAAAGCATAAAAAAATGCGGAGACAAAGAAATAGGACAAAATTGTCAATGGAAGATATAGAGTTCAGAACCACACTTTTAAGGTCTCTCAAGAACTGTCTAGAAGCTGCCGATAAACTTAATGAGATCTACAAGAAATCTAATGAGACCCTCGATGTTATGATAAAGAACCAACTAGAAATTAAGCATACACTGACTGAAATAAAGAATACTATACAGACTCCCAACAGCAGACCAGAGGAGCGCAAGAATCAAGTCAAAGATTTGAAATGCGAAGAAGCAAAAAACACCCAACTGGAAAAGCAAAATGAAAAAAGAATCCGAAAATACGAAGATAGTGTAAGGAGCCTCTGGGACAGTTTCAAGCATACCAACATCATAATTATAGGGGTGCCAGAAGATGAGAGAGAGCAAGATATTGAAAACCTATTTGAAGAAATAATGACAGAAAACTTCCCCCACCTGGTGAAAGAAATAGACTTACAGGTCCAGGAAGCGCAGAGAACCCCAAACAAAGGAATCCAAAGAGGACCACACCAAGACACATCATAATTAAAATGCCAAGAGCAAAAGACAAAGAGAAAATCCTAAAAGCAGCAAGAGAAAGAAACTCAGTTACCTACAAGGGAATACCCATACGACTGTCAGCTGATTTCTCAACAGAAACTTTGCAGGCCAGAAGGGAGTGGCAAGAAATATTCAAAGTGATGAATACCAAGAACCTACAACCAAGATTACTTTATCCAGCAAAGCTATCATTCAGAACTGAAGGTCAGATAAAGAGCTTCACAGATAAGGAAAAGCTAAAGGAGTTCATCACCACCAAACCAGTATTATATGAAATGCTGAAAGGTATCCTTTAAGAAGAGGAAGAAGAAGAAAAAGGTAAAGATACAAATTATGAACAACAAACATGCATCTATCAACAAGTGAATCTAAGAATCAAGTGAACAAATAATCTGGTGATCATAATAGAATCATGGACATAGAAAGGGAATGGACTGACTATTCTTGGGTGGGGAAAGGGGTGTGGGAGATGCGGGAAGAGACTGGACAAAAATCGTGCACCTATGGATGAGGACAGTGGGTGGGGAGTGAGGGCGAAGGGTGGGGCGGGAACTGGGAGGAGGGGAGTTATGGGGGGGGGAAAGAGGAACAAATGTAATAATCTGAACAATAAAGATTTAATTTAAAAAAAA
The DNA here is from genome assembly GCF_014108235.1 of Myotis myotis. Classification (NCBI taxonomy): domain Eukaryota; kingdom Metazoa; phylum Chordata; class Mammalia; order Chiroptera; family Vespertilionidae; genus Myotis; species Myotis myotis. The sequence goes on along the minus strand of NW_023416320.1, from coordinate 49,753,993 downwards.
TAAATAAAAACAAAGAGGAGGAAAATAAAATGAAATCTAAAGATTAAAAAAAACAAAAACAAAAACAAAAAAACGTTGCGTTTAGTGGTGTTACAGTGAACGGTGCCTGGCTGGACGGTGGCCCTTGTGGAGAAGTGAGGACTTGGCTCAGCTACTTAAAGAACTTTTTACCAGAGGTTTTAACTTTATATTGAACAGGTTTCAATTTTTATTTTTATTTTATTTTATTTTATTTATTTATTTATTTTATTTTTTAACATAGTAGTTTGTATTCTTTGTCAAAATCTGACAGATGGCTTTTACATGGCCTGTGAGCTAAGAATGGGTTTTACATGTTTAAAGGGTTGAAAAAAAAAAGGACTATACAGTGAGACTTTATGTGTCTCACAAATCAAAAAGTATTTACTATCTGCATTTACTACTTTACAGAAATAGTTTATGGACCCCGATTTTAGAGAGACAGGTAATATGCCATCTTTGTAAACGTTCTCTAGACTAATGATGATATTGATGTGCTTTTAAAAATGTTAGGCTAGTAAAATTCTGATTTTTTATCTCTCTTGCTGTCAGAGTTTTGATGGAGCTGCTGCTTTTTACAAACCCTATATGGGGATGAACTGAATTACTTCTTTTATATATTTTGGGGCTAATGCAATTTTATGATAATATGACCAGGTTTATGCTACAAGGACTGAGATAATAAAAAATAGGGGGGATAGAAATGACACTTCTTAAATGTGCTTTTTTCCTAAATTAATTTCTTTGATTTCCAAGATAATACGTGAGCCAACTAGTACCATCCCTGTTGGCCGTTCTCTTCTAGTTCACTCAGCACAGTTCCTTATACATTGTAGTTATCAAATAAGTGATTTGCCAATGAGTGAATGAATGAATGAATGAATGAATGACTCAGAGTATTTCATGTCAGAGAGGTTAGAAAACTTGAAGTAGTCATATGACTAATAAGTGATGCAATTGGATGCTTTATTCTAGGGCTTCCCAGAAGGCCCATATAATCTCATGGTGTTTAAATATGGGTGCTTTTTATCTTGTTTTCCTTAAGGAACATGACAATTGTGGTATATTCAGTTATTTCTAATATTAATATTTAGCATTTATTGAGCTAAGCATTACTTAATAACTTCTCACTAATGTACTGGATGTACTTAAACCTTCACAAACCTTTATGGAGTAAATATTAGCGCCCCAAATTTAGCCAATGGAAGCAGAGAGGAACAGTACAATAGCAAAAACTGACTGTGAGCCGAGCCCCGCTATGACCCGCTCCATTGCCAGAGCTCTTTCCACAGTTGTATCCAACCAAATACTTACTTTAGTCCATGAGCATGACTGTCGTGTGTTTTAACACTATGCAAGGTAATGTTTGCCTAAGGATTAGCCTTCCTTCATAACCATAGTGCAGGTCAGCATAATTTCCCTCCTTGGGAAGCTGTGCAACGAGTTTATTTGTAAATCAATACAAATTCTATGGAGGATGAAATTGAAACTTAGAGGTTAAGTCATGTGTTTACAAAAGGATATTGGAATGAGGAAAGTGGATTTGTGGAGTCATGACCCCTAGGCATCTTCTTAAAGAAACATACTGTATCTTTTTCTCATACTGACATGTATTTAGCTACCAAATTAGAGGTCTTGAGAAATGCGATTCCTCCATTCACAATTTCAACTTGGTGACAAAACATACATTTGATAATTAATAAAATATGCAATATTTTGAAGTATGTACAACTTTCAAATTGATGGCAGGTAAATAGCCAGCCATGTTTATGGGTCATTTTAATTTTTGTATGAAAGAATGATAAAACCAGTTCTATAGCATAGAATACCTTCATTTTAACACGGAGAGTGTTATTTGGTGAAATCAGAGAGACACTTACAAATAATGCTTTATACTGTTTGTGAGTGTATGTGCATATCAAAATGGTATAAAATGATATAGCAACTACATAAATATATTAGAACAATGTGCAGTAAAATGCACCCTGGCTAGCTTTCTGAATAAAAACCATATATGGAAAAAGTGCATTTATGTTGTTCTCAGAAAACCACTAACAGGATGGTAAAGGAATTTTTAGGAGACATAAATCAATAAGGTCAAAATGAGAAGATAGAAGACAACAACAGTGCAGTATGGAAGCTAAACCTCAGCTAAACAGTGATCCCTGAATCGCAGGAAGTAAAACTCAGTATCTTAAGGTGCCAAGGTGGGAGCTGAAAGGTGACAGAATCTTTAGGAGGTTCAGGAATTGGTAGCACTATCTATTTTTGGAATTAGGATTATGGTCTGGAAGTCTGAATAAGGAACAACTAGACATCAATATAGCCTCTTTAAATTTTCAGGCAATTGCCTTTTGTCCATTTTATATTAATGAATAAACAACTATGGTATATCCAGCCAATGGAATATTACTAGGCATTAAATGAGAATGAAGTACTGATATACATGCTACAGCCTGTTTGAACCTAAGTGAAAGAAGCCATACACAAGACCACATATTGTACAATTCCACTGATATAAAATGTGCTTAAATCTATAGACAGGGAGTAGATTGGCATTTGTGAAGAGCTGAGGGTGGGGAGCAAGGGCTAAGAGAAGTGATTGCTAATCCATGTCAGGTTTCTTTTGAGAGCGACAGAAATGTTCTAAATTTAGATAATGATGATGAGTGAACAATTCTGGGAACTTGGTAAAAATATTGAATTTGAGTGGGTGACCTTCCAGGATCCTCCCTGGGTGATAGATCAGCCCCAGAGGAAACAGTGACAGGCAGGAATGCCAGGGTTCCCCAAACACCAATCAACAGATTGTCCTAAAGTGAAGATGAAAGTGAGGGTGTTCCATTACCCCATGCATTCAAAACTTCCTGTGAGATTTTTATTAACATACTCTTAAATGTGAGTAGACAGCTGGGGTTCCCAAATCACTCAGAAAAGCACTAAAGAATGTGCAGAGAAAAAAAGCAAACTGAACAAGACAAAGGTCATGCAAGGTTAAAAAACAAAACAAAACTCTCACTAGTATCTTTGGGGAAATAAGAAAATGTGTTGCATCCACATAACTCATACAGGAATTCAATTAAAATAGCTCTTGGAAATTAAAAAAAAATAGGAGAGTAGAAATGAAACATTCATGAGTAGTATTGAACCCAAGTAGAGTAAATCTTATATAAGTCTTCCAGGAATTAAAAGAAAAAAAATACAAAATGACAAGATAGCAAATTTAAGATGTTTAGAGAGGATTCGGGACTCATGGCCAGTGAGGATAAATTCTTGTAGACATGGAGTTCCTTAAGTAAATGAGATGAAAAGCAGGAGTTAAAGATAGGGAGACTGATGCTTATAACTCTTATGTCAGATAGATGATGGGCATGGGCAGTGGGTTCAGTGCCCAGAGGATGCCAGGTGTTTCTTGGATGACAGGAAGTGGGGAAGGGGTGAGCAGGAAAACAATGGTCTTGAAGAATCCCTGGAAATGAGATCAACTTGTTGGCAGAGCTGACCCTCTGGCTTGTAGATAAGGGGGGATTTTTTAGAAAAAGTAAAACAAAACCAAAAAGATCTTCTGTTTGAGAAAATTATAGGAGGCAGTATCATCAGGCACAAATTTTTATTTAAGACATGGAGGTAAAGGGAACCCTTGGGAGCACCTTGAAAGGACTTGAATGTCCCAGCCACCATGGCTCAGTGGTTGAGTATGGACCTATGAGCCAGGAGGTCACGGTTCAAATCCCAGTGAAAGGGCACATGCCGGGTTGCTGGCTTGATCCCCAGTAGGAGATGTACAGGAGGCAGCTGATCAATGATTCTCTCTCATCATTGATGTTTTTATCTCTCTCTCCCTCTCCCTTCCTCTCTGAAATCAATAAAAAATATACTTTAAAAAAAGACTTGAGTGGAAGAAAAATGGGTAAAAGATTGGGTGAGTTCAGGGTATGCCCCAGACATTACAGAGATGAATGTGAAAGTGATGATGGATGATTGGGTGAGCCTGGAGCTTCTACTAGTGACTGAGTTAAGCTTACCTCTGAGCGATAATCTTGATAGTTTTTAGAGATAGGTGAGCAAGCACTTATTGTGGTTACATGAAGATTCCTCAGTAATTTATGACAAACATCATCACAGAAATGTTTGCCTGATTCTATGGTACTGATTGGGCAGATATGCTTCATGTCTAATTATGACCATATTTAGGGAACCAGAGGTCTAATAATTCTGCCTTTTCTCACTTTCTTCTCCACTACAGCCTACTTTTCCCCTGTTAGGAATACTGTTTGTATTGGAAATATTAATTTTGGCTGTGTATTTCCTTACTCTACTCCAAAGATCTCAGTACCATGCCATTCCAGGGATAAGAATTTAGGAAATTATTTTTAAAGAGATGATTCATATATGGAGATAGTATTGGTCAAGATTTCAAAATTTTATGTAGAACTACAAAATTAGGTAGGATTTTGTAGTGTTTTATCTGAATTTTTAAGTAGGGACTGCCATAATCCTAAAGAACATCTGAATACATGGTAGGTGAAGTGGGAATACTTACTTGGAAGATGCAAATGCAGGGAAAAGTGGCAAAATGTTTCAGCAAATAAGCAAAGATGAGTCCCAGGAACAATGATCATATTTGTGGTTTGGGGGAATATAGCCAATGAAGGGGACAAGATAAAAAGTAGAATTGTTTGGAACCAGAGCTTGAATTCTGACAGCCATAAATGCTAACTAGAATATTCTACAATATTATCCAATTATGTAACAAAGCACAAAGTTTTTTATTTAAAAGATCTTTCAGTTTTTTTGAAAAAGTATGCAACAATAATAGTATGTTCATTTAATAGTTATTTGGGCTTATGATATTTTATTCTTAAATTATCAAATATGAGTACCAAAGCAGAATATTTTATTTAAAAGTAGGAATATATGTTCTTTTAGAGCTCCTTAAGTTCAAGATTTTTGAATATTTGCCAGTAATTTTGCTGCCCTTTCACTCAATTATTGATTCATTACAGACATGTTTATTGAACATGTACTGTGTTAAACAGTGGGAAAAAATGGAAAGGTAGAGCCAACTTTTGTCCTCAAGAAACTTACATATGAAACCGACATATGTATTGTTTGTGGTTTTAAAAAATGAGGAAGATATGTGCTGATTTTGAAGACCCAATTACTGTAATTTATGTCTCATTTTATCTTATTTTACTTGGTTTTTGATTAAGCTAAAATTCGATTCAAATTTTAGTGTCTGCTAATGGTTAAAATTTGACCTTTTTTTCTTAATTTAAACAACAGCATTTTGCCTTGGAGCTAGCTGTTTATTAATTCCTAATCACCATGGAAGTTCTAACCAAGAAGAAAATAAAATTAATCACAATATTAATTATGCAAACCACTGCCATGTTCATAAAGTAGAAGGGAAAGCAAGTTATATTTGCATTTGAAATACTCATGACAAAATATAAAATAAGTATGAAGTTATTAGACTCTGATGATTTGAGGAAAAGGATTATAGATTTAAGGAACAAATATAGTTGTAGCTAAAATATATATACTATGTGGATTTTAGGATCTTGAGAATGTTATGTATAGCATTTTTTAATACTGCATTTCAAATAGTAAATATATAAAACAAAAAAAATAGAGAACAGCATAAAAAGCTAACAAAGATTATCCATAATTCCTTAAACCTACAATAGTAATTAAATGCATTTTTCTGTTTTCTTTGAGAGAATTTTTTAGTAAATGTATATGTGAGTATATTTATGCATGATTTATGTAGGTATAAACCTATATTTAGTTTTACATCCTGACATTTTCAATTTAAGATTATATACTGTTAATTTCCTTTAAAATAATTAAGGTTTTTCCTAAAATATTTGAAATGACTGCCTAAATATTCCATTTTATAGCTGAATCATGCATTCAGTATTCCAAGAGATCTATCTACTGTGGTCACTGCAGGAATATTCACAATGTTTTGCTAAATTTGTTCTCAATCTTGGATTCAAAGGTGACACCATATGCTGTGTTACCATTTGTGTGTGTATTTGTAGCTGATGGCTAAAAGGTAGTTACGCATATGCTCTTAGTCTCACCTGTGCAGTCACTACCTACATGATCTAATACTGGCTCTGTTTCTGAGTATGAGTGTTTCCTGTCAGCTGCACAGAGAAGAAACTCACCATTCATCCATCTTTGATCATCTTCTTATCATGTTATACATACACGTTCATGCAGTATTGTTTCAGCCAATGTTATTTCTGTGGTATTTTGTTGTATGGTCATGTCATGAACAGAGCATATCATTAATCCTTTAAGTTGGGAAGGGTAGTGAACTGTATAATTCCTTCCAGGAAGGTCAGACTCCTAGAACTGAAAAATAAGCAAAAAAAAAAAAAAAAAAAAGAGGGGGGGGGAGTTCTACAGTGATTCCTGAGTTCCAGTCTCTTCAGAGTCACTTACCACCTGGTGACTGGGAGGTGTTTTTTTAATGCCTTTAAATTCAGCTCCATCCACTGTAAAATCTACACATGCAGGTAGCACTGTAAAGAACATTGCGATTCCTTCGTCACACTGGCTGACGCATAAAAGACCGGCAACAAGTGGTGAGAATTAGGTTTAGTGTGAGTCAGAACCACAGGGATTAAGTCTACTTCCTGCCACTGAACTTCAGATCAGTTACAGATGAGAGACCATAAGAGGACAGCAGAGGAAGACAAATGGCTCCCGGTGAGACAGTAATGAAATCTGTGACGATATCACTCTTCTTCTAAATCTCACTCAACAGCAAATCAGTGAGACAGACAATGTTAATCAGATGGGCCCAAGGAGGGTAATAGATGATTGTTCATAAACACTCCCGGGATTTCATGAACTGAGGATAAATCTGAGGCAGTGCATTTCTGCTTTTCTGGGTGGTGCTCACAGATGGGCAGCTGATTATGCTGTGTCAATGGGCAATGGCTAATCGTCTTCCGGGGCGCCGTGGGGGCTCCCCAGAGGTAATGAGGCCGCTGGAGAGGTTCAGACCAGCGTGGTTCAGAAATGTGCATCACCCTCCTGTGCCATAGAGCAGACCAGGCCAGCGCTCAGCATAACGAGATGGACCCTCACTCACTGTCACCATGGAGTTTCCTTATTTTACTAGATTCTCTTTCAAATCAGGGGGAAGCATGATGAAATGAATATTTTACACGTTTTTACTAAAAAATTCACAATTGATGAGTTTGTAGACTTAGCTTTTACTGCTCCAGCCACTTTATAAAAATGCATGCAACTAAAATAGAAGTTTATTTAAGAAACATATTTTAATTTTTGTTCCAGTACAATTGAGCATATACAAATATTTTTAAAACAAGATTTCTTCTAAAAAGAAATCATGAAGTTTTCAGCTTAGGTTACTGTTACTTTAAAAGACCACTGGATTTCAGTTAATTAAAATAGCATAACAAACAAGTTATAGCTCAGGTGGTGGAAGATGCAGGAAATAACCCTTGTTCCTTTCCCCTACGGCTTGTGTGTGATAAAGCTAGTGTTTATCTCCAGAACCAGCGTGACACTGCTGGCTCCAACGTCAAAAGGAAGCTAACAAGGCTCAATGCCTTCTTCAAACTAACTGCACCCACAACCAGGCAGCCCCTGGAGGAACTGGGGAAAGAAGTGAAATTTACATGATTTGCTGATGTTTTGCTATAGAGAGCATGGCAGCAGATTTGGTAAATATGCATGTATTTTGTACATATAAACCTTAACGACATAGCTTGCAGTTATAAGTGGAATTCTTTCCTTTTGAGTCAATAAGTTCTAATTTAAGATCATTTCCATGCAATTTGGCTAATGCTAACTGTACAATTATGGAAATGGGTACTGCCCAAGTGCTTGATATTTATAATGATAGTAGAGGCCTGGTGCACAAATTCATGCACGGGTGGGGTTCCACAGTCTGGCCTGCGATCAGGGCTGATCAGAGCCAAGGGAGGGGCCATGGGAGGTTGCCTGTGAGAGCTCACTGACCACCAGGAGGCAGCTCCTGCATTGAGCTTCTGCCCCCTGGTGGTCAGTGGGTATCATAGTGACTGGTCAACTGGTCATTCTGTCGATGTGTCGTAACAGTTGTTTAGGCTTTTATATATATAGACTAGAGGCCCGATGCACTAAATTCCTGCAGGGGGGATGCACAGTCTCGCAATCCAGGACCCCTTGGGAGATATCTGACTGCTGGTTTAGGCCAGATCCCTAAACCTACAGTAGGATATCCCTCTTGCAATCTGGGACTGCTGGCTTCTAACCGCTCACCTGCCTGCCTGCCTGATCACCCCTAACCACTCTACCTGCCTGTCTCATTGCCCCTAACCACTCTGCTTCCCTGCCTGATTGCCCCTAATCACCTCTGCCTCGGTCCCTGCAGCTTGCTCCAGAAGGATGTCCAGAATGACATCTGGAAGGTCGTTTGGCTGTCCAGTCTAATTAGCATATTACACTTTTATTATTATAGACTAGAGGACTGGTGCACAAAAATTTGTGCACTTGGGGGGGGGCTCCCTAAGCCCGGCCTGTGCCCTCTCGCAGTCTGGGACCCCTCGGGAGATAACGACCTGCTGGCTTAGGCCTGCTCCCGGGTGGCAGAGCGCAGGCCCAATCCCTAGGGGCAGCCCCTGGTCGGGCTCAGTGCAGGGCTGACTGGGGAGTTGGGGCACCGCCCCCTGTCATGCACAGAGCAGGGCGGATTGGGAAGTTGTGATGCCACCCTCAGTCACGCACAGGGTAGGGCCGATTGAGGGGTTGGGGCACTGCCCCCTGTCACACTCAAGGCAGGGTCGATGAGGAGGTTGCGGCGCCACCCCCTGTTATGCACAGAGCAGGGCCAATCAGGAGGTTGGGGTGCTGCCCCCTGTCACTCACAGAGCAGGGCCCATCAGGGGGGTTGGGGCTCAGTACCCTGTCACACACAGAGCAGGGTCGATCAGGGGATGGGGGAGCTCCTCCCTGTCATGCACAGAGTAGGGCCGATAGGGTAGTTGGGGCACCACCCACTCTCACACACAGAGCAGGGTGGATCAGGGGGTTGGGGCACCGCACCTTGTCACACTCAGGGCAGGGCTGATGGGGAGGTTATGGCTCTACCCAGTCACACACTGAGCAGGGCCAGTGGGGGGCGGTTGGGGCGCTGCCCTCTATCACCCACAGAGCAGGGCCGATCAGAGGGTTGGGGCACTGCCACTGTCACACTCAGGGCAGGTCTGATGGGAAGGTTATGGCTCTACCCCGTCACACACAGAGCAGGGCCTGTGGGGGGGAGGGGGTTGGGGCACCGCACCCTGTCACACACAGAGCCTCAGGGCGATCAGGAGGTTGGGGAGCTCCCCTCTATCAGGCACAGAGCAGGACTGATCAGGGGGTTGGGGCGCCTTCCCCTGTCATGAACTGAGCAGGGCGGATAGGGAGGTTGTGGCCCCACCCCCTGTCACACACAGAGCCGCAGGGTGATCAGGGGGTTTGGGCACTACCCCCTGTCACGCTGATCCCGGTGCTGGGAGGCCTCGTGGCTCTGCTGATCCCGGTGCTGGGAGGCATATTACCCTTTTACTATATAGGATAGAGGCCTGGTGCATGGGTGGGAGCCGGCTGATTTGCCCTGAAGGGCGTCCTGGATCAGGGTGGGGGTCCTGCTTGGGTGCCTGGCCAGCCTGGATGAGGGGATTATGGCTGTTTGCAGCTGGTCACACACCCTTCAGGGTGGGGGTCCCCACTGGGGTGCCTGGCTAGTCTGGGTGACGGGCTGAGGGTCGTTTTCAGGCTGGTGGGTGACTGAAGCTCCCAACTGCTCCTTTTTTTCTTTTTTTATTCTGGGCCAGCTTTAGCTCTGAGGCTTGGCTCCAGCTCTTAGGCCTCGGCTGCTGAAAGCAGGTATCTGGTTTCTTTGGGTTCTATAATCAAAACACTGTTTCAACTCCAGCTCTGAGATCCCGGCTGGCTGAAAGCAGGTTTCTGGAGTTTGTTTAGATTGTATATTTGTAACAATGTTTCAAACTGCAAGCTCAGAGGCTGGCAGTGGCAGGCAGGGAACCTTGGCTTCCTCCTTCACTGGAGCAGGCAAGCCTCCTGTTCACTTCAAGCTGCCTGGCTGCCGGCCGCCATTTTGGCTGGCAGTTAATTTGTATATTGCCCTGATTAGCCAATGGGAAGTGTAGCAGAGGTATGGCTAATTACCATGTTTCTCTTTTATTAGATAGGATTGCAACACAAAGGTTCAAATTTTCTTTTAAGTGAAAAATATCCTGTATCCCTAACGTATTATAAAATTCTTGTTTTGACAAAGAATTCATATTTTAATTATAATCAACTAGTTTTTTTCACCAAAAATTCTTCTAAGATACTTTATCAAAATTAAGATATTAGTTTGTTCAACATTTAATTGAAATACATTAATTCTTATCCCATTCATTTATCTGAACATTAAATATGTAGAGGTCTATGATGAGCCAATCATTTTTCTAAGGGTTAAAAATTAACGTAGTGTGTAGCATACACTAAAACACATTATTTCTTTAACACCTACTATCTTTAAATTGTTCAACCACTGTTAACCCATTAGCGCTGTTAGAGCCAAGCATATGCAATCTTAAACCAGAAAATTGAATTTTAATACAGGTTTTCCCTTTTGAGCTGTGACTTTGTTTCTGAACTCTCTGGGACTTACTTTTCTGATATACATAACAGAGATAAAAAATGTTCCCTATGTCCTCTGCTTGTTGGGAAGAATAAATGAGTGTTGCATGTAATATATTTAAAATAGTATCAGGAAAATTTTAAGGATTTCATTTAGTGTATATATTATTATTCTTACTAAATGGTAGGAATAATTATTCCTGAATCCTGAACGGTAGGAATAATTATTGCTGAGAAATAACTTGAAGTCATGGAGTTCAGGCAATTTGTCTTAAATCACACAACTAGTGGCTAGAAGAACTATGAATTAAATGCTGATTGATGTGCTTCATTCCTGTAACATCAGATCAAGTTCCCTACCAAGGGGGCCACTTTTCTCTGTTTTAAGAGAACTACTCAAATTTTATTTCAAGTCTTTGAGAAATTCAAAGTGAGAATATAAGTGAGAGTACCAAAGAAGGGGTGTGGAGTCTTATGTTCCTTTGGCAACTCCAAATTCCTACTGGAATTTGCTTATATATATATTTTTTTCATTGTCAATTTCCAGTCATCATCTCACAGCCTGTTGGATACTCTTTTACCATTTTGTTATTCACATATTTTCTTTCTTTTAAAACAGCAATTTCTATGGTTTTTATAAAATATCTAAAGGTTGGACTTGGGATTTGGGATGAACACAGTAAAGAAAATAGAAAATGCCTTAAAAATAAATATGAAAAATAGTTATTCTTTAGGTTTCTTCAACATTTTTTAATGAACCAATGTGATAGGACCTGCCATTTAAAAAATTGTCTACATCCCTAAACTCTCTCTCCTATCTCTCCTCTCTTTTCTAAAACAGAATGTTATACTCATTCTAATAGTCATACAGAGGCATTCTTAAAGAAACCGAGAATACATTTCAAAAGTATATTTTATATGAGGTCAGAAATACAAACCAGAAGCACATCGGATCAGGCTTCTTCGTGTGTGTGTGTGTGTGTGTGTGCGCTCATCTGAATCTTGCTTTTAATGTCTGACAAAGGTAGCATTTTGGAGAACAGGAAGCTTCTTTGCTGTAACAGCTGTATAACGTACCAGTTTTCTCTTTAAAACTCCAAGGCTTCCCAGGACATTAAGCATTCTGGATATTATAATAATACTAAGACTTCACAGCACTTGATAACGAATTCTTTATAGATCAGCTTACTGTCTCTACTTAAACGGAATGATACAGCTTCATTGTGCTTGCAGTAATAAATGAGGTGGATTCTTACTCCCTGGGACTCTCATTCCCCAGAAGATATTTCAAACTTAAAGAGAAGACCGTTTGTCAACAACTAGACTTGGTTACATCAGTAAGAAAGTCATATGGACATTTTATTTTCCAAGAAATGAAAGTAGATTATTTATCCTATTTATAAAATTTTAAAAAGTGAGCTTTTTGCTTCTTGTCTCTGTATCTTAAAGAAATCTAATACATGGGAGAATTATGTATTCATGGCTGTGCTTTTTGCCTCAACTTCTTTAAAAAGCTGGAAGTTGGAGGAATAATGCTGTACTTCTTCCCAACTGCTTCTTGAAAGGGCATTTTCTGAAAATATCAGATAGACATTTGAATTCAGGAAAATGGATAACAGAGTTCTATCTTTTGCTGGGATATGCAGTCAGCTGCTAAAGAGTTTTTATTCAAACTTTAATTTAAAAGACTATTTGCTTGATAATACAGAAATGCAGAGCTGATGTGGTGACATGGATGGCCTCCATCAGGATATCTATCTTGTTTTAAAAGTGTGTGGACTTGGAATCTGGAGAACCAAGATGGCAGTGCAGGTAAACGCTGATACTTTCTGTCTCCCACGACCACATCAAAATTACAACTAAAATACAGAACAACTATTTTCCAGAACTGCCTGAAATATGGCTGAATGAATGTCCTACAACTAGATAATTAAAGAAGAAAGCACACAGAAACTGGCAGTAGGGGCAGAGGTGCGGGATGGGCTGGTCCAACACCCATCTGTGGGGTTTTTGTAATCAGGAAGGATATCTTGGTTGCGGAGGCCTCCCATGAAAAGCAAGAGATCCCAGCCTCACACCAGACCCCCAGCCCAGGATTCCAGAGCTGGGAAGAGAAGTCCCCTAACTTTGGGCTGTAAATATTAATGGGGATTATGGCTGAGTGACACAGTGGCTGCTTGAGTCCCAGACAGTTCCTCTTAAGGGCTGGCACACAAATTTACATGGCCCCACTCCCTCTTATCTCCATCACTGGCCAGTGGTATTGGGGGAACCAGGGACAGCTTGGCTCACACTGTTTGTGCCACCCTGGTGATTCCCTGCGAACCTGCCCCATCCAAGCTGTTTGCACTGGCTTTTCCATATGAATGGCCTGCCCTGGTTCAGGCTTCAGACTTTCCTAAAATCTTTCAAACAAACAGCAGTTGGCATCATCATACCCCATACTTATCAAGAAGAGGCCAAAATCCCGGCATTAGCATCAGCCTCCTTTGCTTCATGACTTGGCCTCACTTCCAAGCCCAACACAAGTAGCAGCCATCTGCAGATTGCTCTGTAAATCCTGCTGAGTGGCCCCTTGCAGTGGCTTACTTTGCACTTCGTAGGAGGCCCAAGAGCCAGTGCACATGGTAGTTTTAGACCATACCAGATTACAACTTTATGCATCCACAAGTGACAGCCTCAAAGGGCAGATTCAGTGAGCACCAAAGGCCCACTGAAGCAAGTCCTGACCTATAGAGGTGTCTTCTACCCAGCAATTCTTCCACTGTAGTCACAGCTGGTTCTCACAGCCAATTGGCCTGGAGGTCTAGTCTTCCTAGTGATGGCAATAGCAATCACAGCTCAAGTATAACAAGACCTGGCATATAGTCCACACAGAGGGCCACCTACAGTGTCCAGCTCAGGTGACTGGGGAGACTGAACCACTGGGCACTATAGGACACCTACTATACAAGGCCACTCTATCAATTCCAGGCAACATAGCAGCTCTACCTAATACATAGATATGAACACAGGGAAGCACAGCCAAAATGCAGAGACAAAGAATCCCATCACAAATGAAAGAACAGAAGAAATATCCAGAAAAAGAAATAAATGGCCCTAACCAGTTTGGCTCAGTGGATAGAGCATCATCCTGCAGACTCAAGGGTCCCAGGTTCAATTCCACTCAAGGGCATGTACCTTGGTTGCCGGCACATCTCCAGTAGGGAGTGTGCAGGAGGCAGCTGATAGATGTTTCTCTCTCATCGATGTTTCTAACCTCTATTCCTCTCCCTTCCTCTCAGTAAAAAAATCAATAAAATATATTTTAAAAAAAGAGAAATAAATGAAATGGAAGCAAGCAAACTACTAGATACAGAGTTCAAAACAAGGATTATAAGGTTGCTCAAGGATCTTAATGATAGCTTCAAAGGAGTCAATAAAAGGTTCAAGGGACTTAATGACACTTTCAAGATTTTAGTGAGAATTTCAAAGACAGAGGAAACAACCAGTTAGAAGTTAAGCATACACTAACTGAAATAAAGAATAATTTACAGGAATTCAACAGTAGAAGATTATGAGAATCAAATCAATGATTCAGAACATGAGGAAGCAAAAAATACCCAATCAGAAGAGCAAAAAGAATACAAAAATATGAATATAGTATAAGGAGCCTCTGGGACAACTTCTAACATACCAACATTCACACTTGGGAGTGCCTGAAGGAGAAGAGAGGGAGCAAAATATTGAAAACCTATTTGACAAAATAATGACAGAAAACTTCCCTTACCTAATGAAAGAAATAGACTTACAAGTACAAGAAGCCCAGAGAATCCCAAACAAGTGGAATCAAAAGACATTCACACCAAGACACATCATAATAAAAATGCCAAGGGTTAAAGACAAAGAGAAAATCTTAAAAGTAGCAAGAGAAAAATAGTTAGTTACTTACACGGGAGCACCCATAAGACTTTCAGCTGATTTCTTAACAGAAACTTTGCAGGCCAGAAGGGACTGGTAGAAAATATTCAAAGTGATGAATAACAGGACCTACAACCAAGAGTATTCTACCCTACCCAGCTAAACTATCATGTAGAATAGGAGGTCAGATAAAGAGCTTCACAGAAAAGGAAAAGCTAAAGGAGTTTATTACCACCAAACTAGTATTACATGAACTGTTCAAGGGTATTTTTTAAGAAGAGGAAGAAGGAGAAGAAGAGGAATTGGAAGAAGAAGAAGAAGAAGAAGAAGAAGAAGAAGAAGAAGAAGAAGAAGAAGAAGAAGGAGGAGGAGGAGGAGGAGGAGGAGGAGGAGGAGGAGGAGGAGGAGGAGGAGGAGGAGGAGAAAAAGAAGAAGAAGAGGAAGAGGAAGAAGGAGAAGAGCGAGAGGAAGAAGAAGAAGGAGAAGAAATATGAACAATAAAATGACAATAAATACATATCTAGCTATCAATAATTATATCTAAAAATCAAAATAAATGAATAAGAAATCTAATGAACAAAATAAACTGATAAACAAAATAGAACCAGAGGCATGGAAACACGGAACACACTGGAGTATCTCAGAAGGATGGGGGAGTGGGAAGAGATTAACCAAAGGTCTTATACGCATATAAGTATTACCTATGGACAGACAATAGGGTGGTGAAGGTTTGGGGTGGGGTAGGAACTGGGTGAAGAGGGAGCAATGCGGGGAAAGGGGGACATCTGTAATACTCTTAACAATAAAGATTAAAAAATAAGTGTTTGTATGTGTGTGTGTGTGCTCATACGTGTTTTCTGAAGACAGCACAATACACCAATACACAAAACTTGTAAGCTCATGGGTGTTGAGTGTTTCCTTCCCACGTCCCGCGTGGGTCAGGGTTCAGGAACTGGAAGCAGAGCCGCACACAAATGAATATGAAAAGACAAGAGATAATTTGGGAATATTGGGGGACCAGGCGGGCAAGTCCAACTCAGGGGCAGGACTTCCTCCCATGCTCAGGCCTCACCAAGCTTTTATTGATCTGGGATGCACCCATAGCATAGCCCTTAGGCAGGTGACCCCTGGCAACAGGCAGACTAGCCCATCAGCAAGGATTTACATAATAATAAATGGGGGAGCAGTTTCAGCTACCACTGTCTGGACAGAGGTGGCGCCTAGCTCCGACCTTTGCTAGGGCTTCAAAGGCACCCAGCCTTCGGGGGGTTCTGTCTACATGCTTATGAGATAGTGAAGGCAATAAACAGTTTCCCACAATGGGAAAGTGGAAAGTGACTGAAACAGCCTGCTTCAGGAGCTCAGGTGTTAGCGAAGGCACTAAACACACATAGAGAATTCTCATCTAAGATGGTCCAGGGCCAGCACTCCCCGACATGGCAGGTTTACGTTAAAGCAGTGTAACCGTGGCACAGGGTTCCACCTGGATTGAACCTTCGCTCTTGAGTTCACCAGCTAAATGACATTGATTTACCCATTCAGATTTCCTAATATTTGAAATAAAATACCCATTCCTTATGACAAGGGCTTTAACAGTGATAATTACAATATTAACATCATTACTAACTGACATAAATGGAGTGTTTTTGTTGCCAAAATCTCCGTGGAGAGCTTATCCTGCACTCCATCTTTTTAAAAGTGAAGTAGAGCATACATTTCAAAAGTGCAAACTCTAACCATGCAATTTTATAACATTTTACAAATTGAAAAAATCAGTAGAAATGGCACCCAGATCAAGTAACCAGTTATTAACCTAAGACCCAGAAGCTCTTATGTGACACCTTCCTGAAACTCCCCTACTCCCCTCAGGGCTGTCCCTTGTCTTGATTTCCAGCAATAAATCTGGTTTTGTCTGGTTTTGCATTTTATATTTTAATTCTCTCTCAATAGCCCTCAGAGTAAACAGCCACACCCTTATCCCTTGAGTAAGTCGAGAGAGACCCATTCCATGGGAAGCCTGTGGAAATGGTTCTGGGAAGCTGATGTGCTGACTTCTGAGGTATTGGATTGGACTTAAACAGCCGGACAAAGACCTTGCGTTGGAACATGACTCTGATTGTTGCCAACACTGGAATTCTGAGAAGTGTATGTAACATCTCTGATCCCTAATTTCCTCCTAGCTCAGTGACATGGCTGTAAGGTGAAATAAATGGGGAAGACCTTAGAAATCTGAACAGTGCTATCCGAGTATATGATGTCAGCAGCAGCAGCTCTCACACAAAAGAGACTGAGAAGTAGCTTTGGGCAAAGCTGAAAACCACAGGATGGGTTCTGGAAAATGGCAAAATAATATGCAAATGAGGTGCTGGGTACATAGGAGAGAAATTGATTATGAGGAAACAGATAAAAATGTAGCTTGGGAGCATGTGGACACAATTTCTTTTCAATATGCTCAGATTAGGGGAGGGGGGAAGGAACATGCTATGTAAAGTTACCCTTACTTGCCTTTTGGGCAGTGATTGAGGCTACTTTTTAGACAGGTAGGTATGGCAAACAGCTTCAGGAATTTGAAACCCAAATCAGTTTGTTTCTTATTGGAAAGATGGTGTGATTCCTATTAGTGGGAACAGACATCTCCCGGCTGCTTTCTTCTCCTCCAGACCTTAGTTTATTATGTCCCCCAAACGACCTCAGTGACTTGGATAAACATATTCCAGGATTTCAGTTCTCATTCTCATTTTAGGGAAGAAAGAACCTGAAACATATCCAATTTAGGCTAAAAGTTTGGGAGGGGCTGAACACAAACAAAAGCACCACAGAGCTGGGGAAGGCAGAGGCAGGTCAGAGGATGGTGTTTATGGGAAGCAGGGAAGAAAAGATGTGTGGTCTTAGGAGGGCGACAGAATGCCCATGAGCATCACAGGAGAACGAAAGCCAGGGAGAGTGCCCCAAGGAGCAGGCCGGCGGTGTTTAGGAAAGATGGCATTCAGGAGACTAGGGGCCAAGCTCCTGTACTGTGACGAGTGGCATGTGAGAAATGGAAAAGAAATCTGTAACTCTGCGATTTGCACACCAAAACAATTCCAAGCCTTTAAGCCCCCCAGTGCTGGCACCCATTGCCTCCACAGCAGCCTCTCTGAGAGCCCACTGGGCTCTTAGCTCAGGCCCTGGAGAAACGGGGTGTGGGGAGATGGTAGGAAACCAGGACCAGTGTGAGGGCTTCAGCCAGCTTTGCCTGGGGTCCGAGCACCCTAAGGTGTGAAGGGGCAGGTTGTTGCTGGCCATGGGTGGACACCGCTTGCATCCTGGGACCCACATGCAGGGCTGGGTGGGCACCAGGCTGGCTCAGCAGCTCCCTCCTTCCTCCCCCCATTCTTGGAAGACAACCCTCCATCCTGGGAAGGGGCTCATGAAGTAAAGGTTTCTGAAGCTTAAACTCACAGGAATCTTGCCTCTGACTTAAACCCTAGACAAGAAGAGAATGAGAGTCAAAGCTGACCCGTGATTGTATGTCTGCTCATAGTTATGTTTAGTTAGCCACTTAGCAAATTAAGATCCGACTTTTTCCAAAGTTGAAGTTTGATGTTTGCTAAAAAACATATTGCTTTTAAGTGCTGGTTTGAATTCCTGAGGGAGCAGTTGGTGTGTTACACATTCCCAAGTCTCAGCAGTCCTTGGAGGTCGCCTCCTGCCTGACCTCATGCCCAGATAGGGAAGACCTCATGCCCAGATAGGGAAGGGATGCCACTGATTGGGTTAATCTGCCATACTTGGTCCCAATAGAAATGCAATTTACATGATTGTCCCTAAGCACTGAAGAGCATAGAGTGCAGAATAGAAACCCATCTATCATCATCATAACAAAACCCGACAGATATACTTGCTGCCATCATAGATTATCTAACTTACTGTAAATCGCAGCCACACATAACTAAACCCACATTCTCAATGGTGTGCACCATGCTCTCCCCACCATTCTGATTTTGTACAGCTAACTGACAAGTGTGGTGACACACTTAAATGTCTCACAGTTGTATTGTATCACGTCCTATTTCCTGAGAACTTTTAGAAAGTTGTTCCTCCACTTTGTGTTCTAAATTGTGGGTTATCATAATCACCACTAATGATTTGTTCCATTGATTGAATCACTTAAGGCTCACTGCCAGGAAAGCGATGAGCATGTTTAAGGGGATAATCTATGGAGTAATTGAAGTCTTTAGAAGAACTGACTGTGAGTAATAATTCTAATTGTATTTGACTGACAGAGGGACCGCCCTGTGATGAATGGGTGCAGGATCTAAAGCAATGCTTACCAGTAATCTGATTTTTCCATCCCAGCTGAAGTCAAAATAAAATTATATTGCGGGAAAAAATGAGAGTAGAAAAATAAAATCTTGGATTTTTTAAAGGAATACTGCTTTTTTAAAGAATAAAAACCACTGCCCTGAAGCCTGGGACACCGGGGTCTCAGTGTCTGTGTCTGGTGGTGTGACTGGCTCTTCATCAATAGTCTCACCAAGGAGAACGCTGGAGGCGGGGTGTGTCTGCTTCCCCAAACATCTAACGCCACCTCTGAGATTATCTACTCAAAGCAAACACACAGGTCAGTGAAGATCCGTGTACTCGTGCTATGCAGATCTGGAACAAGTCAGGTCACCTAGACCCTGCCTTCCCGCGACAGTCCCTTCATTAAGCACCTGCTATATGGAAATTCTAAGCAACTACTGCTCTTCACTTGTTCCAGGAAAAGGGGAGTTTTTCATATTCTATTCTTTGAGTGGAAAGATAATAATTGAACTTTTCATTCCTGATAGCTAGAGATTTATAGAGACAGCATGTACTAGATCAAGATTATTGATATGCAAGATTATAAATGTTCGATATTTGTCACACAGAACTACCTTGCTGAAGTCAAAATAAAATTAGTATTTATAAAACTTAACAGTACTTAAGTATTTCCCATTTGTCTTATTTTGATATGCATAAAAGCATAATGCATTATATACATACACTTTCTATTTCATAAATGGGAAGCTGAAGAGCCAGACTGGTTAAAAAACAGCTAGATGGAGGCCAGAGTCGAAGCCCTCCACCTGCCCAGAGCCATCAACACTCTGCACTCGAAGGGCCATTTTTGTTCTCCAATTTACAGTTCCACTTATTGCCACCTAGGTTGGTTCTTTCTTTCATTTCTTGTTTTGATGTTTATTATATATTTTTTCTCCATCAAACCTTTGACCTAGTCTGCATTTTAATTTTAAGAGAAACTTCACAGAATCCAGGGTGATAAAGAGAAATTGAAACATATACTAGTAATTGTGATTTCCAAGCAAGTTGGTTTATGAATAAATGATATTGAAGATTATATTTTTAGGATATTTGCTGCTCTGTCTTGGTGATACATATTTCTGTATATTAAAGTTCTGTCTCTGAGTCATCTTTGTCTTTTCCAATGAAGTTATCAACTCTCCTTGGAACCACACTGTGAGCTGACTTAATGTTGATATGAATAGTGTTGAAAGGGACACTGTGCCATCCTATTGGTTGCAAAAAAGTCATCAAAAATATAGATGACGAGGAGCAATCAATACATCTCGATTACACTGAGGTGGAAGGGAAGTGTTTAAGACAGCAGTTCTGTAATCCCAAGGTGCTTACATATTTTCAAAGCACCGGTATTTAAAGGAATCAATGTTTATGGTGTTAAGGCTTCATCACTTTAAAAGAGTTTGTCCAGTCTATAACTTTTCCCAAGACTGTTATGTTGTTTCCCATTTGTGAAGTTCTATCTAGCATAAGAGCCTAGAGCAACGTTTCTGAAAAACTAAAAAACAAACCTATTTTTTCTATAAAATAATTTGTTACATAAAAGTTCAAATTTTGTTGAATTTGTAATTCATTATCAATTAAAATAAAATATTAGATTTCAAAAACAATAAGCACATTAAGAGCATAAAACCCTTACACTCAGGAGTAATAAAAATAATTTTTTTCTGTAAGAGACAGAGTAATTGGATAGCTGTGGAAAATAGGTTGGTGGGAATAAAGTCTGGGCTCTTTCAAGCTGGATAATGACAACATAGATGTGAAACCAACTCAAGCTTTTCACCAGCGCGTGACACCCTCGCATTTAGAGCCTCAGGGCCTCTGCTGTTCTTGCTGAGACTCTGTTGTCACCTGCCACAGCTGATGGGCACTGGTGTTCCATGACACTGCTATTTTCACATAGTCATGTCGACCCACTGACAGGGGCTTTTAGCTCTACGTCGAACAACTTGCACTGTTACTCATCAAATAGACCTGCTTCCAAGAGCCCAGACTCTGTTCCCTCCAACCTGTTTTTAATCTATACATACTTGAAGTTTCACTTTATCACTTATTTTTTCTTAACCTCTTTTTGGGGTACAATTGACATATAATAAGCTACACATATTTAAAATGCAAGATTTGATAAGTTTTCACATATGCACACCCATTAAACCAACACCACAATCAAGATAATAGGCAGGGCTATCCCCTCCAAATGATCCCTTATGCCCTTTGAAGACCGCATCTCCTAGCCCCTTCTTCCCTGTTGCCTTAGCAACCACTCATCTGCTTTCTGTCATTGTTTAGACTTTTACATTGTCATAAAATCTTCACTCTTTCTGATGTAGATTATTTCACTCAGAACATTTTTGAGATTATTTTGTATGAGTAAGAATATCAATACTACATTAATTGATATTTCTGAGTGGTATTCCATCATATGAAGAGATCACATTTTCTTTATCTATTAATCTGTTGAACATTTGAGCTGCTCCCAACGTTTTTGTGGTTACATATAAAGCTGTTGTGAACATTCATGTTTAATTCTTTGTAAGGACATATACTTCTGTTTTTCTTAAGTAAATATCTATGAGTAGAATTTTTGGATTATATGGTAAGTACAGGCTTAACGTTTTAAGAAATCACCAGATCAGACTGTTTTCCAAAGGGGTGGCACCATTCCACATTCTCATCAGTTGCATATCAGAGTCTCATTTGCTCTAAGAACTCTTTCTATATTCAAGATATAGAAACTTTATCAGATTTGTAATTTGCATATATCTCCTTCAAGTTGGTGGCTTATCTTTTCATTCTCTTAATAGAGGTGTTCATAAAAGCAATAGTTCTTAATTTTGTTAAACTCCAGTGTTTCAAGTATGGATTCTCTTATGGATCATGCATTTGATATTATATCTAAGAAATATCCTATATAATAAAAGCCTAATGTGCTAAGTGTCCGGTCGTCTGGTTGGCTGTTCAACCAATCAAAGCATAATATGCTAATGATATGCTAAGGCCGCTCAACCGCTTGCTATGATGTGTACTGACCACCAGGGGGCAGACAATTGACCAGTCGACCAGTCGCTATGATGTGCACTGACCACCAGGGGGAAGATGCTCCAAACGCTAGGTGAGCTTGCTGCTCGGGTCTGGCTGATCTGGATGAAGTGAGATGGGCCGAACATCCCCTGGAGCCCTCCTGTGGTCCCTCCCTGGCTGGCAAACTTCCTGGGTCCTTCCCCACCCTGATTGTGCACCAGTGGGGTCCCTCAACCTGGCCTGCACCTTTTCACAATCTGGTTTTGACCCAATCCCGCAGGCCAGGCCGAGGGACCCAACTGGTATGAGAATTCGTGCACTGGGCCTCTAGTTTGCTTAATAAAAAGGCTTTCTTATTTGTTTTTTTTCCTAAAAGTTTTATAATTTTAGCATTTATATTTAGATCTAAAATCACTTATTATTTGCATGTGGTGTGAAGAGACCACATGCAAATAATACACACATCAACTTTTTTGTATGTATACATATGAATATCTTATTGTTCGAACACCATTTGTGGAAAAACTGGTCTTTCATCCCAGGCCTTTACATTTTTTGCCAATAATTATCTAAATTGGTGTGGGTCTATTTTTGACCACTCTATTCTGTTCCAGTGATCTGTGTTTATGTTTATGATAATCACAGTGTTCTAGCTGATGTAGCTTTGTAATAGGTTTTGAAGTCAGATTGTGTGTAATCATCAACATTGCTTTTTATCAAAGTTCTTTTGTCTAGTTAGGTTCTTTTTATTTCCATATGAATGTTTGAATCACCTTGTAAAGTGCTATCAAAACACCTAATTAAAGTTTGATTGGGAATGCATTAAATCCATCAGTCTACAGGTAAATGTGGGGGAGAAGTAACATCTTCACAATTTTCTGATCCGTGGACACATATATCCGCGTATTCACTTGTGTTTTGTTTGTTGTTATTTTAGCCAGGTCTTATCATTTTTAGAGAACAGATCTTGGACAATTTTGTCAGATGTATTACCTCATAGTTCATATATATATCTTTGTTTTATACATATAACCTTTTTCCCTCCCTTACTACCCAATTTTCATCAACATCTCATCTGTCTTAGTATTTACCTTTGTAAGGCAAACATATTTATGCTTCTGTTACTTAATCTGTCAACTGTATATGACTTCTGGCCGGGGTCCAGCCCCAGCGGTCCAGGGGTTCCCAAAGGTGTGGATGGAGTCGGTGAAGAATGTTTTACACGGAGACAGCGTTCAGAACTCTCTAGCTCTCTCTAGTCTCTGTGGATCTTCCTGTGCCTGGCTGAGGCCACAGAGAAAGATCCTGAGGCAACCTGAGCCTTTATTTTTATAGTCAGATAGTGGTTACCAAAGTTACACTGTTCTTGTGAGTTTCACTTGTTTACACTGTTTTTGTAAGTTTCACTTGTTTTTGTTCTTTTTGCACTTCCTTCAGCCCATTAGCTTCCCAGGTAAGATCTAGGGAGCGTTATAAGGTCAAGCCTAATTATGCTAAGAGGACTGTGCCCTCTAAGCTGGGACTTGTTTGTGACTTTGCCAACAGGTCAGTCCGAGGTTTAACCCTATAGAGGCTCCCCACAACTTCTGTTTTGTTTTTATATCATTTCTGTATTGTCACTGGAATAAAATTTACCTGTGCTCTGTGACCCTAATGTACACATTTATTTGTGTCTTATTTTACAATTAAGTAGAATCAGTAGGTCCTTTGCCTGTGGTTTTCCTAATCATCTCCTCATCTCCTAGTGGCTGGAGTTTGACTGTAGGAGCTTTCTCAGGAAGGACTCAGGATGACAACATTGCCTAATTTCTTGCAATAAAAACAATTACTGTCATTATACTTTAAATGCAGGTCCTACTTTCTTCAGAGTTTTATATTTTGAATGCCATTATTATTTTTTAAATATACTTTGATTTATTTCAGAGAGGAAAGGAGAGAGAGAGAGAGAGAGAGAGAGAGAGAGAGAGAGAGAGAGAGAGACATCAAGGATGAGAGAGAATCATTGATTGGCTGCCTCTTGCACTCTCCGTACTGGAGATCGAACTCACAACCCAGGCATGTGACCTTGACTGAAATCGAACTCGGGACACTTCAGTCCACAGGCCAATGCTCTAGCTACTGAGACAAACCAGCTAAGGCTTTAATGCCATTTTTAGCGATATTGTTTTTTTATTTCAGTTTCTGGTGAACTATTGCTAGTATAATAAAAACATAATTGATTTGTGTTTGTTGGTCTTGTACCTTTTGCTAAATTTAATTATTAGTCCTAAGAGCTTTATTGAAAATTTGTTGGGTATTCTTTATTGAGGATCATGCATTCTGCAAATACGATCACTTTGCTTTCTCCTTTTCAAATTCTTGCCCAGCTGGACTGTCTAGAGTGGCCAGTATAATGTTGAATAGAAATAATAAGAATGGATGTCTTTGATGGTTTCTTGATTTTAGGAGAAAAACATTCAGTCTTTCACAACTGGACATGGTGGTAACTTCAGGCTCTCCTATAGACACCCTTTGTCAGGTAGAGGAAATCCCCTAGTTTCTGTTATCCCAATAATTGTTTTATAAGGAATGGATGTTAAATTTTGTCAAATTTTTTGCATCTATTGAGGTGACCATATTTTTTTTTCTTTTGTAGTTTGTTAATATAGTGAATTAGTTTTGTCGACTTTTTAATTGAATCAACATCCCAATCTTTTCATAAACTCCAATTTGTTATGATGTACTTTCTTTTTTGTTTATCATTTGAGCTGGTGAACCTTTGCTAAGAATTTTTGCATCTACATTTAAACATATATTGGGCTGTATGGTTTTGATATTAAAGCAATGCTGGTCTCATATTATGAGCTCAGTAATAGTATGTCCTCATTAATTTTCTGGAAATGTCTGGTAGAATTTCCCAGGGATGACATTTGGGGCTGGGTGTTTTTTGTTTGTTTTCTTCTGTGTGTGTGTATGTGTGTGTGTGTGTGTGTGTGTGTGTGTGTGTGTGTGTGTATATAAAAACTTTTTTAACTGCAATAATTCATTTACTAGCTATAGAGCTATTATTTCGGTAATTTGTGTCTTTCAAGGTTATATGCTTTTTCATCATCATCTAAAATCGTCCATAATATTCCTTTATTATCCTTTGAATATATGCAGAATCTGTGATCGTATCACCTCTCCTCTTCTTTATATTGGTAATTTGTTGATTTTTCTTCCTTTTTTTTCTTTTCTGAATAGTCTGGCTAGTGATTTTCAGTCTTAGGAGATATCATTCAGCTGTTCTTGTTTTTTTGTTGTTGTTGTTTTTCTGAATCTAGTCAGGCATTAGCCACTTTTTGAGAACATATTTATATGATTTTAATTATTTTTAATTTTATAAGTGTTGTTTCATGTCCCGGGATGTCATCTGTCACTGTGAATGTTCCATGTGACCTTGAGAAGAAGGTTCCTTCTGCAGTTGGATGGAGCACATCTGTTAGACAGATGAGGATGCTGGTGGTGAGTTCCCTTTCATCTCCAGAGATTTTTGGTCAAGTGCTTCTATCAGTTGAAGAGAGAAATTTACTGGAGTTACCAATTGTAATGGTAGACTTCTCTATTTCTTCTTGCAGTTTTATCAGTTTTCACATCACATATTTAAGATCTATTTTTTTTATGCACTCGTAGGATTACTAGGTATTCCCAGAGGCTTGAAATCTTACCATGTAATTTCTCTCTTTGTTCCTGCTCATTTCTTTTGCATGGAAGTCTAATTACCTGATAGTAATACTGTTACTTTTGAAAAATTAGTGTTTGCACCGTATGTCCTTTTCCATTTTTACACATTTAACTGACCTATATCTTTATGTTTGAAATGAGCTTCCTAAATATAATATATAATTGGATTATTTTTAAAAATCTACTCTGTAAACATTTTAATTGATTGATTTAAATCATTTTCATTGAAAATTATTATTGATATACTAGGGATTATTTTACCATTGTATTATTTGTTTTTGTCTGTTTCATCTGCTCCACTAAAGCATTTTTATGATTATTTTTCAAAATCTTTATCAGATGATTCCAACATCTGCATCATTTCAGAATTGGTATCTATTGATTATCTTCTATTATTCAAATTTGATTTTTCTGGGTTTTTTTTTTTTGTAAGATGAGTGAATATTCTCAGTTGTATTCTATTTGGGGTTTTATTGGTAAGAATCTACATTTTTAAAAAAATATTTTTTATTGATTTCAGAGAGGAAGGCATGTCTGGCCCGTCTTGCTTAGTCCAGATCAGCCAGACCCCAGCAGCAATCTCACCTAGTGTTTGGAGCATCTTCCCCCTGGTGGTCAGTACACATCATAGCAAGCAGTTGAGTGGTCTTAGCATATCATTAGCATATTATGCTTTGATTGGTTGAACGGCTTACCGGACAACCAGACACTTAGCATATTAGGCTTTTATTATATAAGATTCTGCTTTGGCAGGCAACCACCTTGTTCTGGTTTACACACAAGACCTTGCCGCCTTTGGGGTTCTGAGGAGTGAGTCCCCAGAGCCCTTGTAGAGCTAGCCCAGTCACCTCACTTGTGATGACAGGGTGGTGGGGTGCTATGCAGAGGATGTGGGAGCTGCTCTCAAACCTTTAGTGTGCTGGCTCTAAAGGGTGTCACTTGTAGTCAGCCAGGGGTTGGCCCAGGACTGCCTGTGCAGGTTTAAAGAATCACTTTCTCTAATCCCCTCTTTTCTCAGGTTTTACTTCTTTACCTCATTGGGGTGAGGTTGGGTGTATCTTGCCATCCTGGTACTCATTGGGCAATTTTATTTTCTAACGTGAAAACTAGTGTTAGAAGAGGAAGGCTTTACCATTTGAAAAGCTACTTGAAGAAGACACACACGTTGAATTATCATGGTCTAAAGTGATGTGTCTATTCAGTTGTGCAGCACTCATTTCCTATCAGCCATTTCCTCATTAGCAAGCAGCAGACCAGCTAATTGTCCTTCTGGGCCCGATTGCTGTTTAGTACACAGGAAGGCATTACATTTGGAGATGCATGGCTACTAAAAGTATAGAAAGTAACAGTATTTTTTGAATGTCCTCAGTGTTCATGGTTTCACTCAATAGTTCCTATTTTGGCAGGAAAAATTCTATTCAACTAGCTTTTAGGGCATCCATATGTATGAATTTAGTCAAAAGTCTATCTTTAAGAACACAGGTGTTATATCATACAAAGAACATCTGCTGAGCCAGATGTTGTCAGCACTTAAGTTCAAACTGTTGCCAAGAAACATTGTCCCTCCAATCATTTTATTGTTCATTTGGGGAGAACAGTCTGGGACAGAGTGCCAAAGAGAGATGTGACTATTACCGTGAAGGTGGGCTCAGGTGGGCTGTCAGACCTTTGCTAATCGGATGCTCTGCATTGCTGCCAGGATGTATGGGAGGGGTGTTGACAGGCATACTGAATGGTACTCTGAACAGGAAGTTGGAGCATTGCACTTTAGTGCAGGGGACTGTCAACTCGGCATTGAAACCTGTTCTGTGTGCAGTCATCTCACCAGAACGAAGCACCTGTTATGCAATGGACTCAGGTAATGGAGTGGGGCATCTGACCGCTGCAGTCAACGGGAATTGTGGGTTGGTCAGTAGACTGTTAATTTTTGCAGAGTAAGAAACACCTACGGTATCTTGGTCGGCTGTCTACCTTTGCTCCTCTGTTGATGATTGCTCAACTCTCTTAAACAGATTTTAGCTATGGCAATGGTTTGGATTTTGTTGTAAAGATTAACTAGTTGTTCAAATATCAATGAACATTATCTGCAATTGTTCAGTAAGAGAATAGGTTAGAGACATAACATAATTTCTCTTGTACTTGTTCTCACAATATATCTCTCATTAGAAGAGAGCCATGATTTGTAAGTATTTCGTGGACATGGGCCCCAGGCAATCACAAGGCTCTGAATGGGCCTGTCCATGAAGAGGAAAGTGCTCATCTGGGTATTAACCACCATAGGCACGGACTTTCAAACTAGGAGACAAGCTAGATTCCAGTCAGAAGCAGAGAAACAAAAATGCTCTGAACAAAAGCTTTACATCAGGACAGGAGAGAAGACATGGGAAACAGTGACCTGCGTGTCAATGATTCTGCAGAAACACCCATTTAAAAGCATTAACTCAGCTGCACCGGGAGTTAAGTGTTTCACTGCCTAAGACACAGGAAATGCATTTCCCATTTGGGAGGCCATGCTGCCAGGACATCCAGGAGCTCAGGTTCTCGGCATGAGGTCAGGGTCTCTGGAAAAGTTACCAACTCTGCAGTAACTCCAAACACTGCAGCTCCGATGTTATAGGAAAGGACACACACTGACTTGTGCTGGATCTCACTTGGGCAGAGCACAACCTTGCTTAGTATTAGTATTGAATCCTTCAAAAATTAAAACACTTGATAAGAAAACTTGATGAAAGAGTTGACAAATTGCAATTTTTTATCCTCAAAGAGGGGTGCAATGCCATCCAAGAGGCCTTACCTAATTCCTTTGGGATGCTGAGAAAGGTCTTTACTTCTCTCCATTGACAAGAATTGTCACTTTACTACAATTTTCCAGTCAATCCTTCCAATGACAAAGTCTTCCTTCCCCTCTGTTCCCCTTGAATTCATAAATCACCCTCACTCCACTTCAGCATGTGACAATTTCGAGTCTTCCACTTGGCTGAGAGCAGATGGAGAAAGTCTTTAGACCCTACACTTGGGAGTTTGGAATTCACTTGTATGTGAAGGGAAACAGGAAAGATTTTTGACCAAGGCATTAGTTAGGAAATTGCATGCTCAGGTTCAATTTATCCTTATTCTTTATATAACAAAATTTACCACGGAGGTGTCAGAAATTTTCCAAACTGGATTCTAGAGCCTTGGTAGAGAGAATAGAAGATAGACCATGTGAGGCTGGAAGACATCCTGTAAGAAGTGGTAGTTTTGGGGGAGTGGTGGGAAAAGGGGAGTCAGTAGAGCACTACAGGGAGTCTTGCCTCACCATTGTTGTCATTGCCACTGAAACAAAACAAAACAAAAAACAACCCAGGACATGGAATAAGGTGCTTCTGTGAGCTATTCCAAGCCATCAGCTCCTATGCTCAGCATAGAGCTTGACTCTCCAGCTGAAAAGGCCTGGGCATGGGGGAAAGATGGAGCCTTGATTTGTGAGAAGCAGGTGTGAGTGCTACAGTGGTATTTTAAAGCATTTTGACACAACCAAGGCGCCTGGCTCTTGCCTGCTACCAGCCCAAGATGAAAGAGGGGTCAAGGCATGGGTGGGTAGTGTGGTATTAACAAACATGCCTCCACTTGAGTGGCAGCAGACACAGATGCTTTGGGATTGCCCTGGGCAAGTTTTGAGACAATGTTGATGCGCTTTTGCAAAAAGTAGGTCAATCACAGAATTTTCCATAGCCCAGGAATGCTCTCTCTATATTTGAACCAGAGGGAAAAAAAAAGTAAATGGGAAGACAGGTACAGAGTACTTTTTCTGTTGATCAGTACCTCAAATATTCTACCCTAAGCTGATACTCTGGGGAAGTCTGTTTCAAGTCCCCTAATTGGAGCCCAAAACACAAGATTTCATAAGTACAGGCACTGTTCCTGAATCATACATTTCACTAGGTTCATTTTTATGACAGTCTTTTTTTCTAAAGTTTTGGAAGGCAGAACTAGAGGCAGTGACCCAGAATGACTTGTCCACACCCATGGAATAAGATAACAGGCAAAACTGAAACATAGTTTTACACAAAAATGTCTGAGAAACTTTGATAAAAACCAGGGAATCTGTGGACATTTTAACACAGAAGTTGTTTTTATGTGTTAACTAGAGGCCCAGTGCACAAAATTCATACATGGGTGTGGGGAGGGTCCTTCAGCCCAGCCTGCACCCTCTCTAATCTGGGATCCTTCTCATAATCTGGAACCACTGGCTCCTAACCACTCACCTGCCTGCCTGCCTGATGCCCCTAAATGCTTCCCTGCTGGCCTGATGGCCTTAACTGCTCTCCCCTGCCAGCATGATCACCCTAACTGCCTATCTGCTCTCCCCTCCTGACCTGATCACCCTAACTGCCTAACTGCTCTCCCATTCTGACCTGATCACCTTAAATGCCTATCTGTTCTCCCCCCCGGCCTGATCCCCCTAACTGCCTTTCTGCCCTCCTCCCCTCCTGGCCTGATCACCCTGCCTAACTGCCACTTTCTCCCTTCTGCCTTCTCACCTTTCCCTTCTGCCTTCTCCCACAGCACCAGCCTTCTCACCTTCTCCCTTCTCCCAAGGTGCCAGCCTTTTCACCTTCTCCCTTCTGCCTTATCCTGTGGTGCCACCCACCCTGGAGTCACCTCAGGCTGATCCCACCTTCTCCTGGCGCCTCCCCGCTTCCATCTTGTCTCCAGAGGAATGCCCTGCAACAGGCATAGGAGCTAATAAAGAGCTAATATGCTAATGGCCTGGTTGTAACCCATTATGGCACCCCAGCTAATTTGCATATTACCTCTTTATATATGTAGATTAGAAAGTCAAGTCAGACAGATGTGGTGAAAGGTTGGGTATTGTGGATAAAGAAGAAGCTGGCAAGAATAGCTCCTTACATTTTTCTTATACAGTAGGACACAGTGTGGTAAAGGACACAGGAAGATGGCTGATTTTGGAATAGAGAGATAAACAATGTTAATTCATATTTGGGGATGTTGAATTTGCATTATCTCTAAAATTATCCAATAAATGATACCAAAAGGCATTTGGTTATGTAGGTGTGAATCTTAAAGGAATGTCCTGGGACATGATATAACTTTAGGATCTTCTAGGGATCAAGTTAGTTGAGAAAAGATACTGTACTTGGTAGTAGTAAGATTTGAAGAACTTCTATAGTTAATGTCTGGAAAGTGGAAGAGCCATGTAGAATGAGAGACTAAGTAAAACTATAATGGGAAGGGTGTATCTTGACAGAAACTGAGAAGAGAAGCTTTATCAAGGATGGTAATAGTACAGGGAGCAACCAAGTGCTTATGAGCAAGACTGAAAATAACACCCTTGATATCTAATAATACATAAGACATTAGAGACTTTGCCAAAATCTGCTCTAGTGGAGTGATGGGGGCAGATACCATGTTAGTATTTGTTGTGGAGTGAATGAAATAATTGCAAGAAAGATAAATTTTTCAAGAGCATGGGCACAAAAAATAGTGTTGTACATAAGAATAAAATGAAAACTAGAGAAAGGTGAAAGCTATGGAGGGAAGACACATTTCTCGTTTGTTTCATCTTATTTTAATGTGAGGAACTTGAAAAATATGACATTTGGTTTAAAAAATCTAGTTGAGTCAGATAAAGCATGCAAGAGAGAGAAGAAATAATGAAGAAAGTCAAGTTCCTGACATTCTGGAGGTGTGGGATTCAAAACATAAGTAGAGGCGGAGTCAGAGAAAGAGTGCTTGTTGTAACTCTTATGGCCTTGGGTTTTAATCTTTAGACTGAAGAAGCCTGGGGAAACATAGTAGAACTTTATTTTTAGAGGTGATTTTTGTTTTTATTTTCTCTTGCTTGTTTCTCTGATTTTAGATGTTGAATTTAAGGAAGAATGTTGACAGAGTGGCAAGACCATGGTATTGAATCCACACCATTGTTTTTAAATGCCAACACTACAATTCCACTATTTATGGGATCTCTGATAAATCATCCAGGGCACTCTGATCCCCAGTTTCCTCATCTTATATTTAACATAATTGCATCATTTTAGAGATTTTTCAACTGAAGGCTAAATGAAATTGTGGAATACAAAGTTACTAAATGGTGTTTTTGTTCATTGTATGCACTCAGATAATCTTAATTTATTTCTCAATTTAGTCTGATGAAACATAAAAATTTTAGGTTTAAGGTTGATGTTAAAACAAACTATTTTTCTCTAAACGTGGGCTTTAAGATTGATTTGTGTTTTGTCTTGACAGTCGTGAAGTCTACTCATATGGGTTCTTTCTCATTTTGCCTAAGGAAGAAATAAGTATAGTTGTGGCAACATTTTAGGTACTTAGCCTGGCAAATAGGGGTTCGTTAGATGGCCAACTCCACCGATCCTTGCCTCTGATAGTGAATTACTAAACAAGCAATGGTAGATCCATGGAAAAGTGACAGATTTCACTCTGCTTCTCAGTATAAGTGTTCTCTCAGTGCAAGGCTCAACTAGTAAGATATTTGCTCTGGCTTCCAAGACCATGGTATTTAATGTTCAGAACTCAAATAGCCACACATAGAACTCACATAAGAATCCTTGTCTTCCTTGATTATAGTGATGTATTTGGGTTTTAGAATCAAACTGCCTGCATCAGATCATAGCTTTATGAACTAGCTATATGCCTTCGAACAAGTCCCCTAAACTATATGTATTTCAGTTTCGTTATGATGGAATTGAGATAATAGCACAGGGTTACTTGGTGATTACATGAGATAATATATGCAAAGCCTTTAGAGTAGTTGCTGCACATAGTAAATGCTATTAAATATAAACTAGCATTGTCTTGGTTTCCTGAGATCTTGATTATTTACTAACAGCATTGATTTTCATCCTTTTTTTCTTTCAAAATAATTTTAATTTTATTGAAACTAAGCTTTTGAAGCAAATGGTTCCATTTTGAAACACAAGATGTTGTTACAATCCTCAGTCCAAAGTATGATTCCAAATTAAGGAACCTAATGCTAAGAGGATAATCCTGGAAACACTTAAGTGAGGATGAAAATGAAATGAAGACACTTTCTCCTTTGCTGATGAATGAACAGGAAGAAAAAAATAATGTTATTTTTCACTTAGAAAATAAAAAAATAACTTTTAAATTTCTTACTATTTTATCTTAAAAGAAGAATTTTAAAAATTTCACATGATTTTCCTTCATGTTGAGAAATGCATAGCTGTGTTGTGATGAAGATAAAATTAATTGAGCATGTTTAGAAAATCTATCTATCTTCTATCTATCCATCTTATTTCTCACCTCTTATGATGTTTATAAGTTCAATGAAAACATGTAATTTTTTTTTTAAATAATGATTTTTATATAAAATACTATAGTTACCAAAGTCTTTACTTTTTCATGCTTGTTTATTTCTTGATAAACCTACACTAAAAGTACATGAGCTTATTGAATAAAGGAAATGTCTTTATATTTGAAAGATTAGTAACTATTTCTGTAGATCAGCAATTCTTAATAGATCCTCTTCATAAGTTTACAGAAACCAGCTAACACGTGGTCAACCATTTCTGGAAGTTCTCAGTGACCGGAGGAAAATGGCATTCTTTTTGTAAAATATGTTTTTATTGATTTCAGAGCAAAAGGAAGAGGGAGAGAGAGATAGAAACATCAATGATGAGAGAGAATCATTGATCGGTTGCCTCCTGCACACCCCACACAGGGGATTGAGCGCACAAACTGGGCATGTGCCCTGATCAAGAATCAAACCATGGCCTCCAAGTTCATAGGTCAACACTCAACTACTGAACCATGCCAGCTGGATGGAAAACTGCATTCTAAACTGCCAAACTTCACTGAGCTCCTGGCCATTTCTGTGCTGTGTATGAAAAATTCTACAAACCTGTTTGACCAAAGGAGCTTTCTACATAAAGCCTTTTGTGGGACTGGCTTTGCAAGACCAAAAAAAATAATTAATTAATTTTAAAAAATGTTGTCAAATGTTGATGCCTACCATAACCTTATATTTAAAATGTATTTATTTATTTATTTGAGAGAAAGAGATATTTGTTGTTCCAACTGTTTATGCATTCACTCGTTGATTTTTGTATGTGTCCTGACCCAGGATTGAATCTGCAACCTTGTGTATCAGGATGATGCTTTAACCAACTGAGCACCCCAGACAGGGCCACAAACTCATACTTAAAGTATCCAGTGTCATAGCACTGCTTTGCTCTTAGACAACAGTCTGTGACTTTTGTCACATAGTTTCCTTATTTGTCCAATTAGGAGCTTGGGGAGATGAATTTTAAAATTTCTACATCCCTTGTGTAGAAATGGTCTGGAATTATATAATTTAATATTACACACTATTATAGTAAAATTATGCTTCCAAGTAAAAATTGTATAGCTTTTTTTATTATTCTGGTAAACTCAATTTGACAAGAAAAATCTATAGGTTGAAATTATTTAAAAATTCAAGTAAAACTAATAAAAGGTTGACTTCCCTGAAAGACTAGCTCATCCATCTTTTCTTATAAGATATGCTTTTCACCCTAGACAGTTTGACCCAGTGGATAGGACTTTGGTTTGAAGACTAAAGACAGAAGGGCCCTGGTTTCGAATCCAGTCAAGGGCATGTATCTAGGTTGTAGGCTTGATCCCCAGCCCTAGTCGGGGCATGTGTGGGAGGCAACCAATTGATGTATCTCTCTCACATTGACATTTCTCTCTCTGTGTCTCTCCCCCTCCCCTACACCCTCTCTAAAAATAAATGGAAGAATATCCCCAGATGAGGATTAATGAGAGAAAGAAAGATTTGCCTTTCATGGAAAAATTTCTCCTCAATGCA
The DNA here is from genome assembly GCF_014108235.1 of Myotis myotis. Taxonomy (NCBI): domain Eukaryota; kingdom Metazoa; phylum Chordata; class Mammalia; order Chiroptera; family Vespertilionidae; genus Myotis; species Myotis myotis. Next base: position 49,719,534 of record NW_023416320.1, on the reverse strand, counting down.
GGTGCTAATTACACCTTTGTTACTGTCAGAAATGTCAGTCTCTGCACTCCGTGTCCACATTACTGACCCTGAAATGGAGCGAGAGCGCCTTTGATTTCTATGCATCACTTTGCCCTAATATCCCCAAATAACAGGGTATGTGAAGATCAACAGACACATTGTAGTAGAAAGGGCATTGGCTAGGTCAGACTGTTACTAAAGATCATTAACTTACTTTGTCTTAACTGTCTTCATTGTAAAATGAGAGGTAATCTCTATCATTTCTTTTATCCTACAGTTTATCATCCAAATCAGAACATTTAAAAAAAAATTAGCCCTAACTGGTTTGGCTCAGTGGATAGAGTGTCGGCCTGTGGACTCAAGGGTCCCAGGTTCAATTCCGGTCAAGGGCATGTACCTTGGTTGTGGACATATCTCCAGTGGGGGGTGTGCAGGAGGCAGCTTATCGATGTTTCTCTCTCATTGATGTTTCTAACTCTCTATCCCTCTCCCTTCCTCTCTGTAAAAAATCAATAAAATATATTTAAAAAATTATTTAAAAAAAATTGAACAGGGACACTAATCACACCAAGTTAACAGAGATAACCAAATCTGCTATGGGCAAACTGGAATGGTTGCTCTTCCTAACAAGCAGGTTCAAATGAAATAATGTGGGACCGAGGGTTGAAAGCTCAGTGGTTGTATGAGGAAAATCTTGTAACGCATGCTTTGGTGAGGAGAAGGGAAGCTGGTTGGGTTATTTCCAATTTAGAAATGGGGAGAAGCAGGGTTACGGCTGCGTTACTAATTACCAGACTTGTGCTAGTGAGACTACACAGTTGCAGGGTTGCTGATTATTAGATTAATGCTCTGAGTGCCTTAATGACTGGCTAATTACTAGAGATAGCTCCCCACGTGGCAATGGGAATACAAATGTTATTCCAAAGGAAGGGACTCTGTTTCTGGCTCGTGCACTACAGCTGAGCAAACAAATCATGTGCTCAGTACTTCTCAGGGCCCTTTTTCAGTTAAGCTATATATTTACATTTATGGATAGGTGCCTGCATCTAGAACCACTTAGATATTTGTCATTCTATCTTTTATTATTTTAACAGAAAATATTTCATCTATTATTGGTTTCTGTTGTCCTATGTACACATCGACAAAAGAAACGTCCACATTTGAACACTGGAGAAAACATTGTGGTCTTCAAGTTAAACCACTTGGAGTCTTTGCTGAATTGCAAGGCAGGAGGGAGGTCTGCTCTGAATTGCTATGCAAGGTAAACATTTGCTGTTTGCTCTCTCACGTTCGATCCCTAGCATTCCAAGAACAAGATGTGTAATGTCAACTGTAGATAAACTCTAAGCTGTTTGACAGTATTAAAATGGAGCTCCGGACACACATTTTTGCTCCTCATATTTACTTAAATGTCATCCAAACAGGGCCTCTTTATTGCACAGGGCTGGGAATCATATGGACACAGGTCGGTGCTGCCATCATGAATCTGTCAGCATTGTTTACACCAGCAACCTAAGCAAAGCCGTCTCTCACACATCTTACTAGTCTAAGCCTGAACTCAGACACGCAGGAAGCTGCCTGTGATTAATTTATACAGCTACTCAAGTCTCTTTCAAAAATCTATACTAATAAAAGGGTAATACGCTAATTAGAACAGGAGACCTTCCGGGAGACCTTCCGGATGTCCTTGTGGACAAAGCCATGGTGGTGAGGCTGAGGCTGAGGCAGAGGTGGTTAGGGGTGATCAGGTCAGCAGGGGAGGACAGTTGGGGGTGATCAGGCTGGCAGCAGGGGGCAGATGGGGGTGAGCAGGCCTGCAGAGGGAGGCAGTTGGGGGCAATCAGGCAAATCAGGCAGGCAGGCAGGTGAGCAGTTAGGAGCCAGTGGTCCCTGATTGGGAGGGGGATATCTGACTGCCAGGGGAGGGCAGTTAGGGGTGACCGGGCCAGCAGATGAGGGCAAGTGGAGGCAACCAGGCCTGTAGGGGAGGACAGTTGGGGGGGGGGGGACCCAGGCTGGCAGGGGAAGGCAGTTGAAGGGAACAGGCCTGCAGGGGAGGGAAGTTTGGGGTGACCATGCCAGCAGGGAGGGCAGTTAGGGTGACCAGGCTGGCAAGGGAGGGAAGTTAGGGGTGACCAGGTCTGTAGGGGACAGCAGTTGGATGTGACCAGGACGGCAGGGACAATCGGGCCAGCAGGGGAGCAGTTAGGCATCGATCAGGCTGTTAGGGAAGTTCCTAGGGGGTGATCAGGCTGGCAGGCAGGTGAGCAGTTGGGAGCCAGCAGTCTTGGATTGTGAGAGGGATGTCCGATTGCCAGTTTAGGCCCGATCCAGTTGGATCAGGCCTAAATAGGCAGTTGGACATCCCTTGAGAGGTCCAAGATTGGAGAGGGTGCAGTTTGGGCTTAGGGATACAACCCCGCTCCCCCCCCCCCCACCCCATGCATGAATTTCGTGCACTGGGCCTCTAGTTATATATAGTTGAGAAAACTTAGAAATTCCACAAATGCAAAATGAAAAAAAAAAAAAAACACCCTATTATCCTTCAGATAATCAGTTTTACCTTTTTATATATGGCCTTATAGCTATCTATCGCATATTCAAGTATACATATATCTACATATATTTTATATAGTTAATAGCTCTTATGAACCAATTTTAAAATATAGTCAAATCATTATTTCATTTTGTTTTACTTGACCTTTTGATCATTATTGTTTCTCTTTTCATATATTCTGTCAAACTTTTGAGGCTTTTATATGTCTTCTGTGATAAACTTTGAAGTAGATACGAGTTCTTTCATTGTAGAGTGTGGAGGAGAAAACAACTGTGTGCTATTTAACCTCCATTAGTAAAGACTACAATTTGAGAACAGCGACAAGATGAGTGTCCTGGAGAAGCAAAAATTCTGAAGCTCCTACAGTATGCCCGGGGGCGGGGCAGGGGGGGGTGGAAGGCCAGAAGTACCAGTTGTGATCAGGATGTGGGCCTGAGGTCATAGAGAGTCTGCCACTTGTTGATCAATTTGGGTTTAACAAGAGCGGTGAGAACAGTTGGGAAGAAGGTCTTACAAGGATCTGGGTGGATGATTTTTAGTCCTTAGGGTCTTTTACAATGTCCATACCATAATTTATTGAATCAAAATTGTGGAAATTATTGTTATTATTTTCCTCATTTAAGAAATTAAAACCAAGGTATAGATGAGTTTTTCTAGTTGAGTCTTTGTGCCCTGGACAGATTTTTTTAGGCTTTACTAGTATGTATAAGAATAAATAATCATAAGAATGGGGCTTGACTCAGTCAGGTATTCAGGTATATCATTTTTTAATTCATTAGCTGCAAACTTTTTTTTGTACAGATGGTGGTAACAGCTTTGTTCTTACTTGTATATTTGCTTAAAGTAATTATTTGATCATCTGTGTTTTTCACAGATTTCTGAACATGTTTGTATTATTGCTGATATATGCAAGGTTCTGTGTTGGTGGTATATTTATTATATGAACTGACCCCGTTTTTCATACCTGCTTATTTCTGTGGTATTTGCTAGTGTCTTCTCACACAGACTCCTAGCTTGGGCATGTGTATTGGTCAATATTACAGTCCACAATTTCTACTGAAACAGAGATTTGTAAACCTTATACATTTTCACTTGTCTTCCCTCCATGCAGTTTCCATGGGAAATGTCTGGGCTAGTCTGTTACAATAATATGATGGATGCATGGAGGAGAATGTAATGACATATATGAGGCCATTCTAGACCAGGCAGTGCCATGCTGTCTCACTAATTGACAAAACACTCAAGAGCAAGCCCAGCTGAGATCAGGCAAGCCAGGCCCATGTCAGCAGAATGGCCCAGGGATCCAGAGACCCATATGCAAAAAGGAGCATTTATTGTTGAATGCCATGAAATGTATGGTTTGTTGTTATGGAGCATTATTAAGAGAACTAGAAGCCCGGTGCACAAAAATCTGTGCACTCGGGGGGGGGGGGGGTCCCTAAGCCCGGCCTGTGCCCTCTTGCAGTCTGGGACACCTTGGGGGATATTCATCTGCTGGCTTAGGCCCGCTCCCCAGGGTATTGGGCCTAAGCTGACAGTCAGACATCCCTCTGGCAGCCCAGGAACCCTCGGGGGATGTCCACTTGCCAGTGGGGACCAGGCCTAAGCTTCAGTCGGACGTCCTTAGAGCTGCAAAGGAGGCAAGAGAGGCTCCCACCATTACTGCTGTGCTGGCAGCCATCAGCTTGGCTTGTGGTTGAGCAGAGCTCCCCCTGTGGGAGTGCACTGACCACCAGGAGGCACCTCCAGCATTGAGCGTCTGCACCCTGGTGGTCAGTGTGTGTCATAGTGACCAGTCATTCCCAGTTGTTCTGCTGTTAGGGTCAATTTGCATATTACCCTTTTATCATATGCCTGGTGCATGAGTGGGGGCTGGCTGGTTTGCCCTGAAGGGTGTCCCGGATCAGGGTGGGGGTCCTGCTGGGGTGCCTGGCCAGCCTGGGTGAGGGGCTGAGGGCCGTTTTCAGACTGGCCACACCCCCTTCAGGGAGGGGGGACCTGCTGGGGTGCCTGACCAGTCTTGGGGAGGGGCTGATGGCTGTTTGCAAGCTGGCCATAGCCCTTTCAGGGTTGGCGTCCCCACTGGGGTGCCTGGCCAGCCTAGGTGAGGGGCTGAGGGCCGTTTTCAGGCTGGCCACACACTCTTCAGGGTGAGGGGGTCCTGCTGGGGTGCATGGCTGGTCTGGGTAAGTGGCTGATGGCTATTTGCATGCTGCCAAGCCCCCCAGTGGGGACCCTCACCCCATAAGGGTGTGGCCAGCCTGGGTGAGGGGCTGATGGCTGTTTGCAGGCTGGCCACAGCCCCTTCAGGGTGGGGGTCCCTGCTGGGGTGCCTAGCCAGCCTGATTGAGGGGCTGATGGCTGTTTTCAGGCTGGCCATGGCCCCCAGCCACCCAAGCTCCCAGTGGATGCTGGCTGGAAGCAGGTATCTGGGATTTATGTAGCTTCTACAATTGAAACTTTGTTGCTTTTAGTGGAGGCCACAGCCAGCCAGGGCAGGTGGGAAGCTTGGCTTCCTCCATTACCAGGGCAACCAAGCCTACTGCTTGCTCCAGCTCCGTGGCTGCTGGCCGCCATCTTGGTTGGGTTAATTTGCATATAGTCCCTCTGATTGGTTGGTGGGCATGGCTTGGGGCATAGCGTAGGTACAGTCAATTTGCATGTTTCTCTTTTATTAGTTTAGATAGATAACTGATGCACTAGTCAAATTAAGAACAGCCAAGCCAATCAATGTACACTGTGGTTTCATTTTAATAGACATTCTCTATTTCTCCCCAAATCCCACATCTCATCTATTTCAAGGTGGTATTCTTCCTATATGAATAACAGTAATGGGTATAGCACTTATCCGAAGATATTTATACCCTAAAAAAATTCTCCTTTCCAGGATATAATTCAAAATAGTCATTGAAAATTCTGCTCTTTAGTTTTTCAATTTTCATTTATATTTATTTGGTATTTATTTTCTTTTTATTTGTCATAATTCATGATTATTCTATATATTTCTTTACATATAATACTATATATATATACTAATAAAAGCCTAGGTGGCCCTCGTACCCTGGTGCAACGCCCTCACATCATCACAAGATGGCCGCCCCTATGTTGTCACAAGATGGCTGCCACAAAATGGCCACCACAAGATGGCTGTCACAAGATGGCCACCCCCCACGTCATCACAAGATGACCACCACAAGATGGTGGACAGGGGAGGGCAGTTGTGGATGAACAGGCCAGCAGGGGAGGGCAGTTGAGGGCAACCAGGCTTGCAGGGAAGGGAAATTGGGGGTGATTGGGCCAGCAGGGGAGAGCAGTTGGGGGCAATTGGGCTGGCATGGAAGGGCAGATGGGGGCTATCAGGCTGGCACGGGTGCAGTTAGGCATCAATCGCCCGGCAGGGGAGTGGTTAGGGGTCAGTCAGGCTGGCAGGCAGAAGTGGTTAGGGGCAATCAGGCAGGCAGGCAGGCGAGTGGTTAGGAGCCAGCAGTCCCGAATTGTGAGAGGGATGTCCAGCAGTTGGACATCCCCTGAGGGGTTCCAGATTGGAAAGGGTGCAGGCTGGGCTGAAGGATAGCCCCCACCCATGCATGAATTTTATGCACTGGGCCTCTAGTATATATATAGGTATTTACCATGCCTATCTTTTTTCCATTCCTCAAACTCCTTCAAATAATTATGAGTTCTATCTATATACACTCTCTCCCTACTCATCCTTTTTTAAATATCTTCTACCTTAGTGAGTGGCAGCACTAACCACTCTCTCTTCTAAAATAGAAACTCAGAAGTCATTTAAACCCCACCTTTCCCTTCATCAGCACACCCAATTAAGGAGCTCTGTGCAATCAAACCACTTCCTATGCCTTCTATATGTGACTCCTTACAAGTGACTCTACCTTACGTTTGCCCTGATATTTCTGACTTAAATTGTTTACAGAGCTTCTGTCTATTTCTCTTTCTGTAGTCTTAAAAGTTTTTCAAACCTTCAAAGTTGTCAGATTATCTTTCTAATATACATGCCATTCCACACTTAAAATCTCTGTGACTTTCAAATACCTGAAGTAAAAAGTCAAATTTGTATATTGACATAAAAATAGTTAATTGAATAACACAATAGACTAAATATGTAGATGCATGACCACTTCTTTCTATTTCTCTACCCCAACTCCCATGAAGGAATACAGAAGTATGTATGATGCATGTGTGTGTGTGTGTGTGTGTGTGTGTGTGTTAGAGAGAAAGAGAGAGAGAGAGAGTGAGAGAAGAAAGTCTGCCACATGAAGTTATGTGAACTTTTGAAGTTGGATGGAAGACAGCATGAGATGCACAGAATAAAATTCCCAGTAGATATCAGATTGTCAAGTTTTCAACAGAAGTGCTACAACAAGTGAAAGTTTTCTCCAGGACAGGTCCTATTGATAGAATGAACTCCCGGTGTTACAGGGACCCACAGCACACACAAGAGGGACTCATCAGAGCATTGATTCTGATGTTTATGCTTTTAATAAAAAGATATACAATGAAGAATTATGGGATTTTCAAAATAGAATCTCCACTTAGAATTGAAAAATATACTATTGATCAGTTAGAGCCCATGTAAGTAATAAAACGGAGCACTGTAGCTATTTATAAATACATCCTCATGCTATATAGATCTGGTGTCCTTCATTTTCCTTTGCTGAGCTCTGATGCAGGTGTGCATAGCTAATCTGATGCTGTAGTTGGGTGACAGGGTCCGAATAACTGGATGTGGTGTTTGGAAGACCAGGTCTCTTGGGCTGTTTAATATTGAGCTCACCCTTTGCAGTTTTGAACTGAACAAATAAACTGGCAAAAAGGCAAAATTTCATTTAAGAAATGGAAAAAGAAAATCCCTCTAATATGTAATTAGATGATCACTACACATTTGAAACCTATTTTGAACATTGGTAAGTCCTTCTTGGCCAAATTCAAATGCACTTGCTCAGTAACATAAACTTAAAAAAAAATATCTTTATGGTTGAAAGTACTACAGATGTCCCCTTTTTTTTACATTGACCCTCTCTACCCCACCACTCTATTATCTGTGTCCATGGGCTATGCATATAAATTCCCTGTATAATCTCTTTGCAGCTACCTCCCTTTCCCAACTTCCCTCTGAAATTCATTAGTCTGTTCCATGCTTCTATGTCTCTGGATCTATTTTGTTAATCCATTCATTTTGTTCATTAGATTCCACATATAAGTGAGATCAAAAGATACTTTCTCTGACTGTTTTATTCCATTTAGCATAATACTCTCCAGGTCCATCCATGCTGTCTCAAAGGGTAAAAGACCCTCCTTTTTTACAGCTGCATTATATTCAATTGTGTAAATGTACCTCAGCTTTGTTACCAACTCATCTGCTGATGGAAACCTGGGTTGTTTTCAGATCTTAGATATTGGAAATTGCACTGCTATGAATGTAGGGGTGCATATATTCTTTCTGATTGGTGTTTCAGGTTTCTTAGGACATATTACTAGAAGTGGAATCATTGGATAAAATTGCAGTTCCATATTTAATTTTTTGAGGAAACACCATACTGTTCTCCACAGTGGCTATACCAGTCTTCATTCCCACCAGCAGTATATAGGATTCCCTTTTCTCCACATTCTCACCAGCACTTGTCATTTGTTGATGGTAGTCATTTTGACAGGTGAATGGTGATACCTCATGTGGTTTTAATTTGCATCTCTCTGATGATCAGTGACTTTAAACATTTTTCATATGTCTTTTGGACATCTGTATGTATACTTTGAAGTATCTATTTAGGTCCTTTGCCCATTTTTAATTGAATTGTTGGTAGTCCTTTTGTTAAATTGTAGAGTTTCCTTATATATATTTGGATATTAACTTCTTACTGGATGTATCATTGGCAAATATGTTCTCCCGTGCAGTGGGCTCTCTTTTCATTTTGCTGATGGTTTATTTTGCTGTCCAGAAGCTTTTTTATTTTGATGTAGTCCCATTTGTTTATTTCCTTCATAGTTTCCCTTGCCCTCAGAGATGTATAACATTGGTAAATATATTGTTTTGAGAGGTGTCTGAGATTTTGCTGCCTCTGGTTTCTTCTAGGAATTTTTATGGTTTCATGATTTACATTTAAGTCTTTTATTCATTTTGAATTTGTTTAAAGAGAGAGGGTCCAAATAAACAAAATCAGAAATGAAAGAGATGAAGTAACAACTGACATCACAGAAATACAAATGATCAAAAATACTATGAAAAACTATAATCCAACAAGCTGGACTACCTGGGTGAAATGGACATGTTCCTAGAAAACAGAAAACCTGAATAGACTGATAACTACTGATAAAATTGAAGCAGTAATCAAAAAACTCTCAGCAAACAAACCCTGTTTCGAATGGCTTCACAGGGGAGTTTTACCAAACATTGAAAGAACTAACACCTATTTTCCTCAAAGTATTCCAAAAAATCCAAGAAGAAGGAACACTTTCAAGTTCTTAATGAGGCCAGCATTACCTTAATTCCAAAAGCAGACACAGACACTACAAAGAAAGAGAATACAGGCCAATATCCCTGGTGAACATAGATGCTAAAATACTCAACAAAATATTAGCAAATCAGATCCAGCAATATATTAAAAAGATCTTACACCATGACCAATTGGTATTTATTCTGGGGATGCAAGGCTGGTACAATATTTAAAAATCAATAAATGCGATACATCACATATAAACAAACTGGAAGAAAAAATCACATGATCATATTTATTGATGCAGAAAAAATATTCAATAAAATCCAACACTTTTTTTGGTAAAAACTCTCAGGTGGGAATAGAGGGATCAACATAATAAAGGCCATATATAACAAACCTAAAGCCAAAGTCACACTCAGTGGGCAAAAACTAAAGCCACTTCCACTAAGAACAGGAACAAGACAGAGATGTCTGCTTTCACCACTCTTATTCAACCTAGTACAGGAAGCTTGCCACAGCAATCAGAAAAGAAAAATGAAAGTCATGCAAATTGAAAAGGAGGTCTTAAAACTCTCATTATTTGTAGATGAAATTATATTATACATAGAAAACACTAAAGACTTCACTGAAAACCTACTAGAGTTAATAAAAGAATTTGGCAAAGTAGCAGGAAACAACATTAATCCTCAGAAATGGATGACATTTTTATACACCAATAGTGAACACTCAGAGAAATGAAAAAAAAAATCCTATTTGCCATTACAAAAAAAGTAACATACTTTGAAATAAACTTAACTAAGGAGGTAAAAGTCCTGTATTTGGAAAACTAGAAGATGTTGAAAAAGAGATAGAGGAAGATATAAACAAGTGAAAGAATATACCGGGTTCATGGATGGGTAGAATTAACATCATTAAAATTTCCATACTACCAAAAGCAATGTATAGATTCAATGCAACATCTATTAAAATACTAACAGCATATTTCTCAGATCTAGAACAAACTCCCCCCCCCAAAAAAAATATGTTTAAGGAACCAAAAAAGACCCTGGAAAGCTGCAGTAATCTTGAAAAAAAAAAGAACAAAGTTGAAGGGATCATAATACCAGATATCAAGTTATATTATATTACAAAGCCACTGTTCTCCAAACAGCCTGATACTGGCACAAGAACAGGCATATAAACCAATAGAACAGAAATACACCATGCCATTGTGCTCAATTAATATTTGACAAAGGAGGCAAGAGCATACAATGGAGTAAAGACAATCCCTTCAATAAATGGTATTGGAAAATAAACTATTTTTTGAGTGGCTCGCAAGCTATTGCCAGTACTTCATTGTTCAACTTTTCCTAGATTCTGTTACTCCCTACCCTAGTGTGCAGGACACACACACACACAGGCACACACACAGGCACACACAAATACACACAAACAAACAAACACATTGACTAAGCTAACAGAATCATTATCTGTTTCTTGTAACCAAATATCTTAGTATCCTGACCTTACAAAAAAACCTTTACCTTCAGGAAAGCATCAATGGGTCAAATAGACTGACTCATTCTTGGAAGCAAAAAAACAATCTTAAAATTGAACTAAATGTTTGATGTAACTTTATTTGTTGAATATTAAATAGAAGCACATCTCTGATTTGGGCAACAAAATTGATTTTGCCTTTGTTTTGGTTACATAGCAGGATCATTCTAGCTACTGACTTGACAGAAGACAAATTGAAAAGTAAGCGTTTGTACTGTGTACTTTTGGTACCAGCAAGGCCTGTTTCTTACCTGACCCTGGCCCTGTTGGGCTGAGTCAGGGCTAGTTCCCTCGCTGAGCTGCATGGGCACAGAGCAGGGAGACAGCTGGGAATACTGTTCTATACCTGCGCAAACTTCCTTATAGCACCAGCCAACACTCTCTGACAGAGTTGAAGAACATTTTCACCATTAAGGTCTCCATGCCTAGTGGGTTTCTTTCATTACTCTGCCCCTTAGACTCAGAAATGGAAAAAAAAAAAAAAACTTACTCTGTACAGCCAATATAATCAAATGAGGGTGATGTGGAGTTGTTTAATTGTGAGTGTTGAAACACAACAGGAAACCTACAGAAACCATTTTATCCCAAGTAAATCGGTCCGTGTGTGGTACAACAAAACCAATGTTCATCCCAAGTAAATCCAGCCCTGTAAGGTTTACTAAAAACCTGGAACAGAAACCAGCAATTTTATGGTGTGGCCTAAACAAAAGTTTCTAAACTTACATGCTAAATAATAGTGTTACTGAAAATTACATCTTCAAGAATGCACAGATGTAGTTATCTGGAAATAAATTTGGAAATGATGGAAATTTTATTTTTGTCATTTAAATATGTAGAAAGCTTTCATTTAAATGTGATATGTTTGAAGAAGAAACAAGAAAAATGTTCTTTTACCCTGGCAGAAGGTACACATTTTCTCCATCTGGGTGATTAGTACATCCATGAGTGGCTACTAGTTCTGTAGTCTTGTTTACTTGATGTTTCATAATTAAAATATGTTGTTTATATCATAACATGTAAATACATAAAACTTTTACTCATATTTTATTTTTAGTATAGTTATTGCTCTTTGTTTTGTATTAATAACTATAAACATGAATACATATTTTAGAAAATGTAAAATAGTAGCACAATTTGTGAACTGGTTTAACAAGCAAAAAGTATTAAAACACTACTAATAATATAAAATGCAGAGAAAAAAATAATTGAAATATAACAGATCTATAACACTATATTCATTTCAGGTGTACACCATAATGATTTAATATTTGTATATATTGCAAAAAGATCACCACAATAAATCTAGTTACTATCCATCACCATACCCATGGTTATTATTTTTGTTGTGATGAGAACTTTTAATAGCTCATGTTTAAAGTGCATTTTTCTTGTTGAGTGGTGTATTGAAGCTGGGGAAAGGATCTTTTATTCATCCAGAATGAACAGCAAGAGACATTGGTTTCAATAATTTTCTAAGAATTTGATACATGTGCACATGGATGAATTGTCGAGTACTAAGCAGTGTGGTCATGAACTGTCACAGTACAGGACACACCTACATTACAAACAGGTCTGAGCATTTCCTCACAGAACTGGATCCTGTGGCGGGTCATGCAGTCAGTAATGTGACCCCACCCCCCATCATCAGGCCATATAAAGCCAGCACTTACTAATTAATCCGCACAGGGAGTAATTAGGTCAGACAGGGGGCTATTAATCCCCCATTTTACAGATGAGGGAGCAAAGGTAAGAGAGGTGAGATATATGCCACAGGCCCAATTAATGATGGCGCATTTGACCTAGTAGTGCTGTGCCCTGAGGACCGCAAAGCACTGGACCGAATCGTTAATCCTCTTTATGTTACTGTGCAGTTGGTAGGAGACAGGCACAATTATCCTTGTTTTACCTTTAGGAGAATGAAATGAAATCAATGGTTTGCCCCAGGTATTTGGCAGAGTTTAGAATTAGCCTCCTCTTTCTAATTTATAGCAGTTATTCTTTGTCCTGGGTCAGCATTATACACTTTTACTACCTCAAGTCCTAGAAGTTAGAAGACAACTAGAGTGTTTTTGTTATCTTGTCTTGCTCTTTGGCAATTACATAACAGTTTCTTCCAATATTTCCAAAGAATGAATTAATTTTTAAAATAGTTTCACCGCAATCTAATGGTACCTGCAAGAAAGGTATAACCAATTGTTTTAGTCTTTTTCAGCCGATTTAAGATCAGGAGGCAGTCTGGGCATATTAGCAACAATAGAAAGTTATTTCTCACAGTCTGGAGGCTGGGAAATGGAAGGTCCAGCCTCTAACAGGGTCAGTGTCTGGAAAGGGCTCCCTTCTTGGTCCATAGAGGACTGTCTTCTGTGTCCTCACGTGGTGGACAGAGAGGAGCTCTCTGAAGCCTCTTTTATAAATGAGGACAGTACTCTCATTCAGGCCCTAATCACCGCCCAATGGCCCTACCTACTCATTTCCATCACATCAGTTGAACACACAAATTTTGGAGAGACACAAATATTGAGTCTATAATACCAAAATATATGAGAAATGCTAAGAGCAACCCCTATAAAGCGGTTAAATAGAACACAAATCTTGATTATACCACTGATTGCCTGTGATGAAAGTTTACTATATATTAATCAAAATAGTCTTAAAATATTCAAAATATCTATGAATGGCTACATGAATATCTCTTTCCTGGTCATTAACACTAATTTTTAGTTTTGTGTCTTTGGACATTGTTGAAAGGACTTCATTACTAATGATAGAGAATAAGTACATGCTTTAGAAAAGGCAATTAATTTATACTTAAATGAAGAACATTAAAGAAAAAAATTGTAGGTTAACTAAAATGTCAAAACAATAATAAAATTGTAAATTTTTAGAGAGCTAGAATAAGCAAGACTTCTTATTCATTACTCCCTTTATAAACAGAAAATTGAATATCTGAAAAACAAGTTGCTCAGGATTGCACAATTAGAGCTAGATACACAGCAAGGATGTGGGGTCTCCAACCTGCCAAATCAGTGCACCTTTAGGTCCCATAAAGTAAAGCCTAATAAATGTGGTGGCCGAGTGAACATAATCAGAGCAAAATGTGTAAATGCCTCTCCATTTGCTTCCTTTTTCAAATATCCTTACTTGTGCACATCGTAGTGCAGTTAAGGGACATCACAGGTACCTACAATTCTGAATCCAGTTTTGACCTTCCTCTCCACCTTGGGAGCTCACTTTACTCAGTTGTCAGGGTCTGTTAGTTCCATCTCCAAAATCACCCTCAAAATGCTTGTCAGTATCTTCGCTAGCCCTAGAGGGTCATTCGCTTGAGGAAGGACTTTATTACCTATTACTTTAGCCACTACAAGTAAATTTCAGCTAGGCTTTTCTAGTATCCTCCTTACTCTCTACAATTTTTATATTGCATCTGATTATAATAACATCGATCCCCATTAATGTATTTCATGGTGACTCATTACCAATTGCATCAGTACCATCTTTTCCAGAAACGTGTCAAGCTGGTCTCTGCTTCGGGACCTCTGTATTTTCTGTTCACCTCCTTGGAATGTTCTTGCCCTCATGACTTTTATGGGTTCTTTCTTTTCATTTTTAAGGTCTCTGTAAATATCGATGTCCTCAGGACCCTCTGTCCTTCCCAGTCTTTCTTTATAGCACTCAGTGTCCAAGATAATCTTGCTTAGTTTTTATTTGCTTATTGTTTGTCTTAACTAGAATGTGGACTCCACAGAATAAATATCTACCTTGATTGTTACTGGGTTCATAAAGCCTTGAGCAGCACTTGAGCTCCCTAAAGTTTTAAATACCAGAAGCAATCATCTTATTCAGGAACCCCATTCTCTACATTACTTATATTTTCAGATACATAACTCATTTCTCCTTTATATGTACCTATGGAACTATTATTCCAACTAGCTATGATCCCAGCCCATGCCAATCTCATCTCATGTGATTTCCTAACACAGAAGTTTGTAAGTATCACTGACCTGCTTTCTTCATTGAGATCATTTGTTAACATGGAAAGTATGCGGCCTCTCCCCATGCTCCTCACTACTGAATCACCCTGAGATTCTGATACAGAGATATACCAATCCCTACGAGAAATTTCCAAGCAATAACTATGTGCCCTCTAGTGTGAGCACCAGTTTCTTACCTACCTACCACTCCTTTCACCATAAACTTATGCATTTTTAAGAAATAGGTTTTTATTGATTTCAGAGAGAGAGGAAGGGAGAGGAAGAGAGAGATAGAAATATCGATGATGACAGAGAATCATTGATCAGCTGCCTCCTGCACACCACCTATTGGGGATTGAGCCCACAACCTGAGCATGTGCCCTGAATGTGACAGCAGCAATACGTGTCCTAGACAGCCACCTCCTGGTACATAAATTGATGCTCAACCACTGAGCCATGCTGAGGACAAATTTACGCATCTTTTAATCCCAGATTCAAATGTAATATGTTTGTTAAAACATTTCACAATCTTATCCCTAAATAAATATAATTCTTCCCTATCTAAAGACATGGGATCCCAAGTTTGTCTATTTTATGACCCTAATAAAATCCTTTTAGAGTGATGGATAAATAGATGATAGATGTGCAGTGCTTAGAACATTCCTTGAAGCACATTTCTGTTCACCATCCCTGTGAAGATCTCCTCACAGCTATATTTTTGTTTGTTTCCCTTTTCCTCCCATAAAACCAACTGGGCCCCACCTGCATGCATATGCACGTGTACCTGGCAGCTGGTCCTGAAGGCCCGAGCTTTTATGTTTGTTGGCTAATTTTGTTTAAATCAGTATTTCCTAAAGGTATACATAGTGTGATATTTTTCACAAAAATTATATTACTAAATACTTGAAATGAAAGGGTGGAAATAAAAATTAAAAATAGGACAAAAGAATGGAAGGAAGGAAGAAATAGAATGGAAGGAGGAAGAAAGGGAAGAAGAAAAACAGAAAGGGTTTGGACTATTTTTGAGAAATAACAACTTTTCTTACTATGCTGAATATGGATATACCTTATGTTCTCATACATTTAAATTGTATTCTATGCCATGGCCGGTTTGGCTCAGTGGATAGAGCGTCGGCCTGTGGACTGAAAGGTCCCAGGTTCGATTCCGGTCAAAGGCATGTACCTCGATTCTGGGCACATCCCCAGTGGGAAGTGTGCAGGAGGTGGGTGATCGATGTTTCTCTCTCATCGATGTTTCTAACTCTCTATCTCTCTCCCTTCCTCTCTGTAAAAAAATCAATAAAATATATATAAAAAAAAAAAAACAATTTAAATTGTATTCTATGCCATTCTACCCTCCATGAAAACAAGATCCACTCATTCCAGGTTCCTCTCAGTGGTGCCACTCCCTTTCTGGGTCCCCACTCACTAGCCGAGAGTGGCTGCTGTAGATAATCCAGGGCACGATAGCTTCCATACCGGGAACAAATGGAAAGAATAGTGGGTACTTTGTAGTTCATTGTGTTGTCGTTCACTGTCCGTGAGTGACAGGAGCAATGCGTGTCCTAGACAGCCACCGAAGATGCAGTGAGTACTCAGAACACGTGTAATGTATGGAATGACACAGATAATAAGCCAGGCACCACTGAAGACTTTGAAAGGCTCAATGTAAGAATAGAGGCAGAGATATGAATGTACTGACTCCATCCCCCACCACTCTGAATGCCTGGCAGAAGATGCCCATGAGCTGAGTGACAAGGCCAAAAACAGTCACCATGTCAGTCAAGCTGAATAAGTTGTATCAAATTTCAAATGGGTAAGGACAAAGTTGGCGAGCATATAACACAGCGATGTGTGTGCACAGTTGGCAGGCGAAATTACACAGAGGCAGTGGAGGAGTCACAGGAAAATTAAGAATCCAGGAGCTGGCTTGGATTTCTATAGGGGGGTGTTCAGATGGCCTTTTCTCCTCTCTTTTGTTTTTGCACCATCCCATCTGAAGTTGATATCTGGTGAGCTCAGCTAGCAGCACACAATATGTTATCAGGATTTGCCACATTGTATTTTTCTGTAGATGAAAATGAAAAATACCAATCTTTAATGGTGTGTTTCCTGTGTGTCAAGCCCTAGGCTTGTTGATGAATGTATAAATAAAGAGATAGATAGATAGATAGATAGATAGATAGATAGATAGATAGATGTGAGCTTACAGACCTAGAGCAGAGTCAGAGAGCTGGCCAAGAATCAGCAAAGTTTCAGAAGAATAACAGTAAACTCAGTGTGTGCTGCCTGCACAGAGGAGACACTGGGGTTTGTGGCCAGTGTTTGGCCCCACACCGTTTTCTGCAGAAGATGCCACCTGTCTCTCACTGTGATGCAGTGTGCACTGCAAACAATGGATTGTTATATAATTAGATAAACATCACACCAGCCACCTGAACAGTACTCCCTGGAGCCACAGAAGAGAAGGCCCACCTAAGAGCTTTAGGAAAGTGATGTTTATCTAAGTGTGAAGAAGGAATCAGGGATTACGGTGTGGAGAACCCACAGCCGGGAAGTGGTGAGGCCAGAGCCACATTCATGGCTTATTTAAAGAATGTCATACCACATGATTTCAGTTACATGTGGAAACTAACGAATAAAATAAACAAAATAGAAACTGACTCAGGGGAAGGGGGTTGGTGCTGGGTTGTAAAGGTGAAGAAAAACAACAGCTGATACACACAGAGAACAGTATGGTGACCACCCGAGGAGAAGGTGGGTGGGGGTGTAGAAGAGGGCAAAGGGGGATAAAGGTGAGGGAAGGAGACTTGGCTCTGGGTGTGAACACACAACACCTACTCAGATGATGTGATAGAACTGCACCTAAACCCAAGCTTCCGAACTCAGAGAACCTGAACCCTATATAATTTTATTAACCAATGTCACCCAATAAATTCAGTAATTCTTAAATGAACTTATGTACAAACAAAAATGCTTGGGGAAAAAAAGAAAAGAAAAGAAAAGAAAAAGAAAAAGAAAAAGAAAAAGGAAAAGGAAAAGAAAAGAAAAGAAAAGAAAAGAAAAGAAAAGAACAGAAAAGAAAAAGGAAAAGGAAAAGGAAAAGGAAAAGGAAAAGGAAAAGGAAAAGGAAAAGGAAAAGAAAAGAAAAGAAAAGAAAAGAAAAGAAAAGAAAAGAAAAGAAAAGAAAAGAAAAGAAAAGACAGGTCCAGTAGTCGGATACTGTCAGGATTTCAGTAGGTGTGAGTAGAGACACAGAGGCTGCAGGACCCAAGCTCGGGTGCAGACTGAGGGAGATAGTGATGAGCCATGGTCCTGGTAAGCAGACTGAATTCAGCATTGTCGGCTCTTGGGTAGAGACCATAGGTATGGAAACTACATTGGCAGCGTGAGCCATAAGGAGAAAACCAGCTTGGAGGGTCTTAGCTTATGCCAGGTGAGGAAAATGAGAGGCTCATAAATGAGAGAGTGAATCTGAAAGTCAGTTCAGAACTGAACTTTAGTGGATAAGAGAGATGATATATAAATAATACGTTATATATACACACACACACACACACACACACACACACACACACACACACACCAGGCCAGCACAGCCAAGGGTTTGGTGAGCCTGAGGTGAGGCGGTGAAGGATGTAGAAAAGACAAAGAGAATAAGCTGGGTCTAGGTGGATCTCCTGTGCCTGGCTAAGGCCACATAGAGAGATCCAGGCAGCAAGCTGAGCCTTTATTTTATAGCCAGAGGTAAACAAGGTAGTGGTCACCATAGTTACAATGTTCTTGGGAGTTTCACTTGGCAGCACTTGCTGCATCTCCCACAGCCCATTAGCTACCCAGGTAAGATCTAGGGAGAGTCATAAAGTCAAACCTAATGCTAAGAGGGGACTTGTTTGTGGTTTTGCCAACAGGTCAGTCCAAGTGTAGTATATATCTACACTAATAAAAGACAAAGATGCTAATTGACTGTACCTTTGCTACACCCAAGCCACGCCCACCAGCCAATCAGAGTGACTATATGCAAATTAACCCAACCAAGATGGCGGCCGGCAGCCACGCAGCTGGAGCAAGCCAGAGGCTTGGTTGCCCTGGCGATGGAGAAAGCCAAGCTTCCCGCCTGCTCTTGCAGGCTGTGGCCTCTGCAAAAGGCAACAAAGTTTCAATTATAGAAGCTACATAAATCCCAGATACCTGCTTCCAGCCAGCTTCTACTGGGAGCTTGGGTGGCTGGGGCTGTAGCCAGCCTGCAAACAGCCATCAGCCCCTCACCCAGGCTGGCCAGACACCCCAGGGGGAACCCCCACCCTGAAGGGGTTATGGCCAGTCTGCAAACAGCCATCAGCCACTCACCCAGGCTGGCCAGGCACCCCAACAGGACCCTCCTCCCTGAAGGGGGTGTGGCCATCATGAAAACTATCCTCAGCCCTTCACCCAGGCTGGCCAGGCACCCCAGCAGGAACCCCCACCCTGAAGAGGGTGTGGCCAGTCTGAAAACAGCCCTCAGCCCCTCACCCAGACTGGCCAGGCACCCCAACGGGACCCCCATTCTGATCCGAGACACCCTGCTCTGTGCGTGACAGGGGGTGGTGCCACAACCTCCCCATTGGCCCTGCCTTGAGTGTGACAGGGGGTGGTGCCCCAACCCTCAATCGGCCCTACCCTGAGTGTGACTGGGGGTGGCATCGCAACCTCCCAATCCACCCTGCTCTGTGCATGACAGGGGGTGGCGCCCCAACTCCCCAATCGGCCCTGATCTGAGCCCAACCAGGGGCTGTGGGGCAGGCACCTAGGGCTTGGGCCTGCCCTCTGCCACCCGGAAGCAGGCCTAAGCCAGCGGGTCGTTATCCCCCAAGGCGTCTCAGACTGTGAGAGGGCACAAGTGGGGCTGAGGGATACCCCCCTCTGCCAGTGCACAAATTTTTGTGCACCGGGCCTCTAGTATATATATATATATATATATATATATATATATATATATATATATATATATATATTCTTGTATTTAGAAATCCTTATTATATTTCCAAGATATTTGGTGGAAGTTTTATCTGCCTTGCTTCATTTAGCATCTTGGCAGGCGTATATAATTTCCCCTCTTTCTACAGTGAGGAAAGTGAACCTACGCTCTACAGGTCATACGTGGTAAACGTAGGATTCAACTGATAGTGCTTTTTGACAACAATTTTTCCTGCTCACAAGAGACAAGCTTGGATGGAAATATGCAAAGAAGAGAGAAATATGGGCAAGTGTACTAAACATAGTCTTTAGGGTTGGGTGCGTACATTCATTTCTCAGGCCACAAGGGCACCATTCAGTGTGGTGCAGTAAATTAGAAAAACCCAGCTTAATACCTGGAAATGTCATAGATACTGGGAGTTATGAATCTCCAAAGGATCATAAAACCCTGAGCTAGAAGAAATGTTAAAATGTAATGTAGTCTATTCTCAACTCCTAGTAGGATTGACGGAACATAAAGCTCCTGTAAGAGATGTGTCTAACCCACACATGTCCTAAACCTAAGCCTCTGAACTCAGACATCCCTCAAGCGTGGAAAGAACTCAATGAAGGGGACTCGGATGCTTGTCCCAAGAGCATCATCAGGAATTATGGACTCTAAGTCAGACTTATACTTTTTAGTTGTTAAATGAAATCAAGTGTTCAAAATTTGGTGTCACATTCCTTCTTCATTGCCTTTTATTCTTCCAATGCTCTGATTATTTCCTTTCCCTCTAGGAATAACACATGCCTTCATTTTGTTCATCTACCCATAATAATACTTGTAAGAGGGAAAAAGATAAAGGAAACTGTAATTGAGCCATGGTACCACAGGATATTATGTGCAAGGCTTTTGGTATAATAAACCACTCCTCAATAGAATGCTCAGAATCATCTCTCTATATAAAAGCCTAACCAACCATCCGACCGTTCGACTATCCGACTGGTAGCTATGATGTGCACTGATCGCCAGGGGGCCGACGCTCAACGTAGGAGCTGCCAGGCTGCAGTGACTTGGTAGCTGCTGTTCTCAGGTGATGCACCTGACACCAGAGAGGAGGGAGCCTGATTCTGGGGTGTGTCAACCAAGAACAACCCTCTTGAAATCTGGGACCCCTCAGGGGATGTCAGAGAGCCAGTTTGGGCCCAATCTCCACAGGCCAGGCCGAGGGACCTCACCGGTGCACGAATATGTGCACTGGGCCTCTAGTTACAAATAAGAGGAAAGAGTGTAGTTTAACAGACAGAAAAGACTCCTTTTAAGGGCCAAACCTATCACTTCTTTGAATTTACCACTCATAATCCTCAATATAACACAGAAAGTTATTCATGCCCCTCCTATTATGGGGTTGTAATGTGTCAAATGAAACAATCACACAGGGGAACCTCGGGGACTGAAAGCAGCATGGCTCCTGCACTCTGTTCACACACCAGCCATGGTCATGTGATGACCAACGCTGACCTGGTCTACCCGCTTGGACGAAGCCTGGTCTTGACTGCAGTTGTCACCTGGACCACCAGGAATGTGTCAATGATGCACAGATAAACATTGCGCATATTGTTTAAAATTCTAGCAGAAAGGATCGGTTAGTGGTAAATAACTGAATCTATGCCATTAATGCAACAAATACACTGAAAAAAGCCAACAATAAATCTAATGTGAAAATGTGCCCTAACTTAAAATCCTTATTTAGCCATACATTAGTACAATTTATGAGTTTCAGTGACAGGCAAAGTAAGCTCTGATAAAAGAAATGAGGATGGTGATTACTTGTGGGATAGACTGGAACATGAGCAGTTGAACTTGTGGAGTCAAGAAAGTATTTTTTATCTCGAACTGGGTAGTTGTTTAACACACATAAAGCTTCCTTGAGCAGTTCCTCTGATATGTGAATTTCACTGCATGGAATAACTCCATGATGACCCCTGTGTCCTGGTTACATGCTTACCACCTACTTCTTGACAACAGGTATCTCTGAGATCTTTGGCCTCCTGATGGTCACTACCTTTGCTGAAAGGACATCTGGTCACGTTTGATTTGCAAGTTGTCTCTGTCTCTGTTGTGAGTTGTGAGAGTAAGTGTAGTTGTGTGAAGTATATCATCTGTCTATGGGCAGAAGAACAACTTACACGCTGAATTCTAACTGCAGTCTCCTCAATGTGGTGGAACATTAAATTATGTTACTTTCTTAGTTTTGTCACCGGATTCTGTGCCCAAAATGAAACAATCTGGGCTCTATGGTCTCAGGGGTGGGCTCCATATTACTGTGTAATGTTAACTACTAGTATCAAATTTCAAAGGCACCCAATGTTTAGGGTTATATAAATGCACTTCACAGATGCAGTTCCTGATTTTTTGGTAGAAAGCCAGTTGATATTGCCAATCAGTGGCATACATGCAGGAGGGTCAAGTTTATTAATGTAGCCACTCTAACTACCTGTGCCCAAATTCTGTAGTCATCAGGTTACCTGTTGACTTCCCTTCTTACTTACTTGCCTGTGGTAAGACAGGAGGAGAATAAGATCAGAGCACTGACGTTTTTTGGATAAGAATATTAATAGGAGCAATAGTAGAAAACTTGTTATATTCCTTGAGTATCTTCTCTGTTCCAACACTCTTCCAGGAAATGTACATCCAACCACATCTCATTGACTAAAACAAACACACAAGAATGCCATGAGGTAAGTGGCTAAAAATTGAGTTGTAATTGAGAAAATTGAGACTAGAAGTTATTAAATTTTTCTAAGGACATACGCAAAATGTTGGATCTAAAACTCCATCTCATTCTGTTTATTAAGCTTCAAAAGAATAGCTTGGTACACTCCTTCTGACTGTATTTCTGACCAATATGTGTATAAAATTTAGCCAAATTTAACATTAACTGATGTTTTTGACTACCTAACTGTTCTTCATAAGAAGATAGAATCCCATATACATGGAAAGTGATGAACTGTAGTTCAAAATTTACTTTATATAAATAAAATAATTTGTTTTGGTGGGACTGAATTTTAAATTTGTTGACAACTTAGATTTTGTGATCTACAACTTAGATTTTGTGATCTACAATCTATACCAAGTACTCTATTATTACTATAGAATAGGATATAGGATTATATCCTATTCTATAGTAATAATTAAGTATTTGGGATACAAGGTTTTCATTTATTTTATTTCAAATTATATCACCAGTATCCTCATGAGGAAGATAATGTTTTTGTCTACAATTTGCTGGCAAAAAATTTCAGAGAGGTAGAATGACTTGCCATACATCAGAAGACCTGCCAGTAGAAGATTTGGGGCTGTTGAAAAGGCTGTCAGACTTGAAGAGACACTTGCCCTGCATGCACCTGATAGGAGCATTCTCTTCCCCCAGGTATCCACACTCCATGTCTCATCCTCAACCAAGTGGTTCAGCTCCATCTCACTGAAGAAGCCCAACTTCTGGGGCAGCAGGCCCACACTTGAGCCCCACAGGCCTAGGAGAGTCCACAGGTCCAGAGCTGTGGTGCTGGTAGCCGGGCCCCCGAGGCCCAGGAGACTAACTCAGTCTCTGATCCTGTCCAGCCTGCGGTGAGCATGGCCCTTCAGCCCACGTGGCTGCTAGAGAGGGAGACCAGGTCTGTGCGGAGCTTCCCCATATTTCCTTGGGCTTGGGAGAGAGCAGGCTTTCTTTCAAACTATTCAATCTCTTTCCTGACTTTTCCTGGGCTTGTGTCCTTATCCCATTAATTCTTTTCCCCAGTTTGCCTCCTCCCCTTCATGGTCACTATTTGGCTCCTATAGCACATGTACTCAGTAAAGCAACTTCTCCCTTAACCATTTCTCCCTTCTCACTAAGCCAGGAGAGCCGGCAGTTGTTCCCTGGGTGGTTGGAAAGCCAATCTTTCCTGCTAGCTATTTCTGGGAATGTCTGTGAAACTAGTTTCCTGGCTTAATCAGGCTTAGCCAGTTCTCTTCCCTCTCTTTTGTTAATGTCTAACTAGCTCTTTTCCCTAACAAGCTGAGTTTGCTCACCCTACCTCCCAACTTCATTAAATCCTCAAGTATCCGTGAGATGCTCTCAGAATAGTTGTGTTCACATTTGAGCTCTACTGTCTAGCACAGTGTTTGGTACAAAATATATTCAATGAGTATTTGATATATGAGATGCCAGAAAGATGATTTACTTGCTGTGTCTCCATACAATTATTCTTTTATTATTATTCACATCTACCAGCTAAGGTCTCTGTGAAAATATAGTGACCACCTACTTTTGTTAAAGTCACAATTTTCAGTAAAACAAGATATTGCTTGCCACTTAAACCACAGTAGCACTATTTTCAGTGACAGAAACTCTTCCCTGGATTTATTCTTCCAGTACTGGCCCAAATCAAGTGGGAAGAATAATAGTGACCATAGTGTTACTAAATTTATTCATTACAGTAAGAATTTTCCTACCAAGTTTTGGAATAAATCACTACTTAATCTAAAACTAAATTAGACAATGACTTGTTCATTGACATCACATTTAACAATAATGCTTTATCCATATATTCTAAGCGATAAGCTATTTCAACAAACTTTTAATTACTTATTTTTTAAAGTTTATTTTTACTGTTGAAAGTGTTACAGTTGTCCCTTTTGTTTGTGTGTTTTTTTTTCCATTGAACCCCTCCAACCTGTACCCACCCCTCCCAGGACTTCACCACTCCATTATCTGTGTCCTCAGGCTATGCATATCTATATATATATAAAACCCTAATATGCAAATAGACCAAAAGGCTGAACAACTGAACAACTGATCACTGTGACATGCACTGACCACCAGGGAGCAAGCACAAAACATGGTGGGTGTTGCCTGTGGTGGGATGGTAGAGCAGGTGAGTGGGGGTGCCAGACCAAGGTGGGGTATCGGTCACTGTCATTGGGGTGAGCCTCTGGTGGTTACTGAAAAGTTTTTGCTCCTGTGCACCGTGGTCCCATTTGGCACTCACACCCGCTACTGGTGCCTGGTGTCAGCCCTGATTGCTCGGCGCCATGGCAGGTGCGAGTAGCCTCTGCCAGCCCCAATCGCCCATCAGGGCTTCTCCACCTCCCCCTGCTCCTGAGGGATGATCAGGGTTGGCAGCCACCACTCGCACCCGCTGCCAGCGATGGTCCCGCTCACACCCACTGCTGGTGCCAGGCGCCAGCCCTGATTGCTGGGTGCCATCGGCGGGTGTGAGTAGCCTCTGCCAGCCTCGATTGCCCCTGAAGGCTTCTCCACCTCCCCCTGCTCCTGAGGGGCGATTGGAGCAGCAGCTGCCACTCACACCCACTGAAAGCTCTAGCCCCAATAGCTCCGCGCAGTCAGCAGGTGTGAGTGGGGCCAGTGCCTTCAGTGTGTGGGAGTGGTGGTGGCAGGAGAGGGGTTGCTGGCAGACAGGAGACCAGCGGCCGCAACAGGATGGGCCGGGAGGGGGTGCAAAGGATGGGTTGAGACCCACCATGTGTCCACAGCAGCCTCGTGGCCCACAGTTCCTTTCCAGGTGCACGAATTCATGCACTGGGCCGCTATTATGCATATAAGTTCCCCAGTTTATCACTTCACACACACTACCCCACCCCTGCCTTCCCTCTGAAATTTGTCAGTCTGTTCCATGCTTCTATCTCTGAATATATTTTGTTCATCAACTTATTTTGTTCATTAGATTCCACATATGAGTGAGATTATTTGATACTTATCTTTCTCTGACTGACTTATTTAGCTCAGTATAATATTCTTTTGATCCTTACATGCTGTTGCAAATTATAAGAGTTCTTTCTTTTTACAGCCACATAGTATTCCATTGTGTAAATATACTACAACAGTGTTATCAATTCATTTGTGATGGCACTTGGGCTGTTTCCAGATCTTAGCTATTAGAAATTGCACTGCTGTGAACATAGGGGTGCATATATTCTTTCTGATTGGTGTTTTAGGTTTCTTAGGATATATTCCTAGAAGTGGGTCACATGGCAAATCCATTTTTAATTTTTTGAAGAAACTCCATACTGTTTTTCACATGGCTGCACTAGTCAGCAACAGTATAGTAGGGTTTCCTTTTCTTCACATCCTAGTTAACACTTATCATCTGTTGACTTGATGGTAGCCATTCAGACAATACCTCATTGTCATTTTAATTTGTATCTCTCAGATGATTAGTAACTTTGAGCACTTTTTCAGATTTACCTTGGCCATCTGTATTTCCACTTTGGAGAATTATCTATCTAGATCCTTTGTCCATTTTTCAATTGGATTTTTTATAATCTTGTTAAGTTGTATAAGTTCTTTATATATTCTGGAAATTAGCTACTTATCAGATGTATAGTTGGCAAATATGTTTCCCATGCATTGGGATCTCTTTTCCTTTTGTTGATCATTTCTTTTGCTGTGCAGAAAATTTTCATTTTGATGTAGTCTCATTAGTCTATTTTCTCCTTAGTTTCCTTTGTCCCAGAAGATGAATCTGTAAACATATTGCTACAAGAGATGTCTGAGATTTTGCTGCTTATGGTTTCTTTAAAGATTTTTATGGTTTCACAGCTTACATTTAAGTCTTTTATCCATTTTGAGTTTATTCTTGTGTATGGTGTAAGTTGATGGTCTAGTTTCATCTTGTGCATGTATCTGTCTATTTTCCCAACATTTATTGAAGACATTGTCTTTACTCCATTGTATGCTCTTACCTCCTTTGTCAAATATTAATTGAGTATAACGTCAAACCTACAGTTAACATCATACTTTATAGGCAAAATTAAAACATTTTCCCTAAGAACAGAAACAAGACAGGAATGTCTGCTTTCACCACTCTTATTCAACACTAGAGGTCCAGTGCACAAAATCCGTGCACTGGTAGGGTCCTTAGTGGATGCCAGCTGCCAGCTGGGTACTCCCTCCCTTCCCCCTGCTGCCTGCCCCCTGCTGCCATTGCTAGTCACTGCCTGCAAGGTCCAATCACCCCTCCTATCACCTCACTGCCTAAAGGCTCCCAGACACTGAGAGAGGCTGGCAGTGGCCCCGTCTCCAGCTGCTGCCACTGGTCACCCTACGATCAGATTGGCAGAGCATTAGGCCTCGCCCAGCTCCCTCAGCAACTGGGAGCCCTGCAGCAGCAGGGTGATGAGATTGGTGGGGCGATAGGTCCCCACTCAGTGACCAGTGGCTCTCACCCACGTTGGCCTAGGGCCACCCATTCACCTGCTCCACCATCCGGCCCCAGTCCCGTTCTTGTCGGGGCCCATCAGAGTCTGTAGTGTCTCCACTGCTGCCCACTGCCAGCACTGCATCGTCAATGCTTGCCATGTTCTGCATCACCCCCTGGTGGTCAGTGCATGACATAGCAAGTGGTCAAACTCCTGGCAGAACTCCTAGTTGAGGGGGAAATTTGCATATTAGGCTTTTCTTATATAGGATAGTGCTGGAAGTCCTAATCACAACAATCAGACAAGAAAAAAAACATAAAAGGCATCCGAATTGGGAAGGAGGAAGTAAAACTCTCATTATTCACAGATGACATGATATTGTACATAGAAAACACTAACGACTACACACACACACACAAAAAAACAACCCTACTAAATGAATTCAGCAAGGTGGCAGGATACAAAAATTAACAGCCAGAAATAATTGGCATTTTTATATACCAATAATGAACTCTCAGGAAGAGAAACAAACAAACAAACAAATCCTACTTACCATTGAAACAAAAATTTAACATACTTAGGAATAAACTTAACCAAGGAAGTAAAAGACCTGTACTCAGAAAACTACAGGACATTGAAAAAAGAGATCAAAGAAGATATAAACAAGTAAAATAATATACCATGCTCATTGATTGGTAGAATCAATATCATTCAACTGTCCATACTTCCAAAGCAACCTATAGATTCAATGCAATCCCTATTAAAATACCAACAGCATATTTCACAGATCTAGAACCACTACTCCAAAAATGTATATGGAACCAAAAAAGACCCAGAATAGCAATTTTGAGAAAGAACAAAGTTGGAGGAATCAGAGTACCAGGTATCAAGTTATACTACAAAGTCACTGTGCTCAAAACAACTGGTACTGGCACAAGGACAGGCATATAGATCAATGGAACAGAAGAGAATGCAGAAATGGACCCAACCCATTATGCTCAATTAATATTTGACAAAGGAGTCAACATACTTATAAAACAAAAAAACAGAAATAAAATTTTTAACCAAGAAACCTGAAATGACTCCAACTCTGCTACTGAAAATGACAAAATTCCTTTTCTTTTGCCCTAATATCTTAAATTGTAATGATGAGAATTATAGTATTCATATTTTTGTCAAACATATAAAGGGGAAATTGAGTTAATATTTATGAAACATGTTAAATATAAAATTACAATTTTAATTTTAAAAATTAATAAGGAAAACAACAACAAAATGGTAAAGTTTAGAACATTGCATTCCATTACTAAGTACTTAGAACATATTCTCTTATATATGTCCCATTGTCTACATAGAAAAATTTTTATAATCATATGCTTTCTCTTTAAATCTTTGTCATTTTATATTTAAGAAACTAACAAGCAAAAGAAACCAGAGTTGTGCTTATATAAATTATTTCTAAATTTATGCAAGAAGCAACAAGATGTTAAAAGCCCAGCAAGTGGTAAAAATCTTTTTAATTTTTCATAGTATAATATTCTTATTGTCTCTGGACCTTGTAATTTTCATTCATTCATTTTTCATTCAAGGAGAAAAGGCTTAAGAAGGGACAAAACGATGAGTTAGAAAGTAATCACAGGTCTTATGATAAGTGCCTTCCTGGAGAGAAGCAATTTGAAGTGCTATCTAGTTACATATCACACCATTTGATGCTCAAGGTAACACTAAGTAAGGAGAGTACATATTTCGCATAGTATCCCCATCTTACAGTTGAAAGAAGCTATGATTCAATGAGTTTAAATTAATTTTTATGAAATTATAGAACACAACATTGTTGCAATTGGGATTTAAACCAGATCTTCAGACTCTGACACTGTGGTCAATTTAGTGGATGTATCTGTACTGATTAGTAATTTTTAATAATTATAGGCTTCCAATTTCTATCCAAGTGGCCAAAAAATCTGAAAGCAAAGTATATTTTTTGCAGCAGGTTCTAGTAATTTAGGTGAAAACCTATCATTAAGAAAGGAAGAATTTGAAATAAAAATAATATTGGTCAATAGGTTGAAAAACAGGGACAAAGAATATTTTAAGATCTAATTAATACTATAAAAACATGGGTTCAATACCATTATTAAACAAAATGTGTAACACATAGCCATATGTTTACAGAAGTTGTTAAAGAATATAGGAAAGGTATTTAACTTATATAAGACAAGAATACAATAGTAAGTCTTAGAGCCAAATTAAACTGACAAAAGTTTCTGTAGAGATTCTGAAGATGGCGGCGATATAGGCAGACGCGTCCCAGGTCGTGTCCCAGAGCAAATGGAGTGAGCAGCTGAAACTAATAACACCCACCCCGAATTGGAGAAATTGCACAGCTGGTGAGACCGTTTGCAGCCAGGAAGGGCAGAACTCCCCTGGAAAGGTAAAAAAAAAAACAAAAAACCCAGGGATTTGGGCAGGAAAGTTTGCCAGACCTCTGAGCCCAGAGGGTCGGAGGGAGACTGTGTGGCAGACAGCCGCATCCCTTGTGACAGGCACAGCCCCTGACTGGGGAAAGGAGATCCGCGGGATTCCTGTCACTGCCGGGGGATTTGAGAGCTGGGCTCTGTGATCACAGAGGACTGAGCCTAAAGGGGGCAGCCTAAAGAGCTGACCAGACCATGCAGTGCTGGTAAGAGAAGAGCTTACAGAAATCAAGCCTTCCCCGTTTCCGCGACCGGCGTTTGTTTGTTTGTTTGTTTTCACTGAATCCTGTTCATAAGATATTTCGGATACAGACACTCACCTGTGCTGAAGAGAGGGAGAGCGTGTGGAGGAGTGGAATCTGGGGAGAGACTGAGGCGAGAAGGGGGGCCGGGAGAGGTGGCAGCAAATTGAGCGCTGAGACACCCCTGAGCCCAGGACTGGGGCAGCCATTCTCTCCAGAGAGTGAGACTCCTCCCCCCAGCCACCAGGCAAGGAGCACAGCCACACCCAGATTCCACCCTGAACGAGATCAAGGATTAAAATAATCTGATCAGTCCATGGGAGTTAACAGGGTCTGGCCTATAGAGGGATTTTCAATCCCAGCAACAACACAGAGCAGGTAACTATTAAGGAACCAGCTCTGGATAGTTGACCTCTCCAAATCAGTTTTAAATGCGATAGAGAAGCAGTATAGCCTCAGAGGCCAACCCCAGAACACTGCCACCCAGAGGCTGAGCCACAAACTGACTCTTTGCTAAACACAAAATAAGGCAGTCTGGGAAACAAATACGGCCTGCTTTAAAATAAGGACTGTGGTTTACAACACAGAGGAACAGTGTATCGCAGGGAAACTCAACACTCTCCTGAATATCTGGCAGGACTAAAGGCGAGCCAGACTGAAGAATAGAAGAATGGAAGGACCTTCACTACTGCAATTTTTTTTTCTTTTTTCACCTTTTAACTAAGAAACCAATTTTTTTTTCTTTTTTTTCTTTCTTTTTTTTCTTCTTTTTCTATCACCTGATTTTACCCTTCTAATTACTACCTTCTTATTTTTAACCAGTATTATTACTGCTACCATTTTACCATTTTTTAAAGTGCCATTTTATTTTTTCTTTATTTTATTTTGGGATTAGTGTCCTCCATTCTATTTTCATCGTTATATTATTAGTTGTTTCTAGTTTGCATCCATCTCCGGGGAGCTGTTGCTGGAATTTGTTGGGATTAGTGGCGGTTCTATAGGAGTATTCTCCGCATATAAAAAGCCTCTTCCCCTCTTCCACTTCATTCTCTCTTTTCGCTCTTCTTTTTTTTTTTCTTTTCTTTTATCGCTTTTATTTTCCCCCCTCCTTTTCCCCAATTTCATTTTTGCACTCCTTTTTTTGGTCCCTACTTTTCTGTTCTTTTTTCTATTTTATCTTTTTCTCTTTCTTCATCCTTGTCCCCTAATTCTCTTAATTCGAGTGGTCACCTTTATTTGGGGTTATTAATATCGTGAATATATTTGTGTTTAGCGCCTGGTACGTGGTGCCTTGTTGTTTTGTATTTTGTGCCTTTAAATCAACGCAGCAGATCCAAGCAACAGCAGCCTCCTGAGCACCACACCCTCTGCTGAGGAACAGCAGCTGTACATGAAGCCTCCCCCCACCAGCCAGAAGAGCCACCACAGCTGTGAACAGCACCCACCAGAGGAGCTGCTGCCAACTGAGGAGCAGCTGCTACCGCAACCGCCCAAAGAACAACCAGAGACCAAGGAGTCACTGCCACCCAGGGAGCAGCCACTGAACGACTCAATGTCTAGATATGTCACTGAGGTCAAACATGGGTAGACAAAGAAACCCCCAAAAGAAAGAGAAGGAGGACTCTCCAGAAAAGCGGCTAAGTAATACAGGGGCATGCAACATGACAGAAAAAGAATTCAGAATAAGGGTCCTAGAGTGCATAAACCGGATGGAGGAAAAAATCAACAACTTCTACAAGAAGCAAGAAGAAACAGATGAAAAAGTCAACTACCTATGCAAGAAGCAAGAAGAAACAGATGAAAAAATCAATAACATATGGAAGAAACTAGAAGAAACAGATGAAAAAATCAACAACTTAAGTAAGACCCAAGAAGAAATGAAGAGTGATATAGCTGCAATAAAAAACACCATTGAAAGTATCAACTGTAGACTAGGAGAAGCGGAGGACCGAATTAGTGAATTAGAAGACAAGGAACCAAAACACACGCAAAATGTACTGCAATTGGAGAAAAAAATGAAAAGACAGGAGGAGAGCCTAAGGGAGCTTTGGGACAACATGAAACGAAACAACATATGAATAATAGGGGTGCCAGAACAACAGAAAGATGAACAAGGATTAGAAAACCTATTCGAAGAAATAATATCAGAAAACTTCCCTGAGGTGGGGAAGAAAAAAGTCACACAAGCCCAGAGAGTCCCAAACAAGGTGAACCCAAAAAGACCCACACCAAGACACATCACAATTACCATGGCAAATGTTCAGGACAAAGAGAGAATCTTACAGGCTGCAAGAGAGAGGCGAAAAGTTACATACAGGGGATCTCCCATTAGATTATCAAATGATTTCTCAACAGAAACACATCAGGCCAGAAAAGAATGGACGGAAATTTACAAAGTGATGCAAAGCAAAGGACAGAATCCTAGAATACTCTATCCAGCAAGGCTATCATTCAAACTTGAAGGGGAAATAAGAAGCTTCACAGACAAAAAAAGGCTAAGGGAGTTTATCACCACCAAGCCAGCATTGCAAGGAATGCTAAAGGGACTGGTATAAAAAGAAGAAATAAAAAGCTCAGAAAGAAAACAGCCACATAAAAAAAGAAATGGCTACAAACAAGTACCTTTCAATAATAACTTTAAACATAAACGGACTAAATGCTCCAACCAAAAGACATCAAGTGGCTGAATGGATAAAAAAACATGACCCATACATCTGCTGTTTACAAGAAACCCACCTAATTAGAAGGGACTCACACAGACTGAAAGTGAAGGATGGAAAAATATCTTTCAGGCAAATGGAAAGGAAAAGAAAGCTGGGGTAGCAATACTTAGATCGGACAAAATAGACTGCAAAGTGAAGGCCATAACAAGAGATAAGGAAGGCCACTTCATAATACTAAAGGGATCAATACAACAAGAAGATATAACCCTGGTAAACATATATGCACCCAATGCAGGAGCACCCAAATTCATAAAAAAACTCCTGGAAGATATCAAAGGAGAGATTGACAACGATACAATCATAGTAGGGGACTTTAATACAACACAGACAGCACTGGATAAGTCCTCTAGACAAACAATCAGCAAAGATACAGCAATCCTAAATGACGCACTAGATCAGATGGACTTAATTGACATCTTCAGAACACTTCACCCCAAAGCCAGGGAATATACATTCTACTCATGTGCTCATAAGTCATATTCAAAAATAGACCATATATTGGGTCACAAGCAAAGTATCCCCAAATTCAAGAAGATTGAAATCATACCAAGCATCTTCGCAGACCACGATGGCATAATATTAGAAATAAACTACAACAAAAACAACCCAAAATACTCAAACACCTGGAAGCTGAATAGCATGCTATTAAACATTGATTGGGTTACCAATGAGATCAAAGAAGAAATTAAAAACATCCTGGAAACTAATGACAATGAAAACACAACAATCCAAAACCTATGGGACAGAATGAAAGCAGTCCTGAGAGGGAAGTTTATAGCTCTACAGGCCTATCTCAAAAAAAACAAGAAAAAATGGTAGTAAATCATCTAACTCTACAACTCAAAGAATTAGAAAGAGAGCAACAAGAAAACCCCAGAGTGAGCAGAAGGAAGGAGATAATAAAGATTAGAGCAGAAATAAATGACATAGAGACCAAAAAAAGAATACAGAAAATCAATAAAACCAAGAGCTGGTTCTTTGAAAGGATAAACAAGGTTGATGAACCTCTAGCCAGACTCACCAAGAAGCAAAGAGAGAGGACCCAAATAAACAATCAGAAATGATAGAGGCGAAATAACAACAGACCCCACAGAAATACAAATGATTGTTAAAAAATACTATGGACAACTCTACTCCAACAAACTAGACAACCTGGAGGAAATGGACAAATTCCTAGAAAAATACTACATTCCAAAACTCAATCAGGAAGAATCTAAAAATCTCAACAGGCCAATAACTATGGAAGAAATTGAAGCAGTCATCAAAAAGCTTCCATCAAACAAAAGCCCAGGACCAGACGGCTTCACAGGGGAGTTTTACCAAACATTCAAGGAAGAACTAAAACCTATCCTCCTCAGACTACTACAAAAAATTCAAGAGGAAGGAACACTTCCAAGCTCATTCTATGAAGCCAGCGTCACTCTAATACCAAAACCAGGTAAAGACAACACAATGAAAGAGAATTACAGGCCAATATCCCTCATGAACATAGATGCCAAAATCCTCAAGAAAATCTTAGCAAATCGGATCCAGCAGTACATCAGAAAGATCATACACCATGACCAAGTTGGATTTATCCCAGGAATGCAAGGATGATACAATATCTGCAAATCAATAAACGTGATACATCACATAAACAAATTGACTATCATCAACAAATCAACAAACGACAAGTGCTGGAGAGGATGTGGAGGAAAAGGAACACTTGTGCACTGCTGGTGGGAATGCAGACTGGTGCAGCCACTATGGAAGACAGTATGGAGTTTCCTTAAAAAACTGAAAATGGAACTCCCATTTGACCCTGTGATCCCTCTTCTAGGAATATATCCCAAGAAACCAGAAACACCAATCAGAAAGGATATATGCACCCCTATGTTCATAGCAGCACAATTCACCATAGCTAAGATCTGGAAACAGCCTAAGTGCCCATCAGTATATGAATGGATTAGAAAACTGTGGTACATCTACACGATGGAATACTATGCTGCTGTAAAAAAGAAGGAACTCTTACCATTTGCGATGGCATGGATGGAACTGGAGAGCATTATGCTAAGTGAAATAAGCCAGTCAATGAAGGAAAAATACCACATGATCTCACTCATTCATGGATAATAGAGACCATTATAAGCTTTTGAACAATAATAGATACAGAGGCAGAGCTGCCTCAAACAGATTGTCAAACTGCAGCGGGAAGGCCGGGGAGGGTTGGGGGGCAGGAGGTAGGGGGGTAAGAGATCAACTAAAGGACTTGTATGCATGCATATAAGCATAACCAATGGACATAAGACACTGAGGGATAGGGGAGGCTAGGGGACTGTCTAGGGCGGGGGGATAAAATGGACACATATGTAATACCCTTTGTAATACTTTAAGCAATAAATTAAAAAAAATAAATAAATAAAAACAAATTGAAAGAAAAAAACCACATGGTCATATCAATTGATGCAGAAAAAGCATTTGACAAAATTCAACACCCATTTTTGATAAAAACTCTCAGTAAGGCGGGAATAGAAGGATCATACCTCAACATAATAAAAGCCATATATGACAGGCCCACAGCCAACATCATACTCAATAAACAAAAACTAACACCATTTCCCCTAAGAACAGGAACAGGACAGGGATGCCCCCTCTCACCACTCCTGTTCAACATAGTACTGGAACTATTAGCCATCGCAATTAGGCAAGAAGAAGAAATAAAAGGCAACCAAATTGGAAAAGAGGAAGTAAAACTGTCCTTATTTGCAGACGACATGACATTATACGTACAAAACCCTAGAGACTCCATCAAAAAGCTACTAGACTTAATACATGAATTTGTCAATGTAGCAGGATAGAAAATTAACCCCAAGAAATCTGAGGCATTTCTATACACCAATAGTGAACTTTCAGAAAGAGAGATTATAAAAACAATCCCATTCACCATAGCACCAAAAAAATTAAGCTACCTAGGAATAAACTTAACTAAAGAGGTAAAAGACCTCTACTCAGAAAACTACAGGAAGTTGAAAAAAGAGATAGAGGAAGACATAAACAGATGGAATACCGTGTTCATGGATTGGTAGAATCAACATCATTAAAATGTCCATACTACCCAAAGCAATCTATAAATTCAACGCACTTCCTATTAAAATACCAACGGCATACTTCAGAGATCTAGAACGAACTCTCCAAAAATTCATCTGGAATAAAAAAAGACCCCGAATAGCTGCAGCAATCCTGAGAAGGAACAAAGTAGGTGGGATCTCAATACCAGATATCAAGATGTATTACAAAGCCACTGTTCTCAAAACTGCCTGGTACTGGCACAAGAATAGGCATATAGATCAATGGAATAGAATAGAGAGCCCAGAAATCGGCCCGAACCAATATGCTCAATTAATATTTGACAAAGGAGGCAAGAACATACAATGGAGCCAAGATAGTCTCTTCAATAAATGGTGTTGGGAAAATTGGACAGATATATGCAAGAAAATGAAACTAGACCACCAACTTACACCATACACAAAAATAAACTCAAAATGGATAAAGGACTTAAATGTATGGCAGGAAACCATAAAAATTCTAGAAGAATCCAAAGGCAACAAAATCTCAGACATATGCCAAAGCAATTTCTTCACTGATACAGCTCCTAGGGCACTTGAAACTAAAGAGAAAATGAACAAATGGGACTACATCAAAATAAAAAGCTTCTGCACATCAAAAGAAACCATCAACAAAACAACGAGAAAACCCACTTTGTGGGAAAACATATTTGCCAATGTCATATCTGATAAGGGCCTAATCTCCAAAATTTATAGGGAACTCATACAACTTAACAAAAGGAAGATAAACAATCCAATCAAAAAATGGGCAAAGGACCTAAATAGACACCTTTCAAAAGAGGACATTCAGAAAGCCAAGAGACATATGAAAACATGCTCAAAGTCACTAATCATCCGAGAGATGCAAATCAAAACAACAATGAGGTACCATCTCACACCTGTCAGACTGGCTATCATCAACAAATCAACAAACGACAGGTGCTGGAGAGGATGTGGAGAAAAAGGAACACTTGTGCACTGCTGGTGGGAATGCAGACTGGTGCAGCCACTATGGAAGACAGTATGGAGTTTCCTCAAAAAACTGAAAATGGAACTCCCATTTGACCCTGTGATCCCTCTTCTAGGAATATATCTCAAGAAACCAGAAATACCAATCAGAAAGGATATATGCACCCCTATGTTCATAGCAGCACAGTTCACCATAGCTGAGATCTGGAAACAGCCTAAGTGCCCATCAGTAGATGAATGGATTAGAAAACTGTGGTACATCTACACGATGGAATACTATGCTGCTCTAAAAAGGAAGGAACTCTTACCATTTGCAACGGCATGTGATGGAACTGGAAAGCATTATGCTAAGTGAAATAAGCCAGTCAATGAAGGAAAAATACCACATGATCTCACTCATTCATGGATAATAGAGACCATTATAAACTTTTGAACAATAATAGATACAGAGGCAGAGCTGCCTCAAACAGATTGTCAAACTGCAGCGGGAAGGCCGGGGAAGGTTGGGGGGCAGGAGGTAGGGGGTAGGAGATCAACCAAAGGACTTGTATGCATGCATATAAGCACAACCAATGGACATAAGACACTGGGGGATAGGGGAGGCTAGGGGACTGTCTAGGGCGGGGGGGGGGGGAGGAAATGGACACATATGTAATACCCTTTGTATTACTTTAAGCAATAAAAAAAAAAGTTTCTGTAGAAAAATACATCCCAATGTTATTGAAAACCTTAGCTGGTTTGGCTCAGTGGATAGAGCATCAGCCTATGGACTGAAGTTTGATTCCAGTCAAGGGCACATGCCTGGGTTGTGGGCTTGATCCCCAGTAGGGGTATGCAGGAAGCAGCCGATCAATGATTCTCTCCCATCATTGATGTTTCTATCTCTCTCTCCCTCTCCCTTCCTCTCTGAAATAAATAAAAAAAATTTAAAAAAGAATGCCACTGAATAAGAAAAATCCAGAAAGCTTTCACACAAATACCTAGCTGAAGTTAAAAACAAAAGTGACATTACATTTTTTTGGCATAAAATAGAATATAAATATATAGATAAACTATTATTTAAATTGGTAGAGTTTGTAGAAACATGACAGAGCTATCTCAGTCCCATATTGCTTGCACAACTCTCTTTTTTCCTCCTTAATGGGGCCATAATACCTTTAGGCAGGGACCTAAAGTTTATGAATAATTAATAGACCAATTGACCAGAGGAGAAAATCCTGACAGATTTAAAACATATATGTGCAATGAATTTTCAGCCAATATTCCAAAGCAGTTCTGTTACAGAATGGAAGAGGTCTCTGTGTCTGCACACATCATAGCCTGATAAGACAGGAACAGGAGTTTTCAACAAAGACAGTAAGGGTTTAGTTTTAGGAAAGGACCCACCCCTGGAGACATAGGTGAGCTAATATCTCTAAGACCTGGCTCCTGGATGGCTTCCAGGGGATGGGTTATATAGAGGGAAATCATTAGTCATGGTGACTGAGGGAGTTAGAATAGTGGTCTCTATTGATTAGGCAGTGCTAGGGCAGGGGCCATTGCATCTGGTCCTGATGTCAGCCATGGTGTCGCTTGATCTGGTTTCACTACTTTTCTGGGCCTGGAACTGAAACACAACTGAAGCCCAGATGTTACTTTTCCTTTGATTGAAACTCTGTCTCTGTGGTCAACAGACCCCAGGCTTTATTCCTAAGGTTATTGATGATGATCAGAATATCTCATTGGTCCAAGTTCTTCATGATAAAGGGAGTGGATGTGCAAAGGGAGAGGGAGGAAGATTGCCGCGACCTTCGTGGTGGGGTTCAGGATCTGAAGGAGGGGCCGATGCACAAATGAAAATACTATACAAGAAATATGAATTTATAAGGCATTGGGGGCCAGGTGGAGACTCTTTCTTAAAGAGACACACCAACTTCTGGCCTGGTTGGCTATTTATTTAGTTGAATACACATTTGCCCTTTAGCAATGCATACCGGCATATAAAAGGTAAAGTTGATAAACAGTAAAAGGATTATCAGGTTAAGAAAT
The DNA here is from genome assembly GCF_014108235.1 of Myotis myotis. Taxonomy (NCBI): domain Eukaryota; kingdom Metazoa; phylum Chordata; class Mammalia; order Chiroptera; family Vespertilionidae; genus Myotis; species Myotis myotis. The sequence goes on along the minus strand of NW_023416320.1, from coordinate 49,681,357 downwards.
TGCCTTGAGCCACCACTATCTCAACTGACGAGGTGCTTAGTGTCAGCCCCTCTAATGCCCAAGGTCCATCAGCCTTCTATGTTCCTTGGTGCACTGACAGTATTGGCAAGCAGTGGCTTCCCATATCTCCCCCTTTTTGTTTTCTTAATAAATCTTGAAAAGTGTATGCTGTCTGTAGGGCTTGAGTCCTTCTAAGACTCTTTATTCCACATCTGCAGAGTAGAAATAAACATAAAAACAAGAATGAGACAGACAATAGTGGTTATGCTAAGAGGCAGAGGTAGGGAAAAACAATGAAAAGGATTGAGTTCTTTCTTGTACTTTTTAAACTGCTGCCAGGCATCTAAGGAACTAGTTTGTAGTAGGCTCCTTTCTGGGCCATCAGTTCTTTATGGGTCCCCTTCCCAATCACTGTCCCCTGTGACATGACAGCAATGATATTCGAGTTCTGGATGGTGGACAAACGGTGGGCAATGACAATGCAGGTCCGACCTTCTCTGGCTTTGTCCAGGGCAACCTGCACCATCGCACAACTGATGACTGCTAGCATGGCAAGGAAAACGTTCTCAGGTGTTCTCGGGGTTCTTGTTCTGGACTGTCTTCTTTACCATCCCCCAGGTCATCTCAGGACTGTTTCTCATCTGTCTTGTTCTCCAATTCCTCATCTTCAGCGTGTTGCCTGGGGCTACTACTATCTATGGCTGAAATAGTCAATTGTCTGCAGCCACAAGTACAGGGTGAGGCTCCAGGTGCAAGGTCCCCATCAGTCTGGTCAGTTCCTCTCTCAGATCCATGTTGAAGTTTAATGTTCCTTGCAGGAATCCGCACGGGCTTGGAGGAGTTTTCTGGAAATACACAAGCATATTCTCAACCAAAGTTTAATAAAGGTTTGGGACCTTTCCATAAACCAGACTCAGGATCCTTCCATTTGATCAAGGCTTTTTTCTTTTGGCTTATTATGACACCAGTATAATTTTATTGGTGTCTTGTCATCAGCATTGCAAGTGAAAAAACGTTAAGATAATTAACGCTTGGTGTAGTCTACCTAGAGGAGATTTCTCCATTGTCACTATTCCCCCTTTTTGTTTTTCAAGTTGGGATTTTAGCCACTGGTGTTGGCATTCTATAATTGCCTGCCCTTGGGGATTGTATGGCATTCCCGTAATGTGCCTGTTGTAATAAAGTATGCATTTCCTCCTGTTAAAGGACCAGGCAGGGTGGTATGAGCCATGATATGTGTAATATAAAAGGGATTTGTCTTTGCTGTACAATTTGCTTTACCTGTTTAAATAGTATAAATAGACTTTGGTCACTGAGCCATTTTAATTGGACAGTCTCAATTCTGTTACCAGGCCAGCAGCATAGGCAGAATCAGAAATAATATTTTTTAAACTATATTTTTATTGGTTTTAGAGAGGAAGGGAGAGGGATAGAGAGATAGAAACATCAATGATGAGAGAGAATCATTTATTTACTGCCTCCTGCACGCCCCCTACTGGGGGTGGGGATTGACCCCGCAACCCCAGCATGTGCCCCTGGCCGGAATCAAACCTGGGACTTTTTAGTCCACAGGCAGACGCTCTATCCACTGAGCCAAACCAGCTAGGGGCAGAAATAATATTAAGAGGCTCTTGGAAATTCTGTAGTGCAGCCTTAATAGCTTCTAATTCAATCCTTTGTATAGAAGTGTGACTATCTGGATGACTAGGTCTGAATCCATTGCATGATAAGCAGCTTTACCATTCGATGAACCATCAGTAAAAACAGTTAATGTTCCAAAAATAGGTTCCTGTCTAGTGTTTTTTGGTATAAATAATAAGGTAATAAGGATGTAATATAAAAACTGTAGTAACTTGTTTTTTAGTAGGTGTCAACTAAGTTCCTCTAAATATTCACTTACTAGTTGTACCGGTTAATAATGCAGATTTTGTAATAAAAGAAAACACTATAATTTCAAGAGAAACATCAAAAGTACTTTATTCAACGTAATGTCCATCACTAGCTACAAATTTCCTCCAACTTTAGGTAATTTGTGGATACCGTCCCAATAGAACTTTTCTTGTTTTGAGGCAAATCATTTAGAGACCCAATTTTTCACTTCTTCGTACATTTTGAAGTGCTGCTCAGAAAGTGCATGTGCCATCGATCAGAAGAAGTGGTCATCTGAAGGAGCAAGGTCTGGTGAATACAGTGGGTGAGTTAATACTTCCCAGGCAAGATCTTTTAACATATCCCCAGCTGGTTTTGAAGTGTGTGATGGTGCATCATCATGAAGCAAAATTACTTTGCCGTGTCTTCTGGTACTTTCTGGTCATTTCATGATTAAAGCATGGTTCAAATTGATTATTTGTTGTCAGTAGTGATTAATATTAATGGTTTCGCCTGGTTTTAGAAGCTCATAATACACCACACCTTCCTGATCCCACCAAACGCAGAGCATTGTCTTCTTTCCGAAGCGATTTGGCCTTGCAGTCGATGTCGATGGTTGACCTGGATCAACCCATGATTTTGTGCATTTGGGATTCTCAAAATAAATCCACTTTTCATCGCCAGTCACAATTCTATCCAAAAATACTTTCTTTCATGCTGTTGAAGCAATATTTTACTGATGACTTTTCGGTTTTCTATCTGTCTTTTGTTTAGTTGATGTGGCACCCATTTTCCTTCCTTTAAAATCTCTCCCATTTCTTGTAAAAGATTGGAAATTGTTTGCTGAGCAACATTTAATCTTTCTGCAAGATGTTTTTGAGTTTGGCATGCATCTTCATCCAATAATGCTTATAATTGTTGGTCTTCAAACTTTTTCGGTTGACATGGACATTCTTTGTCTTTCACATCAAAATCGTCACTTTTAAAGCATTTAAACCAGCGTTCACAAGTATCTTTAGATGGAGCATGTTCACCATAAGCTTCCCAAAGTATTCAGGAGCACTTTTCTTCAAAATATAGTAATGAATTAAAACTTCCCACAAATGCTCTTTTTTTTTTTTGGCATGAAATTTGACATTTTTAAGTGTAAAAATATCTATAATGTTAACACCTTCAGAAAATTTGACATCTGAAGTTTTGAAACTTGTCAATATAACAAAATAGCATACATATCAAACCACATATATATCAACATATATGTAACTCCATCCATTAAAAAAAAAATCCACATTATTAACCACTATATCTAGTATTTCAATTTGCCAATGTAATTAGTCTCAAATAAGGTTTATTTTCTAACTTCATTTGTCCTTGGATGTGGACAGTAAATGACACTAATTGATACCTGTTTTCAGTCTTTTTGAGTATATTGACATAAGCTTTGTTTACCCTCTGTTTAGGGAGACAAAATGCAAATTATTTACTCTTAAGTGTCTTTGGTTTAGGGAAGATAGAGTTTATTAGATGGCCCAAAACCACTTGGCATTTAAATTTTCTATAATTTAGATGGTTGCAAACTGCTGTTACATGCTATATTTGCTATCTCACAGCTCCTGTGAGGTGAGCCACAAAATTAGAAAATGATTCTGTAGGTTTTTGCATACACTTAATAAAAGCTTCCTTAAGATTCCCTAAGTATAGTGAATAACTGTCATTTTTCCCATAGAGATTTTTAGATAAGGTTTTAATTAATGTCCTTTAATAATTTCTAAAAGTTATTCAAGGTCTTAAAGCAATCGTTTCATATCTCTACCTTTTTAAGGCCTAATACAATAATTTTTAATTACAGTTTCTAGATATTTGAAGGGTGTTTCTTTATGTACCTTTTTAGGAGCAATTTTTAAGCCCCATTTAGGGATTTTCTTTTCTAATTGGGAAAGCATTGCTAAAGTTTCCTGTGGGCTTGCCATACATCACTACATTAAAGACTTTTATTTTCTTTCAAACAGAACAACCAACTTGGTTGCTTTTCAGAAAAACAGGTAGGAGAGAAACATGCTGGCCAATACTGCAATGCATAGATCTCAAGTAAAAGTAACTTTTTTTTTTTACTTATGGTGCCTCATTAATGGTGAGATTTAATGCTTGAATAATAACTTTTAGTTTACTTTGTAAATAGTAGTGGAAGAGATTTTTAAAAAATATATATTTTATTGATTTTTTACAGAAAGGAAGGGAGAGGGATAGAGATTCAGAAACATCGATGAGAGAGAAACATTGATCAGCTGCCTCCTGCACACTCCTTACTGGGGATGTGCCTGCAACCAAGGTACATGCCCTTGACCGGAATCAAACCTGGGACCCTTGAGTCCGTAGGCTGACGCTCTATCCAGTGAGCCAAACCGGCTAGGGCAAAATTTTTAAAATTTCTCCTTTTTAAGCTTAAATTTACATCTAAACAGCATTCCTTTTGGCTAGTGCTCATTTGCATATGTATGCAAATTTTACTTTGGACTTTACTAAAACCAGTTGCTCATTAAATATTGACTTCACATATAAATGAGTTTATATGAGACCTTGATTATATTGTGAAAAGCTAACTTATTAAGTAATTAAAGTATGCACCTTTATTGAAAAATCAAAGTAAGCAAACATATACATTTGACAAATGAAATACAGATGCCACCCCATCCCCCAGCCAATCTATAGAGCAGGCTGTGTGGGGGCCTGTGGCAGTATGTATGCTCCTGTTTTGAAATTCCGCTGCTGAATATTCAGGTTTTGCTTAAGAAGTATTCAACAACCTTGTCCTGCCAAGCTTAGAAGCTGAAACTTCTATAATATTTAAAATATGTGTATATAAATAGAACACAGTTAGTAATTTCTTATTTGAAAAGGTTTTCCACGTGATTTCAAGTATATTAGATTGGCCTAATTTAGCTCAAAAATATTTATTTTAAGAAGAGAGAATAAATCCTTAAATCATTCCAGGGCCCTTCAAATGTCCCAAAGCTATCTCTCAGTTTAAGTCTTGAAATTTAACTTGGAAAGACTAATATATATATATATATATATATATATATATATATATATATATTCCAAAGATTATATTTTACAATAAAATATTATATCCTAGGCTGAAATTTTACCACATGTAGTACACAGACACACATACACATAAAGACTACAATATATCTGAACTACTAATTTTTCAGAGAAAACGCAAGAATTATTTTCCTAAAAAATGAATTTTTATACTTCATTCATTCTATTATCACAATCATAATTTATCCCAACTTAATTTGAACTTTTAACTCTTAGAAGCTTCAAATTTTAGGTGGCAAGTTACATACTTAGCATTTCTCAGATTAGTAATATATTCATATTTTAAGGATATATTTCAAATAAAATACAAGAAATATTCAATTAATAGATTCAAATCTATCCTTTAGAATTTTCATGTGAGGCGAACTCAGATATATATTTCAGTATCCTGTTATTTCACAATATCTAGATGTTTAATAATTTTCATTATTTAATTCATCAAACTCCAAAGTTTTAAGTTACCAAAGACTTTAGAAAACTATGTTTAGTCATATATAATTACCACTGAAAAAGATTTTTTATCATACTTCATTTTAGTTTTATATATTTTGCCTTAACAACTTTGAGATTTTAAAGACAATTATTATTACCCAAGGCATTTTCCTTGGCAAATTCTGTAACAGAGATAACTCACTGACTTTCAGTGGCTTTAATGTTAAAGTATTATTTTACTTTATTTTTCTTTAGAAAAACATGAGTGCCCCTGAGATCTTGGAGGCAACTTTGGAATGCGTTCCATTATTATTCAAAAACTGCCCTTTATCATGCAAACATTAATCTTGTTTCCCAAACACAGCCTGTATATTTTCCTTGTGTCAGTTTCATCATCTTTGAAAGAAAAACAATCTGGGGCCTATTCTATAACATCTGTGAAGAGATGGGGCTTAGGCTAAGGGCCACCCAAAATCGGGTGGGGCACCTTCCTCTTAAACTAGCCTTTTTCTCTTCATGGGCATAGAAGTCCCAGAAGTGTCCATAAATTGTGAGAAATGTTTCATTTATCCAAATTATAAATGACGGACTGGGAAATAAAAAATGGCGAAATGCGACTTTTAAGAACACTCCCGAGAGCAGGTGTCCATTTTACAGGATCTCTAAGAGACCTAATTAATGGGCTGGGGGCTTTTTTAGTAACATCCCTTTCCTAGGGAATTTTCCTAGGACCTGTGTTATCATAATTTATCCCAACTTACTTTGAACTTTTAACTCTTAGAAGCCTCAAATTTTAGGTGGCAAGTTAAATACTTTTTCACTTTGTTTTTCACTCAGGCGAATCTTCTCCTCCAGTCCCTGTCCCGGACGCCAGATGCCATGACCTTTGCAGAGGGGTTCAGGATCTGAAGAAGGGGCTGATGCACAAATGAAAATACTATACAATAAATATGAATTTAGAAGGCATTGGGGCCCAGCTGGAGACCTCTTTCTTGAAGAGGCACACAGACTTCTGGTCTGGTCTGCTATTTATTTACTTGAATACACATTTGCCCATTAGCAATGCATACAGGCCAATGAAAGGTAAAGTTTTGTAAACAGTAAAAGGTTTATCAGATTAGGGAACTGCCTTGAGCCACCACTATCTCAACAGACAAGGTGCTTAGCACCAGCCCCGCTAAGGTGGCTTCCTGCAGCAGATGAGTGAGCTTGCTGGATGAGTCCAGTGTGAATCAAAAGAGAAGAAAGGAGAAGTGGCTATGTTAAAGAAGTGAAGTTTCTTACATCATTACAGTTCAATGGAGAAGGAAGCTTTCTGAATAAACGGAGCTGGATATCAAAAAACATGAACATGAACACCTACCTAAAAACATTCTCAAATATTAATTTGATGTGAATCATAAACCTAAATGTAAAATAAGTTGCTTTCCAAAGAAATATGGGGAATGAGGGACAGTAGCTTTGTGGTCTTGGTATAGGAAAATAATTTTCACACAGAACCCTGGAAGCACTAACCACAAAATAAAAAATGATACATTAGATTTCACTTCAAACACTTCTCATCTTCAAAAGGTACCATTTATAAAATGAATATATAAGCCAAAGGAAATATTTATAATACACAGACCCAGAAAGTAACATATACCCAGACTTTGTAAGATAATAAACACAATAAATTACCCCCAAAAGAAAATACGTGGGCAAAATGTACTAAGCGAGGGAGGATACATGAATGACAAATGATTACATAAGAAAGTGCAAGATCTTCCAAAATGGTGATGAATTAAGTGGAGGCTACACTGACACTGTCCCAGGACCAAACTGGAAATACAACTAAAATACAGAAGAGCCACCCTGAAAAATCCACTGAGGACCAGCTGGAGAGAGCCCTGATAACCAAGAGTGGAAAGTGGAGACCTCATAGAAACTGGTAGGCAGTGTGGAGGTGCAAAAGGACTGGCAAGGATACCAGAGACAGCAGTTGAAGTCCCAGAGGGATATCTCAGATACGGGGGGGGGGGGGGGGGGGGGGGGGTGTCCACTCAGCAATCTGCAGTATAAACCACTAGCTGGGCTCCCTAGCCCAGAACACCAGAACTGAGAAAGGTGCTCACATAACATCTGGCTGTGAAAATATTAGGGTTGCTGTCTGTCAGCAAGAGATGGCTGAAAATGCAGGCACCCTCTTAAAGGGCCAATACAAATAAATTGGTGTGCAATCACTCACCTTAGCCTCAGATGGAGGGAAGGCAGAGCAGACTGGAGCTATGTGAAGAGAGTCCAGGGTTGGGGGCTCTGGGGTTAGAGCTCAGAAGGCAGCCACCCCAGTTTTCTGTGCTGAGTCATTACCTCCCATAGCACAGGACATCTTTCCCTGTGAGCATTTGCTATTCAGGTGGTTTTTGCCTGAAGAAAAGGCAATTGAAACACCCTGTTGGAAGATGTCACTCTCTACCCTGTAGTTGATAGCTTGAGGCTAATCAAAGCTAGTAATAATAACACTGAAGGCAGAAGAGGATCTCTAGAAACTTTGAGTTTTTGCCTGATCTAATTCAGGGCCTAAGGCTAGGAAAAGCAGACCTTGGTGTATATATTGGTCCTTTCCAAAGGCACCCAAGCCCAAGCAGACAGAGCCCTAAGCTGTGGATTGCTGATAGATTCAAACGTTACTGAAAGCCATTCATGAACAGTGTCTGACATTGCCCCACACTAGAGATGGGGAGTCTTAACAGAGCTACCTAATACACAGTCACAAACCCAAACAAGCATAGAAAATGGGGAGACATAAAAAACAAAAAAACAAAACAAGCTAAATGAAAGAATAAGAGAATTCTCCAGAAGAAGAGATAAATGAAATGGAGATAAGAAATTTAACATAGAGTTCAGAATAATGATGGTAAAGATGCTCAACAGCATGAGAAAAGATATAGTAACCATGAAGAATGACATAGAATTAATAAATAACACAATAGCAGATTAGGGGAAGGGAGAATCTGATCAATGAAATAAAATAAATAAAATAAAAACCAAGGTAGAAAAAAAATCACTTAATCTGAGAAACAAAAAGAATAAGCCAGTCACAACTGAAGAAATCAAAGCAGTAATCAAAAAACTCCCAGCAAACAAAAGCCCTTGTTTGAAAGGATTCACAGACAAGTTTTATCAAACCTTCAAAGAAGCACTAACACTTATTCTCCTCAAACTGTCCCAAAAAATCCACGATAAAGAGCACTTCCAAAATTTTTATGAGGTCAGCATTATCCTCATAAAAAAATCCAGGTAGAGACATTACAAAGAAAGAGACTTACAGGCCAATATCCCTGATGAACACAGATGCTAAAATCCTCAACAAAATATTAGCAAATCAGATCCAGCAATATATTAAAAAAGATCATACACCATGAATACGTTGGAGTTAATATAGGGATGCCAGGCTGGTACAATATTCTCAAATCAATAAACGTGATACATCACATAAACAAATTGAAAGACAAAAATAACATGATCATATCAATAGATGCAGAAAAATCATTCGACAAAATCCATCATCCATTGATAAAAACTCTCAGCAAATTGGGAATAGAGGTATCATGCCTAAACATAATAAAAGCCATATATGACAAACCTATGGCCAACATCATACTAAATGGGCAAAACTAGAATCATTTCCCCTAAAAATAGGAACAAAACAGGGATGTCCGCTTTCACTATTCTTATTAAACATAGTACTGGAAGACCTTGCCACAGTAATCAGACAAGAAGAAAACATAAAAGTCATTCAAATTGGAAAGGAGTAAGTGAAACTCTCATTATTGCAGATGACATGACATTGTACATAGAAAATTCTAAAGACTCCACCAAAAAGCTACTAGACATAATAAAGGAATTTGACAATACAGCAGAATAAAAAATTTGCACCCAGAAATCATTAGCATTTTTATATACCAATAATGAATCCTCAGAATGAGAAAATAAACATATAATCCCTTTACCTTTGCAACAAAAAATTAAGATACTTGAAATAAACTTAACAAAGGATTAGAAGATTTGTACTCAAAAATTACAAGATGTTGTAAAAAGACATAGAAGAAGATATAAACAAGTATAAGATTATATCTTGCTCATGGATTGGTAGAATTAACATCATTAAAATGTCCATACTAATCAAAGTAATCTAAGATTCAATGCAATCCCTATTAAAATGCCAACAGTATATTTCACAGACCTAGAACAAACATTCCAAACATTTATATGGAACCGAAAGACCCTGAATAGCCACAGCAATCTTGAGAAAGAAGGCCTAAGTTGGATAGATCACAATACCAGTTATCAAGTTATACTACAAAGCTACTGTACTCTAAACGGCCTGGTACTGGCACAAGAACAAGCATATAGATCAAGGCAACAGAGACTCCAGAAATTGACCCAAACCATTACACTCAATTAATATTTGTGACAAAGGAGGCAAGAACATACAGTGGAGTCAAGAAAGTTTCTTCAATAAATGGTGTTGGAAAAATTGAACAGATAAAATGCAAAAAAGTGAAACCCAACCTCCAACTTACACCATACACAACAATAAACACAAAATGGATAAAAGACTTAACTGTAAATTGTGAAGCCATAAAAATCCTAGAAGAAACCATTGGCAGCAAAATCTTAGATATGTCTCATAACAATATATTTGAGGACACATTTCATAGGACAAAGGAAACTAAGGAGAAAATACAAAAAATGGGTTACATAAAAATAAAAAGCTTCTAGACAGCAAAAGAAACCATCAACAATAAGAAAATGAAGCCCACTATATGGGAGAACATACATCTGATAAAGGGTTAGTATTCAAAATATATAAGGAACTCATACAACTTAACCAAAGGAAGACAACCCATTTAAAAAATGGGCTGATGACCTAAATAGATACTTCTCCAAAGTGGACATACAAATGGCCAAGAAACATATGAAAAAATGCTCAAAGTTACTGATCAGCTGAGAGATGCAAATGAAAACGACAATGAGGTATCACCTCACATCTGTCAGAATGGCTACCCTCAACAAATCAACAAATGACAAGTGCTGGCCAGGATGTCACAAAAGGGAACCCTAGTGCACAGCTGGTGGGAATGCAGACTGGTGCAGCCACTGTGGAAAACAGTATGGAGTTTCCTCAAAAATTAAATATGGAACTGCCATTTGACCAAGTGATACCACTTCTAGGAATATATCCTGAGAAACCTGAAACACCAATCAAAGAATGTATGAACCCTTTGTTCATAGCAACACAATTTCTAATAGCTAAGATCTGGAAATAGCCCAAATGCCCATCAGTAGATGAGTGGATCAAAATGCCATGGTACGTTTACACCAAGGAATACTATACAGCAGTAAATACAAGGATTCTTACCTTTTGAGACAGCATGGAGCAATCTGGAGAATATTATTCAAAGTGAAATAGGCCAGGCATAGAAAGAAAAGTATCATATGATCTCACTCATATGTGGAAACTAATGTACAAAATGAACTGATGTACAAAATATATCCAGAGACATAGAAGCATGGAACAGACTGATGAATCTCAGAGGGAAGGTGGAGGTGGGTGGGTGGATGGAAATAAATCAACCAAAGTATGTGTATGCATATATGCATAACTCATGGACACAGGCAATAGCATGGTGAAGGCCTGGGTTGGAGGATGGGGGCATGCTAGAAGAGGTCAATTGGGGAAAAACTGACACATATAATACTTTTAACAATAAAGATTTATTTTTAAAGTGCTCACTATTGTTATGCATTAAGAAAATACAAATTAAACAACAATTATATACCGTCACTTACTCACAGGCTTGGAAAAATCATAGGAAGTGTAACATCACAAGGTGCTGGTGAGGCTGTATTGCAGCAGAGCTCATACCTCACTGGTGAGATGGAATAGGTGCAGCAACTAGAAATTTGGCGTATTTTACATAAAACTAAATATACACCTGCCCTGCAACCCAGAAATTTCACGCATGAGTGTGTTTCTAAAATGTTGGCTTGCTGGTGTAACTCACTGGTTAAATGTTGAACAGAAGGCCATGGTTGGATTCCCAGTTGGGGCACATGCTTGTGTGTTTTCTTGTCCATCCAGTGTGGGGTGTGCAAGAGGTAGCCAATCAATGATTCTCTCTCATCATTGATGTTTCTATCTCTATTTTCCTCTCCCTTCTTCTCTTAATTAAATCTATAATAATAAAAGAGTAATATGCTAATTAGACTGGACATCTTTCAGGACGACCTTCCAGATGAAGCCGGGGCTTCGAGGGAAGCCCTGGTCCTGGGTGCCTGCCGGCAGCCTGAGGGAAGCCTGGGACCCGGGTGCCAGAAGGAAGCCAGTGCCCGCAGCCGGGAGAAGGAAGGGCTACTCTTGCACGAATTTCATGCATCGACCTCTAGTAAAAATATATTTTGAAAAATAGAAATAATAAGAGAATGTGCACACCTGTCCACAGAAAAAATTCTAAAAGATTATATTAGTAGCTTTATTCATAACATCTCCAAACTAGAAATAACCCTGATTTTTATGCACTAGGAAATGCTCATATTTCAGTATATTGATACAATGGAACATCACTATGAAGAAAAAGTGAGTCCTGCTGATGTACATGAGATTAAGGACAGACACCAGTCCCAACAACACAAAACTGAGTGATCCCACAGCTGAAATCTAGTCCTGGCAAATCAAAGTTACGGAAGAAATCAGACTATTGGAGAAGGAGTTAGACAGGAGCCCATAAACCAGTGGTTCTCAACCTTCCTAATGCCGTGACCCTTTAATACAGTTCCTCATATTGTGATGATCCCCAATTTCATTGTTACAAATTGAACATAATTAATGCATAGTGATTAATCAAAAAACAATATGTAATTATATATATGTTTTCCGATGGTCTTAGGCGACCCCTGTGAAAGGGTCATTCGACCCCCAAAAGGGGTCGCAACCCACAGGTTGAGAACCGCTGCCCTAGACAAAGTGATTGTGAACAGGGAGCTTGGGGGATGTCAGGATGTTTGATGTCTGGAAATGACGCCAAAGGTAAGGGGGAAGGCTTAGTTAAAAGAATACAGTTAACATTGGCCTGGAATTGAATTTAATGTGGTCCAAAGCCTAAACTGTCCTTTTGTGTTAGGAGATCACAAAACAAATAACATGCAATTTACATTTAAATATGCTAATAGACCTAAAATGGCTGAATTGGAGGATTGAAAAGGGAAGCTACTTAAATGTGCTGACATCCTTTTGTTAGTTTGAAAGGAAACATGACCTCTTAGAATGTACAATGAAAGCAGCTTTACAAAATTGTCTGTCCTCTTGTTCCTATAGTGACAAAGCTCCCTCTGTAGCCAATACCTGTTTTGTGAAGCAACTCAAATGTGAAATGCAGCAATTCCATTTTTACTTTTTCATTTTCTAATAAATGCAGGTAACTTTAACTTTAGTAATCAAAATAGAAATACAAAATAAAATGTAGACATGTAAATATAAAACACATATATTTTATAACATATATCATTATTAAAATAAACATGTTTAAAATAAATCATTTATGTACATTTTGTGTCTATACTATTTTTGGTAAATATAAATAACCAAGGGCTCATATTCTGTCTGTTTTGCACCATCTGCCTGTGATAGAATGTCTTATTTGGAGGAAATGTACCTGGGGTTAGTTTAGACATAGCTGAGAAGTATGATAGGGGACAACTGCTTCCCACACTGCTCTGAGATGACAGTAACGATTCTATCCAGGGCTCCTAGAGCATCAGTTCAGAACCACAGGTGTCAAGAAACAACCAGAAAATATAAGGTATTTTTCAGAAATCAAGGAGACTCAACTTCCCTCAGTGTTCCAGACACTGGGGCGTTACACTCTCCAGACAATCTACTCTGTATGAAAGAAAAGAATGCCAGTGGAAGGCATACAACCTGCTGATAGTTGTATTACTGATTGTGAAAACCAGCTGCTTAAAAATTCAGCCTTTTAAATTTCCCTTCCCCGTGGGTGCGTAAGGGCTATGTGCTGGCGGAGAGGAGCAGGTGTTCAGGGAAGGAAGGAAGCAGGCAAAGGGGACTCTCTGGGTAAGAGCATCTGACAGATTCATGCAACGTGGTTTGTTTTTCTTCTCTTATTAGCTGAAAAATCTTGAGTTTCAGTGCCTCAGCTGCAGCCTGGGGAAATTTAGAGCGATGCATACAGTTGTGGTAGTTAAATGAGACATCACCTCTAGAGTCCCAGTGCATCCCTGTTATATGTGAGTAGAGATAGCAGCTCTTCTACTGATGTTTGGCTCTTTCTTGGTCTTGGTCATCAGTTGGAGCATTAACTGTTAAAGTTGCAGAGTCAGTATATCAATCTGGTTCTTTTTCTTCCTCATCGAAGGGAGAGAGTGTATTTGAAAGAGGTTATGAATTAGAGGAGTGAGGAGAGGAAGTGGCTGCCATGTGCTGTTCTATTGGGTGGATGGGGCAGGAATAAGGGCAGCCCGCTCGAGAGTCAGCAAACAGAACCAGAATCAGTGCAGGATGTCAGCTTCTCAGAATGTTGAAATTCATGATCATAGACTTTGGCCAAAGAACAAGTTGTAAGAAGAAGATGAGAGTGGAGTGAATGTTCAGAGTACTTTTGGCTTCTTTGAACTACTATCAATTAATCATTTTTGTCTGAAAAAAAAAACAAAACTACTTGTATTTTGGTAAGATGTTCCCTGTAGCTACATGAATTTTTCTTTTTCTTCAGTATCATAGCTTCTCATCAGACTTACCTCAATGCCTGGTGTCCATACCTTTTACTATTTTGCTTATGAATTAAAATTGGAGGCAGAATGATTGAAGTTGGATGAAGACTATGTTCTGCATACTAAGGTCTTCAGGGTCTCCTCATGCTAATTAAAATCTGCTCCCGCAGCTCCTGTTACTATTCAGTAACGATAAAGCACAGAAGTCAGAAAGAATAATAAATACAGCAGCACTTCCACATGAAGTAGAAACAACCTCCTAGAATCCTCTCTCCTATAAAATAAAAAAGACACCAGAAAGCCCTAGCTGGTGTTACTCAGAGGTAAGAGCTTCAGACTGCCCACCTAAAGATGGCATTCTAATTCCCAGTCAGGGGCATGTACCTGGGTTGCAGTCAGGGGTACATCCCCACCTCAGTCGGGGCTATGAGTGGGTAGCAACCAAGCAAAGTGTCTCTCCCACATCACTGTTTCTTCCACTCCCTCCCTCTCTCCCATCCACTCACTCTCTCTAATATATATATATATATATATATATATATATATATATATATATATATATATATATATATATTTTGTGAAGATTAACAGCAAACTATCAAACAAAAACCAGCCAACCAACAAAACAAACACAAAAGACAACAGAAAGCTTTTAAATATCAACATTTTCAGAACTCTGTATATTAACTAAGGGATTGCAGAAAATGGAAGAGAGTTCATTAAAATAAAATGTCTGAATTTCGGTAGAACAGTGAGCTTGAGATGTTTAATGCCTTACCCTTATTCAGCTCCAAAGTCCCAGGGAACATCAGCAGCCAGCAACCTCAGGAGGGGCCAGGTCGGTTTGAAACAACACAAAATGTCCCATTCCTGGAACTTTGTCACAATTTGATCTGTCTGATGATGCCCATGAAAAGCCCTACTCACAGGGCTGGTCCTGATTATTGCCTGACCAAACCTTCTCACCAAGGAAAGGCCTTCCCCAGGGCTTTGTAGTGACAGTGCTGACTGTGACCTCAATGCTGGTTGGAGCAAACACAAGGATGGACAAGACCTGAAAAGGAAAATATGGGGAGAAAAATGTCCATATGGGGCTTCACAGGCTCCAACATGTTCTTGAAGATCTAGCCAGCTGTGCTCGTGGGCAGGGCTGTGTGCATGACCAGAAAGACCCTGGAAGGCCCTACTGTCTTACTTCTGGCTGATACCCAGGCTCTGTGCCCACTGGAAATGAAGGCTGAGCCACTGGAGTTGTATTCACTGAGGTCTCTTGGCAAAAGGTGAAGGCATTGTATGGGGACATTTAAGGAAATATCTATCCAATTAAATATCTATCCAATTAAAATTGGAAGCAGAATGATTGAAGTTGGATGAAGACTGTGTTCTGCATACTAACTTCTTCAGTGGCTCCTGATGCTAATTAAAATCACTGAGTAACTGAGCAGAGACTTTAGAGCAGCTGTGGGCAAACTCCGGCCCGCGGGCTGGATCCAGCCCATTTGAAATGAATAAAACTAAAACAAAAAAAGACCGTACCCTTTTATGTAATGATGTTTACTTTGAATTTATATTAGTTCACACAAACACTCCATCCATGCTTTTGTTCCGGCCCTCCGGTCCAGTTTAAGAACCCATTGTGGCCCTCGAGTCAAAAAGTTTGCCCACCCCTGCTTTAGAGGCTACACACCATACAATTTACAGACTTAGTTCCACAGAGTCACTGAACCAATAATAAGCAACACCAACAAAAATAGCAAATTCCAGGGGTTGGGTATTATTTCCAGACAAGGTCTTCAAATTATGTTATTTAAAATATGTATTTATTTATAATTTTTTGCCCTTTCCATGTGGCTCAGTTGGTTGGAACATCCTCCTGGTATGTCAAGGTTTCTGGTTTGATTTCCAGCCAGGGAGTGAGGGCACATACAAGAAGCAACCAATAAATGCATAAAGAAGTGAAACAAAAAACCAATGCTTCTCTCTCCCTTCTTCTCTCTCTCTCTCTCTCCAATCAATCAATAAATAAAACTTTTAAAATATCCAATTTTAGCACAAAACTTTAAGAGATTCAGAAACAAGATAATATGGTCATATATAGAAAAAGAAAAAATAGTCAATGGAAACAACCTCTGAAGTTGGGTAATACTCTGAAGCAAGCTAAATCTAGAGAAATCTTCTTTAGAAGAGTCTATCTAAAAATACATATTTTGGGAGTGAATACTTGCTTTTTTTATATGTGTAGAATGCTCAATTAATATTTTAAGTATATTGAGAGTAAGAATGCTTATCAGGTTGTTGAACAGGGTTGGTTAGAATAAGCGGTTGTTCTTAATTAGGACAGACAAAGTTCTCTTTAATGACTTCCTTAAGAAACAAATACTAAGTATTGGCTTTTCTAAAAATGTAGCTATTGGGATTGGGATATGAGGAATGTAAAGTATAAGAATCTAATGATTCATAGTGAAAAATAGAACAAATTCCAGTTGCTATCAATAACTCTATTTATCACATTTTAATTATATTTTCTGTAGCTGCATGTTCTTTGATCTTGGTGAAGTAATCAATGCATTGTTTTTTTTTAAATATTTGATTCTGGTTAATAACTGTGTCAATGTTTACTAAGATGCTTTATCTCCTTAAATTGTTATAAACTACCACAATTAAAGTACCTTTAAAATATACCTATTGACACTGGGTAATGCTATAAAGTAATGTTAGAAAAAAAGAGCTATCCTACCACACAATGTGCTCTAATAATTACTCAAAGTTTTTATTTGTATACATTTCTTTTGAAATTTTCTAGGAACATGACCAACACAAAGCAAAGGAAATTTATATTTTTCTTGATGCTAAAGTAATCAAGGCCAAACACATAGAGTTTTGAAAGTCTTAATTTCACTAATCTTTAAAAATTATACTTTTGCATTTGTTTAGTGACATGTTCAAAATTATGTTCTCTTAGAATACAAGTCAATGATTATGCAGTTTCATTAACAGGACATGAGATGAACACTACAACATGATATAATGTGATTCTGGATTGACTAGACTAGGGAAAGATATGTTTTTAAATGACATGTTTTAAAGTCAATTAACAAGTCCAGTTATGCTCAGTTGTTATTGTTTTTTTTAATTTTGATTTGTTTTGTATAAACCGTGGAATACCTACACCAAAATCATCTTGGTAGAACTCAGGACTTTGCGTTTTTGACAGCTTCCTGGGGGAATTTAATTAAAGATCTGGAGCCAGAGATATCTGCCTGTGGGCTACAAATGGGGGAGAGGGGAGGGAGGCGTTTGAAAAAGGTGGAGAGAGCAGGTGAGAAGATATCATCTTTTCTAGTGGGTTCCACATACAGTCAAAATTGCTGGGACATGATAAAGATTTCAAAGGGGCAACCACAATGGCCAGGAGGATTAATCTCTATGCAGCTCAGCTGCAAGGACACATCCATAATTCCAACAAGTGACCTCAGTCCTAGGACATGGAACACATATGGTGGCCATTAAAAACAACCATGCAACTTAGGTGGGAGGAAAAGGACCAAGAAGTGGCTTGTTATGGATAATCATGAGTATAAATTGGATAATTTGGGCACCCATTGATAGAAAACAGTGCAATAATTTTGCTAGAAGAACTACAGCCAATTTTGAAGATAACATATAATAAGACAGTGATTAACATAACCTTATCTAATAAAAGACAAAAAGGGTAATTAACCTTACCTCCGCTATGCTTCCCATTGGCTAATCAGCAAGATATGCAAATTAACTGCCAACAAAGATGGCGGCCAGCAGCCATGCAGCTGAAGCGAGCAGGAGGCTTGCTTGCTCCAGTAATAAAGGAAGCCAAGGTTCCCCGCCTGCCATGGCCTGCTCTAAGCTCTGAAAGCAACAGCTCCAAAAGCAACAAAGTTTCAATTAAAGAAGCCAAACAAACCCCAGATACCTGCTTTCAGCCAGCCAAGGCCTCAGAGCTGGGAGCGCCAGTGACGGCAACAAAGTTTCAATTACAGAAGGTAAGTAAACCCCCCCCCCCCCAAAAAGGAAAAAAGGAGAGTCTGGGAGCTTCAGTTGCTGGCCAGCCTGAAAACGGCCCTCAGCCCCTCTCCCAGATTGGCCAGGCACCCCAGTGGGGACCCCCACCCTGAAGGGGGTGTGACCAGCTGCAAACAGCCATCAGCCCCTCACCCAGGCTGGCTAGGCACCCAAGCGGGACCCCCACCCTGATCTGGGACACCCTTGAGGGCAAACCAGCCGGCCCACACCCGTGCACCAGGCCTCTGTCCTATATAGTAAAAGAGTAATATGCAAACTGATCCTAACAGCAGGAAGACTGGGAATGACTGGTCACTATGACACACACTGGCCACCAGGGGGCAGACGCTCAATGCAGGAGCTGCCCTCTGGTGGTCAATGCGCTCCCACATGGGGGAGCTCTGCTCAGCCATAAGCCAGGCTGATGGTTGCCAGTACAGTGGTGGTGGTGGGAGCCTCTCCTGCCTCCTCAGCAGCGCTAAGGATGTCTGACTGCAGCTTAGGTCTGCTCCCCGCTGGCAAGTGGACATCCCCCAAGGGCTGCTGGGCTGCCAGAGGGATGTCTGATTGCCAGCTTAGGCCCAATCCCCAGGGAGGCATGGCCTAAGCCAGCAGGTGGTCATCCCCCAAGGGATCCCAGGCTGCGAGAGGGCACAGGCTGGGCTGAGGGCCCCATCCCCCCACCCCCGAATGCACAAATTTTTGTGCACCGGGACTCTAGTATATAGATAAGATAATTAAGTCGTAGGTAATTCTGAAGTAAATTTTCATGTATGTATGTTTTTAAAAATCTCCCCCTCAAATCATTATGGCCCAGAGAATTGTGTTCTCTTTTTCTTTATTCTGAGAAATAAAAAATTAATGCAGATTATCTCAGGAAATTTCCATATAGCTTATTTTTGGATGTTATAAACAAATGTATGGGAATAAGTTACCCATTTTACTCTTTTTGGCAAGATAATCATGGAACAGCAATTCTGCAATAAGTGATAAGCACATTAATAAGTCTAGGGGAGCCCTCAAAACATCTAATAAATAGTGGCTCCTGTTTAAGAAGCTACAGTTAAAGTATAGTGACAGCCATCTGAAAAGTTAATGTATGATAGAATTGGATAATTATCTAATGGTACTAGAAATGAAAAATGCTATACAAAATGCAATGGGGATGCTCAGAAGAGGTTTTATTAGGGAGAGAACATGATGAATACACTGACTTATGAAAATAACACAGTGGTGACCAGCCAACTAAAGTAGAGATGGCAAGAGAAACTCAAGAACATTGGGAAGTATATGCAATTCTCTGAAGGAAGATATTTTCAAGGAGTAAAATTTGACAATGCTTGTGAATGAGTCAAGAAGGGCCAAGAGGTTGAGGAATGAAGGTGAGTGGAGGATAGACCATTGTGCTGTTCCATATCATATTCTGTTTTTCACGTTGCATTATTTGATTTTCCATTGACTTACAAATACAGTGCTCCATTTCATATCACAGAGTGAGTGTATTTATTCTCTACATTCTAAATCTTCCCATAGAGCAAATATTTTGTAAAAGTGTCTAATGCATTCTTTTAGATTTGTACCAGAAGCTCACTCACAGATGACTTCCAAGGCCTGTAGGTAATCCAGAGTGTTCATTGTGCTGACAGCTCTCAAAACGAATTCAATGTATATCTACTGAGTTCCTGAAATGCCACAGTCAGTGCTGGCTCTGGGAATGCAGTGGTAAACAAAACTGATTACCATTCCTGTTCTCATGGAGACTCTTGTCAGGGAAAATCCATAGCCAAATTCATTTTTCTATTTGTATTAAAATCATATATACTCCCTGCCTACTTTAATTTCTCAAGTGGCCTATTGATTTCTGTTCAGGTTCTAATTCTCTGTAAACACAAGCATATTCAAGGTTATTGCCAATGAACTAACAAGTTCAAAGGAGCCACAATGTGAAAGGTAGGTAGTTAATCTCATTCAAATGTCCAAAAGTAAGCCAGGACCTATCTAAAATATGGTGTGAACTTCTCACTTCATTTTACTTGGATAAAAATGCAGAGAAAAAAGACTCTTCACTACCATGCTTATTTATAGTTCTAAGATAAGACTAGGCGGGAACAAGGTAATCTATCACTGCATTTTTTAATTGCTTGTGTTCACTGCATTTTTTATGGTTCTCCTTTTTCATGCGCATTGATTCCTCTCATGTTGCAGCTCAGAAAGCTGTAAATGATGAATGATAGTATTCACAATTAAGCCATTAAGGCAACATAGTCTTACAATAATATGAAGATATATTATAAAGCCAGTCCCAAGTAAAGAAGTTGTGGAAGTTTATTTTTCAATTTTCTTCTGCAACATTTATACAAAAGACCCTGTATTGACCTAATTCTAAGCTTATATTCACTATAATGGCTATGTCCTTCCCAGATGTGATTAAGTTTCCTTTCACTTCTTGTATCTGCTCCTAAAATATTTTTAATTATTTTAAAATATCTTCTTAATGCAAACCAGATTTGTGTTTACTTTTTAAAAATTAAAGATGGCATTTCCTAATAATTTATAAGTACTTTAAAATACTTTGAGACCCTCACCATATAATTAGTATGGGAATAAAAAAGGGAAAAGGTTTTGTTCACTGCATTCTTAATGTATTTTTGTCATGAATTTTCCATGCTGGTATTATCTGGTTTTACCCTCATGAGACAAATCATTGATTAAGTAATCCACAAATATTTATGGGCCTCTATTAAGAGCTACCAAATGTTCTGATTTCTGAGGATTGACATGAAAGTTCAACAAGGTCTTGATTTCATGTGTGAGGAATGTGAAATGGAGAGAGAATACAAATGCAATATGACAGGAAATTCTGAAAGCAGTGAGAGCAGGTGGAGAGGCATTCAACCCACACACATTTTCCTCTATTCCCTTCCACCATATTCTAAGCACCAACCCATACCCAGTCCTCGTCCTGCAAAGATTTATCAGTCATTAGCAAAGAGCATGTCCTTGGATGAAGTGTATTCTTTCCACTTGTAGTCATAGTAATCAATATCATCCAAAATATATATCTTCATGCATATGTGTATGTATAATATAAATGTGAGAGGAAATGAGTGTTTATTTGAGACCCAAAAGAACAGCTATTGCTGAAGCACTGATTCCGGAGAAACCCAAGTAGGAGGAGAGGACAAGGCACAAGGCATATTGATGAGAAAGGGAAAGGGACTTGTTACATGACTAGGAAGGAGGGGATATTTATGTGTTCCGTTAAGCTAACATAGTGATGCTGATTCTGAACAATGGCTTTATTTATAGTCTGGTAGTCAAAACAAACAGTGTTTGGATTATTTTGAGGCCATGTATTTTGGAATTCATATGAAAGCAAAAATGTGTGATTTTATTTGTTGCAGTGACATTTCAGAGGATACTATCTCTCACATCATGTAGGGTTTAAAATAAAAACTATAGGGATGCTAATGCGGCTGTTATTGTCAGGAACCAAGGCAATGCTTGTAGGCTCTGAAATGCAGTGATTCTTGGAATTCTCAAATTGCTATCATGGCTTTAGCTACCAGGAGGTTTAGAGTACAATTGTTACTTCCCCTTTTCATGATCTTTTGTTTCCCCCAAATGGTCTATTTTTTATGTATTGCCTTACATTATTTTATGTATTAAACAAAATTCAAACTCGTATTTCATATGTATTTTTCTCTATTGAGGACTTATGAACAAATTGGGATATTAGCAAAAAAATGAAAATGAAATACTGTTTCATTATTTTTCTTACATATTTATTTTGATAATTTCTAGTTTTTCCTACTTTTGTTATGTGATCTGATAACCCATACTTGCGGTATTTTCAATAGGATATTATTCATTTTTTAGCTGTTGCTAATTTATTTCCAATAAATATAATGGGGGCCTCTTGTCACCGGATGTTACTCTGCTGGTGTGCAGGTAAACTTTCACAACAGAGGCACCGCTTAATTCATCAGCGTACAAAGAGACTATGGTTGAAGGATCTGAAGAAACTGTGGCTGATGTCACTATGGAATAAAACAGAAAGAAACCAGAGCAGCTAAGGGCCCTTATTGAAGGATTTTGCTTTCACCTCATTGAATTCTCTCACTATTGATGACTCATGGTCTTGGCAGTGTGAGAGCCTGTTGGCTTCCTTTGATTGATTTTTTACTTGCTCAGCATTTTTGGTGGCTGTGCAATGCTTCACACTAACCAAGGCTGCCTCTATTGGGTGAATCCAGTAATGCTTTGGTAAGAGTAAGGATTGAAGTGACAGCTTAGAAAAGAGTAGATAAGGTGTGCGTCACAAAAATATTTCAATGAAAAGTTATGATTTCCTTCTGTTTGTGTATGTGTCAATCAGCTTTTAGCTTATAAAAACAGTACCTTCAGAGAGCTTGGGATAGTTAGGAAAACAGCAGAACACGTGGAGATATAAGTACAGCCCTGTATGTTGGAAACATTTTCCCCACTCAGTTCAATATTGAAAGCATTAAGGGCATTTGGAAGTTTACCTTATTGATTATTGTTTAATACTAATGTATTGGTCAGATGTGAGTTCACAAACTCAAATGTTTAAATTATTTCATTATATCTTAAATTTTGGTATGTTCAGTTTCAATATAAGCAAGTTTTACTATACCTTCTATTTTCAAATTATTAGCAATAGTCATAAAATCAGGCTTAGTGTTGTGTGTGCTCAGCTAGAAGGGTGTATACAGTGTTTCTTATAATTAAACTAGAGGCCCGGTGCACGAATCCCTGCACCAGTGGGGTCCCTCGGCCTGGCTTGCATGATCAGGCCAAAACCAGCTTTCCGACATCCCCCAAGGAGTCCTGGATTGTGAGAGGGTGCAGGTCAAGCCGAGGGACCCCACTGGTGCACAATTGGGACCGGGGAGGGACACAGGAGGTTGCCCAACCAGGGAGGGACCGTGGGAGGACACCAGGGCATGGCTGGCCAGTCTCACTCAGTCCTGATCGGCTGGACCCCAGTAGCAAGCTAACCTACTGGTTGAAGCATCTGCCCCCTGGTGGTCAGTGCACATTATAGCAAGTGGTTGAGCAGCCTTAGCATGTCATTAGCATATTACGCTTTGATTGATTAAACAGACGACCAGATGACCAGACACTTAGCATATTAGGCTTTTATTATATAGGATAAACTTTACTATTGAGGTTCCCTTAACATGAATCAAGACTTGCAAACCAGTTTGTGCTGCATATTTGAAATGTGAGATGAAGCTGTAAGAATAAAATATCGAGTTTCAGTGACATTGCTGGCATTTTGCAGGGCATGTATATTTGATAATGCATATTGAGTGATTTACTTTTAAAATTGGAAATGTTAATGAAACAGGTATTGTTGCTCCTCTGTACTTATATTAATCTGAAAGCACATCTCTACCTCATTGTTATTAGAAACAGACAGTGGTTCTCTTAAGAGTGGCTTACAAAGATTTGGCCCTTTTAATTACAATTTAATACCTCATAATCTGGAAAACATAAAAAGTTACTTTTAATCAGAAAATGAACACAGCAGGTATTTAGAAGTTTCGCTTAACTCCTGATATTGGATCAAAATTAAAATTACTTGGAAAAAACACAACTGCATAAACCTTTACTTATGTGATGTGGAAAAAAAAAATGTTACTAATGACTTAGGGATGTTTACTTGTGGAGTGCAACTAAAGGTCATTGAATACAAGGATTTTGCCTTATACTGTTCTCTTCCAAAGAGATATATATTGCTTAATAGTTAAGAATTTTGACTACATGCACATAATACAAATACCTGATAAATAGTAAAAATAAAAGAAGTTGTATTTAGTAAGAAAAACAGAAATCATTCCATCAATATTCAGTTGAAAACTTTTGTTTCCCATTTTAAGCTGCAGCTACCAAGTCACCCATCCAGACACTGTTGGAAAGTTAGAAGGTCCTTCATGTTTTTCAGATTGATTCTTCAAGGTAAGTTTCTTGAAAGTTTTTGAAACCTAAGATTCTGACTTCTGAAACCACAGAAATCCATTTAAAATATAAATTCCTAATGTCAAGGACAATGAAGTAAACTATACTCAAATCTGTGAAAGTTCAGGGAAAACAAAAACAAATGCTTCAGTAAGTCAATGCTTTGGTTGACAAAGAAAGGAACTTTGCTAAAATAAAAAAGTAGTTATAATTCATAATTGGTCATTAAAATAGCATGTTAGGTAGCTTTTAAATATTTGTGTTTATTTATTTATTTAATTATTTAAGTTGAGAGATATATTTAATTACTACTTAAATAAACATAATATGAACATTATAAATAACATTTTTATGATACTTTGTTTTTTACCTTACAGATACAATTGTTTAACATCTAATTCTGGAAATGATTAATATTTGGCCAATGGTGTATTGATTTTTATCTAAAAGGTGTATTTATTTTTATCTAATGTTTATTTTATCAAATAAACATTTTGTGTTTGAATCCTCCCACACATTGCAGAAGTCCTATCTCCTTGGATTTTTTGTTTATTTGTTTGTTTTGTTACTGATTTTGGAGAGTGAGGAGGAGAGAGACAGAGAGGCAGAGAGAAACATCCATGTGAGGGAAACAGATCCATCAGTTGCATCCTGCACATGCTCCATCTGGGGATGGAACTTGCAGCCTGGGTATGAGCTCTGACCAAGAATGGAACCCGAGACCGTTTTGGTGCATGGGACAACATTCCAACCAATTGAGCTATGCCAGCCATAGTTCTCTTTGAATTTTTAAGCATATCCTTTCCTTTCCTTTCCTTTCCTTTCCTTTCCTTTCCTTTCCTTTCCTTTCCTTTCCTTTCCTTTCCTTTCCTTTCCTTTCCTTTCCTTTCCTTTCCTTTCTTTTCTTTTTTGTAGTTCCCATATAGCCACAGCAAGTATTAAGGAAAAACTATTAATCAAGATAACTATAAAAATATGTACATTTATTTGATTTAGGGGTACTTTTTAAAAATAAGTGATTGTCTTATAACAAGGAAGCTTTTACAGGAGAAATTCTATAGGTATAATTTTCTGCATATTTTTAAAAATCACTTATATTTTGCCCGATTATTTTCTGAGATAAATTTATGGTCAGTTATTACTTGTTGGCTAATGATATTTCAAATACTTTTAAAGATACTTGGGAAAACTAATGTATCCTAGTACTAGTTATTTAACACAGAACTCCACATTTGAAATTCTTCATATTACTTACATAACAGTTACTTCATATAGGTTTATTGATAGTGACAAAAATAACATTATTCATTATTTTTATTGCTGGGTTAAAGTTCAAAATAAAGTATGTTATCTCTCTCTCTGTGTTTTTTTTCTAAATAAGTCTTTATTGTTCAGATTATTACAGTTGTTCCTCTTTTTTCTCCCCATAGCTCCCCTCCACCCGGTTCCCACCCCACCCTATGTCCTTACCCCTCCCCCCATTTTTCTCGCCCATAGGTGTTCGATTTTTGTCCAGTCTCTTCCCACACCTCCCACACTCCCTTCCCCCTGAGAATTGTCAGTCCACTCCCTTTCTATGCCCCTGATTCTATTATATTCACCAGTTTATTCTGCTCATATTTTTATTCACTTGATTTTTAGATTCACTTGTTGATAGATATATATTTGTTGTCACTTTGTTCTTCATAATTTGTATCTTTACCTTTTTCTTCTTCTTCCTCTACTTAAAGAATACCCTTCAGCATTTCATATAATACTGGTTTGGTGGTGATGAACTCCTTTAGCTTGTTCTTATCTGTGAAGCTCTTTATCTGACCTTCAATTCTAAATGATAGCTTTGCTGGGTAGAGTAATCTTGGTTGTAGGTTCTTGCTATTCATCACTTTGAATATTTCTTGCCACTCCCTTCTGGCCTGCATAGTTTCTGTTGAGAAATCAGCTGAGAGTCGTATTGGTACTCCCTTGTAGATAACTGTTTTTCTCTTGCTGCTTTTAAGATTCTCTTTTTGTCTTTTGCTCTTGGCATTTTAATTATGATGTGTCTTGGTGTGGTCCTCTTTGGATTCCTTTTGTTTGAGGTTTTGTGTGCTTCTTGGACTTATAAGTCTATTTCTTTCACCAGGTGGGGGAAGTTTTCTGTCATTATTTCTTCAAATAGTTTCCAATATCTTGCTCTCTCTCTTCTTCTGGCACCCCCATAATTCGGATGTTGGTACGCTTGAAGTTGTCCCAGAGGCTCCTTACACCATCTTCATATTTTTGGATTCTTTTTTCTTTTTGCTTTTCTGGTTGGGTGTTTTTTGTTTCTTCATATTTAACATCTTTGACTTGATTCTTGGGATCCTCTAGTCTGCTGTTGGATCTCTGTATATTATTCTTTATTTCAGTCAGTGTATGTTTAATTTCTAATTGGTTCTTTTTCACATCTTTGAGGGTTTCACTAAAACCCTAATTTCTCGGAGGTTTCTAGAAGATTCTTGAGTAACCTTATAATCATGGTTTTGAACTTTATATCCAGTATTTTTCTTTCCTCCATTTCTTTCATTTGTGACATGTTTCTTTGTCTCCGTATTTGGCTGCTTCCCAGTGTTGATAGAGTGGCCCTGCGCGCCAGGTGTCCTATGGGCCCAGTGGCTAAGCCTCCCTAGTCTCCTGAGGTAGACGCTCTTGGTGCACCCCTTTGTGGGCTGTGTTCACAGTCTTGTTGTAGTTAAGCCTTGATTGCTGTTGGTATCACTGGGAGGAACTGACCTCCAGTCCAATTGGCTGTGAGGACCAGTTGTGTCTACAGTGGGAGAACTGCTATGCTGAAAACACCCTTATGGGGCAGGACTTGCTTCAGTGGGGCTTTGGTGCTCACTGAGTCTGCCCCCTGAGTGTGTCTGTTATGGATCTGAAGAGTTGTAATCTGGTGTGGTCTCCCTCTGACCACTGGGTACACTGGCTCTTGGATCTCCAAGGAGGTGAAAAGTCAACCACTGCCTGAGGCCACCAAGCAGGAGTTACAGAGAAAGCTGAAGATTCCTCCTCTTTGTTTGGGGTTTGGAGGTGCCCAGATGAGGCACAGCTGTGAAGCAATGCTGGCCGCTGAAGAGCCTTAGGCCTTCTTTTCTCTGGGGTTCTTTGACCCAACTGCAGTTTGTTAGGTTTTAGATTGCAAAAGGCCAGGCCATTCATATGCAAAAGCCTCTGTGCACAGTTCGGTGGGGGTGTAAATTGGGTGGGGCAGGGTCTCAAGGAATCATGGGGCGGTGCAAACAGCAATGGTTGTCTGTTGGCCCTGCCGCAGATAGGTCCCTGGGTCTCTGTGTCCCATGGCCTCGTGCAAGAACAATGATTGCTGGGAGCACATCTGAGAGAAAGCTGCCCTATACCAGACAGTTCAGTTTCTCCCCATATGAGTCTGGGTCCCCAGAAACTCACCCGGAACTGGTGTTCAGAGCAGTCGGGAGTTTGTATCTCCCTCCCGATTGAAAAAGACCACAGCGTACCCAGCTGCCAGCCCATTTCCCGCTCCTTCGTATCTCTGCTCTTCTATACCTCTGCACCTCCTACCAGTCTAGATGCGCTTTTCTCTTTCCCTCTAGTTGTTGGACTTCCATTCAGCCAGACTTCCCATGGTTCTGGATGATATCTGTTTTGTCTTTTAGTTGTAGTTTTGATATAGTTGTGCCAGGCAGCAAGTTCAGGTGTTTACCTATGTTGCCATCTTGGATCCTCTCCTGTTTTTTTTTTTTGTTTTTTTTTTAATGAATAAAGTGAATAACAATCTTGATTTTGAAAGCCATTCAGAGAAAATTTCAAGTTGCTTCTGATATCTAATTCAAGTCTGGCTTCCTAAATTTAGCTCACATTTGGGTTTCCAAAATTTAATTGATTATTTTGCCCTCTATTGTTGGTTTATGTCTCTACCAAATAGAACTCAAAGCACAGACACTTCCAGTAGTTTCTATGATAACATTTTTAGCTGAGATTAAATAGGAGAAACTTGGAACTTCAATGTGTAACTTGAAAGTTTGAACTGATTTTTGTTAATCTTCACTGGAGGATATTTTTTTCATTGATTTTTAAAGAGTGGAAAGGAGGGGGAGAGACAAAGAGAAACATCCATGTGAGAGACACATGGATTGGTTGCCTCCCGCAGGCACCCCAACCTGGGGCCAGGGATCAAGCCTGCAACCAAGGTATATTCCCTTGGCCCTAAAGCCTGCGACACTCCAATCTGAGGGCTGACACTGTAACCACTGAACAAATATGGCTAGGGTGGAAGTTTGAACTTTTTCACAGCAGTTTTTAATCCAAAGAGTTTTGAATACATTATAATTCATTTTGGGATTCTTTTCAAACTTCCTTTCTGTGAAAAAGTGTGTCCTTACTTCTTTAATCCGAACTTATAAAGCCATCTTGACTTCTAAAGAGGATAAAAGTGAAAGCTAAAAATTTAGAGACAATATTTTTTAGTATAAGTTTAACAAACAATAAACTAAGTAGGAGACTGTTCTGGGGCTAAGATGGGATTTTGTTATTCTTCTTACATAAGATAGTGCCTTCTGCCTTGTCATGAACCAGAAAGAAGACTGTGCATTCCAATTACTTTTAAAAGGGGGTTCAGGCTGTTTCACTGAAGTTGATAACTTATTACTCAAGGAGCAGACATTCTCTCTGCTGTGGCCTTCCTTGGTCTATCTAACGAATACCTCGCCATCCCCAGGTAACTGGACAAGACCTTTAGAGTTTAAGATGATCCAACTCTCAGTAGCAGTAAGCCTGTAGAAATTATTCAACATGCAACCCCCTAATTGTCCATCATTTAGATGAAGAGCCACATGGCTCTGAAATACAACAGAAACAATTACACTTTGAAAACAGGGCTCTGCTAGAATTCCTCACACTAGCCCGATGCTTCCTCAGTGCTCTTTGGCGGCATGTGTGGATATGGGGAGACCACCCTAATTACAGTCCAGACCAGGGGTGTTGTACACTATCCCTCATGGTTTTGGGAAAGCTTGTGCCATTTTTGATTCTTTAACACTGAGTGTTAGACTAACGTCAGGATTAAAAACTGGACCCTAGTATAATTGTCACATTTGCTATCTAAATCCTCACCATCTGAGGAAGGAAATGTTAGAACCTAGAATATTTTGTACAGTAACCTACTTGAATGAAGGAATCACTGAATGCGAGCATCTCTCCTCGTGTGGCAAAGAGAAGCAGGGGTCTGTGTAAGCTTCCGAGGAGAAGTGGCTCTCCACTCCTGCTGTGGGAAAGAAATTGATTTTCTCAGCAGATAGAGAGGATTATATTCAATTGCAGATATGCAGACCACTAACATATTTAACCAGATTAAAAATTGCTTGGTTCTAAACCTACATAAACTGTGACTATATAATTATAATAATGATAGGCTTATCTATTAATTCTACAAAATGTTTGTAAATCTAGAAGTGGACACATTATTTAAATAATTAGGTGACAGGTGTGTAATACTTCTTAAAATTTTTATTAAACTGTATTTCTCTGTTTTGCATAATTTTTAAAATTAAAGAACTCTCATGGTGTTTATTGCGTTAATTATAAAAAGCTTATGAACATGAGTGAGCCATTTTTCAAGTAGTAACTACTAATGAAATTTTAGATGCATTTGAAATGTGAACCCATCCTATCTAATAAAAGAGAAACATGGTAATTGGTGTACGACCTCTACCCTTCCCATTGGCTAATCAGCGAGATATGCAAATTAACTGCCAGCCAAGATGGCGGCCGGCAGCCAGGCAGCTTGAAACTAACATGAGGCTTGCTTGCTTCAGTGACGGAGGAAACCAACGTTCCCTGACTGCTTTGTCGGCCTCTGAGCCTGTAGTTTAAGAAACATTGTAACGAATATAGAAGCTAAACCAAACCCCAGAAACCTGCTTTCAGCGAGCCCCGGGGATCTCAGAGCTGGAGTTATACATTGTTTCGATTATAGAACCGAAACAAACCAGATACCTTCTTTCAGCAGCAGAAGCCTCAGAGCTGGAGCCAGAGCTAAAGCTGGTCCAGAATAAAAAAGAATAAAAAGAAAAAAAGGAGTAGTTGGGAGCTTCAGTTGGCCTGAAAACAGCCATCAGCCCCTCATCCAGGCTGGCCAGGCACCCCAGTGGGGACCCCCACCCTGATCCAGGACACCCTTCAGGGCAAACCAGCCAGCCCCACCCATGCACCAGGCCTCTATCCTATATAGTAAAAGGGTAATATGCCTCCCAGCACCTGGATCAGCGGAGCCGAGAGGCCTCCTGGCACCAGGATCAGTGTGACAGGGGGCAGCGCCCAAACCCGTTGATCACCCTGTGGCTCTGTGTTTGACAGGGGGCGGGGCCACAACCTCCCTATCCGCCCTGCTCTGTTCATGACAGGGGAAGGCGCCCCAACCCCCTGATCAGCCCTGCTCTGTGCCTGATAGGGGGAAGCTCCCCAACCTGCTGATCGCCCTGCGGCTCTGTTTGTGACAGGGTGCAGTGCCCCAACCCCCTGATCAGCCCTGCTCTGTGTGTGACAGGGTAGAGCCATAACCTCCCCATCGGCCCTGCCCTGAGTGTGACAGGGGGCAGTGCCCCAACTCCCCTATCGGCCCTACTCTGTGAGTGACAGGGGGGAGCTCCTCAACCCCTGATCGGCCCTGCTCTGTGCATGACACGGGGGAGCTCCCCAACCCCTTGATTGACCCTGCTCTGTGCATGACAGGGTACGGAGCCCCAACCCCCCGATGGGCCTTGCTCTGTGCGTGACAGGGGGCAGCGCCCAAACCCCCGGATTGGCCCTGCTCTGTGCATGACAGGGGGTGGCACTGCAACGTCCCCATCGACCCTGCCTTCAGTGCGAAGGGGCGGTGCCCCAACCCCCCAATTGGCCCTACCCTGAGCATGACTGAGGGTGGCATCGAAACCTCCCAATCTGCCCTGCTCTGTGCATGACAGGGGAAGGCGCCCCAACTCCCCAATCGGCCCTGCTCTGAGCCCGACCAGGGGCTGCACCTAGGGATTGTTCCTGCCCTCTGCCACCCGGGAGCAGGCCTAAGCCAGCAGGTCGTTATCTCCCTAGGGGTCCCAGACTGGTAGAGGGCACAGGCCGGGCTGAGGGACCCCCCCTTCTCCCCCGAGTGCACAAATTTTTGTGCACTGGGCCTCTAGTAGGTTTTATAAGCCTCTCAGGTTGGAAGCAGGGTGTTAGAGATTGTGGCTCTTTAGCATTATCAGAGTACCTTGATTTTTCTAAATTCCAAAGATAGTTACTCAAAAAATATCTGGTAATTTCAGCAGAAAGAAATATGTTGTTCCATTCACACATCTAGACAATGTAAAAGTGGGAATTGAAACCTAGATTTGCCTTTCCTGGGTCTGAGCAGTTAACATAATCTGGGTGCACAGGAGGCCTTCAATAACTGACGCGTCTTTGTGATTTTCCTTCCATGTGTGTGTTTTGTCCACTCAGAAACAGAGCAGAAATTCATTAAAAAAATACTTGAGCCTGGTTTAGCCTCCTGAATGGAAGTGCACAATGTAATATAGTTGTTATATGAGTTCATTGTTAATGGCCCAGGTATTCTTTAGTTATTCATTTATTATTGAACAGATGGTTACTTTTGCACTTGTAATATCCCAGGCTCAACAAATGGCTATTGACTCCTAAAATTTGAGGTAAGACACACATATGCACACATACACATGTGCGCTCACATGCGCATGCACACACACACAGTGCATGTGTGTGCTTATAGCTATCCTTCCTACTCTTCCAAATGTAGTTTATGTTCCATTACTATTATAGTTTTTCTTCAGAAAATATCCTTCAAAGGCATCATTTTAAGGACTGAATATTATCCTGTTTCTCCCTAAAACTCCCCCACCTTGGTATCCTACTCTCTTCAGATAACAGCCTTCTAACATATCGACCAAAAAGCAATCATTTGCTAAAAGGCGTATGGCAGGTAAAAAATCACCCTCTACTCCCTCTTTGAGCTCATAATCCATTTTCTCCCCTTGGAAAACCTCATGTAAAATTCTGTCATATAGGAAACTAATGTGGGAAGGTGAAACGTTATGGGGGAGATCAGTCCCTACATTTTCATCCTGGGTGAACTGTAAACATTTGGTTGTTTACACTGGTGGGAAGAACACTTAGGAACAGGTGACAAGGATGAGGGACTGCAGTGCAGCAATAGAAATAATTCAGAGTCCTGCTAACTCATAAACATATCTAAAACACAAAAAACAAAATCTGCCTCTAGAAGCCCTTTTGCTTTCAGTCAGCAGAGTCGAGTCCGACTCCCTCTGACTCTCTCCCTGCTGCAATAGCCTGAGTAAGGCCTGCCTGACTGCCTGGCTGCCTGGCATGGTCCAGGGCATTTCAGCTTTGCCCAGCCCTGTGCAGGCCCTTCCACTGGGAAGAGGCACTGCAGCTGGGCTTTGTTGCCAGGATTGTGTTTATGAGCTTTGGATTTGTGCATCTTCATGGACGGTGTGGGTAGAGGGGCTGACTAGGGACAGAAACCACAGCTCCGGGAAAACAGTTTTGTGAGGTAACATGAGACATTCAGCAAAACAGAACCAGGCATCTGGTATCTGAGTTCTCTGGACATTTCTGTGGCCAGTATTCTTTGAGGACTGGGCCTCTTATAGTTCAGTTGCAAAGTACAGAACCAAGGATATAACTTGACATAACAATACCCCCTCCCCCTATAATTATATCCTGGTTTTGTTTTATTTGTTTGTTTGCTTTTTTGCATGCACAACTTGGTCTATCTTAGATACAGCATGAGGCATGAACTCTCAATGGTTTGTCTCCATTACAGTCACTTTCCTGGGCAATGCTAGTGCTTATCAACGCAGGCCTATGGGACGCAGTACCTTCCATCATTATGATGGCATAATGGGGCTGCAGAGATAAAGGTGAGCTTTCCTGTGTTAGGTCCTGTATTTGTAATTTGTTGTTGAATAACAAATTACCACAAACATAGAGGCTTAAAAAACACGTATTTATCTCATAGCTACTGCAGTTAGGAACCCAGAAGTGGCTGAGCTGGTTCTGCATCCTCAGCATCTTTACACAGATGAAATGAGGGTTGACCAGGGTTGGGTCTCACCTGAAGGCTTTACTGAAGAAGGATAGTGTGAACAGGATTGCTGTTCCTATAGGGCCATTGGAATGAGGCTCATGTAGGCTAGTTTCTGGTGAGCTGTTGGCTGGCAGACACCCTCAGTTCCTTGCCAGGAGGGCCTTCCAACATAGTGACTTGCTTCATCAATGACAACAAGCAAGAGAGTGCCTTTAGGTCTAAAAGTCTCAAAGGAATGACAATGTCTCTTAAAATATTTAAATATTTTAAATCTGGGATAGTATAGTAACTTTCTTTATCACTCTTATTAC
This sequence comes from Myotis myotis, assembly GCF_014108235.1. Classification (NCBI taxonomy): domain Eukaryota; kingdom Metazoa; phylum Chordata; class Mammalia; order Chiroptera; family Vespertilionidae; genus Myotis; species Myotis myotis. The sequence goes on along the minus strand of NW_023416320.1, from coordinate 49,647,751 downwards.
TATATTATTACCTAATTGATGGGATTGTTGTTAGAAAGAAGTGAGGTAATGTAAAGCACTAAAATCCTGGCTGAGTGTTCTGCTCTTGTTGTCGCCATAACCATCGTTTTGGGTGAGAAGGGAGACAAAGACAGGAGGACGGTGTGTGCCAAAATGATTTTAAAAAGTCTAAAATTTATCTTCACATCATCTATCTATATGTTTTGAAATGTATCAGAGACAGTGAAGCAATTAGATCAGGAGACAACTGCCCTTAAAAAGATAGGAGGAGGGATGGGTGCCTCACCTCACTCAGGGAAGGTCAGGAGGTGACAGGAATGAAGGAGAGCATGAACGTGGGGTTATTTGTGTGTTGTGGAGTGCATGAGGGTGAGCAAGCTGGTTTCAATAACTGCAGCCTCCTTTGCTCTGTAGAGTTTTCCCCTCAGTGCTCAGTGCTGGGCCTTGGTAACTCAGGTCAGTGCTCACACCTGCAGGTGGGAGAATGGACTAGGATAGCTGCTTATCAAAGACTTACTCACAAGCAAACCGCTTTCTTTTTACACATTTGAATTCACTAAGTCCCTCCCTGGATGTAGAGAGTCCTAAGATGCCAAGACATCATAAAATAGAGAAAATAAACAGCATGATAGCAGAACTTGGGCCTAGTCTTAGTACAGGAATGTAAAGGGTCCACATTCATTTGATCAGACTAACAAAGTGAAAGTCCAACTGCCTGGGACTGAGTGCCAGTTTCAGGACTTTCCCGGCCCTCTGTGATCATCAGTGCCCCTGTTTGCAGGATAATAGTTCTTACTTGATATGTACATTTTAACACTAAATGCAATAATGTGAATAAACTAATTAGCCCAGTGCCTCGTTCATAGTGCATCTTCAGTAGCTATGACTATCATTACTGATGACCGATAGTGTCCTTTTCAAGCCCTAGGACTGCTGTGCAAACCATTCTGCATCCCTACCTTCCTGTCTTGGCACAGAAGTTGGGTGGGATGAATGGGAGTGGCCACCTTGCCTAGGATCTCTCCACCCACGTTGCCTGGGTCCTCTCCATCTCCCTTACCTGGATCCTCTCCACCCACCTTACATGGGACCTCTCCACCCCCCTTACCTGGGTCCTCTCCACCCCATTACCTGGGTCTTCTCCACCCCCCTTACCTGGGACCTCTCCACCCCTTACCTGGGTCCTCTCCACCCCCATTACCTGGGTCCTCTCCACCCCCCTTACCTGGGACCTCTCCATCCCCCTTACCTGGGTCCTCTCCATCCCCCTTACCTGGGTCCTCTCCACCCACCTTACCTGGGTCCTCTCCACCCACCTTGCTTGGGTCCTCTCCACCCACCTTACCTGGGTCCTCTCCACCCACCTTACCTGGGTCCTCTCCACCCACCTTACATGGGACCTCTCCATTCCCCTTACATGGGACCTCTCCATCCCCCTTACCTGGGTCCTCTCCACCCACCTTACCTGGGTCCTCTCCACCCACCTTACCTGGGACCTCTCCAGCCCCCTTACCTGGGTCCTCTCCACCCACCTTACCTTGGACCTCTCCACCCACCTTACCTGGGACCTCTCCACCCACCTTACCTGGGTCCTCTCCACCCACCTTACCTGGGACTTCTCCACCCACCTTGCCTGGGACCTCTCCACCCACTTTGCCTACCCATCTTTTTCTCAAGAGTTTGGAATGCTGCTGCCCAGGGCTGGCCCCAGCCTTAATCATATCTGAGTATCTCTGTCCACAGTGTAGGAATCCTCTGATACCCAGGCTCAGGAGATGGGGGGAAAGTCAGGGCACCCATACTGTGCATCTCTCATGAGTGAGAGAACGTAGCATTAGTAGCAGTGTGGAAGGCCAGAGATGTCATAGACGCCTGAAGGCTGTGTCCTGGTGACGGAGAATACCCCATTTTCTATGAGACACAGTGTTTTGTGTCTTGCCCCCCTCCTCCCATGGATTTAGTAAACACAGCGAAGACATTTTATTCTTTTCTCTGCTCTGGTTCCCACTTTCTCTGCTGAGCAGGGTGCCAGATGCCTTAAACTTCTGCAGCCAGAGTGCCAGGAGCATTCTAATCTACTTGCCACTTGGTTTCTACTCAAAGCATTAGAAGTTAGACGGTGGTAGTCCCCAGTTCTCACCACACCTGTGGACACTCTTTTAGGTGCCCTTGAACCTCTCCTTCCCTTTCCTATCAGTTCAATCCATTTAAACACACTACCACGTACTAGTAAACACACAGTCCCTCTAACAGAGACTCGCCCTGTCTCGTCTTTATACCTTTCAGCACCGCTTTTTCATTTCTCCTCCCTGCTCCAGTGCCCATCATGGCCAGGTGGCCTTTGGAAAGAGGATGTTTGCAAGAATAGGCAGGGGACCTGTGACCACCTACTGGCTGGATGGCTTGCCTGCTGCTCTTCTGATTACCTGTGCCAGGATGAGGCAGCTCTTCAAAGATGTAAGACGAAGGCTGCTCAGAGGGAGACTGAACCAGGGATCAAGAGAAGTCAGGAAAGAATCGGTGAATTACCTCCCCTCAGCAGCAAATTTAGAAACTGCAGTCTTTCCAGATTCATTGTGTCTGGAAGTCTCCCTGGGCATCTATCATAGGAGAGGAGCAGACCAATGGACATTTGCTGAATGTCTCCTGCCATTCAATTTCCTCTCACTCCAAATGTTTTTTTTTTTTTTGTTTTCAAATCAGACCCTAGGTTTTAGATGTAAGGTAATATTTAGGGAGATATGTATTTTTTTCTTTTTTAGAAAAATGGAAAATTCCTTTACTATCCCAGCTCCATGCCTGGTATTCAGAGCAAATAAGGCTGGGTGAGTGGGCTAATGAGAGAGGGCAGGGAGATGGGCAGGTGGGCGGGGGTCAGGGGGACACAGTGAGCACTGGAGAAGACCTGTGGCAGTTCTAGCCTGCAGCCTCCATGATACACATCCTAGATCAAAACAGCAACCCCCACCCACACAAGGCACACAGATCCTAGCATGTGTTCAATGACCAGTGACCTCCTCATTCCTGCCCATGCCCATTCTTACGCAGCATCTACATTAAACTTCCCAAGTACACTTCTGGTCATAACCTTCACTCTGTGACACACAAACGTTGTAGCAGTTTACTGTGTCCAACACACAAAATAGACTCCTTATGTTAATACCCATTAGCCAACCCTAATCCACATTAACACAGTCCTTCCTTGTTCCCTGATGCTTCTCTTTTCTGTCTGTGTTCTCTCTCATTCTCTTCTTTTTGGCTTTCTCTTTCCTTTTTTGTCTGTTTGCTTATGTTTGTTGTTGTTGTTACTCTCTCTTCAAGGTTTAAAATACATTCTTTTAATTTTTCATATATGAATCTATTTAAGCTGCATAATATTAAGAGAGATGCTATCTTTTAAAGCTTTACAGATGAGAAAACTGACATTTAGCAAGTATAACTACATTGTCCAACATAACTCCTCAGTGCTCAGAGTGAAGCTTCAATTCATATTCCCACTAGTTATTTATAAATCTACTAGAGGCCCAGTGCATGAAAATTTATGCACTGGAGGGGGCATCCCTCAGCCCAGCCTGCCCCTCTCACAGTCCAGGAGCCTTCAGGGATGGGAGGTGACCCGGTGATTAGAGGAAGGTGATGCCCCATTACACCTCTGCTGCTGCCACTGACCTGGCAGGGCAAGCCTTGGCTGCCCCTGGTTACCTGAGCTTCGGGCGGCCCTGGGTGGCTGGGCAGCCGCCATCCAAGGCTTGCCTGTGCCTCAGGCTGGCCCTGGGCTGCTGGGGGCCTGAGGGAACTGGGGGACTCTGGAGGCAGGCTAATGGAGTGGCAGGGCCTGCCTGCCACCCAGACAGGGCTGAGGGGACTGGGCGTCACCATCTTGTGTCTGTGGGCATTGCCATCTTTGAGGGCAGGAAAATCAATTGGCATATTCCCTCCTTATTGGTTGTGGGCGCTGCCATCTTTGAGGGCGGGGCAGTCAAGTAGCATATTTCCTTATTGGCTGTAGGTGCCACCATCTTTGGAACGGCATGAGAGTCAATTAGCATATTCCCTCTTTATTAGATAAGATCCTTAAAATGCACCAAACTCAATGTTACTGGATACCATATACATCCAAGTACTGACACTCAGTAGATAGTTGAGTATATATATCTTGATTTCAAGGGAAATGTTTGAGCTACAAATGAAACTCTGGATCTAGTCATGGTACAGAATGGGATTACCCAAGGTTGATGTGGATAGAAAGTAGAGAAGATATTAAATCCAGAGGCAATAGTACCCAGGTTTCAGAATATAGCTTTTGAATTCTTGGTCTACACTGAGTGGCCAGATTATTATGACCATCTGACATTTGTAGGCAAATTAGCTTTAATTTCACACTAAAGTTGCTAGAGGGCCAGACCATTATAAGTAGGGAAGCAGGTTGTTTACCAAGACAGTAGAAGTGATTTTTTTCTGAAAATATGGGTAAACAATGCAATTTAACAGCCTTTCAGTGGGGGAGGATATATCTTGAAAAGTCATGTGGTCCAATGAATCACGTTTCCAGTTGCATTATGCAGATGGCAGAGTGAGAATTTGGCGGAAACAGCATGAAAGCATGCACCCCACATGCATGAGTACAACCCTTCAAGCTGGTGGGGGCAGTTTTATGGTTTGGGGCATGTTTTCCTGGCATGATTTGGGCCCTTTAATTTGTGTGGAACAACATTTGAATAGCACAATATACCTAAGTATCATTGCTGATCAAGTTCATCCTATCATGTTGATGGCGGATCCCAATGGAGATGGCTTCTTCCAACAAGACAATGCGCATGCCATGGTGCTCATATTGTGCAGGAGTGGTTTCAAGAACATGAGGGAGGCTTTACCTTGCTTAGGTGGCCCCCACAATCACCAGATCTCAATCCAATTGAGCATTTGTGGGACGAAGATAAAAGAGTCATCAGGCAGCTGGTTCCACGACCATCAAATCTCACAGAACTGGACAGTGCTATTCATCAGGTATGGTGTCCGATTCCTAGCATCACCTTTCAACATCTCGTGGCGTCAATGCCAAGAAGAATCACCACAGTACTGAAGGCAAAAGGTGGCCCAACCAAGTACTGGAAATACTGATGGGGTGGTCATAATAATCTGGCCACTCTGTGTGTGTGTGTGTGTGTGTGTGTGTGTGTGTGTGTGTATTCCCACATTCAAAGGCTGTTAAATCACATTGTTTACCCATATCTTCAGAAAAAAATCACTTCTACTGTCATGGTAAACAACCTGCTTCCCAATTTATAATGGTCTGGCCCTCTAGCAACTTTAGCGCAAAATTATAGCTAATTTACCTACAAAGGTGAGGTGGTCATAATAATCTGGACATTAAGTGTATGTCTTAGCCATTACCATAATCTTGGATATGGTACTTCCCTAAAAGTTAGATTGTGAGAGGCAGAGCATTGGAAGAGCTAAGAACATAGATGTCCAGCTCACCCATGCATGAAAGGTGAACCAGTTATGTAAATGTTCTGAATATCATTTTCTCATCCCCAACATGGAGGAAGTAATTACAGCTACTTCAGAATGTTATTTTGAATTTTTATATGAATTAATATTTGAAATATTTAGTGAGCTAATGACATTTTTAAGTCTCTTATAAGTTTTATCTTTTTCTCCTTTCTAAAATGTTGTTGCTATCCCCATACTCATTAGAATTAAGTGAGATAAAGCAAGTATAAGTACTAAATAAATATAAACTTTTTTGAAAAAAATTGTGTATATATATATATATATATATATATATATATATGATCAGGACATTCATAGCAGATGCATTCGTTATTACATTTCTTTGCATATATGCTCATGGTTGTATTTTGTGTAAATGAATATTTCCTTTTTCTGTTGCTTCAAGACTTGTCCTTTTCATAATTCCTGAGAAAGCCAACATTTATCATTTCCTTTGACCTTGCCATAAACTTCAATAAATGTTTATCTCTTGATTTTTTCAATGGATTCACTTCAGATATTAGAATGAAGTTTGTTCTAGTTGATACAGAAGTCTTGACAATGTCCAATATATGATGACATATGGAATTTAAAATATTTTAGACCTTTAAAAAATATATCTAATATTTAAAATAAATACTTCAACTTCTCCCATAATACGTGATGTCCATTGCGAGTTTAAAAATTTGGTTAGATTACATGCCATCTTCTACAGACTTCAATTTGGTAAATAAATTTTTTCCAAAATGAATAAATGTTTAACTTCTAAACATTTTTGGAACCTTCTCTGAATCTTCAATGTGCAATATCAATGTGTTTACAATGTGTGTACTTTTTTTTTTATTTGAAAGCTTTTTTACTGCAAGGAATTTTTATCTCAACTGTGATGAAAGTCATTAGTCTTAATGGGTTTTACTGGCCTTCCTACCACAGAACAATATCTCTTTACAACTGACAAGGGGAACCAGATTAGTTGTCTGGAGACAGCTATGAGTTTTCATTACTCAGAGCTCACCTAAATGCATATTCTCTAAGTAAAACTCCAGGAACGTGATTATATTCCTAAGTAGACAACAGTGTAATCAAAGGCTGCCAAGAAACTCCTAGGAGGTTTTTCAAAGAAACACCTTGAAGTAAACAGTATTATTAAACAGTGCAACTCCATGAAATTAGCCCACAGAGCACATCATTTCTGCAGCTGGAAGAGTGGGAACACTTCTCTCTTCCTAGGCAAGGAGGACATGGGAAGCCAGAGGGAAACTGAGAATAAGAAGCAAATATTCCATACATGGCATTTTTCCTCTCAAAGTAGCTTTTGAATATGAAACAAATAATTGGACTATGGACATTAATGATAAACATTAGAAATAGTAGAAAAACAGGAGGACTTTAGAAAAATTGCCGAAACCGGTTTGGCTCAGTGGATAGAGCGTCGGCCTGCGGACTGAGAGGTCCCGGGTTTGATTCCGGTCAAGGGCATGTACCTGGGTTGCGGGCATATCCCCAGTAGGAGATGTGCAGGAGGCAGCTGATCGATGATTCTCTCTCATCGATGTTTCTAACTCTCTATCTCTCTACCTTCCTCTCTGTAAAGAATCAATAAAATATATATTTAAAAAAAAAAAAAAAAAAAAAAAGAAAAATGGCAAGTAAAGTCGAATGGGTACACATGAATTCTCTTTATGTGTGTGTGTGTGTGTGTGTGTGTGTGTGTGTGTGTGTGTGTGTGTAGGGTTATTTTTTTTTACATTTTTTTATTTAAAATGTTTTTTAATTATAGTTTACATTCAGTATTCTTTTGTATTAGATGTACAGCATAGTGATTAGAAAATCATATACTCTCCAAAGTGTTTCCCCTAATATTTCTAGAACCCAACTGGGAGAGATAAGAAGGTGTGTCATTAACCTGGCTGGGGGACCGATTTAAGCTTTTGTTCCATAGCAGCTCATCTATAAATCAAAATGTTTATGTAATGTGATTCCAGTGGTACTCCTTAACTTTTAGGTAAGAGGTTATGATTGTGGGAAAATCAAAGTATATAACATACCCCACTCTGGAAACAGAGGTCACATTTTATTTTTCTATTGGTAATACCTGCTTTTGTAACTCTGATGATAAAATGAGTAGCAGTTTAGCAAAGAATTTCACTTCTCATATTATAAAGCTCTTGAAAATATGACCTTCTTACATCGTGCCAATCACTAAGTATTCCAAACACTAAGCTAATTGTTCACCACACTAGCTCACTCTTTTCTCAAAATGATCTGAAAAGTTCATTCCTATTTCAGGAAACAGGCTTGGGGAAGTAAAGCTGCTTCTGCAGCTCACGCAGGAGGAAGTGGTGATTCCAACGTGTAAACCAGGATGTATTTCCCCGCCTGTGACGTTCCCCAAAGCCAACTCATCCACTCTACTGGCCTAATGTAAACCAGGGATCTCAGCGAACAGGGAACTGTGTGTGCTGTATTGCACGTGCATACATCTCTAATTTAGGACTAGCACACTTAATCAGTTACTACCCCTAATTAGAACAGACTAACAAACAAAAAGGTAACCAAAGCCAGGCCAATCAATCTAGTGAAACTTGCAGCTTTGCTTTTAGTGGGTGATTCTTTCTGATAAGCTAACACTGAATTTTATCTCCTGAGATGAAGTTGATGACTGAATTTTGAAAATTTTCTTTAGATCTCTTGTAGGCATTGGCATTCTAAATATCATTGCATATAACTATCATATTATTTTTAAACACTTATTATGTACTAAGTACTGTACACTAGTATTTATTATCTCATTTATATAATGACAACTCTAGGTGCTAACTATTGCTGTTCTTCTGAAGATAGCCATAAGAGAGTTTCAAAGATGAAAACTAAATTATGCGTTTGCCCATTAATGGAAAACAGGGATCTCAGATTCAAACCTAGTAATTTCTAATAAAAAGTATATTTCCTTTTTATATATGAAATATTTTTAAAGGTCTCCTACATATAATTAGTTGTATGAGTAGGGTGTCGGGGAAGAGGTATGAACACTAGTGTTTATCATGGGGTTACTGCATGTTCTGGACTATGATTTTACTTATATTTTCACATTTAGGCTGAACAACTATTTTGTGAGATGTTTATATTATTGACATCTTGAGGATAGGAAACAGGTGCAGAAAAATGGCATAATTTTTGTAAGATCTTGCACATCTGGAAAACCTGCAAAGCTGGAATATGAAACTAAATTTGATTGACCTAGAAGCTTGAAGTAGCTTTACTATTGTACCTTCAAGATATTTAATAGTTTGAGTT